>NC_139609.1:94403089-95011905 GCF_964270895.1 Podarcis filfolensis | reverse complement strand
CTCTCACACATATTTCTGGATCCCAGGGCCATCCAGTGAATCTGAATGGTAAGAGATTCAGGGCTGCTGCACCATGCTGAACATGCGGAAACTCCTTTGCCTCTCTTGGGAGGGATACCTTTGTGTGTCTGGGGAAACATGAAAAGCAGTGTTTGTATGAAATGCCCCAGACATAGTGAACACGGAAATCGCCAGCAGACCGATGTCCCTGTAGAATGATCCGCTACCTCTAGAAAAGCGATTTGAAGGCCAGAAATAGTTGTTGTGGAAGGAAAACTTGGACATTCAGCAAATGCTTATTGCAAGGCTTCCATGGAAGTGTGTCATGTCTGTGAGCAACGTATGTATTATAATCCCATTGTTTTAGGGTGTTGTTTTTAGGTATGACTCTCTAGACCAGGGGTCAGCAATGCGCAGACCGTGGGCTGGATGCAGCCCACAAAGACCGTTTTACCAGCCCACGAGTGGCGCCGAAAATTACATCTGCGCATGTCCAGGCGCCGGAAGTCGCTTCTGCACAGACGCGATTTTCGGTGTCTGGGCATGCAAAGAAGCAATTTTCGGCATCGCGCTGTGCCAGTCCGGCCCACAGACGATCTCTGTGGGAGTGATCCGGCCCATGGCGGGTAAACCTTGCCGACCCCTGCTCTAGACCATGCTTCTATCCAGATACAATTTGAAGGGTTAGCATTAGGCTCACCTAGGGTGTCTATTGCAGTTATGGGTCCCCATAGGCAGTGTGATAGCTAGTGATGTTAAATTCTGGAGAATATTCTGGAGAATATTCTCAATTAATGAGAATATTAGAAAAATTGCATTTAAGGGACTTCCGGGTTAGCGCGAACGGCTAATGGCGGATTCCCTCCGAGCTCCGGAGGGAATCGGCTCTTCAGGAGCGGGGTCTTGCCGCTGCGGCGACGCGGGGACCCTTAGAAATCACAGGCGCGGAAGCCTGTGAACTTGGTGACTCGGCGGGCACCATTTGCGCCCCCCCGACCCGTGAAGAAGCCTTTTTAAAGGCTTTGGAACGGGGGAGGCGGTGAGTGGCGCGGTGCTGAGAGTCGACTGCTTCTCCTGGGGAGTGAAGCCGCGAGCCATGGTCGGAGGGCGCTGACTTCTACCTGTGAACAATCGGACCCTAAAAGTAACAACCTGTGAGTAGTACGGAAATTGGACTTTTTAAGGAAATTTCTTTGGAATTTGGCACGATCGGGGAAGGTGCAAACAGGAAGTCCGCCTGTCCGCCTTGTAAAAGATCTAAAGCAAGGACTAGTTAACTAAGGTCGAGAGAATTGTCTTTTCGATAAAAGATATCAATTTCACGATTTGGCGATATAAGTATAAGAAATTGTGCTGGAGGATAAGAGTTAATTTTGAGAGTTGAAGTTCCAACCCCCCCGGACCCGGGAGTGATCTGCGAGAGAGCCTGCTGAGGAGACATAGAGAAGTTTGACAGCTGTCAAATTTAGCTGTCAAAAAGGAAAAAGAGAACTTTGTTTCTGCTGTCTCTGCTGGATACAGTTGCTGCAACTTGGTTATATTTTGTTGAAAATAAGTAAGAACTGATACAAATTAACCTGACTTTTGGATTTTAACTGGAAAGAATACTAAGTTACTAAATCCCTCTAGAGGAGGATTTGGGACACTACAAGAATGGCTGGAAAAGGGAAAATTCAGGCTGGGCTGGACAGAATATTTGTTCTCCTGGGAAAGTTACAAGGCCAAATTGAGGTTTTGTCTACAAATGTAACAACCTTGAGTTTAAAAGTAAATAACATTACGGAACTTGATAAGGACTTGACTCAGGAAGCCCATGCAGCTGGACAAAAAGAGGACTTTGAGAATTCTGAAAGTGTGGAGAAAGAGATATATGTTGTTCCTGAGGAGAAGGAAGGAGGAGCTGTAACCTTGCAAATGACAAAGGAGAGCCAGAGGCCTGACATCATGCCCAAAAAGGGAAACAAGAAATCAAACCAAAGGCCTGACAGGATGATTACAAAGGAAAATAAGTACTGGATGATGAAATTCTGGTTTAAATTGGTGAAGGAAGAATGGAGAGATTCCTTTGTGTGGAGACCTGAAGATCTATGGATTACAAACCTGATTAAAGTGGAAGCTGGAGTCTTGGTAACAATTGGACTTTTGGACCTTGCTTTTAAGTATGGAGGTCTGGCTGGAAGAAATTTGGACTTTATTGAGACAGAGCTCCTCCGAAATTTGGAGTTTAATATTAAGGACTATCAAAAAAACCGGCAGAGAGGAACTGAGAGAGAATTAAGAGCCTCGGACGTGAGATCTCCAGGCTGATAGAAGATTAAGACTGGACATTTGTTGGGGATTGAAACCGGGAAAGGGGGTGGTGGGGTTTGAGAATCCAAAGGGTGTATAATTATGATCTGTCTTTTTTTTTTTTGTCTGGTTACTAATATGAAAATTGGGAAATTCGTGGAATGGAATCAGGGTCGACTTTAGGAAAAAGATTTGTGTATTGAGGTACAAATATTGATGTTTATAAGTTAAAATAAGTTTAAAAAAATGAATTAAATATAAAAAGGTTAAAAATTGGGGATAAGAACTTGTTGAACAAACAACTTGAATTGGAATGCAAGAAGGGGAAGTGTGGGGAAGTCTGGAAAATATGGTAATGAAAATATGGAACTGTAAATTTTATGTGTTTTTAAATTTTTCCTTTTTTATTTTTTTTATTTTTTGTTTTTTTTTTATTTCTTTTGTATTGAATTTGAAAATCCTAATAAATATTTCATTAAAAAAAAAGAAAAATTGGGAAAATGTATAAAACAGGAAATAAGAACTGCTGGAAGTGTAAAATCAAAGAAGGTAATTTTTTCCATATGTGGTGGACATGCGACGAAATGAAGAAATATTGGGAACTTATCTATAATGAGTTAAAAAAAATATTTAAATATACATTTCCCAAAAGACCAGAGGCCTTCCTACTAGGTATAATTGGGGACGAAATCAAAAAAGAAGATAAGACATTATTCCAGTATGCCACAGCTGCCGCTAGAATATTAATTGCCCAAAATTGGAAAAATCCAAACACCCCAGCAATTAGAGATTGGCAAACAAAATTATTTGAATTTGTTGAACTAGCAAAAATGACACAAAAAATTAGAAACCAAAAAAATACAAAGTTCATTAACGACTGGAATAAATTTATGATATATATTGAAGGGAATTATAGAAACCTAAAAACTAAAGCAGGTTCGATATAGATCTTATGATGTGTAAATCAGTAATAATTATTAGCTGCAGGAGAAAGAAATTATTTATACTAAGAAGCCTGAAATCGGGAGGGATGGAGGTCAATAGGTGTGTAGGGGACTGGTTTAAGCATTTGAAGATATGAAGATTTAAGTGTGAAGATAAAGAACTGTATTGGAATCTGATGTTATTCTTATGTTATGATTGGACACCCATTTATTTATTTTTTGTCTTTTTTTTGTAATTGTTGATTTGGTTTGTCTTTTGGTTATTTAAGTGAAACTCAATAAAAAGAAACTAAAAAAGAAAAAAAAAGAAAAATTGCATTTAAAATAGGAGAGTATTCATTTCAATGCGTTGAAAATGATATAATTTGTTAATATATGTGTTTATTTATGGGTAAAGTTGTTCAGATGGCAGCCAAAAAATGGGGCAATGCTGAAGTTGATTGACAGTGTGGATGGGATCATGGGAGTGGGAGGAGTCTAGAAAACTCTTTCTTATTGGTTAGCAGGTCAGCACTGTTGACATATAGGGAAACTTATTGTTTAGTAAAGGAACCACAGTGAAAATATATAAGCACAAGCCTACTTGTCACTTGCAAGTAACATGTTAAAAAGTAAAACATGTTTTATAGTTAAAATTAAACCATTCTAAGGTGATGGCACCAGTAATTGTCATGTTAAGGTTTGGTATAAGGAAACTCAGTAGTTAAATCATATTTTATTCTTCCATTAGAATATGTACATGTTATAGGACAAGTAAAAAAATACAATTGGCATGTTAAGGTTTGATACAAGTAAATTCAGTAATAGGCTATCTTGTGCTTCTAATAGCTCTAACACTTAATAACTGTTTTGGTGACTAAAACACTGCTTGATAAACAAAACTATATGCATACATATAAAAGAAAAGCCATTAACATTAAATATATTATCATTATATGATATTATATTCCGGTATGTCAACCTCTGGTAAATGGCATCTTGTACCATTGAATGGCCCTGCAGCCAGTTACCGGCACTAAATAAAAATATAGAAACATCAACTGTTTAAATCAAGGGCACCTCATGTGCTGTTACACATAATTGTATAGGCCTAGGTACTTTAAGTGTGTAAAGCATTAAAGCAATTTCTGTAAAAAACAACAACACTGTATGGTCAAGGGTACAGAATTGCTTAGAATAAGATCACACAAAAATAGGGGGGAAAGGCTATTACATATAGTTGAAATACATACGAATTCAAGTATTCATCAAATTAAATGAATAGCATTTTAAAAACTTTTAAAAAAAATGTTTTCTGTAGCTGACATTTCAGAACTGCCAATGGTGAATGACACAATACGCAGTAATGTAACTGAATAAAAAAAAAAAACCCAACAACATTATTTATTACTTACAGTGGCAATATCACAGCTTGACTTATTGTTTACTACATTTTTTAATGTGGGTTGTAAAACTGGTTCTTACATTAGAATTTATAGTTTGCGGAGAATATTCTCCGGAGAATTTTCTAGCAGAGAATATTCTCATTCTCGAGAATTTTCTAGCAGAGAATATTCTCATTCTCGAGAATGTTCTCCGGAGAATATTCTCACCTCAAATCACTAGTGATAGCATTGATCTCACCCTGAAAAAGAGAAGCGGTTGAGAGGCTTGCCGCCAAGCAGTTAAAATGTTACTTGGCATTTGGACTGAATTCACGCCTGGGAGAAGCAGCCGTGCCATTCTCCACCCCACCCCACCCCAGGGATCCGTGCAAACTACCTTGTTAACAGTCTCAATGTGTTGCCTCATTTTAACAATAGTTCGCTTTGTGTCCACAGTTGGAAAATTCTGAGTTCTGCCTGAGGCCCACCACCACGATTTGCACTGAAATTGGAAGCGGCGTGAACACCAGATCCTTAAGCTAGCTCGGCCTGCCAATCTGTCCACAATGTCAGGACCTGTGCCAAGCAGGGCCAGAGTCTACACAGATGTAAATACACACAGACCACGAGAATACTGGGATTATGAGTCGCACGTTGTTGAATGGGGGTAAGTGCCCACATTAGTTTACTGGTCATGTGCGGCCCGTGTTGGGTTTGGGGGATTGGCACTGGTTCCTTCCGTATTTGCAAAGTGCTGTTTGTTTCAGTAGATGTAACCTAGTGCTATTCCCCACATTTTGTTGTGGGGAGGAGAACTCGGGAATTCTCTTGTTAGGGGAAAAAGGAAATCTGTAGAGAGAGGGGCTACTTAGCTCTTCAAAGGAGAGTCTGTTGCTCAGTGGTGGAGTACAAACTTATCACATTAAGTTCCTGGCATTTCTGTTAAAAGGATAATTGGAGATGAACATCTGCCTGAGACTTTGGAGAATTGTTGAGCAGCTGGTACTGGTCTAGGCTGGCCAGTGCTGTGACTCTGTTCCAAGTTGCTTTGTTGTTAAAATAGCATTTTATTATTCTTGCACCATCAATCTGTATGGAGCACTGCAGAGTAATATCTTCATATTTGTCCTTACAGGGGAGTGAGGGGGGCGGACCTCTAGAAACATTCTCTAATGTGTCCACCTTTGTGAATAATCTGATGACACGTTTTGAAATAGTGATTTTGGAGTAGTGCATAATGGATTTTGTTGGCTTTGTCTTTACAGTAATCAAGATGACTACCAACTAGTCCGGAAATTGGGCCGGGGCAAATACAGTGAAGTCTTCGAAGCCATCAACATCACAAATAATGAAAAAGTAGTTGTTAAAATCCTGAAGGTGAGCCTCTAATGTTTTGGTGGCTGCTGCTGCAAGCAGAAATATTTTTGTGCAGTACATCCGAGTTGGTTCTTGATAAGGGGTAAAGGGGACCCCTGACCAGGTCCAGTCACGGATGACTCTGGGGTTGCAGCGCTCATCTCGCTTTATTGGCCAAGGGAGCCGGCGTACAGCCCCCGGGTCATGTGGCCAGCATGACTAAGCCGCTTCTGGCGAACCAGAGCAGCGCACGGAAACGCCATTTACCTTCCCGCTGGAGTGGTACCTATTTATCTACTTGCACTTTGTGCTTTCGAACTGCTAGGTTGGCAGGAGCAGGGAGCGAACAACGGGAGCTCACCCCGTTGCAAGGATTTGAACCACTGACCTTCTGATCGGCAAGCCCTAGACTCTGTGGTTTAACCCACAGCGCCACCCGTGTCCCACTTGATAATGGGTAGCCACTTGTAAAGGACGTAGAGTTCATATTTTTGAGGGACGTGTTACAGCCAGTTTGCAAGACCTTGAGTCATTTGACTGTTGAGGGCAGGTTTCTAAATGTTGTATTGTGATGGGTGGGGTGGCACTTTAATGACTGGCCTCTGCCCTGACACATTAGTGTGGGTCGCCATTAGCAGCCCCATATTCCCCAACATTTTCTGCAACTGTCATATGGATGTACCCTGGGTGTATGGTGGAATGACTGATGTGATTTTATACTGTAAACCAGCCTGTGATCCTCAGATGAAGGGCAGTATATAAATTTAATAAATAAATTGAAGTGAAGTGAAGTGAAAAACCCCTTGCCCAGTTGATAAGATTTTAAAGCTGCTCTACATTTATAGGATATATGAAAGGTGTACAGAATTAAGAATATACACATAATATAGAGCATAAAACACTACAACATAGAAGCCAACAAGAATTAGAATAGCCTAATTTAAGAAGGCATGGGAGAAAGGAATTAAATAGTCTCGTGCTTAGGGGTGCAAGCTTTCAAGTGGGTGGTTTTGAGAGATTTAAGGGAAATAGGGGGAAGTTGGAATTAATTTGGAAAATGTTCCGAAAATGCTCAGAATAGTTAAGAGAACATAAGCAGCAGATGGGCTTCTGGCAAAGCAAATGTTTCAACTGGACTGAAAATACAACAACACTCTAGTATTTTCAACAGTAGTTGAAAACCCCTCTATCTCCCTCTGGAGAATAACAAGTTGTTAAAGTCTCCGCTCCTTAGGTTGACACCAAATGGCCGTTTAGAGCTGCTTGCATAAAGCCCAGCTTTCTCTAAAGTAGAGGCAGTAATGAGCTTTCTGAATGTTAATGATGCCCTGGCCTTACTCGTCCTCTGCAAATGCTCACCATCTGGTTTTGAGTGGCTTTCTTAGCGGCAGATGTTGGCTTTCTGTAGCCATTGTTCTCTTTGGCTAGTAGAACTTCGCTTGCAACTTCACACTGGAATTTCCCTCCGGTTGGTGGTTCCCAGCCTCTCAGAGAAGTTTTAGACATGATCTGGAAGCTGCTTGAAACATAATCTGGCAAACGGCACATCATCGCCTGCGGTGCTGCTGAATCCTAAAATTCCTCTCCCTTCTTGCAGGTTTCAAGTGCTTTCTAGGGTTCCACCTGGAAGGTGGCGTGTTTGTGTGTGTGCTAAATGACTGCGAAGGAGTGGGGAGGGGGAGATGCTACTCACTGTGTGTGCTGAGAATGGGATAAAAAGCAACAGATTTAAACCTTGAGGAGATGCACGTTAAACTTTAGGATAAAGCAGAGCAGGAAATCTCCTTTTAGACTGCTGACAATTTACTGTATTTTTCGCCCTATAGGACGCACTTTTTCCCCTCCAAAAATGAAGGGGAAATGTGTGTGCGTTCTATGGGGCGAATGCAGGCTTTCGCTGAAGCCTCTCCAGGCTTCAGGAGAGCCGCAGCGCCAGCCCCACAAGGTCGGGGGACAGCGGGGAGGCGGAACGCCGCCATCCCGCTGTCTCCCGATGTGGTTTGGAGGCTGACGGCGGGGAGACGCGTGCTTCTCCCCGCCGCCAGCCCCGCAAGCTCCGGGGACAGTGGGGAGGCGCAGCGCGTCTTCCCGCTGTCCGCGGACCTGGTCTGCAGGCGGGCGGCGGGGAGAAGAGCGCTTCTCCCCGCAAGCTCCGGGGACAGCTGGCCCCACAAGCACCTGGTGGGGGAAATAATTTTTTTCCCCTTTATTTCCCCCCCAAAAAACTTGGTGCGTCCTATGGGCTGGTGCATCCTATGGGGCGAAAAATACGGTATATCCCTATTTGTGTGAGCTTGATCAATAAAATTGGAGTAGGTAGCGCAAGCTGACTCAAAATAGGCACACAGGCCTAAAATCGCAAAACATTTCAAGCAGCAAATTTGGGGTGTGTGTGCTTGAGCCTGGGCAGCCCTGATTTCATGCCGCCAGTAACTACAATGATGGGTTAGCACAAGAATGGAATAAAGTCGCCTTGCGTCTCTCTGATGAAGCTTAGGTTTTGACCAAGGTTAAGGCAGATGGTGAAACAGGTGGCTCGGCTTAGCTTCCCCCAGACACGACAGCTGCCTCGGCAAGAGGTTCGACGTTCACCACTTGGTCGACCAAGCCGCTACAAGCACTCATG
Source organism: Podarcis filfolensis (assembly GCF_964270895.1). Lineage (NCBI taxonomy): Eukaryota > Metazoa > Chordata > Lepidosauria > Squamata > Lacertidae > Podarcis > Podarcis filfolensis. Next base: position 95,003,326 of record NC_139609.1, on the reverse strand, counting down.
GTTTACATGCAATATCTTGTAAGTGGCTGAGATGGCCTGTTTTAGTGAGAAGGACAGAGAAGAGCTAGAAATGAGCAAACAAGGCAGGCAGGTGAGTATCCCATGTTCTTATGCAGAAAGCTTCATGCAAGCTTTCAGTGAACTCCGAACTTTCCAGATGTTTGGGACTCCAAACCCAACGGCTGCGCTGGCTGGGGCTAATGGGAGTTCCTGTCCAAAACATCTGGAGGGCACCAGGCTGGGGAAGCCTTGAACTATTTGGGCTCCTGAGTATTTATTACATGGTTCGTTAATTACGAGTTGGAGGATAGCAATTAAGTCTTATTCACCAGGATCCAAAGAGTCTCTTTAGATGTTCTCAAGGGCTTGGGGCTTAGCATGTTTTTCTTCATAACCTCAGCCTTCCACGCAATATTCCAAACTGTTTTTCAGTTTCCCCTTTATTTATGAACTGTTTTGTCATGCAACAGGTGTGTGTGCGTGTTCTGCAGTTTTGAGAGAAACAAGCCCAGATCCCCTAAGATGTGGTTCTTTGTGGCCCAGCCATTGAAATTAAAGGTGGCATTTCTTCTTCACATGCTGCCCAGCTTAGTATATGGGTTCATGCGATGTTGCAATGGCTGCTGGGCCATTCAGAAAGCATTGGGCAAATACGTGAAAGCCCTTATTTAGGGCTACTAGCTGTGGGAGGTGGAAATGACGGTAATCTCAATACTGAACTTCCTGGTGTTGAATGAGATGGTCATCTTATGCTGCTTGTGAACTTCCTGGCTTGCCTCATTCATTCCATTCAGATCAGATGCTAGGAGCTGATTGAAGTATTCATCTGGCCTGGTATAGTAATCCATGGTGTGTGTGCATAAGATAAACACACACACACACACACACACACACACACTTACACACTTTAACCCACATTTTCAGGTGCGACACAGGCTTCCAAGTTGCAGTCAGCAGTTTAAAATGAAAATTGGGTAGGAACTCACAGCTAGATTGTTATTTGTAAAATTAAAAAGATCCAATAATAAAAACCAGGTGCAGCAGTACTTTCAAAGTTGCAGTGGGATTCTTTCCCTGCACTCCCACTGGCTTCACTTGGGCTTGAAATGTCGCCTTGGGTAAACGGGCTTTTCTCTCACCAGCCTGTGAAAAAGAAGAAAATCAAGCGTGAAATCAAAATCTTGGAGAATTTGCGAGGCGGCCCCAACATCATCACCCTTGCAGATATAGTGAAAGACCCTGTGGTGAGTAGCTCTGAGGTTCTGGAGCAGCTCCAGGACTGCGCGGTAAGCGGAGGGGAGAGAGGAAGCTGTGACAGTTGGTTCGTAAAAGGACTGGACAAACTCCGGGGAGAGACATCCGTCAGTGTTTAGGAGTCATCATAGCAGCCCAGTGGGACCTGCTTCTTCAGAGAGAGCCTGCCTTTGAGTGTCAGGTGCTGGAGACAAACAAGAGGTAGCTGCCATTTGCTGGAAACTGAATGCTAGACTGGACTGGGCCTTTGGACGAGTATTAAATTCAAAGTGCTGCTTTTGAGCTATAAAGCCTTAAGCGGCTCAGGACCCCAGTGCCTCAAGGACCGCCTCTTATCATGTGAACCTGCCCAGACCCTGCAATGATCATCTGAGTCCCTCCTTTGTGTGCCCTCTCCTCGAGAGGTGCGGAGGGTGGCAACACGAGAACAGGCCTTCTCTGCAGTGGCTCCCCATCTGTGGAATTCTCTCCCTAGGCAAGTTTGCCTGGCGCCTTCATTATACACCTTTAGGCACCAGGCAAAAACATTCCTCTTTAACCAAGGATTTGGGTGTTCCAACTTACATCCTATGCCCTTTAAAAAAAATAAATGGCAGGAAAGGGGGTTATTGGGTTGTTTTTGCTATTTATTTATTTATTTATTTATTTTACCTTGTATTTTTATGTTGTGAACTGCCCTGAGACCCTTCGTTATGACCCTTTGGCCCTCCAGAGGTCCATTGGACCTCAACAGTTGAGTCCTAACCACTTGGGCTAATAGACAGGGATGATGGAACTTGAGGGCCAGCAGCAATCGGAAGCACCACTTCCTCGCCTCCTTTCCGGTGGGATGCCGAGAAAGGTGTTCGGCTTCAGATGCCAGTAGGACAAGGCAGATAGATTGTCGAAGAACAGCTTCTTTGCTTGGGTCTCTGACACCGATGACTTTCTGTGCGTGTGTGTCTGGTGCTCAGCATTGGGGATGCAAGTGTGCAGTCAAGCTGTATATCTCGGCGTTTCTGGTTACGCGGTCCTTTTGTGGAAGGGAGGAGAGGTAATGCGCCCCTGCTTGAATAATCGTGTCTGCATTCACAGGAAATGTGGGCTGTGAAAGAGCTCTGGGGGGGCTGTGCTTTTAGTGGGTAAAAAGCCTGCCGAGTGGGCCAGCTTGTGAATTACAAACCCCCCTCTCCCAGTTTATCCACCTGACTGTGAGAAAGAGGTAGCAAATGCTTCACTGGAATGGGGCGGCAGGTTAAAAAGAGCACAGAATTGTGTACACGTATGAGCTGCTTTTGTCGTCCCAAGTAATGACACAGCAGGAGAACTCCTAGCACTTTATTAAATATAAAACATGTTGGCATTTCAGGCATCTATTGATCATAAGATGCAGCATTACCTCCGCACAGCCCCGCTCCCTGTTTGCTCTCTGGTTTTCCTCTAATCCTATTTTCGAATTGCTTAATCAGATCAGGCCTTCTAATCAGATTAGCTTCTCTCAGAGGAAGCTCCCCCTCCCTGCAGTTCCTTCTAGATTTTGTGGAAATGTGGGCTATTGCATTTGGTGTAACTGCAACTAGTCAGATGCTGAAAACCTCCTGCTAAGGATGGCGGAGAAGTGGGGACATGTATGTGTTGATAAGTATTAGGCCTATAAAGCAAGGAAGGTCCCAACATGATTGACTGTTTTGGTTTCCTTCTCCTAGTCTCGGACCCCAGCCTTGGTTTTCGAACATGTAAACAACACAGACTTTAAGGTACGGTTTGTCACTCAGCCTTTGGGGTTTTAGAGCATTTAAGGATGGATGCATGCCTGGTTTTGGGGATGCTGCAATAGTGAACGTCCTAGATCGGCAGAGGGTTCAACCCAAATGACCTTTTGAGGTCCCGCCCAATTCTGATTTTAATGAAAAGGAAATTAAAAATGTAAGTCATTTTTGGTAAAGTGCGATCAAGTTACCCAAGGCCAATTACTTCCACCGGATAAAAAGTTTGTTTATTCCAGCAGATAACAGTAACACCCCCATGTTCAGTCTACAAAAGGCACTTGGCATTTCATTCATTTATTTTACTGTGTGTCTGTCTCTGCCTTCCTGCCAGGAAGCTCAGGGCAGCACAGGTAGTTATCCCCCTCCCTTCCTCCATTTTTATATTCCCAGCAACCCTGTGAGCTAGGTTAGGAACTCTGTTGTTCCTCTAGAGCAGGGATGTCTTAACAGGTCAATCACAATCTACTGGTAGATCCCTGCAAGGTTTTGGTAGATCGCAGTCGATCGCTGGCTCTCTTTCCTCAGTGTTGGTAAAATAGAATCTGGCCCCCTGTCCCCTCAATCTCAAGTTAAAAAGCTCAACAACTTTGACCTGAACCTCTTAGAAAACAAAAACAAACAAACCCAAAAATGGGATTTTCCTCCCTAAAAAAAGCTCAACAGTTTTGCCCTGACCCTCCCGCAAAGGGGTAGATCACTGCAAGTTTCTTGTTCTGTGAGTAGATCGCAGTCTCTGAGGAGTTGGCCGTCCCTGATCTAGAACTAAGAGATGAACACAGCAAGCAGGTAGTTAGTGTGCATGCACGCAGGTGCACATGTGTTACTTACAGGTCCCCTCATTAGGGAGTAATGATTGGCTGCAGCTTTGTCCTGAGTGTACACTTGGTAGCTATCCAGGTTGGTCTCCACCAGTGCCTTTTTTCTAGAACAATAGGTGTCGGTACTCATCATGAAGTTGTTACAGTAAGTTAAAAGTACCTTTTAACAACAACGAAAAGAAGTGCTGGTACTGCACACCCTTGAATACCCCTTGGGAAAAAGCACTGGTCTCTGCATAATGTGTGACAGAGCCTCAATAATGTTCCCAAATACTGAATTACCCTCCTCATCACACGCCCCGTAATGGGTGACAAAAAACAAGCAAACCCCTAACCCCCATAATTTGTTGCTTGAAAAGTTAATTTTTTAACGTTGATGTCTTACAGCAATTATACCAAACGTTAACAGACTACGACATCCGGTTCTACATGTATGAAATCTTGAAGGTGAGTTTGCCTTTTCCCTTCCTGTTTGAGATGGGAGGTGAAGCATGAGGTTGGCTGAGAAATGGCAACCAACCGCCCTGAGGAGCTGAAGGATTTCTCTCTTCCGTTGGTTATTCTGAAGAATCTTTGTGCTCCAAACGTAACCTAACATTGCCCAGGCAGATCCTGCTTGCCTCGGAGCTGTCACTTGTTCCATCGATCCATTACCATCATTACCAGAAGTGCTATTAATATTTAGCACTGGTAATATTTAGCATGGATATTGGCGCCTGTTCTCGATGGCTGTCAGTACTTCGCTCCAAGTGCCATGTGGACTGTGCATGTGATTTATTAGAGCAGGGTTGCAGAGCGTAAGCCCAAGAGCCCTTTGAGGTCTTTGGTGCAGCCTATGGCATCCTCTTAACATGCACATGGTTGAAATCAGTGTTCAAAATTAGCTAGGCGCGTTTTGCGACTGGTGTAGGTCCATTTGTGATGACATGGAGATCTCTAGATGCCATTTTGTTCAGCAGACATCTCCGTCTGCCTCTGGCCCCTCCAGATTTCTTATGCAGGTAAGCAAAAGAGCTTATTCATTGCATTGACATCCCACCTTTTCCTCCAAGGAGTGCAAGATTTACCCCTGCTCCTCAGTTAATCCCTACAACGATCCTGTGAGGTAGGCGAAGAGGCTGCGACTGACTCCAAGGTCATCCAGCGAGCTTCATGATTGAGTGGGGATTTGAACCCTGATCTCCCAGGTCCTAGTCTGACACTCTTAACCTCTACACCACACCTGCCTTCCTAGAGTACTTCTGCCATGGTGCAGCGATATAAATTAAGTAGGCAGATCAATATGGGGAAAGCAAAATGCCACTTAGAGAAGGTTCTGAAATATAATCCTTGAAGGTTGAATTTGTTTTATTCTGGACTGTCTCAATGTTTTAATGTGTGGTAAACCACTTTGAGATTTTTCTTCAAGATATAAAGCGGTATAGAAATGAAATTGATGATGATGATGATAATAATAAACCCCACTGCAGTAAAATAATGCTGCCTAGACATTCCGTTGTGGCGAACATAACCTAGGTTTAAGGTGCCATTTGGCGATGAACTTAAATATCTGAGGTTCTAACGCTGATTGAAACCCCTTCCACTTTTTCCAGGCCCAGGACTCACTTTTAACTCAAGCATGCATTTGGGAACCCAGTTCTTAACCTTCTACCATATATTTGCAGGGTGGTGGTGCTCCTGTAGGCAAAACCTGCCTTGGATCAGGCCATGACCCACTAGCAGGTCCCAATCCCCAGCAGTTGAAGACCAGTGCCTTGGAGCTAGGAAGTTGATGCCTTACATATAGGGCAATGGGGCAGGCTTGGCAATAGATGCTGCTGAAGCTTTTGGCCTCTCCCAACATTCCCAGTTACTCAGGTGTGGGGAACCTGTGCTCATTGACATGTTGTTGGACTCCAACTCCCATAATCCCTGACCATTGCCCATGCATGGTGACTGGGGCTTCCGGCGGTTGTAATTTAACAGTGCCTGGAGGACCACATCTTCCCCACTCCTGCTTCACAGCACAGCTACCTACTGTAGCTTCCAGTAACGTGGCAATCTGAGAGGCTTTCAATAGGAAGGAGGGCTAACTTTCATACAATCCTACCTGCCCACTCCAGTCAGCCTCTGCAGCCTTATTTAGCATCCCACCTGCGTCACAAGCATTTCTGGTTGGAACTTGAGACCTTTTCTGTTTTGTGGTGTTGTAAGTTGTGCAACTCCCTCTTGAGGGAGGTTTAATTAGCTCCCTTCCTTTTCAACCAGCTATTGGGAACTCTTCATCTGACATTCCCTTGTGAAAAGTCTTTGTCTCCCCACTCAACTGGCACTCTTGCCGTTTGATTCCGTTCCTGCGACCTTTGGGAAGGCTCTGTTTAGGGCTGCAAAGCACCATGCAGATTTTCATACAGAGAAAGTTAAAACGAGCGAGGTGGGGATCTGATCTCTGATGCCCGCGGGCATCTGGTTGGCCACTGTGAGAGCTGGATTCTGGACTAGGTGGGCCGCTGGCCTGTTCTGATGTTCTTAGGCTCTTGTTCGTGATCAACATGCCTCTTTTCCCCAGGCCCTGGACTATTGCCACAGTATGGGGATAATGCACAGAGACGTCAAACCCCACAACGTCATGATTGACCATGAACACAGAAAGGTAAGGCTTGGGGGTCTTTGTCCTCTGTTTCTAGTCGGGATTTAATTGTGGCGGAAGCAAAATTCCTCTGGTGCACTGCTGCTGCTGCTGCTGCTGCTGTTGCTGCTGCTGCTGTTGTGTGTGTTTGTGGCCTGTTAGTAGCAGGAGTGGAAAAGAGATTTCCAAAAAGAGATTAGTATGGAAGGTAGGAGTGAAATCTTGCACATTTAGCTTCTGCAAAACTCCTGTTGGCATTCAGACGTTTTACCTTCATTGAGTACTTTACCTACCAAAGCTGCTCTGGGTATGTGCTGCAGAACCCTGTCGTTTTGCACGCGTTCTGGAGCATGTCCCAGAACAGAGTTGGTTCATACAGGATACTGGTCAAGCCTATTGGACTTCACCACCATTCTTTGTGAACTAAGAGTAAGTTATAAGGTATGTTCCTTGTGGCTACACCTCACAAGGGGAGGCTGGTGATGGTGGTTGGGTTGTCGTTCGGGGAAAAACATGACCACTCATTTCAAGGTACAATGTAAAATGTTAAAGATACTGTTATTTTTATTATTATCACTATTTATTAAATTGGCACACTATTCATCTGTAGATCTCAGTTCACAATATATCGGCAAGGAGCAGAGATATTGTACAGCAGGATTCCCCAACGTGGTTCCTCCTGGACATTTTGGACTACAGCTCCCATAGCCCCTGAGAATTGGCTGTCCTGGCTGAGACTGATGGGAGTTGTAGTCCATAACATTGGGGAGGACACCAGGTTGGGCAAAGACTGGTGCGTGGTGAGCCGAGAAGGAAGAGGGATGTTTTCTGCAGCTCCCATTTCAACTCTTCAAGGGTCAAATTGATTTTTTCCCGTTTCTTCCGTTTTGTATTTTTCTCTTCCCCCCAGCCTGCTCGTCTAATTTACCCTTGTGTGAACTTTGAGCCGAAGCTATTCATTGCTGTAATTATTGATCTTTCATCTGAGAAACACTGCTTTTTGGTGGTTTGACTCCTATTTTCCAGGCCTTGGCTACTCATCAGAGCAGAATTATCCTTTGCCCTCCTACTCCTCCCTCTCACTCACAGTTCAATAGTTCGATTGCACTATTTTTGTCCCTGACCACGCCAGATGGTGTCAGTTACGTTTTGCGCTTCCGCTCAATTAAATCTTCGCATCATTTTATAACATTCCATTTATTTCTGATGCTGTTATTTCCTGCAGCAAGCAATCTGCACAGTCACTGGAAGATGCAGGCCAAGGCAAAGAGGTTTCTCCTCCTCCTCAATCTCCTTTCCCTTTTCCCTTTTTAGCTCCGGCTAATAGATTGGGGTTTGGCTGAATTCTATCATCCTGGCCAAGAGTACAATGTCCGAGTGGCTTCTAGATACTTCAAAGGCCCAGAGCTCCTCGTAGATTATCAGGTAACTGTGTCCCAGCTACAGAAATAATCAGGTTTGTGGAAAAGCAGCACAAACAATTAACACAAGCGGGCTCAAGTACTTGCGCGTCCAGCCCTACGGTTAGAAAAATCAGTTGAACGTTTCTCTTTCCCCCTTCCCCTCCTGGTAGAACTGCATTTCCTTCCATTCTCATTTTAGACACCCCTGGTGCTAACTGCATCCTTACCTATTTAGCTTTCAGTTTGGGTGTGGAATTGATGGAGGGTTCATTTCGTTTACTCTGCTCCAAAGAGTGCTGGCTGCTGCCCATCTGGGGCTTGCAGGGGTGTAAGGCAGGAGGCTGCCAGCAGGTGGAGCCAGAGTCATCTAATTCTGGTTTTGCCTGCACCGCGCTCCTCCTCGCTGAGTTCTGCAAGGTCAGCACTGACACTAAAGAGGAAGAAGGTGACGCCCATTGCCTCCCTCTGGTTGCCAGAAAGCAGGCAGGCAAGTTGGGGCTGGCTTGGATGCAGATTGAGGTTGGTGGGGAAGTGCCCCATTCTTCCCAATGGACCAGTCTCTGGGCCTGAATGGATCGTCCCTGTTTGTAACATGGCAGTGGTCACAGCAGCTCTGTCTCAGAAGATGAATCTGCTTCTCTCTCTTGGGTGTTGTTCCTTGAAAGAACAGCAACAGCAACACTTTATGATTTATACCCCACCCATCTGGCTGGGTTTCCCCAGCCACTCTGGATGGCTCCCAGCAGAATATTAAAAATACGCTAAAGCATCAAACATTAAAAACTTCCCTAAACAGGGCTCCTTTCAGATAATAATAATAATAATAATAATAATAATAATAATAATAATAATGTATACCCCACAATCTGGCTGGGTTTCCCCAGCCACTCTGAGCTGCTTCCAGCAAAATATTAAAATACAATAATGTCTTCTAAAAGTCGGATAGTTGTTTACAGTGGTACCTTGGGTTAAGAACTTAATTCGTTCTGGAGGTCTGTTCTTAACCTGAAACTGTTCTTAACCTGGGGTACCACTTTATCTAGTGGGGCCTCGCGCTGCTGCCACGCGATTTCTGTTCTCATCCTGAAGCAAAGTTCTTAACTCGAGGTACTATTTCTGGGTTAGCGGAGTCTGTAACCTGAAGCGCCTCTAACCTGAAGCATCTGTAACCTGAGGTACCACTGTACTGCCTTGATATCTGATGGGAGGGCGTTCCACAGGGCGGGCACCACTACCGAGAAGGCCCTCTGCCTGGTTCCACTAACACGGAATCGTAGAATTGGACGGGTTCAACCCTCTGCAATGCAGGAATCTCAACTAAAGCATCCACGACAGGTGGCCAACCAGCCATAAAAACCTCCAGTGAAGGAGAGTCCAATCCTTCCGGTGAACATTCAGATTTGAGTAACCCCTGAAGAACTACAGGGACTCCTTACCCTGTAGTGTGTATTTTCTTTGTGCCAAGCTGGTTGCTGTCAACTTGTCACGGGGATGTATTTTTCACACGCAACAGGGCTTGGTTTGCAGTGTTCTTTTTGCCCCTTTCACGCCTGCTAAGTGCACCAGACCGATGGGCCTGCTTTTGCTTCCTTTGCAGATGTACGACTACAGTTTGGACATGTGGAGCTTGGGTTGCATGCTCGCCAGCATGATCTTCCGAAAGGAGCCCTTCTTCCATGGTCATGATAACTATGATCAGGTGAGAGAGAGAGTGAAAGAGATAGGATGGTGATGTTCAGGCACAGGGCTTTCTCTTCCTCTGTGACTTTTGCGCTCTGCATGTTCTCAGCTTCCCAGGGGATGGAAAAATCAAGAATTCACTGGATTGGCTCACATGTACGTTTCTCATTTGATCGCCGCCAACTCCAGTTAGGACCTGCACGTATGAATGGTACTACCATGGGTCACAGATATAAAATTCAGTTTCTCTTTCAATCTGGTTTCTGTGGTTTCCAGTAGATTTTAGCTAGCACGTATTGGCTGCAAGCTGACATGAAGCAATGTACATGGGTGGTATTCGGCTAAGCCAGACTCAAGATTTAGACGTCACTGGGTGTGCTCTGAGTATGTCAGTCTAATGCTAGCCCATGTTCATCCAAGGCTTGCTTGCCTAACAGATCTCTTGACCAGAGGCGTAGCAAGCCCAGGTGGTACCCAGTGTGGAATATTTCTTGTCACACCCTCCCCCCACATCGACAGCTCGGGGTAGGCTTGGGAGTTGTGGGCAGGCACTGAAGGTCCGCCGCCCCTTCCTATGTGTCTGCTCCCCCACGCCCGCAACTCCCAAGGACCCCGAGCCGTCGGAGGAAGAGGGAAGAGCCATGCCGCTTTGCTGGGGCGCTGGCAAAGCTGCGCAGCTCGTCTTCTCGGGAGCCATGGCTCCCATCCACTCCTCCCTGGCTCGCTGCAAAGTGGCAAAGCAGGAGCCGCTTACAGCGAGCCAGGGAGGAGGGATCCCACCACCGTCCGTACGGCGCTGGTGGCAAACCGCTACATACAGCACACGTGCAGCGTCGCTACACACAGCGCATGCATGCAACACCGCGCATGCATTGTGCGTAGCGGTTTGCCACCGGCGCTGCCCGAGAGCTGTACAGACGGTGGTGGGATCCTCTGCTCGCGGCTGCAGCTGCAAACGGAGGATCCTCCACATGCGGCTGTGGCGGCGCGATGGCTGCTCGCGCCTCTGCGCCTGGGCAAGCACCCCACTGGGTGCCTTCTTGTCACCCTCCCAGACGTGGAACCCAGGGTATACCGCCCCTACCTTGCGACGCCACTGCTCTTGACTTGCCCTGCAAATACTCTCAGTGGGGAAATGAAGAGCAGCTGCCAGGGATTGTCGGGCGGATGACAGTGATCATATCCTGTTTTCTCATATCTCACAACTGCCCCGAGAAGCTCGTGTTTCTGCCATGGGGGAAGTTAACCTCCTGGTGCCTGAAGTGGCTGTGATCACTGTCTTCCAGCTGAAGCTGCTTATTTGGGGAAATCACATTTCACCAAAGTCAAGATTGGTGTTCCCGTGTAAGGTTTTTTAATGGCACTTGGTGTCACATGGGCCTATTCTGTGGCTGACACAGGGAGGCTCTTTGTGTGAATTTAGAGAACTCGCTCTTTAATGAAGTACATTTTGCCCCGTCTCTCTAGAGTTCAGGCACATCTTTTTCAGCAGTCATTTGGAGAAGGAGAAACCTGATGGCTGCTGCTATTAGCAGCTGTTCCTTATTGATTTGCTACTTGTTTTTTTAAAAGCATTAGTTGCTTTATGGATTTTTTTAAAAATCCCATTTGCTTGTTGTCAACCATCCTGTGGCTTGTACACAGGGCAGTACATAAATATCTGAAAATATAAAGACAAGTTGTCATTATAATTAACACTCATATAGTGCTTTGAAGGGTTTAGAGTGCTTGGCCTTTATTACCTAGCTGTGATCCTTACAGTGACCCTGTAAGGGGACTCAGTAATGTTGTTCACGATATTGGCGGGCTGGTGGGTGGACTGAGGCCAAGAGGGAAGAGTGCTTTGCCCAAAGCGAGATGATGCCAGAGGCAAGACTTGAACAGCAGGCCTCCCCGATTCGTTGCTCCGTCTCCCAGCCGCTACTCTTCCACATGCTGGCTTACGCCTTCTGTTCACAGTTGGTGAGAATAGCTAAGGTGCTCGGGACAGAAGACCTGTACGACTACATTGACAAATACAACATTGAGCTTGACCCCCGTTTCAACGACATCTTGGGCAGGTAAGATGAGATTGGTTTAACACAGTGGTTCCCAAACTTTTTGAGGCCATCCCCTCCCCAGTTCCATAAACCAATAATATAATAATAATAATAGTTCACTGCCCACCTGACTAGGTTGCTCCGGCCGTTCTGGGCGGCTTCCAACACATAAAATAACACAATAAAGCATCAAACATTAAAAACTTCCCTAGACAGGGCTGCCTTGAGATGTCTTCTCTTTTTGTCTATTTAGTGGTTTGGAAGGGACATTTCCTTTTCGCTTCCTTCCACTTGCATCTCCAAAACGATGCAGTGCTGAAACTGCTTTGTAAGGCGCTATAGAAATGGCAGGCAACTTGACTTCGAGTTACTTGTGTGCGTTCCTCTTTCCATTCTTAAGAGTCGCTGACAACATGCAGAAATACTTGTATGCTGGTAAGGTTAACAGAGGCTGTCCAAGGGGGACTCATCCATTCACTCTGTGTTCTCCCCCCCGCCTGGCTCATAGGCATTCCCGCAAGCGATGGGAGCGCTTCGTCCACAGCGAGAATCAGCATTTGGTCAGCCCTGAGGCCCTGGATTTCTTGGACAAGTTGCTGCGATACGACCACCAATCCCGTCTGACAGCGAGAGAAGCCATGGAGCACCCTTACTTCTGTGAGTCTGGCTCAGCTTTTCAGACTTTCAAAGGGGCAAAGGTCAGGGAGGAGGGAGAGGTGCACCAGAAAGGGCACCCTGAGCCCGTTTCTCCTTCCTTGAAAAGCCATGTTGGCGGTGGCACACAAAATAACTTCAAAATCTGTGAGCTGCATATGGCAAAATCTCATCGGAGCAGAGCTTGATTTGGGGCAGTAAAAGGAGGTGGGAGAATATAAGCTGACCGTTCCCTCCCATCCCTGAGTTTCCCAAACAGCCCAGCTGAATCCTGCAGTTCTTGTGAAAATATTCCACATTCATGAAGAATCTGCCTCTTGACTGTCAGGCAAGATGCTGCTTTGTGTCTCAATATTACAGGGTGAGTCTTTTAAAAGAGGCCCCCATGGAACATGTTTACTCTTTTAAAGGACTCGTCCTGTATATGTCCTGTTGTCACAAGGGCTTGTGGGAATAAAAGTGTTTGGAGATTTTGCTTCCCCCTTTCCCTTCCCCGCCAGTGGGAAGCTCTCTTGGGTATAGTGAAACCTGCTTAGATCCCACCAGTCCCAAATCACACTCCGCAATTGATCTACCAGTGAGTTGCCATCCTGATGAGGGATGTTTTTAAGAGGAGGCAAACAGTTTGCCTTGCCTTCTTTCCCTCCATCCGGATAACCTCCAGCTCAGGGATGAGATTTCTCTGCGCTGCAGCAGCCCTGGCTTTCCACACCTACCAACAAAACCTGGGTTCTGCAACTTGTGTGAACTATACCTGTTAGGAAACAGAGAGTAATTCAGCAGTTGTCATGCCCAAACCCTGACCACCAAGCTGCATCTCCAGCCATACTTGCCATCCCAATATGCAAGGCTGCATGTGTGACGTGGGACTCTTGCCAGGCCTTCCCATCCATATTCCAGCTTCTCTTCACAGCCTCCGTGGCTGGAGACTTCCCTGCTTAAATAAATGAAACCTGTGATCACCAGCTGTAGGGCTGGGCGATACCTGGTTTTCAACATTGTGATATACCAGCAGCTAAATACCACAGTGTGCTGATGTATTGTGCAGTATGGAATGTATCTCTGCTGCTTCTTCATCCCCACCGTCTGCAGGCAATTTGGGCAGGGATTACATCGTGGCTTCCCAGCCACCGCAATGCATTTCCAGCTCATAATGTCTGAAACCAGTATTGCCATACTGGTTTCAGACAATTTACCAATATATCACCCAGATCTAATCAGCTGAATGGCATGCAATATGTGTGATGCAGAAATAACGGGAGTGCATCCACCCCCTCTTCTAATCGAGATGCCTGGTTTGTTTGTGTTTTGCAGACCCCATAGTGAAGGACCAGGCTCGGATGAGCTCAACCAACATGCCGGGCAGCAGCACCCCCGTCAGCAGCGCCAGTATGTTGTCAGGTGGGTCCACAATCGGCCACACTCGTGTCTGCATGGGCCACTGGGCCTCTGCTGGGCGAGCCTCACCCCACAGCCAGAGGTGGTACGGTCTGGGAAATGCTTTAAACCGCACTGTTCCAGCTGTTTGCATTAATTTGGTTGATTGATTTGAGTGTTAATTATACAGTCATACCTCGGGTTACAGACGCTTCAGGTTGTGTTTTTTTCAGGTTGCGGACTGCTGAAACCTGGAAGTACCGGAACGGGTTACTTCTGGGTTTCAGCGGTCACACATGCGCAGAAGCGCTGAATCGCAACACGCACGTGCGCAGACGCGGGTTGCAAACATGCATCCCACACAGATCGTGTTCGCAGCCCGAACGTCCACTGTATGCCGCTTTCCCACAATGAACTGTGGCCAAATCAGCTTCCGGAAAGCATTCGGAACACAGATACACGAAAGACAGAGCCCAAGTGCCAGTGCCATTTCCCCCACATGCTTTCAAAGTGCCAGGACTCCCAAAAGGGACGTGGGTGGCGCTGTGGGTTAAACCACTGAGCCTTGGGCTCTCTGATCAGAAGGTCAGCGGTTCGAATCCCTGTGACGGGGTGAGCTCCCGTTGCTCGGTCCCTGCTCCTGCCAACCTAGCAGTTCGAAAGCACGTCAAAATGCAAGTAGATCAATAGGTACCGCTCCGGCGGGAAGGTAAACGGTGTTTCCATGCGCTGCTCTGGTTCGCCAGAAGTGGCTTAGTCATGCTGGCCACCTGACCCAGAAGCTGTACGCCGGCTCCCTCGGCCAGTAAAGCGAGATGAGCGCCGCAACCCCAGAGTCGTCTGCGACTGGACCTAATGGTCAGGAGTCCCTTTACCTTTACCTTCATGCTTTCTCTGTGTGGCTGGCTTATGTGTTCAGCAGTGAGTTAGCCAGCGTTTCTGCGGTGGCCCGAAGGTGCTGGGTTCTGACAGGGCCACTGACCCCATGCTCTGACGCGAAACTGCCCCCTCCGCTGCCCTAACACTCTTCTCCTTCCCATCTAGGGCTTTCTTCAGTGCCAACGTCTTCACCCCTGGGGCCTCTAGCGGGCTCGCCTGTGATAGCTACTGCCAACACCCTAGGTATGCCAGTTCCAGCTGCCGCGGGAGCCCAGCAGTAGAGGAGGACACCCCGTCTCCCAGATGCCTGACCAGAGCCGGGTTGGGGCCGAGGTCGTTCCTCCACCCCCTTCCCCAGGACAACAGCAGCCGCTTGTGGCCGACGTTGTGGGGAGGGAGAAGGGAGGGGACGGAATGCTTTGGAGGAGTTATGTCTGAACAGTTGCTTGTGGATTTATAGTAGTTCAGTCATAAAAAAAAGAAAAATATATAGGCCGATTTCCCCCCTTTTTTTACTTGAACTTTTCGTATCTCAGGGGGTTCCCTGACAAAATCTGCAGATGGAGTATTTCGTGGACAATTCTCCCCACCCCCAACACTTTCCCTGTTCATTTTATTATTTGTAAGATCCAAGGCGATACGACTGTGTATCTCAAGGGTCTTGGTTCTTACCGGAAAGCTCTCCCTCTTCCCCCGTTCCTTTCTGCTGGCTGATGCCGCGTCAGGGATGGGGTGAGGGGTGAGACTTGCAAGGACCTTTCGCTTTCTCCCCCTTTTGGGAATTCCTGAGTTGTGCTCCTCAAAAGGCAGCCGGGACGGACGAAGGTCTTTAAGCAGTGGTTGCGTCGTTTTTGCCTCTTTGCGATTGACAGCTAGAGTGGGAGGAGTTTCCGCTACCAAAAATACATATTTTAAAGGTTTGTGGGACGGCAGCTTCCGTGTAGGAAGGGGGTCATCTCCTGGGAGCCCCCGTGGCTCACCGGCAGCACCTCCCCCCTTGCACGTGTCCTCGTTTGGAAGTTTTCAGGCTTCTGATCCAAGTCAGAAGAAAGCTGTCTTTTCCCCCCTTGAAAGGAGTCTTAGCATCTTCCCATAAGTCGCTCTCTCTTCCCCGCTGCCCCCTGGCAAGATCCATCAATGTCTTCTCGGTTTGTTATTTTGGAAATGCGTTTGTTCAATGGGTATCTCTCTCTAAAAGCAACTCAAGCTTCTGGTTGGCTGGTTGGTTCCGCCCAAACTGGACCATGCAAACTGACAGCGGGACAATTCACCTGCTCACCTTCCTCTCGCGTGCCATGTGGCGAGAGGTGCCGCTGAATGCTGGGGTTTAGTTTTTTGCTTTTCGTTTTATTTTCAACCTAACTTGTGGTCTTGTAAATAGAAAGCGGAGGGGTGGGGGAGGAACGAACAGCCTCGAGACTTTGATGGAGAAAGGAAAAGAGAGCAAAGAACAAGATGGTAGACCTGTCAGAAACCCTAGCCGTGGAGAGCATCTGCTTCCCCCTGTGAGCGTGTGTGTATATAACTCTTGTCCTTCCTATGCTGAAAGATCCAGTGTTGGAATTCCTTGATGTAAATAAAACTGTTGGGGTTGTTTTTTTTTTTTTTAATTTATCAAAAGGTTAGGTTTTACGTTTCCTGTGCAGAGGTTCTCCCTGAGCCAGCGCCATGCTTCTTAAAACTCAGCTTGCGGCCCTCCAATCCACGAAGCGGGGGGCTTGGGGGTAGGTGGGTGGGCAGAGTCAGGCCGCTTCTCCTTCACTGTCTATTTTGCACCGTGCACAGATTTGGTTCTAGTAGCAAACAGCGCTAAGAAGCCTTACCAGAAGCATCTCACAAGCCAAAGCATCGCCCGGACCCTCGGCATACGTTTTTCCTTTTGCACCTCGGCAGCGCCGGAGTTTAGGATGGAGAGAGGGGTGGCTCTCTGCGTGCTGCTGCTCAGCGCCTGATTCAAACCACTGATGGGGGAGACTTGGAGGCACAGCAGCCCCTCCCCGTTTCCTCCAGAGTTGCCTCCTCGTTCGACAACCACTTCAAGAGGTGGTTTGCCTCCGGGGGAGCACCGATCACTTGATTTTTCAATAATATATGCAACTTTTGGGGGTCGGAGTTAGGTAACCACGTATTTCTTCCTGTTTTTATTAACTTTGCTTTCCCCTCCGTTTTTGTTCTTCTGGGTTGTGACACTTTTGAGGGTGTGGTCGAAGCATGAGTGAATTGCATAGCGAAGAACATGAGACCCTGAGCTGCGTTCTCCGTTGCCTCCCCACCACCACCTTGGAAAGTTAGTTCGGACTTAAAAATTCACGCGGCAGTAGCTTATTGGAAACTCTGGTGGGGAATTGTGGTGGTTGATGGCCTCCTGCAGATGTGGAAGCTAGGCCCACGCTAGACAACCTCTTCTTGGCAACAGTCGGTGGCTGTGAAATATTCAGCATTCAGAAATGTTGTGTCCATCTTTGCACGGCATGGAGAGACCTACAAAAAGCCTCTTCAAGCAGGCGATAATTTTCCCTCCTGTCACCTCCTTGGCAAATGGGGCTAAAGGGTATCCTAACGTCGCAGACCAGTTGAGGGGAGAGCCCACCCAGGGTGCAAATTTCAGTAAGCATCCAACCTTAAATCATGAGAAGGTGAGGGGAGAGCAGGAGGTTTCTGATTCAGGGAGCGATGCAAGCAAATTTCCTTCTCCGTGCTTAATGCCAGTTTTGCTGCCCACCCAAGCAGCAGTCTTGAAAGGAGCGCGAGGAAACTGCAGATTGTTAACAGCATCTGTGTTGTAAATTACCTCATCTGTATACCTTGTATCAGAACACATTTTTTAAAAGGATTTCTCAGCACTTCCTGGTTTCACCGCGCGCCCCCCCCCTGCATTGTGTTAGATGGCAGGAAAATCAATTGCCAATACAGATAGTCTTGTTGGCAACTTAACTTTAAAAAAGGTTTTTTTAAAAAGAAGAAAAGAAAAAGTTTTTTTTAATCTTGTTTGAAGTGATCCTTTTTATTTTTATCTGTTGAAATTTAGATTATTATTATTATTATTTTGTTGTTTTCCTTTTGAATTTATTGGTTGTAATTGTATTGTACTTGTTCAGAACTAACCCTTAACTGTGCTGGGAAGAAGTTGTGCCATGGAGGTCTTTAATTTTTTTAAAATAAAATAATTGAAACTAAACTACACCCCAGCCCAGTAGTCGCTCCATTTTAAAAGCAGGCGGTAGTGGGGAATCCTCAGGGATTTTGTGGTTTCTGCACGAGTGGTAGAGGGAAGTGAGGGGCAGGTGGAGCTCGTCCACCTGGGATCGAAGCCCATCTAGGAGAAGGAACTCTCTGACCCTAAACCTCTGCAGCCCTGCAAGATATCCTCAGGAGAAGAAAAGGCTCAGGAGTTAACTCACACAGATCTGGAGTGGAGTCCCTAAGGTAGTTGGATTGCACCTTGTCCACCTCCTTCCAGCAACTCCTGCAGCCAAGCTGGTGCCAAACTCATTGTCCTGCTTTCCTGTGGATCCCATCAGTGAGGCCGAGAGAGAGGTCTTGTCATCTGGGCATCCCAGGACCTCCATACATACTGCCCAGGCTTGCACCCTGGGGAGGTCCCTTCGGTGCTGCAAACATAGCCAAAACAATGCAGGAGGAAGTTATGAGTTACCGGTCTCTGCAGCCACAGCAGGCTCTGATTCTCCAGTGGTTTGACTTAACCTCTGGAGGTGCCCTCCATTGTCTCTCGAGACAGAAGGACGCCACACAAAAAAAGCTCTCGCATCCAAGATTTGCAGCAGTATTGACCAGGCCAAGTCACCAGCCAACTGGTTCTGTTCTTTCTGTGTCATCCTAATCAAAGAATGGAATGGCGATGTTGTGCCTGCGGCTGCTTTCTTTGGACCAGGCTGGCCAGCAGAGGGTGATGAAGCTCCATCTGCTCTTTTTTCTTTTACTGTAACTTAGGTAAAATTTATTTGGTGTCTCCCAGCTGTTTGTCTGGAGCTATAAAGAGTCCTTTCTGGGTGGTCCTGTATGAATAATGTGACCCAATCTGAGTGGTTTATCAGCTTCACTTTTCCATCCTGTCCATCTTCAAAAAGAGGATGGGATAGAAATTATTTTTTAATTGTTCAGTCACTCCTGCCTTCTCTTCATTTTAATTTTGATTGGAACCCTTCTGCTATTTCAAAGATACAACCAGTGATCGCTTTCCAAACATAATATGCTCTCAATGAATTGTTTGGAGCATTTGCATGATGAGTTGACGATTTCCATTAATTCCCGTGGGGAAATCTCAAATCTGTTCTTGACCACAGAATTTTGACCTCCAAATGATGGGGAAGAAACCAGGGAAACCTTGCAAGCATGGAAGGAAAAAAAATGCTCTCTTACATGTCCGACCTCTCCCCCTTCCTCCCCACCATAATTTCAGGCAAAATGACTGCCGCAGACCAGCAAAACAAAAAATAAGGCTCACTTAAGACTGCTTATTTTTTTACAACACAACTCAAAGGTCCAACAGATTGGACATCTGAATCTGCTGCGTGTGTAGTGAGGTTTTGGTACTGATTCCTTGTGTTTGGATAAGTAAATTTTCATATAACGAGCGTTTGGGTAACAGGGCCTCCGCTTATAAGCAACTTCTCGAGGCTATTTACGGTAAAATTCAAGTAAGACATCAGCTTGAAAACCGGGACCTTGCCCAAGTCTTCATCTAGTTGGCATTTGCTCTCGCAGGAGGTAGCATTGGCCGCAGACTTGGACGGCTTTAAGAGAGAATTGGACAAATTCACAGAGAAGAAAAGGGCTATTGATGGCTACTAGCCATCATGGGCTTTGCTCTGTCTCCTGAATGCCAGTTGCTGGAAACTGCCATGATATCGCCTGATGTTCTTGGTTGGGGGGCTGCTGTGTGGTGGCCCCACCTGGGACTGCCCACCCCACCTTCCTCTCTGCTCAGTAGCCCCAGGAGGAGCAGCAGACAGAAAAAGGGGGTTTTGCACTCCCTCCTTGAGTGTTTTTGTCTACCTGGGCAATGGGTGGAGGATAGAGGGTTGCACAAGCCTTTGGAGGATCGAGGCTACAGCACCAAAAGGGAAATGTGGCTTTTGTTGCCCTGCCCATTTTTTTATTTTTTTTTAATAAATATTTATTCAAGTTTTCAATTTTATACAAACAAAAAAGAAAAAGAAAAAAAAATATTAAAAACAAATCAATTTCAATATCAATTTTCAATGACATGTTTCCTTGACTTCCTCATACCTCCCCTTCTTGTTTTCTAGTTCAAATTGTTTATCCAGCAAATCCTAATCTCTTAACATTCCATTTAACTAACACCTTATTTTCCAATCAACTTTTTAAATTTTATAACTTAAACAATATTTATCCCAATTCTTTTTATCATAACAATATTTATCCCAGTTCTTTTTATCATAACAGCTAGAGACCACATAAATTCAATCCAGCATCTTTCAAAGTTCATTAATTTTGCAATGTTTCTGTAAATAGTCCTTAAATTTCTTCCAATCTTCTTCTGCCGACTCTTCTCCCTGGTCACGCCCACCAATGACAATGTGGCCCCTGAAAGCTTGCCCAGGAGGCAGTTTGGCTCTTGGCCTGAATAAGGTCCCTGGACTTAAAAGATGTGCAGAATTGGCCAGACCTTCGCCATTTTATGTTTCAAACTGCACTGTGATGAAGTATAAATTATGTATATCTATAGGGATATAGATATATATAATAAATGTAATAAGCTGATACATTAATTTATTAAACAATTTTAATAAATTGTATATACTTGGACTGAAATGAGACTTTAGCAGCCACGTGGGCCAAGTGTGGAGAACCTTAAGCCCCATAGATGTTGCTGAACTACACTTCCCATCACCCCCTGCCATTAGTCTTCCTTGCTGGGGCTGATGGGAATTGAAGTCCAGCATCGACGCGCGTGGCGAAAGGTCCCCGGAGCCCCCGCCCCTTGGCTGTGTTGCCTAGCGCCAAGCTCCGCCCCCTCCCTCTAACGTCCGCTTCCGGTTGGTGGGGCCGCAGGTCGAAGACAACAAAGGCTGGAACCCTAGAGATAGAAAAAGGGGAGAGCTGCGCGCGCACCGTCGCTCTGTAATCCCACGGAGAGACGATTTCTGAGGTAACCGAGGCCAGGAAAACGGGGGAGAGACCTGGAGGTAGGGAAGACGGGTAGTTCGGCCCTTATTCTGAATTTCTATCTTGGGGAGGGGCAGCGGGGTGAGCAGAAAGGGAAAAAATGCCCTCCACAAAGATGGCGCCAGCGGCTTCCCCCCGCGAGCCAATGGCGGTCGAAGGCAAGCGGAAGCGCGCTCCCGTCGCAGGGGAGGTGACGCGCCAGCCCGCGCGACGGCCCTTTCCGGTTCCGCCTTTTGCCCTTAGGCGCACGTGTGCGAAGCGGGGAAAGGAGTGAGGGGCCGCCGGGAAAGGCGGAAAGAGGTTAGTCCGGGTCCCCGGATCTTGGGGAGGTTGATTTCAATTTATTGACTTTTAATTTATTTCGTAGAAGCTGAGGGGCCGGGAAAGGGCGAAGGGAAAACCAGCTGGGCGGGATTGGGGCCGCTCCGCTTTGTTCTTGGCGCGGGGCCGCCTCGCCAGACCCACCAGCCCCCCCGACCCTTTCTTTTGCCTTGCTGCAAAGGGGCCCCCGGGAGGAGGATCCAGAAACCTCTCTTCGGATTTCTGTGTAAAGCATGCCCAAAGCCCGTTTCCGGGGCCTCATCCGGCCTGCCGGTCGGTTTAATCCGGCCCCTTTGGCACTCCTGCCGTAAAATCCTTAAAAAAGGTCAACAGCTCAATCCTAAAAAAAGTTCAACGACAGGCATAGGCAAACTTGGCCCTCCTTGTGTTTTGGGGACTACAACTCCCATCATCCCTAGCTATCAGAACCAGTGGTCAGGGATGATGGGAGTTGTAGTCTCCCAAAAAAAACACCTGGAGGGCCAAGTGTGCCTATGCCTGCTCAACAACTTCAATCCTAAAAAAAGTTCAACAACTTTGGGGTGAAATAATAATAATAATAAATGAATGACCTCAATCTTAACAAAAGATCAACAACAGGCATAGGCAAACTCGGCCCTCCTGATGTTTTGGGACTACAACTCCCATCATCCCTAGCTATCAGAACCATCAGGGATGATGGGAGTTGTAGTCTCCCCAAAAACACCTGGAGGGCCAAGTGTGCCTATGCCTGCTCAACAACTTCAATCCTAAAAAAAGTTCAACAAATTTGGGGTAAAATAATAATAAAAAAAGATCAACAACTTTGGTCGGCCCTCATGCATGCTCACTTCATCAAATCTGGCCCTCTTTTAAAAAAGTTTGGGCACCCCTGGTGTAAGGGATCAGATGTGGAGCTGGGTGTGGGTGAGTGGGAGAGCAACTGCCTGGCGCCCCGTGGCCCCTGCAGAGGAGGGCAGCTTGTGAATCAATGGAATCGTAGAGTTGGAAGGGACTTTGAGGGTCATCTAGTCCAACCGCCTGCCATGCAGGAAACTCCACTAAAGCATCCATGAGAGAAGGCCATCCAAGCTCTGCTTAAAAATCTCCAAGGAAGGAGAGCCCACCACCTCTTGTGGGAGACTGTTCCACTGTCGAACAGCTCTTCACGTCAGAAAGTTATTCCATTTGTTTTGTCAAAATCTCCTTTCTTGTAACTTGAAGCAATCGGTTACAGCAATCGATATGGCTCCTGCCTCTCCTCTCCTCTCCACCAGGGACCTTGGTGCAGCCTCCAGCCCTAAAGTTGGGGTGGTGCAGGATAAAAGCTATTTATTTCATATTTTTTTATTACATTTGACTAGTTGCTCTTATCTTGCCCAGGGCAAACCAGTGACTTAAAAACAAACAGAAAGGCATTAATTACCTTACAAACACAGTTCTGTTGTGCAATAAGGTTAGTATGCTTCTGCTATTATATTACAGTGGTGCCCCGCAAGACGAATGCCTCGCAAGACGAAAAACCCGCTAGACGAAAGGGTTTTCCGTTTTGGAGGCACTTCGCAAAACGAATTTCCCTATGGGCTTCCTTCGCAAGA
This sequence comes from Podarcis filfolensis, assembly GCF_964270895.1. Taxonomy (NCBI): domain Eukaryota; kingdom Metazoa; phylum Chordata; class Lepidosauria; order Squamata; family Lacertidae; genus Podarcis; species Podarcis filfolensis. The sequence continues at coordinate 94,980,818 of NC_139609.1, read as the reverse complement.
CGAAAGCCCATAGGGAAATCTCCAGGACAGCGGGGAAGCGCAGCGCGTCTTCCCCACTGTCCTCGGACCTCCTCCGAAGGCTGGCGGTGGGGCGGAGAGACCTCCTCCCGCCGCCAGCCTTTGGAAGGCTGCTCCGAAGGCTGGCGGTGGGGCGGAGAGACCTTCTCCCCGCCAACATTCAGAATGCTGTTCTGAATGTTGGCGGTGGGGAGGAAAAACCCTCCTCCCACCGCAAGCCCCGGGAACAGAGGAGAAGCGCTGCACGCCTTCCCCTCTGTTCCCGTACCTCTCCTGAAGGCTTGCGGTGGAGAGAAAAGCCCTTCTCCGCACCGCCAGCCTGGCAAGCGGTCTCCATAGGAACGCATTAATTGATTTTCAGTGCATTCCTATGGGAAACCGTGCTTCGCAAGAAGAAAAAACTTGCGGAACGAATTAATTTCGTCTTGCGAGGCACCACTGTATGTTATGTTATTATATTATATTATATTATATTATATTATATTATATTATATTATAGTTACACTCTTATAATAAGGTATATTTCTTTGGCATAAACTTTTTTAAAGAAATAAACTTCTTTAAAGGGTTTCCTGTTATTAACCTCAGCTATCTTTCTAAGCACCGTGGTAATCCTCTGTATAGATGTTTAAAAACTAAACTGTCTTCATCTTTCTCAGGCTTGGAGTGCACAATGAAGGGAGACCAGATCAAGCTCCTGGGTGACATAGCAAATAAGAAAGATGTGTTTTGATCCTTACGCTTAAAGTGGGATGATCTGGAAGAGCGAGGTGAGAATTGATACAACCCAACACAAGCTGGATTTGAATGAGGATCAAACAAGCCTACAAAGTGTTCCAAAGTTCAGAACATGATTGTTTTAGGATCTGCTTCCAGTCTGTCCCATTTTTCTTTTGCTTGTTGTGGTAACCAAAGCCTAATAGTACACAGCTGCTCCTCTTAGTGAGTCTTGACTCTGCCCTCTGCAGCTGTGTCAAATTCATTGCCCGCCTTTTCTGTGGTGGGGAGTGGTCCAAACAGCTGCCACAGCAACCATCTGCCGTCCATGGGCTTCAGAACCCGTTGTGGGCTCTGGGGACAGTTTTTCTGCAGACACTGGTGCCAGACTCTCCTGCTCCTCCAACCCTTTAGTGTTTGCCTCCCCTGACCCCCCCCTCCCCCAAAAAGCCCCTGAGTGTAGCCGTGTTACTGGAGAGATTTGGGACGGTCTGGATCTCTGATTAGCTCATTCACACAAATGATTCTGGTGCAGTTGATTTGGAGCAGGCTCATACTCTAGGGATGCTGCTGGGTCCATCTCTGGAGTTGGGTTATCTCATTGGCTAAGACTGTCTGGTATCTGTTTTCGTTGGTAAGATAGCTAGGTCAGTTTTTGGGCCAGGAGAGCCTGACCACTGTAACCCATTTGTTTGTTACCTCCGGGTTGGACAGTTTCTATTTTTTAAAAAAATTAATTCATTTTTCATTTTTGTTCATTACATACATCTCACATTCTTAACGTTTACTATATATTCCTCCCTCCCTCCCCTCCAAGACTTCCCCCAACTTGCGTTTCTGGTTTGTTTCTATTTTCACCCGCTTTGCTATCTCTCAACAGAAAAAGTTATTAATAACATAACATCTAGCCTTAAAAACATAAAAATAACATTAAATACACCATCTTGTTTCACTATCGTTCAAACATTTTCTGATGCTAATAATGTGGATGTTTATTTAAATCCTGCCATCAAGTCTATTGCCTTTCTTTGTTTCTGCAAATATAATATGAATGGTTCCCAATCTTTTTCAAAGTCTCTGTTGTCTTTTACTCTTAGGCTTTCTGTCATTTTTTCCCAGTTCTGCATAGTTCATCAACTTCTCTTGCCATTGTTCTTTAGTTCAGGTTGGACAGTTTTCATTGCGAGATGTAAACTGATTCAAACTGGATTTAAAGGAGGATCAAACTGGTTTACAAGGTTTCCCAAAGGGAGTTGATGAGTTGGTATCCTACAGGTACCATCTCATCAGAGGGCCTACCTCTTTGGCATAAACCTTTCTTTTAACTTCGTGATTAGTAACCTTATCTGCCTGAGCACTGAGATCTCTTTATCTGTCTCTTTAAAATTTCCCTGTCTTCTTGTGCCCAGATTTCTCGTGTTTGGAATGCTGCCCTTTGGTTAACTTCCTGAAGGACCTTCATTTAGATACATAGAATTCTAGAGTTGGAAGGGACCTTCATGATCATCCAGTCCAACCCCCTGCAGTACAGGAATATGCAGCTGTCCTATAACAGGGATCGAACCTGCAGCCTTGGTATTATCAGCACTACGCTCTAACCAACTGAGCTATCCAGGCTGACAATTTGATGGCAAATAGAACAGAGCAGGAAGTGTACTGGTGAGTAGAGCACTTGACTTCCAAAGGGCTTCCTGGAGTTGTGCAGGCCGTGAAAAAAAAGAAGGTAATGTCATCATCCCAATTTTGCTTCTTCCCACTAGGCCTTCCCTGGCTAAACACACAGCTGCCAGCACCATGGATATATACCAAATGCATGGTGATGCTTCTGCCTAAAGAGGAGTCTCTTTCCAGCAGTTGAGGTGAGAACCACGTGAGAACTGGCACAGTCCAGCAGTTAAACTGGATTTTATAGGAGGCTCAAACTGTGGGGTGCGGGTAGCGCTGTGAGTTAAACCACAGAGCCTAGGACTTGCCGATCAAAAGGTCGGCGGTTCGAATCCCCGCGATGGGGTGAGCTCCCGTTGCTCGGTCCCTGCTCCTGCCAACCTAGCAGTTCGAAAGCACATCAAAGTGCAAGTAGATAAATAGGTACTGCTCCAGCGGGAAGGTAATCAGCATTTCCGTGTGCTGCTCTGGTTCGCCAGAAGCGGCTTAGTCATGCTGGCCACATGACCCAGAAGCTGTGCGCCGGCTCCCTCGTCCAATAAAGCGAGATGAGCACTGCAACCCCAGAGTCGGCCACGACTGGACCTAATGGTCAGGGGTCCCTTTACCTTTACGTTTTAGAAACTGATCTACATGGGGGATTGCTGTTGCAGATCATGCTTGTTTTAACGTGCCCTTCCAGTTTGTCCTGTTTTTGCTCTGCTCATTGAGGTAACCAGAGCTTTTTCGACCTATGCAAATTCTCTTCTTCCTGGCTCAACCCATGAAGCTCTTTGCAGCTGTGTCAAATTCATTGCCCGCCTTTCCTGTGGCAGGGAGTGGTCCAAGCAGCTGCCACAGCAACAATCTGCCGTCCATGGGCTTCAGAACCCTTTGTGGGCTCCGAGGACAGTTTTTCTGCAGACACTGGTACCAGACTTTTCTGCCTCTCCGAATCTGAGGGCATGCACCCACCCACCCACCCCCAGCTATAAATAACAATGTATTTATGTATTTATATGTCGCCCATCTGATTGGGTTGCCACAGCCACTCTGGGCAAATTCCAACAAATGAAAACATGTTTACTGATTCCACACTTTGAAATGTCATTGAGCGTTTGGCCTTCCTTTAAACACTGCAGATTTCGATTAGGAATTCCCCAAGGGACTATTTTACTTTGCCTATCCCAGTCTTTTGAAACGGATGCGGAATGTACAGCATTAACATTTCTTTCTTTTTGTAATAGGTTCAGAAGATTTCATGTTTAGATTTGGAATTCCCAGTATTTCAAAGCTTCATGAAAGCACAGAACTGTTGAGTGAGTGAGCGATGCACGGCCTCTTATGAATATACCCTGCTGGCAAATAATCGTTTTCTTGTCAGACTACCTGCAAGGAAGAACAAAGTCAGAACACATCTGGCAGCTTTGATTGGATTTTGGCAGTCAGACTGGGGAGTGTGGCTTGTTCATATTTCCTCAACACCATCTCATTACAGTGGTACCTCTGGTTACGAATTTTCAGGTTACGAACACTTTTAACCCGGAACTGAGTGTTCCTGCTTGTGAATTTATTTTGGCGTGTGAACGAGGCCTCGGTAGGCCCAGCTGTGGCCTGGAGCTAGGCCCTGGCACCTACCGAGGCCTCCATTACCAGGTTCTGCCCACGGGAGGTCTCATGAGGCCTTGCTGTGGCCCAGAGCTAGGCCTCCGCTACCAGGTTCCGGCTGCAGGAGGCCCAGCAGGTTGCACCCCAGCCCCAAACATTAGGTAAGGAACACTACCTAAGAGCAAAGTCCAGCGGTGAACCTAGTGAGCCTGGGCCAGAAAACATCAGCCCTTTACTGGCCCTTGCCCTGCCCCCCAAGCTGGTAGCAAGGTGGGTGGCACCTGGCCAGGTAAGCCCACTTACCCTGTAGGAGGGGGGAGTCGAAAATTTTGGGATTCTGCAAGGGATTTTGGGATTTGTTTATGTGAGTCTGCTTTGTGCCTTTGTCTCTGCCTTGCGCCTTCCTTTGGGGAACTCTGCCTTCTTCCATTGTTTTGTGGATTGTGTGGAACCCAGTTCAGCTTCTTACTGATTGACTGGGGGACTGCAGACATGGAGAAAAGCAGCAAAGGCAAGAGAACCGTGATAACGGTTGAGGTCAAGAAGCAAATCATTTCCAAGCATGAAAGTGGGGTCCGCGTAAGTGATCTGGCAATGCAGTTTGGCATGGCCAAATCGACAATTTGTAGCATGTTGAAAAACAAGGATGCAATCAAGGGGGCCAGCGTAGCAAAGGGTGTTAAAACACTCAAGCAGCGAACACAGACGATGGAAGAAATGGAAAAATTGCTTTTGATATGGATAACCGAAAAGCAGTTGGCGGGCGACCGCATTACTGAGAGCATAATTTGCGAAAAAGCTTTGCATTTGCACGCCCAACTCGTCGCAAACACTCCTGGCGCAAGCGCTGAGATTGAGAGCTTCAAAGCGAGCAGAGGGTGGTTCGAAAAATTTAAGAAGAGAAGTGGGATCCACGGTAAACATGCTGAAGCTGCCAGCGCCAACAAACTAGGTGCTGACCAATTTGTTTTGGAATTTAAAGATTACGTTGTGTCCCTGGGCTTCGTTCCCCAACAAGTTTTCAACTGTCATGAGACAGGCCTCTTTTGGAAGAGAATGCCAAGGAATACATACATCACAAAGGACGAGAAAGCGTTGCCAGGACACAAGCCCATGAAAGACAGGCTGACCCTTCTATTATGTGCGAATGCAAGTGGAGATTTTAAGTCGAAGCCTTTGCTAGTCTACCATTCTGAGAACCCCAGGATATTTAAGAAGAACAATGTCATAAAAAGCAAATTGCACGTGATGTGGAGGGCAAACAGCAAAGCTCGGGTAACCAGGCAATTTTTTATTGAGTGGGTTCATGAAGTGTTCGGGCCGAGTGTGAAAAAATACCTCCAGGACAAAAATCTTCCAATGAAGTGCCTGCTTCTTATGGATGATGCTCTAAGTGACCCTCCAGGCTTGCAGGACGAGTTGATGGAAGAGTTTGCATTCATCAGTGTAAAGTTTTTGCCCCCCAACACAGCTTCTCTCATCCAGCCCATGGACCAGCAGGTCATATCTAATTTTAAGAAGCTTTACACCAAAGCAGTCTTCCAAAGGTGCTTTGAGGTGACCTCGGACACAGAGCTAACCCTAAAAGAGTTCTGGAAGAATCATTTTAATATCCTCCATTGCTTACATATGATAGACAAAGCATGGAAAGATGTGTCTCAGAAAACTCTGCAGGCAGCATGGAAGAAATTGTGGCCAGATGTTGTCCCAGAACATGCAACGGAGGCTGTTGAAGAAGATGTGCCTCTTGTTGAGGATATTGTGTTTCTGGGAAATTCCATGGGCTTGGAAATGAGCGGTGCTGATGTGGAGGAGTTAGTGGAGGAGCACGGCGCTGAGCTCACCGCCGAAGAACTTCAAAACATTCTGCTGGAGCAGCAAAAGGCGGCAGCTGAGGAGATGTCTTCGGAGGAGGAGGAGAGCAGAGAAAGTGTACCTACAGCAAAAATCAAGGAGATGTTTGCAAAATGGGCTGAAATGCAAGCTTTTGTTGAAAAATACCACCCTGACAAAGCTGCTGTGAGTCATGCCACAAACACTTTCAATGATTTCGCTATGTCTCACTTTAGACAAATCTTAAAACTTCGGCAAAAGTCTCAAGTGAAACTGTTTTGGTAAGGAAGAGATCCAGTGAGTCTGAACCAGGTAGCAGTGGTGTAGGTGGCAGTGGTGTTTAAAAAAAAAGAAAAGAGGAATGTCAGGAGAGGAATCGCCGATTGTGAATCTAGAAGAAGACCCCAACCCCCCTATCCAAGCAATGACTATCATGAGTTTAGGTAAGAAAAAAACCACGTTTTCATTTTAAAAAAACCATCAGTACTGTTTTATTGATTTTACAGTACAGTACGTTTTTATTGCTTTCATTTGATGGATCAATGGTCTCATTAGATCAGGGGTCAGCAAAGTTTTTGTGGCTTGGGCCAGTTCACGGTCCCGCAGACGCCACAGTGGGCTGGAGTTCACGCACGCATGCACAAACGCTATTTCCAGTGTTCCTTCTGGCACGGAGGAGGCGTGCGCAGCTTCCCATTGGCTGCAGGAGCTTCCTGCAGCCAATGGGAAGCCGGCCAGCATTGCGAAAGGTGGTCCCCGCTCTGCTCTGTGCTGGTTTAGCACAGTGCACAGGAGTCGACCAAGTGGGCGGCGGGGGTCCATGGGCCGGTTCAATGACCCCCGCAGGTTGCCGACCCCTGCACTAGATAGTAAAACTCACGTTAACTTTCTATTTTACGGGTTGTTTTTCACTGTCTGGAACGGATCTATCCATTTTCCGTTACTTCCTGTAGGAAAGCACGCCTCGGGTTAAAAACGCTTCTGGTTAGGAACGGACTTCCAGAATGAATTAAGTTCGTAACCCGAGGTACCACTGTATTTCAAACGGATATAGATATAACACGGAGAGAGGCAGATCAATAAGCACACACACATTTGAGGCTTACATTTGTTAATGCATTAAAGTTGATAATTTAAAAATAAAAATTATTTCAGACGTTTCGCTGGGTTTTCGTATTTTATTGTTTATTAGCGAGGGGTTCGTCAGAGTAGGCAGTGAGCTGCTTGATCCACCGTTCGGCTGCGGTTGCAGACGTTTCCGAACACCTGAAAGAAGAGTTCCGTCCGCAGAGGGGGCTTTGTGTCACAGGTGTTTTTGCCACTGCTCCCTTCTCCCTGCAGTCTTATGAAAATCTGCTTTGGGAGGTTGGAGCAGCACAGAGGGCAGTTCAAGAGGGGGAAGCATCACATTCTGTAAGTGGAAGCGTCTGCTAAATCATGGTGCCTTCAGCAACAAAAGGAGCGCCCCTTCAATCAATGGAAGCTACGTTGGGACAGAAGTAGTAGAAACATTTGGATCACTTGTGAAGTTCATTGCCTGATAATGTTAGAGGCAGTTTTTCTTCTGGTGGCAGACGACAGGACCACGAGACCAGTGTAAAAATTCAAACAAAGGTTTTATTACAGCTACACAAAAACAACAAACACAAAGCATGTGAGTTTTCTCTCTCTGCAGGCAAAATTCAAACTGTGACTTCTTTTCTTTTATACACATCATCAGCTGTGTCTAATCAGCTTAGAAAACCACACCCAGAACTCACAGAAAAGGTTCTTAAACTTACAATCATCTTTTCTGTTTCTTTGCAGAATGACTCCTAACAGATAACTGCTGTATATAGCACACCTTATAGAATAACTTATTGAGGTATGCATAAGAATAAAAAATGTTCCTAACAGCAAAACAGGAACCTGACTCAAAAGGCAAATTGTGTCTTTGGAACAGCAGCTGCCCCATAATGAGATCTAAGTGTTTCTGCAGACAGTGGCTAGACTTTGCCCACCTCTGCAGTGTGGTGAATTGACTGCAGCACTGAAGTGGCGTCAGGGCACAAAGCTGGGCAGTGTGTATGGCGCTCCTGGTATGCCTGGGCAGGAAAAAACCCCTCTCTCTGTCTCGGTGACGTTCAAATTTGCTCCAAGATTTTATGAGCAGGGCAAGGCATGAACTTCTTTGCAAAATACTTGCCAAGTGCATCAGCGTTGAAGGTGCAGTGCAGTCCAAGCAAACTAAGGCTAAACACAGTGAACCGGTCCAGGTTCAAAATGTGATCCAGAGGCAAACTGTGCAAAAGTCCAACGGTCAATGTTGCAGGGAGTTCAGGGAAGGGTGCTAGACTCTGGAGCCAAAAATCTTTGTTTCCAACATCTGGAAGGCTCAAGAAGTAGATGAGTTTCGGGGCTTCCTTAAGCAGAGACCCCTTTCACAAAAGTCACACATTGACTATGGGTCCATAGATGCATGTCGTGTTTTGCTTCAGCCTGGACCCAGACCATTTGGCACCAGTGTTTCTGAAGATGGGTTGCTCCACAGCTGGTGGGTTTCTTCAGCGGGTCTCTCTAGGCCAGCCTCTTTGAGCCTCTTAAGAAGATCCTCAGCCTTGGCTCCAGAAGATCCTGCCAACAACTTAAGCCCCTAGACCTATGGAGTGTTTGATTCATCCTCCAAGGAGTCTGTTGGTTCTCAGCCTGTGGCTATCTGATTCTTTTCAACAGCACTCTCCATCGTTATTTGAGCAATAGTCAACATTGTTATGTGTTTGTGGCTGCTAGACATCCTAAATTCCTGGGTCTAGTAAGTGTTAGAATTTAATCAAGCCACACCTTAAAATATAAGCCAGGCCACTCTCCTGACCAGGAAATCACCTGAGGTGATGGACCATCAGGAGGACAAAAGGAATGTGATGAGCCATTAATACTGCCACAGGGCCCTCAGCTCATAGTGAGTTAGAAGAACCAAAGCCAGGGTTTAGAGTTGGCTGGAATGTGACCTGGAGGGAAAAAGTTGCACTCTGGTAGAGGCGGCTAGCTGGAGAAAGGCTCAGAGATCTGGCTGGTGCCTGTCTGAATTAGCTTGGCATGTTAATGCTGTGAGCTCCTCCAACATAGGCTCAAGTCATATATATGTGTAAGTAAACCTATAATAAAGGCACCGTAGTCTCTACTGTGCCTCATTTCCAAAATAAAGTAAGTGCCTAGAACCACTGGAATCTTGCAGTGCTCTGAAAGAGGAGTGGCATGCAACAATATTCTGTCAAGTTAAGTTGAAAAGCTGCATATTCACATCCTATTTTGTCTTTCCTGTAACCATTTTTTTTTTGCCTTGTCTTGCAAATCCCTCTTCCCCAAGTTTCATTTATGTATAATGTGCTGTTGAGCTCCCTATAACATCACGCTTACAAATTTTCACAAGCAGAAATGCATTCAATAGCTTCCCACTAACATATCTCTTTTAAAGTTTGCAAACTGATTTCAGCTGCTTCTTGTGTGTTGGTTACAACCTTCTCATCCGTTGCAGCAAATAAAGGACTGGTGTTTTCATTCACTCCCATAATGTTGTTAGGGATTCATCTTGCGATGCTGTTTTCTCAGGAAAAGACATAGGAGCAAGAAAGCCGCTATGACCTTATTTAGGATAAATCCAACCCAGAAAGCAGAACTGGAGAATAGATGTCCTTCGCCTGTTAAGAAAGAACAGCAGATCAGCTCCTGTTTGTTATTCACAATTATAGGTTTCTTTTCCAGGAAATATTTTAAACCCCCCTCCCTCCCAGCACCAACACCACTTGGGATGCAAAAACTGAAATAAAACATTATTCATTGGAACCCTGCAAAAAGTACTTTGGAGAAAGGAGCCCCTTTTTTATGGGATTGTGGGGCTGAGAATCCGCTCTCAAAAGAGTAATGATTAATTGCACGTTTATTCAAAATCCAGTGAAAACTAGTTTAATTCACAAAAGTGAACTTGATCCAGCAATAGCAGCCCAAGAGTCATTTCTAGTACCCTCTGCCACCCCCCTTGCCTCCTAGATCAGTGGTGGTGAACCTATGGCACATGTGGCAGAGAGGGCACTCGGAGCCCTCTCTGTGGGTACGCACACTGTCGCCCAAGCAGGGCTGTAGCTTCCATGGTGGGTGTGGGGAGGAGAGGGGGGCTCGCGTGCAAGCAGGAGTAGAGGCAGGGATCTCTCAGGAGTGGAGTGGAGGCTTTGTGCTGAGAGATCCCTGCCTCCATTCCTGCTTGCACGCAAGTAGCGGGTGCGGGTAGCTCAGCTGAGGAGCGCCTGGCTGCCTTCAGTTGGTGCAGGGGCTCTCCGATGCAGCTTCCAGACTGCCTCCCCCTGTCCTAACTCCAGCAACTATTCAGCCTGGCTGCCTTCGTGGGGTTGCAGGAGATCTGATGCGGAGGTAGGGGCTCCTTTAAGCTTCTCCCTTGAGGGCAGTGCAGCCGCGAACCCCTCAAAGTGTGATGGAGCCTGCACCTCCCCAGCTGAGCAGCCTTGATCCAGCTCCTGTTCCCGTGCAAGCAGCAACGCTGCCAAGCGGAGCAGCACGGTTCCACTCCTACTTGCCGGCCCAGCCTTCCCCCACTCAGGGTGGGACTGCCAGAGCTAATCTTTATTGCTGAAAAGAGGCACAGATATTCCACTCCAAATCTATAATTCATTATACAAATTCTTACAAGCACAGTCCACCTATACCAAACCAAAAACATTGTTTTCTCTTGGTACTGAATGGAAGCTATTTATCTGCCCTTTTTTCCTCCTCTGTTCTTTGCTCAGTCACTCCATTTCCCACTCTTTGAATCTTCCTTTCAAAACAACCGTGCCTGTTTTGAGAAAACTTCACAGATTTAGGAACTGGAGCGCAATCATTTGATCTCTTTGCTGTTCCTCCATGTTCCAAGCACTTTTCATTTCCACAGCCCTGGTTTCTCTCCCTGACTATTACCATTCTTCATTATATACTGTGGCTCCCTTTAAAGCAGCAAAGCGGACAGGAGCCGCCCGCTTTGTTGTTTTAAATAGTTTAGTACAACATTTGAGTCAGATTTTTTTTTTCTTGTTTTCCTGCTCTTAAAAACTAGGTGCGTCTTATGGAGCGATGTTGGCACTTTGCGATAAATAAGTGGGCTTTGGGTTGCAGTTTCGGCACTCGGTCTCTAAAAGGTTTGCCATCCCTCCCCTGGATAATTGCACTACCCTCCAGGGGAGGGTCCTAACCTATTGGGGAAGCGTGGCAGTCGTTAATGCACTTTAAATGTGCACACCTAAAGATATGGCCTGTGCTCATATCCTTCCTGCAAAATCATGACAGTCTAGAGGCGCCCAATCAGGTCCACCCTGATACGGCTGGCTGGTGGCAGGGAGAGCTGATACATTTATTTGAACCCCAAATCCAAGCAAAGCCAAAGGGGGAAAGAGGAGGAAAAGTCTGCAGTGTTGCAGCTACAGGACAATAAGCTAAGAAAAGCAGTATGTGGGCAGACAAGGGCATCTTCTGCGTGGAGGCAAACTGCTGGTTCTAGCAGGCAAAAGAGGCCGCGGCTGTGTTGATATTCAGTTTGGAAAGTTGGCATGAAGTGTTAGGAACTGGCAGGCTTTCTTATCTGATTTTTCCCCTGATGGTCCTCTATGGAAAGATTCTACTTGCATGTGTTATTCTTAATTGCCATGTTAGCGCAGGGGTCGCCAGTGTGCTCACCAGTAGAATCATAGAATTGCAGAGTTGGAAGGGAGCCCCAAGGTCAATCTAGTCCAGCCCCCTGCAATGCAGGAATCTCAGCTAAAGCATCCCTGACAGATGACCACCCAAACTCTGCTTAGAAACCTCCAAGGAAGGAGAGTCCACCACCTCCCGAGGGAGACTTTTCCACTTTCAAACAGCTCTTACTGTCGGAAAGTTCTTCCTGATTTCAGTCAGAATCATCTTTCTTGTAATTTGAAGCCATTGGTTTGAGTCCTACCCTCCGGAGCAAGAGAGAACAAGCTTGCTCCCTCTTCCATGTGACAGCCCTTGTGTGCAGGAGCCAGGCCCTCTGACCAATAGGACTCTGCAGGACTGGGGCCTTCCTAAGTTTGTTCTGAAGAGGCAAGGCGCGGCCGCACAGGTGAGGGCGATTGGTAACTCACAGCACCTGGTGGCAAGAGCCAGGAAGGGATATAAGGTCAGCATTTCCCTTTAACTTTTTGCCACAGCAAAAAAAAAAAGGAAACGTGTACGTTTCCTGCCTTGCTGTGTTTGGCTTATTGCTTCCTGATCCTTGAACCTCAGCTTCTTGACTCCCTTCTTCTTGATCCTCGGACCCTCGGCTTCTTGACTCCTGGCTCTCTGACCCTCGGACTCTTGGCTTCCTGATTCTTGGCTTCTGGACCCCCGTTCCTGCTTCCACCCCGGCATCTTGCCCCCGGTCCTGACGTCCCCTGCCGGGACTTCAATCGCCCGTGAACACAATCTCCTTTCTTGAAGCCATTGGTTTGAGTCCTACCCTTCGGAACAAGAGAGAACAAGCTCGCTCCATCTTTCATGTGACAGCCTTTGAGATCTTTGAAGATGGCTATCGCATCTCCTCTCAGTCTCCTCTTTCCCAGGCTAAACATTCCCAGCTCCCTCAAACATTCCTCATAAGGCTTGTTTTCCGGACCCTTGGTCATCTTGGTTGCCCTCTTCTGCATACCTTCCAGCTTGTCAACATCTTTAAATTGTGGTTCCCGGAATTGGACACAGTACAGTTGAACCTCGGGTTACGTACCGTCCTCCTTACAAACTCTTCGGGTAACGAGCTCCGCTAACCCGGAAGCAGGTGCTCCTGGTAGCAAACTTTGCCCTGGGATGCGAGCAGAAGTCGCGCACCGGCGGCGTCACAGCAGCGGGAGGCCCTATTAGCGAAACCACGCCTCAGGTTAAGAACGGTTTGGGGTTAAGAACGGACCTCCAGAATGAATTAAGTTCATAACCGGATGTACCACTGTATTCCAGGTGTGGTCTGATCAAGGCTGAATAGAGAGGTACTACAACTTCCTGATATGCAGGTGACACAACCTTGATGGCAGAAAGTGAGGAGGAATTAAAGAACCTTTTAATGAGGGTTAAAGAGGAGAGTGCAAAATATGGTCTGAAGCTCAACATCAAAAAAACGAAGATCATGGCCACTGGTCCCATCACCTCCTGGCAAATAGAAGGGGAAGAAATGGAGGCAGTGAGAGATTTTACTTTCTTGGGCTCCATGATCACTGCAGATGGTGACAGCAGTCATGAAATTAAAAGATGCCTGCTTCTTGGGAGAAAAGCAATGACAAACCTAGACAGCATCTTAAAAAGCAGAGACATCACCTTGCCAACAAAGGTCCGTATAGTTAAAGCTATGCTTTTCCCAGTGTGATGTATGGCAGTGAGAGCTGGACCATGAAGAAGGCTGATCGCCGAAGAATTGATGCTTTTGAATTCTGGTGCTGGAGGAGACTCTTGAGAGTCCCATGGACTGCAAGAAGATCAAACCTCTCCATTCTGAAGGAAATCAGCCCTGAGGGCTCACTGGAAGGACAGATCCTGAAGCTGAGGCTCCAAGACTTTGGCCAACTCATGAGAAGAGAAGACTACCTGGAAAAGACCCTGGGAAAGATGGAGGGCACAGGGAGAAGGGGACGACAGAGGACGAGATGGTTGGACAGTGTTCTCGAAGCTACCAGCATGAGTTTGACCAAACTGCAGGAGGCAGTGGAAGACAGGAGTGCCTGGCGTGCTCTGGTCCAGGGGGTCACGAAGAGGCGTACACGACTAAACGACTAAATAACAACAACAACAATTTTCCTTGGTCTGGACACTATACTTCTATTGATGCAGCCCAGAACAGCAGCAACTCTCATGGCGCCTGCAAAAGTCTTCAGTAAATATTCACAGTGCACGAAAGATGGTTTGCTGAAACATTTCCATCTCCCTCTCCTTCAGTTATAAGACGGGAGAAGGGCTGAAGCGCTGGCCATGTGCTTGGAGAGACTTGGTGTGCTGCTGCAGGTGGTTGCCGTTCGCCAATGGAACTGCGCAGAGCTCTCTGTCAACACTCCGTGGAAATTGGGATTGTGCCAAAAAAGTTGCCTATGGAGACGGTTGCCTTGGTGACATGTTACTTTGCTGGAAAGTGTTGGTGTTGGCAACAGAAGACACTTTCCATGAACCCGTGCGTTCGTCATGAGTCACTTGCATTGGGCAACCTTCAGGGAGTTTCCACAGAGAAGGAGCCACCACACGCTTTGCTTTCAGAAGGTCACAAGTTCGGCAGTGGTGACTGGTGCCCTTTCGGATTGGGGCGCGGAAGGCAGGGGCACCAGGGCCAATGATGGACAGAGCCAACTCATTCTAGTTTTGTCCTAATTCTATTCCCCGCTGAGTTCAACAAACGGGCAATGCTGAGCGTAAGAAGGAGAAAGCTGAGAGACAAGGCCAAACCCTGCATTGGTTGTAAGGAAGAAGGTAGACAGATGGTGGCTGGCTGAGCTCAGATTCAGGGGTGGTCTGAAAGTGCCCCATTCTTCCTAACAGACCAGTCTCCACTGGCTCAGTTCAAGCATAAGAGCATCTCTAGTAGCCAGCTTAAAGCCAAAACCTGGAAAGTCCCCATAAGTCAGATGTCACAGGCCGGTCAGTAATCACCCAGTTCAAAGTTAGAGTTGACTTTTTACCAGCTAAAACAGGACCTCCATAGACCTGGCTGAGTGTCAGAGCAGTGTATTCCAAGTGGCCTTTCTCCTTTAAAATTAGTTGCTGAGACTGAAGGTCTCTGCTTCCCTACAATTGTCTAAGTTGTCTCCAGGGCTTTCCCAAAGCAATCAGAGACTGCGCCAGCATGCAGGCAACCTCACCTCCACCCTTTTCATGCCTCTTCTGGTTCTGGGGAACAAGTGAGGAGGGGAGCTTGTCACATCAGAAGGAAGAGACACTCTTGCTTCTTCAACAGCCGGACTCATCTCTGTCTCTTGGCTTCAATTTCCTCCTGCTTCAGCTTCTGCCTCTGATTCTGGCCTCCTTTCCGCCACAGACTCTCCCAGTTCACTAAGCCCTGTTACCTCTTCAGCTTCTGACACTTCCTCTTCTCTGTCTTCTCCCTTTGACCACTCAACATTGTCCCACCACAAATCCTTGGACTCTGAGTCTTCTTCCCTTGCTGGTTCCCCAGCTGGTTTCTCCCACCATTCCTCTGTGCCCAACCAGTCCATGACATCAGAGAGACAATACTGGCCTGGATGGACAAAGTAGCTTCATTCCAAAGCAATCTGCAATTTGGGGGAAGGCCCCAAGCCACACTGGAAGAGTACATGTGTTGCATTAAGATGGTGCCAGGTTGTATATATGGGGTTTTTAATGGTTTTAATTTTGGTTCCCCGGTTTTGTTTTTGTTGGGTTGGGGTTAGTTAAATGTTAGTTGGGGTTGGTGGTTATTTTAATTTGGGTATAACTGTAAACATTATTATTATTATTAGCCCCAAGATGTGGTGAGGACCACTGGCTTAGATGATTTTAAAAGGGGAGAAGACAAATTGATGGAAGTGGAGATAGCTACGTGGGTCCTCCATGTTTAGGGAAGCTTTTAATGTTTGATGTATTACGGTATTGTAATATTTTGTTGAAAGTGGCTGGGGAAGCCCAGCCAGATGGGTGGGGTATAAATAATAAATGATGATGATGATGATGATGATATCAAGAGGAAGCACACCACAGAATACCAGCAGCTAGGAAGCACCAACAGGAGAGGACTATTGGCCACCTTGCTCTGCCAGTATGTGTCTCAATAGAATCTGTTCTGCATTGTGGGGAAAAGGGAATGGGACTAAATCGGCCTTTGCCAACGTGGTGCCCTCCAGATGTTTTGGACTACAACTCCCATCAGCCCTGGACAGCACAGTTTGGCTGCCTGTGGCTGGTGGGAGTTGCACTCCAGAGCACCTTCCTAGAAGGTGAAGGATGGAGGAGATGAACCTTTGATACGATACAGCAGGGCTCCTCTTACTAATGTCCTTATTTCTGGCTAGTGGGAGGTCCAGTAGCAGGACTGGGAAGCCATGGAGATCTTCAGCGCCACTAGGCAATGCTGAGCAAGCCATTGGTTTGATTCGGTAGAAAGCAGCCTTCACATATATCCAGATACTTCTGGGGGAAATGGGGTTCAGGCTTACCTGGTTCAGATGTGCTGCTTAAGACTTTTAGCACCGCAGATTTGCTAATGGGGGGCTGGGAGATGTGCACAACCCGGCAAGTGAACACAGAAGAGCTGTTCTGCTTAGTTGCTGTCACTTCCAGGGAACTCCGAAGGGAGAAGGTCCCATCCTGATTCAGGATTTCGAAAACTGGCGCCTCCAGGGGGGTTTCCTTCCGGTCCTTCAGCCAGTTAAAAATGATGTTTCTGGGATAAAAGCCTTCCACGTAGCAGGTGACTGTCACAGTGTCATTCACCTGGACAGGTGAGGGAGGGTCCATTTTCAGCCACACTTTCGGCGGAACTGAGCAGACAAAGCCAATTGTTAAAATGTGGACTTTTTGTGCTCTGCGCTTTTAAGGAAAAAACAATTTTAATTAATTAATTCATAGGACTTATATCCTACTCTTCAGCCAGAAAGACTCCCAAAGCGATGTTCCTATAATTTTTTTTAAAATGCAGTAACTAGCAATGACTTCAATCTAAAATGTTACAACACAAAAGAAAAAAGGGAAGGGAAGAAGAAATCAACCAAAGTTGCGTCACCAGGGTCTCCTTTTGACTGACAGGGTGCTGACGGGGATGGAAACAGACAGCTTATACTCCTAAAAATAAGCCTTGCTGGTCCCTTGAGAAATAGCCTGGTGACCCTACCTTTCCTAAGGTATCCTCCTGGGGGAGAATTACAGAATCGGTCCCTTCCAAACTACAATTCTATGATTTTATGTATTCACTGTGGGTTAAACCAGAGAGCCTAGGACTTGCCGATCAGAAGGTCGGCGGTTCGAATCTCCGTGACGAGGTGAGCTGCCGTTGCTCGGTCCTGCTCCTGCCCACCTAGCAGTTCGAAAGCACGTCAAAGTGCAAGTAGATAAATAGGTACCGCTCCGGCGGGAAGGTAAACGGCATTTCCGTGCGTTGCTCTGGTTCGCCAGAAGCGGCTTAGTCATGCTGGCCACATGACCCGGAAGCTGTACGCCGGCTCCCTCGGGCAATAAAGCGAGATGAGCACCGCAACCCCAGAGTCGGTCACGACTGGACCTAATGGTCAGGGGTTCCTTTACCTTTATATGTGTAAATAAAGACCGAACAGTCCCTGCTGATCTTCATTCGAAGGAAATAAAATTCTGGAAAAACACAGGAAGGCAGCCCTGGAGGCTCTCACTGCTTGGAGATAATGCTCTTCCCCACCCATGTTAAGAACAATTTGTCAGTCACTTACCAACCACAGAAACCACACTGCCTTTCCCCTTCCGCTTCATTCCAAAGATTTCCTTCGTACAATAATAGGTCCCAGCATCCTGGAGTTCTATGTTGGGGATGAGGATGGAGAAGTCTGTTTGCGAATCAGGATGGAGTCTTCTCACCCGGGAATCGGTTCCTGTGTCAAGAGCTTGGGACTCCTTGTACCATTTCACGGTAGCGCGGACAATTGCCCGGGTCAGTTGGCAGTGCAGGGTGACGCTCTCTCCAAGGGATGCAGATAGAAATTTGGGCTCCTGCTTGACCTTCACAAGGGTGGCATCTGAAAGAACATCATAGAGTTCTGGTTCCTCTCCAGATTCTGCTTCTACCACCCCTGTTTGATTGAAAACATTTTAATCACTCTGGAGGCAGCCTTTGACCTCCAGTTCAAAACCATGGAAGAACAACCCCCAACCCCACTCTTGAAAAGGCTGAGGAGTAAACCCTACAAAAATCCAGAGTCGAGTCTTTAAGGTGGTTGGTTGTCCGCCTCCTTCCAGCAACTCCTGCAGCCAAGCTGGTGCCAAACGCCTTGCTCTGCTTTCCTTTGGGCCACATCAGTGAGGCCAAGAGGGAGGGTCTTGTCGTCTGGGCAGCCTAGGACCTCTATACACATTGCCCAGGCTTCCACCCCGGGGAGGTCACTTGGGTGCTGCTAATGCAGCAGAAATAACTGTGGGGATACATCCATAGCAATCACCAGAGGACAAATGACCGCTGGGAGGAGCGCAGAGAAGAAATGCCCTGGTGCATCTGCGTCAGTACAACCAGACGCCTTCATCTGCCCCAGCTGCAACAAAACATCTCCCTCCCCTATCGGTCTCTATGGCCACAGCAGGTGCTGCAAACTTCCAACAGTTTGGCTTCGCCCTTAAAGGCACACTCCTCCACTGTCTCCCGAGACAGACAGATGCCAATGATATTCAGGGGCATGCTCCCTCACTGGTCACCAGCAACTAATGTATTGAAAGAATTATTTGTTGACAGCCGCCAACTTTGCAGGCTTTTAAAGAGGGTTAGATAATTTCTTGCAGGATAAGACGACCAGTGGCTACTAGCCCTGATGTCCTTTCCTCCATTCTTGGAGGCATGTGCCTGAATACCAGTTGCTGGAAACTGCAGGAGGGGAGAGGGTCTTGTGTTCGAATCCTGATTGCAGGCTCTTTCCCCCTAAGTACCTGGCTGGCTGCTGTGAGAACAGGATGCTGGACTAGATGGGTCACTGGTCTGATCCAGCAGGCTGTTTTATAATAATAATAATTTATTATTTATACCCCACCCATCTGTCTGAGTTTCCCCAGCCACTTTGGGCGGCTCCCAATCGAGTGCTAAAAACAATACAGCATCAGACATTAAAAACTTCCCTAAACAGGGCCGCCTTCAGTTGTCTTTTAAAAGTAAAATAGTTATTGCCTTGACATCTGAAGGGAGGGCGTTCCACAGGGCGGGCGCCACTACCGAGAAGGCCCTCTGCCTGGTTCCCTGTATCTTCGCTTCTCACAGTGAGGGAACTGCCAGACGGCCCTCAGAGCTGGACCTCAGTGTCTGGGCTGAACAATGGGGGTGGAGACGCTCCTTCACATATACTGGACCAAGGCCATTTAGGGCTTTAAAGGTCAGCACCTACACTTTGAATTGTGCTCGGAAACGTACTGGGAGCCAATGCAGATCTCTCAGGACCAGTGTTATGTGGTCCCAGTGGCCACTCCCAGTCACCAGTCTAACTGCCGCATTCTGGATTAGTTGTAGTTTACGGGTCACCTTCAAAGGTAGCCCCACATAGAGCGCATTGCAGTAGTCCAAGCGGGAGATAACCAGAGCATGCACCACTCTGGCAAGACAGTCTGCAGGCAGGTAGGGTCTCATCCTGTGTACCAGATGGAGCTGATAAACAGCTGCCCTGGACACAGAATTGACCTTCACCTCCATGGACAGCTGTGCATCCAAAATGACTCCCAGGCTGCGCACAGTTGCCCCATCCAGGACCAGGGAGTCCCCCAAACCTGTCCGCTCCCTGTCCCCCAAAAACAGTACTTCTGTCTTGTCAGGATTTAACCTCAATGCACTTATGTGTTAATGTAGTCAACATGTCCAGTAGCCCGTGAGAAATTGCTCCTCCTGGCATCTACCCTGATGGAGGACCTAATTTCCACCCTCTAAGTCTCAGGTCCTAATCTTCCGGTGGCAACCCTATCAATAAACTGTTGAACCCAACTCTGGAAGGATCTGAAATGGACCGCAATGAAGATACTTGAAAGGTCCTCTTCATCTGGGTTTCTACTGCACGCAAGCAGCGTGAAGCCACAAATCACTTCCCTCCCTAGAGAGCGCGGGATTCACTAAGCTCAGAAAGCAAGTCCTAGTCGATTCAACGGCATTTACGAGTTTGTTTGTTCCAGACTCACCAGGGGTTTGCAGGAAGAGGTGGAGCTGTAGGAAGAGACGGATCAGCCACAGCGAAGAGTTGAAAGCAGCCATCAAAGTGGCAGGAAAACCCACATTCCCGTCTGCGTTGTGTCTTGGCAACTCTTGTTTCAGTTGCAGGAGAAAGGCTTTTCTTTTCTTTTGGCTGTGACACTTCCTTCTGCAATTAATAGAGGCCAGTTTCACTTCCCCGAATTTGGAAAGCTGATTTTGCTTTCAGGCTCCCCTGCACAGAATGATATCCACACACCCACATACTAGGGGCTGCAACGCCTGCTTGCCTCACTTGCCAACTCCACTGTTTGACTGTAAACAACAAACATGAAGTCATTTTACAAAAAAAAAAGTCTCAATAATAATTAATTTACCCTGTTGTAAATAAAAAATTGCCCTTTTCCCCTTATGGGGTATCCAAGAGCCCATATAGAGTCCTTACATAGGTTCCCTATTGGTAGGAGAAAATAACAGAGGCCAACCAGAGAATATTGAGAAGCAAAGCAGCTAGTAAGCTTGATCTTTATTGATCTGTTGCAACAGGGTGATCCCCTCACCACGCGCAGGAGAGGAGGAGGAACCCAGAACAATGGCGTGCAAGGCCTTATAAAGACTTTTGAAATTGCCACCCTGTAGATCAAGACCACCCCCAGAAACATCATACATACATCACAGAAGGGGTGTAACCTAAGACCACCCCTCAGATACATCACACCTACATCACAGAAAAAGGCGGTCTAAAACAGAAATTTGCATGTTGTTTTTCTCTTGTCCTTGTTTATCTCCTGTCTGGCAGGTTACTTGATTGGATTGCCTGGGGAGCCTGGCCATTCTTTTGTAGTGATAAATACTTAGTTCCTGGGCCAGGTCACAGGCTCACACCCTATTCAAACACAGACATACCCTTAAGACAGGATTTGTGAAGGAAAAGACAATGGGGAGGCTTTTCCATTTTGACCTTGCAGAGAAAACATTTGCTCAGTTTAGGAATCAAAATGGCTTCAGGTCGGTCTTCCTGTGCTGATCTATGTATGTGCGGTTATGAACATTACCATATATCTAAGACCATAATATTCCTATCACAACCCCCTTGCCCGTCCTCACACTTGACCAACCCCTCTCCCTTTGCACTTCACCCACCCCCTCGCCTATCTCCCCAAAGTTTGCCCCATGCCCCTTCCCTCTTAACTAAAGCCCCTCCCCTCTCTCACTCCAGGCCCCATTAGCTAAAGTGGTGCTTCAGGTTAAGAACAGTTTCAGGTTAAGAACGGACCTCCAGAATGAATTAAGTACTTAACCTGAGGTACCACTGTATTGATGACAATTAATCAGCTGCTTAGGGCACATTTTCCCCAACAGTTACTCCCTTGTAGGCATGTTTTGCCTAATAGGCACATTTTTGCTAATTTCCTTAATATAATCCATTTTATTCTGTCATTTTCCACCAACATTATATTTTTATAATTATATTTTCATAACTTTTTTTTTTACTTGTAAAGTGCTTAGAAGCCATTCTGGAAAGCAAGCAGTAGTTAAATTAAATACTACCTCTACCACCACTACTAATAATAATAATGCATTTTTAAGCCTATTGTCCCCTAACATATACATTTTTAAATACAATGTTATTGTACAAATAATTATCCTCCCCTCCCTTTTTGGCAGGATAATATTTATGAAATTTTTAAAGCTATATATTTTAGTTGTGTTGTTTCCTGATGTTGTATCTTGCTGTTTTGACATTTTCTATATGATTTGCATTTTGCATTTATTTTGCTTACAGATATTTATTTGTCTTATATGCTAATGTATGTTGTTCTGACATATCCTTGTTTCGTTATGTCGCTTAAAATGTGGCCTTTTAAATATTAGTGTTATTAGCAGTCGCATTGAATGTGGAATGTGTGTTTTTGTTGAGATGTGCAAACCACTTTGAGAGTTCTGCTGGAATGTAAAGCAGGGTGCAAGTTGGTTAGATCAAAAAATAATTATGGCAAAAGCTCTTAACGACACACCTGAAATGGGCTCATAACAGAGTAGTAAAGGAACCACCAGCTAGAGTTGTCATATTTTTAAAAGTACAAACTAGGACACCCCAAATGTTGTTGAGCTTTCTTTAGAAAGACCCCAAGATCTCCAGATTACCGTATTTTTTGCTCTATAAGACACACCTAGTTTTTGGAGGAGGAAAACAAGAAAATAAATATTCTGAATCTCAGAAGCCAGAACAGCAAGAGGGATCGCTGCGCAGTGAAAGCAGCAATCCCTCTTGCTGTTCTGGCTTCTGGGATAGCTGCGCAGCCTGCATTCGCTCCATAAGACGCACACACATTTCCCCATACTTTTTAGGAGGGAAAAAGTGAGTCTTATAGAGCAAAAAATACGGTACATTTTGCGTTGCTGCTTCGTCAAAGCTGAGTTTTAAAATGAGCAATTTGTTGTGTCCGGCTGCTAAAAATAACATGACCAGCGGTCTCTGCTGTGCCCTTTTCCAGAAGGGTATTATCTGATGTGAATCATGCACAGTTGCTTAAGAAGCAGTTATTTAACCCGCGGAACTTCCCCAAGTGGGGTTTATTGTTCAATGGAAGCTGCAACGCAGAAAGCAATTGCCCAGATTTAGAAAGTTGCACAGGCCCGCTGAACACTGGGTGTTGTTTTGCTACAGCGTGAGGCTGTTTCACACAGGTTATGTGATGATTTCCTTTGGGGTGTGTTCTCATGCACTATTGCTGTAATATATTGATCTGTTATATCAATAGGTTGCATTGATGGCCTTTTATACAGTTTCCCAAAACCTTTTCAGGCCAACACCCCTTTGGTTCCATAAGCTCATGCCCAATGCCCTCTACCCTATAGAAAACATTATTCAGAAGAGTGGCTTGCACAACCTGGATAGCTCAGTTGGTCAGAGCATGGTGCTGATAATGTCAAGGTTGCAAGTTCGATCCCTGTATGGGGCAGCTGCATATTCCTGCATTGCAGGGGGTTGGACTAGATGATCCTCAGGGTCTCTTCCAACTCTATGAGTCTATTATTTTATGACCCACTAAAGAAGATAATGGAGTTTTCTTGGCAGGGATACTGGAAATTACGAAATTGAAAGACGCCTGCTTCTTGGGAGAAAAGCAATGACAAAGATAGACAGCATCTTAAAAAGCAGAGATATCACCTTGCTGACAAAGGCCTGTATAGTTAAAGCTATGGTTTTCCCAGCAGTGATGTATGGAAGTGAGAGCTGGACC
The DNA here is from genome assembly GCF_964270895.1 of Podarcis filfolensis. Lineage (NCBI taxonomy): Eukaryota > Metazoa > Chordata > Lepidosauria > Squamata > Lacertidae > Podarcis > Podarcis filfolensis. The sequence continues at coordinate 94,957,904 of NC_139609.1, read as the reverse complement.
ACAAAGAAGGATGATCGCCGAAGAATGGATGCTTTTGAATTCTGGTGCTGGAGGAGACTCTTGAGAGTCCCATGCAAGAAGATCAAACCTCTCCATTCTGAAGGAAATCAGCCCTGAGTGCTCACTGGAAGAACAGATCGTGAAGCTGAGGCTCCAATACTTTGGCCACCTCATGAGAAGAGAAGACTCCCTGGAAAAGACCCTGATGTTGGGAAAGATGGAGGACACAAGGAAAAAGGGACGACGGAGGACGAGATGGTTGGACAGTGTTCTCGAAGCTACCAGCATGAGTTTGACCAAATTGCGGGAGGCAGTGGAAGACAGGAGGGCCTGGCATGCTCTGGTCCATGGGGTCATGAAGAGTCGGACACGACTAAATAACTAAACAACAACAAAAGAAGATATTAACACAATAAAATTCAAAACAGCAACTTTTTGTTCAAAATCCAATTAAAACTATTTAGTTGCATTAATTCAACAACGTGGATGAACTTGATCCAGGGCTTCCAGCTATTACCAGTAACTGGAGATCTTGTGATTTCCACAAGTACAGTGGAATCTCGGTTGTCAAATGTAATCCGTTCTGGAAGACTGTTCGACTTCCGTAATGTTCGACAACCAAGGCTCAATGGACGGTTGGCAAAGCCCATTGAGAAAATGGAGAAATTGGCCTCGGAAGTCATTCTCCTTCCAAAGCATGTTCAAAAATGGAAGCAATATTTCCGGGTTTTTGGCGTTTGAAAACCAATTTGTTTGGCTTTGGAGACACTCAAAAACCGAGGGTTCACTGTACAAACAAAAGTGAGCAAAGGAAGTAACTTTGAAAGCAATAAGAGCAATAAAACTTTACAGTGGTACCTCAGGTTAAGAAATTAATTCGTTCCAGAGTTCCGTTCTTAACCTGAAACTGTTCTTAACCAGAAGCCCTACTTTAGCTAATGGGGCCTCCTGCTGCCGCCGCGCCGCCAGGGCATAATTTTGTTCTCATCCTGAAGCAAAGTTCTTAACCCGAGGTACTATTTCTGGGTTAGTGGAGTCTGTAGCCTCAAGTGTCTGTAACCTGAGGTACCACTGTATTTATAAAGACACTGGACAACAATGGGCCCAGGACAGAACCCTGCAACACCCCACTTGTCACTTTCTTCCAGGACGTTGAGGAACCATTAGTGAGCACTGTTATGTATTGAAGTTCTCACCCTGGGCCAGCAGGGGGATACTGTAGATAGTTATGCAAATGAAGGATCGAAAGTGACGTTCAGTGATTGGATAGTTTGTATGCAAATGAAGGATCAAAAGTGACGTTCAGTGATTGGATAGTTTGTATGCAAATGAAGGATCGAAAGTGACGTTCAGTGATTGGATAGTTTGTATGCAAATGAAGGATCGAAAGTGACGTTTAGTGATTGGATAGTTTGTATGCAAATGAAGGATCGAAAGTGACGTTCAGTGATTGGATAGTTTTAGAAAGTTGCTACAGTAACTGTTGTACTGGAGTTCTATATAAGCAGGCTGACTGAGCCCTTCAGTTCAGTTCTGTTCTGCCTCTGAATAAACAAGAGCTGTTTGAAGAATCGCTGTGTCGTCTGATATGTTTGCCCACAACTTAACAAGCACTCTTTGGGTTTGGTCAATGTCCTGAAACCCAGCGTACTCTGTCAACCTAAAGCACGCTGAGTCGCAACTTCCATTCCCTGTCCAACTTTCAGTGCATTTTGAATATCTGTACTGGGTTCTGTCAATAAGCATCACATGAGCATATATCAGCAATATCTGGAGGACCGCAAGTTCTGAGTTCTGGGTTAGCGGAGTCTGTCACCTGAAGCGTCTGTAACCTGAGGTACCACTGTAAATACAAAGCGAGGAAGTTGTTTCGCTCTAGCCTGGTCAATCATCAATAAGAGATGAATGCATCCAGAAGGGCTCATCTCCAGCGCCCCCCTGCTGCCCCCTGCCTCTTAGCACCCCTTAGGCAATTCCACCCCACCTGCAGGGGCAATGCCACCCACTTGTGGATTGACTGTTTTAAATGTTCCACAGATCTCACTGACTTTGCCTGTGACTTTAAATGCCTTTCTGGGCTCCTTGTAGGATTACATGAGTGGAATGTGTGCTTTTATTTAAAATGCATCTCTGTGTTATTTGTGGGGCACAGGAATTCATTCGTTTCTTTTTTCAAAATATAGTCCGGCCCCCCACAAGGTCTGAGGGACAGTGGACCGGCCCCCTGCTGAAAAAGTTTGCTGACCCCTGGCAACCCAGTAAGATGTGTGGTGTAAAAATAGTAAAATTATCATTATGGAATGGGACGTCCTATTTTCATTGGAGAAATGTTGGAAGCTATGCCACTGTCAAGGCAAGCAAAGAGTTCTGCATTTCCCTGAATGTGTACTCAGGGTGAAAGTCTGTTGGTGGAGAAGGACTTAAACTCCATTGGTGAGAAGTGGAGAGTGTGTCTGGATTGCAGTGATGATGCAGCAGGAAGATGGAACTTTTCGTATGCTACAACAGCAGCAAGAATACTCATTGCAAAGTATTGGAAGACACAAGATTTACCCACCCTGGAAGAGTGGCAGATGAAGGTGATGGACTATATGGAATTGGCGGAAATGACTGGCAGAATCCGAGACCTGGGAGAAGAGTTGGTGGAGGAAGACTGGAAGAAATTTAAAGACTATCTTCAGAAATATTGTAAAATTAATGAATGTTAAAATGATGTTTGGATTGAAAATAAGTGGCATTAGCAACAAAGTTAATAAGAATATGCAAAAATGAATTGATAATGGATGAAAATATAGATTATAATATGTTAAGAAACAGAGTTAAGATAAATGAAAGAGGGTAAGGATTTGCTGATTTGATTATTTAAATGGGAATACAAAAAGGGGAGGTGTGAGGAGGCCAAGGAAATAAGTTAATGAGTTTAAAGTCACAAAGAACTGACTTGTTTTTAATTCTTTTTTAGTTATTTGTCTTTTGTATTTGTCTTTTGTATTTTTATTCCTCTTTTTTCTTTTGTATGTATTTTTTTTATGTTCTCTTTTTTGTATCTTTTTTTCTTGATATGACCTTTTTTATTTTGTAAACCTATGTCTTTGTAAAACCTCAATAAATATTTTATATATATAAAAAAAGGAAGATGGAACTTTTCACCTGATGTGGCAGACAAACACAATGCCTGGGGACAGACGGTCAGGTTGTGTTTCCACAGCAGTGACCAGAGGAGGAATGACAGCTGGGAGCAGCGCAGAGAGAAGAAATACCAGGGTTCATCTGCAGCAGCACCACCAGACGCCTTCATCTGCCCCAGCTGCAACAAAACATATCTCTCCCCTATCAGTCTCTACAGCCACAGCAGGCGCTGTACCTCTCCAGTGGTTTGACTTCACCCCCAAAGACACACTCCTCCACACTTGTCTCCTGGGGCAGATGGATGCCAACTCTGAACTTAAAAATGGAAAGCGTAATGCTGGTGGTCAACAAAAGACATTCAAAGACTTTGCGTGGACAGGCGGAGTCCCCCGAACCCTGGGCGGCCCCCCGTGTGGAATAACAACTCAAGACCATGTGCTATGGGATTAAAATTGGCCACAACTTTATTATATTTCAGATGTGGGTAGACCTAGACTCAGGCATGGGGCGTTTATCCCTCCCAATCCCCAGCCAGGGATCTGGGGGACATCAGGATTATCCAGTGGGGCGGGGGAGAGATGGGCTGGCTCTGGAGAACATATGTTCAAGCAGAGAGAGCCCGCCCCTGTTACGCCGCCGTCGCAGGGGAGAGCAATGACGACCTCTAGGCGTATGGCCAAAGCCTCCCCTCAAACAACCCCTTTAACGGGGAACCCTGGTATCGCCGCTGCAAAGAGGAGGGGGCGTGGGTCACCGCTGCATGCCCCCCTCCCATTCAGGAAAGATAGACTAAAGGATTCCGCCCAAGGCCTGATACCGCCAAAGTTGTGGCGTTTTGCTATGGGAAAGGCAAACCTGCCAGTGCAGGGAAATTCCTTTCCGGCCCTTCAACGGCGACCTTGACGTAGCAGCGCCCACGTACCTGTGGAGAAAAGGTTAACCTGCAAAAGAAGTCTGAACTGAGGGTGGGAAGGGTGGGAGAAGTTCTGGAGCCAACTGATGATTCGCAGGTAAGATCCTCTATTGTGTGGGCAGGTGGTCCCTCCCCCTACCTGGCCTGGTCACCTTGGCAAAGCTTCCCCAGGCAGGATTGGGCAACTGACTGAGGTAGGCGGAGACCTCCAGGTATACCACCTGGGGGAAGGCGAAGCCAAGCCTGTGCTAATGTTGCCGCATAGGGTCCAAGGGCTGCGCACGACCACACAAAGGGCGCCCCCCCATTCAATGTGGGGAGCTGTCACTCACAAGGCAAATAAAAAAAAAAGTAGTATAAACATCGACAACTGGGAGGCCTGTGAGCGCTCCAGTTGGAGAACAGCCTTTACCAAAGGTGTCGTGGGCTTTGAAGACACTCGAACTCAGGACGCAAGGGAGAAATGAGCTAAGACTTGGCAAATCCACACCGTGATCAGCTCCTGCCCAGAAACCAATGTCCCCACTGTGGAAGGATGTGTGGGTCCAGAATTGGCCTCCACAGTCACTTACAGACTCACTTTTAAAATCGTGTTTATGGAAGACCAAAGAAGAAAGATTAGTTGCTGAGTGTTCAAGTGTTTTATTGAAGTTGATAAAGCAATATGGTTGGTGCAAAGTGTGTTTGGGGAAGACAGCAGGGCTCCTGAACTGTATCTTTACATGTGAGGGTGTTTTGCAATATTTATGAGGTATATATATAAAACGTACTCCAACGCTTAACTTGATGTATTTATTTTTCTAATATCATTCTCTCTTGTTTATTTTACTTAAGTACTTGGGTGCATTTGTGCAGAGAGATGTATTGCTTAATTATCCAACTTAAAATATGGACTCTTATTATTAGCAGCTGTGGTTGTATTCAGTGTGGTGTCTTTATGTAATAAATGTTGAGATGTAGGCTGCTTAGGAATTTCATGAAATGCATCCGTTCCATTAACAGTAGGGTTAATGCTTGTGCAGCAGATTTCTCCCCTCTCCCCCCCCATGTGTGTCCCACACCCTCTCCAAATCTTCTCTAGATGGTGCACAGCAGCAAAAAGGGTGTTTCATCCAGCGGTTGCAGAATGCCCTGGCGAGACTCCTCGCTGCAGGATCCTCGCTGCAGGATCACGTTCACCCGGTGCTATACCAGCTGCACTGTCTCCTGTCTCCAGGATCAGGTTTAAGGTGCTGGTTTTAACCTTTAAAGCCCTATATGGCCTAGGACCCTTGTACCTACGGGACCACCTGGTATGTCCCATGGAGGACCTTACGGTCTGCAAATAAAAACATCTTGGAGATCCCGGGCCACAAGGAGGTTAGGCTGGCCTCAACCAGAGCCAGGGCCTTTTAGGCCGTGGCCCCGATCTGGTGGAACGCTCTGTCACAAGAGACTAGGGCCCTGCAGGACTTGCCATCTGTTCCACCCGGCCTTTGGCCAAGGCACAGTCTGACCCCCTCTCTCCTTCGGTAATCCTCATAGAATTCTAGCCCAATGGTTGCCATTAATTTGATTCTGAATTGATTTTAGAATGTATTTTAATTAATTGACTGTGTGATTTTATGTATACTGTGCTATTTTTACTTGTTGGCCACTCTGAGCCCGGCTTTGGCTGGGGAGGGTGGAATATAAATAAAATACTATTATTATTATTTTACAAGTCATGAATCCTTGCGCTAACGCAATTTACACAGCAGTGCATTAGATTCAACCCATAATCCACAAGTTTATTTCATTCACACACACACACACACACACACACACACACACACACTGTATATACGGCCTCGGTCCAGTATATCTGAAGGAGCATCTCCACCTCCATCGTTCAGCCCGGACACGGAGGTCCAGCGCCAAGGGCCTTCTGGCGGTTCCCTCACTGCGAGAAGTGAGGTTACAGGGAATCAGGCAGGGGGCCTTCTTGGTGGTGGCGCCCTCCCTGTGGAACGCCCTCCCACCAGATGTCAAAGAGAACAACAACTACCAGACTTTTAGAAGACATCTGAAGGCAGCCCTGTTTAGGGAAGCTTTTAATGTTTGATGCATTACTGTATTTTAATATTTTGTTGGAAGCCGCCCAGAGTGGCTGGGGAAGCCCAGCCAGATGGGCGGGGTATAAATAATAAATTATGATTATATTATTATTATGCTCAGGGGCATTGCATGAGCGCTGCAGCCCTGTGCACCCAGCACGCCGAGGGAGAAATGAGCTCCCTTGGCCATGGAGCCTTGCAGGGTTGGGGCTGATGAAGCTTGTTTCTCCACGCTGCATATAGACACTCATATCTGTGACTGACATTGTCACAGCCTCGATATCTGGGCCAAATATGGGTCGTGATTGGAAGGAACAAATTGAAGAAGAGGAGACTGTGAGCCATCTTCAGATATCTGAAGAGCTGTCACATAGCTTCTTTCCATCTGCTCCAGAGCGTGGAAACCAAGCCAATGGATTTAAGTTATAAGAAAGGCGATTCCGACTAAACAATAGGAATATTCTTTCTGATCGTAAGAGCTGATTGACAGTGGAGCGGTCTCCCTCAGGAGGTGGTTGGACTCTCTTTCCTTGGAGGTTTGTAAGCAGAGGCTGGGTGCCCATCTGTCATGGATGCTTTAGCTAAGATTCCTGTATTGCAGGGAGTTGCGCTACATGACCTTTGGGGTCCCTTCCAACTGTACAATTCTATGATTTTACTAGCAGGCACATTGGCACCCACAGATATCGCGCTGGCGACCCCTGCGCTAGCATGGCAATTAAGAATAACACACATAAGTAGAATCTGTGCATAGAGATCACCAAGGGAGAAATCAGATAAGAAAGCCTGCCAGTTCCTGTACCATTTTGTACCGTATCTCCTTATTCAAAAAATGAATAAGGAGTGGGCTATTTTTAAGGAATGCATCAAAATTTATGTGGAAAAAGTAGAATTTCTGACAGATACTGCGTGAATCCAGAAAATGATTAGAGTGAAAGGAGAGTAAAGTTAAGCTAAAGGAAGAGATTAAAGAAATAATGAAATGCGTTTAAGCTAGTTGGAAAAATAAAGTAGCGTAACAAGAACGGCTGGAAGTCAAGTCACTTGGTGGGTGTCCGTGTGGGGTAGGTGTGTCGGTATGTTGATATGTATAGTACAGGTAGGTATTATATAAAGTAATGTAGGTATGTTTTATGCTATGAAAATTAGGTAGTGTGTTGTGTACGTGTATTGTGCAAATGTATATGTATGTGTTTTATATGTTAATAAAATAAAATTAAAATTAAAAGAAAAGAAAAAAGAAAGCCCCCCAGTTCCTAACACTTCATGCCAACTTTTGAAACTGTGAAGAGCAACACAACTGTGGTCTCTTTTGCCTGCTGGGATCAGCAGCTCGCCTCCACGCAGAAGATGCCCTTGTCTGCCCACATCCTGCTTTTCTGATCTTATTGTCCTAATAGCTGCAACACTGCAGACATGCAGACATTTCCTCCTCTTCCTGATGCCTAAAGATAAAGAGGGCGCCAGCTGAGCCTCCTTGCATCTCTGAGGCACCACTGAAAAGGACTGTTCTCCTGTTACCCCCTCCTGGCACTCCCACAGAGGGGGACACACAGAGAAGGGCTTTAGAGGGCAGTCGCAGGGTCCCTATAGTCTCTCACCAGGCCATGGCTCACTAACCTGGTGCCCTCCAAGTATGACATCCATCAGCCCCAGCCAGCTGCTGGGAGTCAGATATTTGAAGATGGCTATCCCATCTCCTCTCAGTCTTTTCTTTTCCTGGCTGAACATACTCCACTCCTTCAACTGCTCCTCATCAGGCTTGGTTTCCAGACCCTTGATCGTCTTGGTTGCTCACCTAGTATCCTGATCAAAGAGAGTGTGACAAATAACTCACATGGTGGAACTTCATGATGTTTGCAAACACACCAGTAAATGAAAGATCAGTCCCAAACGTTCATGCCAATTTGTATAACAAACAATTCTTTTTATTTGCTTCTTGCTATTATATAATGCTGTAAGAGAATAACTAGGTTCACATGGTGGTTTCGCCAGGAACAAAGTTAATGCAGTTGATTAGGCATGAATAATTTCTGTTGCTCTACCAACAGGTTCTGAAATTCTGTTGCTCTAACACCTGGTTCTGAAATGCTGGGAAAGAACAGTTAAGAATGTTTAAAAAATAATAATAATGAAAAATATACTTGAAAACAATTTCTAACCCAATGGACATACAGAGCAAGGTAAAACTCTCCAGGGAAAAGGCTTGTTGAAAAAAGAATGTATTCAACAGGACTGGGAAAGGCACTAGGGAGGGAGTTTCAAAAGGAAGATGGCACTGTTCCCATGTTGTACAAAATGGACCTCATGAGATGGTATCTGCAGGAATTCCTCTCTGGCAGAGGAAAATGACAGGCTGGGATATAAGAGATATAAGTGGTGAGACAATCTCCCAGGTATCCCAGCTGCTTAGGGCTTAGGGCAGGCTTCCTCAAAGTTGGTCCTCCAGATGTTTTTGGCCTACAACTCCCATGATCCCTAGCTAGCAGGACCAGTGGTCAGGGATGATGGTAACTGCAGAGTCTCAAAACATCTGGAGGGCCAAGTTTGAAGAAGCCTGGCTTAGGGCCACCAATTTGAAAGGTAGACAATTTCTAGGTTGGTCTGTCCACTGGCTCCTGACCCTAGGTGCTCACAGTTGTGTTTCTCAGGTTCCCCTTGCCGTGTCCTTTTTTGAGGAAGAGGTATAATAGGAAAGGAGCAACAACAAGGAGTTTGCTGGCCAGAATAAGTCCAATACAGAGCCCGAAGGGGGACAGCTGAAAATGACCTGCAAGGGAGAAGACAGGAGATTTAACACCAAGCACAAGAGTCTGTCCGAAGACTCTGGCAAAGTAATCTTCAGATAACTTACAATAGAAAGGCAGTAAAGAGCAAGCTGCTGATCTTAACGCTTCACTGTGATTGGAGAGTGTTGGGTGGGATGCTAGCCTTGAATTGGACGCCCGAGCTATCAATCCAGCTCCCCGCTTCCTGGTGTACTCCTTATATGGTGTTATTCTGCAAGACTTTGGTGGCAGGCTGTCTGGCTTTCTTAGAGAGTGTTTTGAGCCCCAGATTGGTCTGAACTGCCCTGGATTGACCCATCTGCTTCAGATCAATCCAGAAATGCACTGAACTGGGGCCAGCATCAAAATGTCGCCTTGAACTCTGATAATGGCTCCTGCTTTCCTGGATGGGGGTTAGAGTTGGGTATGTGAATGTGTAGAGAAAGTATTATATTTTACAAAGGCTAATTTGTTGCTCCACAAACATTTGCCTCAGGCCCCTCCTGCCAATGGCATGTGGCCCTCATAAAGTTTCCTGGAAACCAATTCCACCAGGGGCACCCCAAACATTTTTGGTTCTAAGGCCAGATTTGGAAAGCTAAGAATGTGCGCTGCAGGCAACAAAAGAACCCCAATGCATTTCACAAAAGAAAAACTGGTGGTGGTCAGGATCCTCCTCCAAAATGAGAAGAGGCAAGTGAGTCTTATTGGGCATCAAGGTGGGCATACCACAAAGCACTATGTAGGGATCCTTTGATCTATACCAAGCAGGAAGCAGCTTTGGCCTCCAAACATGGCTGAATTTCAACTCCCATCACCCCTTGCTGTAGTTCAGCAAGTTCTGGAGGACCAACCAGCTCCCATATCTGGTCTACACTAACTAGCAGGGCCTCTCCAGGGTCTCGGGCAGAAGCCTTTTTCCTGGGAACTACTGTATGGAACAAAGGGACACGGGTGGCGCTGTGGTTTAAACCACAGAGCCTAGGACTTGTCGATCAGAAGGTTGGTGGTTCGAATACCGGCGACGGGGTGAGCTCCCGTTGCTCGGTCCCTGCTCCTGCCAACCTAGCAGTGCGAAAGCACGTCAAAGTGCAAGTAGATAAACAGGTACCGCTCCGGCGGGAAGGTAAACGGCGTTTCTGTGTGCTGCTCTGGTTTGCCAGAAGCGGCTTAGTCATGCTGGCCACGTGACCCGGAAGCTGTACACTGGCTCCCTCGGCCAATAAAGCGAGATGAGCGCCGCAACCCCAGAGTCGGTCACAAGTGGACCTAATGGTCAGGGGTCCCTTTACCTTACTGCATGGAACATAGCTGCTCTTCCGATGAGCTATAGATCCTCACCTTTAGTGGTCTGAAGATAAGAAGACCAGCACACAGACAGACATATGTGTTGACAAAAAAGCAAACATGGATTGAGGGATGGGGGCCAAAAACCACGAAAATATGGTGTCAGGACCCACATTTACCTGGCTCCATACTGACGCTTTCACTTCCTTCAGTCGGCACCCTGATGTTCAGCACTGACGTTTCATTCGCTACAGGCTGAGAGTTTTGCATAACCAGGCAAGTAAATGCAGACTGGTTCCTTTCTTCCGTGGCATTCAGCTTCAGGGAGCTCCTGAGGGTGAATGTCCCATCCCTGTTCTGGGCCATGGGTTCAGCCATTCCTGTTTCACTCAGGCTGCCATTCAGAGTCAAGGCCAAGGTTGTGTCTTCTGGGTAAAACCCTTCCGCGCTGCAGCTGAAGGTCACCGATTCGTTCAGCAGGACGGGGTTGGCTGGGTTGGCTTCCAGCTTCACTCTGGGTGGAACTGTGTGGACAAAGGCAAAGAAATCTGCATCAGACCATGCTGTTCCTGAGAGGGAATAGCTCCTGGAATCTCAAGAAGAAGAAGAAGAGAAGAGTTTGGATTTGATATCCTGCCTTTCACTCCCTTTAAGGAGTCTCAAAGTGGCTAACATTCTCCTTTCCCTTCCTCCCCCACAACAAACACTCTGTGAGGCGAGTGGGGCTGAGAGACTTCAGAGAAGTGTGACTGGCCCAAGGTCACCCAGCAGCTGCATGTGGAGGAGCGGAGACGCGAACCCGGTTCCCCAGATTACGAGACTACCGCTCTTAACCACTACACCACGCTGGCTCTCAAGTGTGCTGGAATTGCATTCCTCCTGACAGAGGTATATAAGATTATGCACAGGGTGGAAAAAATGTAGGATTGGGTTTCTCATGCCTGCTACACAGCTTAAGCAAATGTGGCCTCACCCCCTCCTTGAGATCAAGACCCTTAGACATGGGCGTAGCCAGGATTTTTGTTAGGGGGGCAGAACCTCAGTTAGCTATATATTTTTATTGATTTTTATTTAGGGGGCAGCTGCCCTTCCCTGCCCCCCTTGGCTATGCCCATGCCTCTAGAGGTCCTGGACATTGAAATATACGTGGAGTCGAGAGTGGATTTCATGCTCTTTACTCAGCTCATAGTGGTGAGGAGGAATGGAAGTTCCCCCAGAATGTCTGCTTTATAGACATTATTTACACAATGGGTCCCACGTGATTGGCTAATTCTGGGATTCTCCTGTAGGCCAATCAGGTTGCAGATTCACTTCCACCTGGAGCTGGATTGGGTGGCTCCTCTGGACCAGTCAGACTGCTGCATTCTGGATCCTATTGTTCTAGGACCAATCAGACTGCTGCATTTTGGATCCTATTCAACTCAGTACCTAACAGACATCAAGAGCTGTGCTGGCTGGGGCAGATGGGAATTATAGTTCAAAATGTCTGGAAGATACCAGGTTGGCAAATGGGTGATCTATGGAGGCCCATTAAGATATCAATATCAGGTGGTCTTGTTTGGATGCTACTGTCCATGTCTACAGTGGAGTCTGGGCAGGCATCAGTCAAACATCTAATCTCCTTCAGAATTGGTGTTTGCCTGAACCTTGGCCTCTGTCTTAGTAGCAGGAATCGCATTTCCCTTCAATGAAAATATCTACGGACCAAAGTGAATGCTACATGCATACCAGTGGCTCTTTTTTCTTAGTCCTTTGTGAGGAGCAATTGGGTGAAGCAGCAGCATGGGGGGCAGAAGGAACACCTGACCCCTTGCCCTGCCACTTGACTTTGTGGGATGTAATCCACTGGGAGCAGTCAAATACAACATTCCTTGTTTTGCTAGAGTGGACATGCAAGGGAATGTTTGGTCCAGCCAGTCGAAACTTCCTGTTCCTCCTGGGCTGGAACATCCTTCCTCTTGCATGTGACTAGTGGGTGGACGTGACCTTTCCAGACCAGGTAAAAGGACAAGGCGTGCTGCCACTCTCCTTCTTTTCCATCTTCCTTTCGTCCTGCGAAATTCCTGGAATGAACTGCTGGACTGCTAGTCTGCAGTCACTAGGTAAATCTCCCTTATGGGGTAAACCTGTTAGTATAAGTTTGGAGCTTTAAGCCTTAAGCCTGCCTTCAGGGATCACACTGTGCTCTGCCTGATTGTGAGTAAACTTTCTTTTTATTGCTTATCAATAAGACTGTGGTGTCTTTATTCTTTTAGGAGAGATTCAAGGGGTCTTACCAGGAAAATATTAGAACACATTTCAATCTGGACAAGCCAGATGGAATTGCATACTGTCCTCCCAATGGACCCTGGAGCACCAACCTGCTCATCTCTCTTTCTCCCTGGCACCCAAGACCCACAGCTTCTTGCCCTTCCTTGCAATGATCCGCCACCCCACAGCCAGACCCCCACCAGTATCTGTACCTCGTAGGATGTCTCCAAGTTTGAAAGACTCCCGCAGGGGACTCCGCAAGGTCTCGTGTTCAATCTGGCAGATGAGCTGGGACTTCACATCGTCTCTTGTGAGTGGCACCCGTGCGGTGCTCAGCACTTGGTAGGAGGTGCTGTCTCCTTCTGGCAGAACGGTGGGCTCTGGGGACACAATCCTGGTGTTGTCCTTCAGCCAGGTGACTTTGATGGCTCGGGGGGAGAATCCATCTGACGTGCAGATGAAAATCGCCGAGGTCCCAGATAACACTCTGCTCGTGGAACCCTCGATAGATGGCTGGGATGGCGTGGCTGTGGGAGGAAGCATCGACACATCACCTGGTGACCCTTGCAGGATAGGACCCATCACCAATCCCAAGGGAAATCCTTTTCTGGGCCAGTGGGCACATTGGGAATTTTGAGAGTGTGCTGCGGGTGCCAGTCACAAAATGGCTGCCTGGGTGCGGGGAGGGAAGGAGGCACAACACAGAATGTCACATCTAACAGCAGAAAAAGAGGGAAGACCACAAAATGATGTGGGCATAGAGTTGGAAGGGACCCCGAGGGTCATCTAGTCCAACCCCCTGCAATGCAGGAATATGAGCTGTCCCCTATAGGAAGTGAACCTGCAACCTTGACATTAGCAGCACCATGCTCCAACCAACTGAGCTGTCCAGGGTGACAATGGTTCTATCAATAGTAAAAAAGGTCCTTTCATCGGCCACCACTGTGCTTCATCAGCGAGAGATGCTCTTTGCCCCTCTTTGCCCCTCTCCCTCTTCCCTCAAATGCCCAAATTATTAACAGATCAATTAGGAAATCAGACCAGGCTGGGGGGTGGAGTCTTTATTCCCACAGAGAGCAGGAGTCCTGAGAGCAGGACTTGCTAGAGGGGAAACATGACCACCTGGCCCCTGGGACTCCCTCAGGCCACACCCCTTCTTCCCAGGCCATGCCCTCATTGGTCCTGATTTGCTGGCCTGGTAAAATTTCACATTGGTCACTCTCCCACTTTTTGACTCTATCCCATCCACTGGCATGATCAATTCAGCCAGCTAGCCCTGGGGATTATCTAATTGATTTTTGAACTTTATTGTTATTCATGTTTTTATACTGTATTTTAGGCTGCTTTTATAATTAAGTGTTTTAAACTGTTTTAAATTTGTTGTTAGCTGCCCCGAGCCCGGTTTTTGAACCGGGAAGGGCGGGGTATAAATTTATTATTATTATTATTATTATTATTATTATTATTATTATTATTATTATTATGTGCCCCTTTGAAATTGACCAGTAGGGAATAGAGTCCTTAGGATGAAAAAGCTTGTCATCTCCACCCCCCACCCGCCCTACAACAGGCTCTCCATTGGGCTGTGGTTCTGTACCAGTTAAATTTACGTTGCATGCAAATGCTTATAAGTGTAGATTTTCAAAGAATGAAAAGCAGCTTTGGGACCCTTGGGGAAGGGGAAGGAAACAGATTTTTGTGCAGAAAACCCCCCAGCAGGGAAGGAGTGATGTGCCCTTTCTCCTCTCATCACTGCTTCACTCAAACATGCCGCCCACCAAGGCTATTTTTCACTTTTTAAAAAAGGTCCCAGCCTCATTAGATGCCTTTGCTTTTCTATATAATGTGGAGCTTCTGCGGCGAGGGGGGCAGATAGTCCTCCTTGGAAACAAGGAGAAATTGAAGGATACTTACCAATCACAGAAACTTGAGTGCCCACTCCCGATTTCAATTCTGTTTCTTGGGATCCTGCCCTGTACTTGACACAGTAATATGTCCCGGCATCCTCAGGTCGGATGTTGCTGATGCGGATGCTGAAGTCTGTTTCTGATCCAGGAACAACCCTGGTCACACGGGAGGAATATGGTGCTCTTCCACTGTAAATGGGCCGCTTTCTGTCCGACCCCTTGTGCCATTTTACTTGTCCTGGTGGGCCAGTTCCACGCACTGTACACGTCAGAGTGAGGGTCTCTCCTGCTGACACAGACAAGGGTCCTGGGGGCTGCAGAATTTCCAAATCTTGGCCTTTGGCACCTGCAGCAAAATGAGTAGCACGTAACCTCCAACATTTCTCTGATGAAAAGACGGACTTCCTATTCCTTAATAATGATTTTACTATTTATACCCCGCCCAACTGACTGGGTTGCCCCAGATACTCTGGGCAGCTTCCAACATATATAAAAACATAATAAAACATTAAACATAAAAAAATACCTTCCCCATACAGGCTTGCCTTCAGACAGCTCGGGGGTTGGAGAACTCCATCCCCTCCAACATTTATCCAATGGAAATAGGGACGTCCTAAGGAAAAGCGGATGGGACGCGGTTGGCGCTGTGGGTTAAACCTCAGAGCCTAGGACTTGTCGATCAGAAGGTCGGTGGTTCGAATCCCCACGATGGGGTGAGCTCCCGTTGCTCAGTCCCTGCTCCTGCCAACCTAGCAGTTCGAAAGCACGTCAAAGTGCAAGTCGATAAATAGGTGCTGCTCCGGCGGGAAGGTAAACGGCGTTTCCGTGCGCTGCTCTGGTTTGCCAGAAGCGGCTTAGTCATGCTGGCCACATGACCCGGAAGCTGTACACTGGCTCCCTCGGCCAATAAAGCAAGATGAGTGCTGGACCTAATGGTCAGGAGTCCTTTTACCTTTACCTTTAAGGAAAAGCAGGACATTCTGCAATGAAATTAGAAACCAAGATGGCTTCTGTAAATGCAGGACTGTCCTTGGGAAATAGGGACACTTGGAGGATCTGATAACACCTTCTTCTTCTTTTTCTCCAGACTTTGAGTTGTATCAAACATTGTTTGTGTGTGAGTGAAACAGTACCGGATTGAACCCTGTGGAGGCCCCTAGGCAGTCAAAAAAATAATAATGGGGGGGGGGGTCCTCGCAAATTATCTCCTAATACTTGATTGTAATTTTCTTTCAAGATCAAACCAATATTGTTTGATCCCTTGTCATGGGGCCCCTAAAAGGTGTGGGGTCCCTAGGTCAGTTCCTGGCTATTTGGAGTGAACTGTCTTTCACCCATGGGGCAGAGCTTCGTTTTCTGCTTCTCCCCCTAGCAGCCCCCGAGTGCACCTTGAAATCTGCTTAAGAGGGTTAGAGCAGAATTTGAGAGTCCATAAGGCGCGGCAGAAATGGAGGGAGTGAGAGATTTTACTTTCTTGGGCTCCATGATCACTGCAGATGGTGACAGCAGTCACAAAATTAAAAGATGCCTGCTTCTTGGGAGAAAAGCAATGACAAACCCAGACAGCATCTTAAAAAGCAGAGACATCACCTTGCCAACAAAGGTCCGTATAGTTAAAGCTATGGTTTTCCCAGTAGTGATGTATGGAAGTGAGAGCTGGACCATAAACAAGGCTGATTGCTGAAGAATTGATGCTTTTGAATTATGGTGCTGGAGGAGACTCTTGAGAGTCCCATGGACTGCAAGAAGATCAAACCGATCCATTCTGAAGGAAATCAGCCCTGAGTGCTCACTGGAAGGACAGATCTTGAAGCTGAGGTTCCAAGACTTTGGCCACCTCATGAGAAGAGAAGACTCCCTGGAAAAGACCCTGATGTTGGGAAAGATGGAGGGCAAAAGGAGAAGGGGACGACAGAGGATGAGATGGTTGGACTGTGTTCTTGAAGCTACCAGCATGAGTCTGACCAAACTGCAGGAGGCAGTGGAAGACAGGAGTGCCTGGCGTGCTCTGGTCCAGGGGGTCACGAAGAGGCGAACACGACTAAACGACTAAACAACAACAACAACAAAGGGGCGGCAGCAGAAGGAAAGGAAGGTGAAATCTCACTGCATGTGCAGACATTCAGACATATAAGGATGCATTTAATCCAGGGAATGAAAATGGGGAAACAGAGATAAGATGAAGGACAACAAAGCCCTGCTCACCTCAATTCTTCTCCAAAGCATTTCTCCAGAGGTGCATAATTTATGCAAGTATTCCAGTTCCAATAGTCATGGCACTCCTACTTCAGACTAGCTGGCAATGTTTATTTTTTGTTCGCTTTTTCTGTTTTTCTTAATTCTCTCTCATTTTAGCAGGCAAAAATTAATGGACCGCAAAAGCTGTTACCAAGTACTGCCAAATACTAACTGCTACCACATGCCTCCTATCTCTCACTGTATTTCTGTTATGAAATAGTGTTGTATATGTTATAAGAATTTACGGTCTCAAATATATAAATTAAATGTTCATAAATGTACAAGGCAAACACATACATAAGTATATAAACCATGTGTCTGAAATAGTACAGGAGAGCAATCCTGAAGCCATTTTGACTCTCCCACTGACCTCAAATATTTCTCTGCAAGGAAGAAGGAAATGGGGAAAACCTTTTTGTAGCCTCTTTGCCTACAAATCTTGTCTTAAGGGCGTATTTGTGTATGAATAGGGTGAGCCTGTGACCTGGATTCAGGAACTAAGTATTTAGCATCTCAGAAGGAATGGCCAGGCTGCCCAGGTGAAGCAACCAGTGACCATTATCAGGTATCCTGACAAACAGGATTTCTGTTGCAGACCGCCTCCTTCAGTGATGTATGCAAGATGTTTTGAGGGGTGGTCTTGAGCTACAGAGAGGGCAATTTCAAAAGTCTATATAAGGGCTTGCGCACCATTGTTCTGGGTCCCTCCAGGGTGTGGTGAGTGAGCACCCTGTTGCAACAGTTAATAAAGATCAGGCTTACTAGCTGCCTTGCTTCTCAATATACTTCAGTTGGCCTCTGTTATTTTCTCCTACTGATAGGGGACCCACTTAAGGACTCTATACAGGCTCTTGGATACCCCATAAGGGAAAAGGAGCAGTTTTTTCTTATGTCAACATGAAATCTGTTCACAGAGAATAATTGATGGATAATCAGGGTGGGGAATGGTTTCCACTCTAACCATAGTCCTCTAACCTGAATATTTTGATTGAAAAGCTACAAAGCCGTGATTTAAAAAAGAAGAACAAAGACAAATCTTGCCTCGTGTTTTATTACTTTATTACACTGAAAGCAGGAATGGGGAACCTGTGGGGAAGATCTGAAAATGGGGCGTTCACTGTTGCAAAATTGGGGAAGCA
This sequence comes from Podarcis filfolensis, assembly GCF_964270895.1. Classification (NCBI taxonomy): domain Eukaryota; kingdom Metazoa; phylum Chordata; class Lepidosauria; order Squamata; family Lacertidae; genus Podarcis; species Podarcis filfolensis. The sequence continues at coordinate 94,940,198 of NC_139609.1, read as the reverse complement.
TTGCAATTCATCTTCAGAAACAACGGAATCAATGTCCTATGAGAGAACTTATTGCCAAGGCCTGACTTTTCATCGAAATATACAAGTTCAATATAATGCAGACTCTGGAGACTTTGAGATATGCTTATGAATACTGAAAGGACTGGTCCCTCCAAATTTGCCACCTTTGGTCATGTCCACCACAAGTGCCTATAGCATTATTCTATTATTATTATTATTATTATTATTATTATTATTATTATTATTTCACAAAAGTTACCCAAAGCTACTTACAAGCACTATCTAAACACTACAGCCAATTGCAAGAAACACAAGCATTAAAAATCTAGAAAATACATCTCTACAAATGCAAGTTGGGTCTAACAGATCCTGCAGCACCAAAAAAAAAAGACCACAAGTACTTGAGACCTTCTACTTCAGGGCTAAAAAGCTCAGGTAAAAAGGGAGAGCATTCCACAAATGGGGAGCCACCACTGAAAAGGCCCCTTATAACACAGGCACTCCCGTAATAGAGGCACGCAGAGAAGGACCTTGGATGACTGCTGCAGGTTCCCTATATTTTCTTGCTACACCGAGGCTCACCAACCTCCAATTCCCAAATATATTGGGGGCACCAGAGTGGCAATTTCTGGAAAGTTGTAGCTCATACTGGACTTCACCATACCTAGAAATCTGTGCAAGCCTGCAAGTTCAATGTCTACCTTTCAACACTCACCCAGCATTTGCAGGAGAAGGAGGAGGAGCAGAAATGAGTGAGGAGCTGCAGAGAAGGAGCGCAAAGCAGCCATCGGGGTGACAGAAAGGAAACCCTTCTGTGCTGTGTCTGAGCTCAACCTTTTTACATCAGATGTTGCCTCCGCAAAAAGGAAGAGGAAACGGTTGCTTCATCTAGTTCCCAGAAATCCTGTTTAGATTATTTAAAAGCCCCCAAAATTGCACAAGAGATGGAGGTTGCAGGTCACAGAATCACAGAAGTGCAGTTGAAAGGGACCCCGCGGTTCATCTAGTCCAGGGGTCAGCAACCTTTTTCTGCAGGGGGCTGGTCCACTGTCCCTCAGACCATGTGGTGGGCCAGACCACAGCTGTCAACTTACAGATTTGAAAATAATGGACCAGGAGCCTCGAAAATAAGGGACCAGAAGCCAAAATAAGGGATTTTGCTTAGCTTATACAGAAATCCGGCACTGATGGAGCCATGCTGCTTTTGCTGCCACTGACTGTGTTTTGCAGGGGGTTGGACTAGATGATCCTAAGGGTCTACAACTCCGACCAAAGAAGAGTGGCAGGCAAAACTGATGAACGACGTCCAGATGGCAAAGCTTACAGGCAGAATTAGAAACCAGGAAGAGGACCTCTTTAATAAAGAATGGGGAACGTTTATAATTTAGTTGAAAAGCTATTGTAAAGAGAACGCGCCCCTGAGGGGGGGGGGAAAGGGAGAGACAGAGACACGGCAGCTCATGCACACGCTCTCTCTCGCGGTGGAGGACCCCGAGCTGCTGCTTCCCTCCCGAGCCGGGCGAACATGAAAACCGGGAAATTTAAGGGACATCATCAGTAAGGGACAGTAGCGGGAACCGGCGCTGGGATAAGAGAGTTTCCTGCCAAATGAGGAACGGTTGACAGCTATGGGCCAGACTATTTGGGGGGGGGGGTGAACGAATTCCTATGCCCCACAAATAACTCAGGGATGCATTTTAAATAAAAGCACCCATTCTACTCATGTAAAAACACCAGGCAGGCCCCACAAATAACCCAGAGATGCATTTTAAATGAAAGGACACATTCTACTCATGTAAAAACTGTTAGGATATAGTTCCATTCCACCTTAAAAGGGTACAGGCATGACTGTTGTGTGTCACATGCTTGTTTACTTCCAGCACTTGCTGGGAACTTCCGTTTCTATATTGCTTTTGCTTTTAGCTGCTGTTTTGCTGGACACGAAGGGAAGCAGACAGGTTTTTTCCTTTGTTCCTGAACTATGCTAAAGAAATGCTGCAAATATGCTTACATATTTCTCTGTCCGCCACTTCTGCTGTGCAAAGATTTACTGTATTTTTCGCTCCATAAGATGCAGCTGACCATAAGATGCACCTAGTTTTTAGAGGAGGAGAACAAGAAAAAAAATATTCTGAACTAAACAATGGATGTATGATTTTTGTGGCTCATGCTGTGGCCACAGTCATGTGATCTGATGGTGAATTTGGGGTGACCCAATGCAAAAATCCTGAGGACCCATGTGGATCTGTGCTTTGTAACCACGTTTTTGCACCATTGCGGCCCCACGCAACAGTGGGTGCGTTATTCTTTTGGTGCAGGCTGTAGCCATGGACATGCTATGTGATCTGATGGTGAATTTGGGATGACTCAATGTAAAAATCCTGAGGATCCATGGGCTTTTACCTCCCCCCCCAGGCAGCCTCTGCTAGCGTCCCTTATCTCCCTCCTGATCGCTTACTGATCAGCTGCTTCCTTTCAACACTCCCTTCCCTCTTATTTGCCTTAGTGTCTTTTCCTTAGCTGTATCAGTTTTTTGCTCCTCCTTTTCTTCTAATTTATCTCCTTATTGCTCTAGTCTTCCTGTTTCCCCCCTTTGCAAGTTCACAGTCTTTATCTCCCCCCTCCCAGGCAGCCTCCTTTATCTCTAGCGTTCCTTATCTCTCTTCCTGATCGGCAAACGATCAGTGGCTTTGTTTCAACACCCTCTTCCCTCTTTCAAAAAAAAAGAGAACATGATCTGTTTTTTGCCCCTGGGCAATTCGGCTCCAGGGACCACGCATTTGCTCCATAAGACGCACAGACATTTCCCCTTACTTTTTAAGAAGAAAAAAGTGCATCTTATGGAGCAAACAATACGGTATTCACTCTGCTGATAGAGCGTGCATGGGTCTCTAAACGTATCTGAGGCTCGTGTCGCTGATTGATGCTGTTCCAAGGGAGACCGGTGATCATCTGGCTGCCGGCCAGTGGCTGGAGCCAGCTGGAGGCCTGCCTGATGCCCCCGTCTCCCCGGAAGTATCCCAACAAAAACATGCTGATTCCTGGACTGTCCGCGGGCCAGATTGGGCCGCATCCGGCCCCCGGACCTTAGGTTGCCTACCCCGATCTAGTCCAACTGCCAGCAATGCAGGAATCTCAGCTAAAGCATCCATGACAGATGGCCATCCAAACTCTGCTTAAAAACCTCCAAAGAATGAGAGTCCACAACTTCCTGAGGGAGACTGATCCAATGTCAAACAGCTCTTGCTGTCAGTAAGGTCTTCTTGGTGTTTAGTCAGAATCTCCTTTTGTAAATTGAAGCCACTGGTTCGAGTCCTACCTTCCAGATAAACTGTCAGTTTGCATTTCTTAGTGCAGAAAGTATTGATCTGATGTGTAGAGAGCTTTCCTATTCTAATTAATTCAAGAGGGTTCTGGAAGTTTCTGGAAGCTTCTCTGTGTGAAAGGAACAAGCAGAAGGTTTCTGATGTTTGGGTTATTCCTTCAGAGAAGCTGAGTACAGCTGGCGTAAACTGATTCTGTTCTCTCTTCTGTCAAGGTCATGCTGACTATAATAAGAGGCCAGAAGGAGCCTGGGTTTCACTTTCTCTTTCTATCTCTCTTACTCCTGGTGTGGTATTCTGTATACAGTGGTACCTCTGGATACAAATGGGATCCATTCCGGAGCCTCATTCGCATCCTGAAGTGAACGCAACCCGCATCTGCGTGTGTGCGGGTCGCGTTTCACCGCTTCCGTGTATGCGCATGACATCATTTTGTCCGTCTGCGCATGCGCGAGCGGTGAATCCTGGAAGTAACGCGTTCCGTTACTTCCGGGTCGCCGTGGAGCGCAACCTGAAAGCGCTCAACCTGAAGCAACTTCAACCCGAGTTATGACTGTATAGTGTTAAGTTTTAGTCTTATTATAATTTATTACAGTGGTACCTCAGATAAAGAACTTAATTCGTTCTGGAGGTCCGTTCTTAACCTGAAACTATTCTTAACCTTAAGCACCACTTTAGCTAATGGGGCCTCCCACTGCCGCTGCGCTGCTGGAGCACAATTTCTGTTCTCATCCTGAAGCAAAGTTCTTAACCCGAGGTACTGTTTCTGGGTTAGTGGAGTCTGTAACCTGAAGCGTCTGTAACCTGAGGTACCACTGTATAAGTTTAAGTTAGGTCTGCTGCAACTGGATTTCTTATGGACAGTGCCAATTCTGAATGTATTGGATTTGTGACCATTATGCTCATTTGCCTTCAGTAGCAGCAAAGGATAAAATATTAATTGCCTCTGGTCAATTTTGGGGGGAATCCTGCAACGTGTTTAAGTTGTTACTCTGCTAACTATACATTGGAATCTACACTTGATCAATATTGAGTAGAATTTCAATGACAAAAACCAGCTTGCGCCATCTTCCATGTGACAGCCCTTTAGATGATAGCTATCTTCAATCATATCTCCTCTCAGTCTCCTCTTTTCCAGGCTAAACATACCCAGCTCCTTCAACCGTTCCTCATAAGGCTTGGTTTCCAGACCCTTGATCATCTTGTCGTGCACCTTTGAATTTAAGAGCCACTGAGCATCTCTATCTGAGCGTTCAATGAAGATGGCGAGCTTCAACGAAAGAGGTGAATGCCATGCTAGGGGTCATTAGGAAAGGGATGGAAAACAACTGTACCAATATCTTAATGCTGTTGCAGGAAATCTATGGTGACATGCAAATACCATGCTAGGGATGGAAAATAAAACTGCCAGTATTGTCATGCCGTTGTACAAATCTATGATGGCATAATCAAGTCATAGTCACAAAGACAGCAGGGCATTTATTGTTTGCTTATATTTAAAATTTCTACCCTGCACTTCTTCCCAACTAAGCCCAGAGTGGCAAACAGCAAAATGTTAAAACAGTACAATAAAAAAAAAAAAGTAAAACCAACTTTAAAACATGGGAGGGAAATTGAGAACATCTAAAAGCAACCACACACCTTCACATTATTAATATCGCTTTTGCCATGACTCATATCTATTGGCCATCAAATGCTCAGGTAAAATGGAACGTTATCACATTTCTCCTGAATAAGAGAGATTTACCTCACCAGGAGTGCTTTCTGCACATGGATCCCAAGTCCGAAAAGGCCTTGTCCCAGGTCAGCACTAACCATGCATTATGAACTGTTAGCATGAAACATTTTAAAGAATTAACAATTAAAATAAATGAATAAACAATAGGGGGTTTGAAGCACTGATAAGGGAAATGGAAAATACAGTGATACCTTGGGTTAAAAACTTAGTTCGTTCTGGAGGTCTGTTCTTAACCTGAAACTGTTCTTAACCTGAAGCACCACTTTAGCTAATGGGGCTCCTGCTGCCGCCACACCGCCGCCATGTGATTTCTGTTCTCATCCTGAAGCAAAGTTCTTAACCCGAGGTAATATTTCTGGGTTAGTGGAGTCTGTAACCTGAAGCGTATGTAACCTGAAGCGTATGTAACCTGAGGTACCACTGTAATAATAATACAGTTGTGCTGGCGCGACAGAGGCAACAGGGATAGCTACAGGCACATGTGGTCGACCCGCCCAAAGGTGGCAAGTGTGGGAGAAAATTCATTTCTGAGGGATCAATACAGAGGCTCAAACCAGATTATCAGACTTTTATTGAGTAATGCATTACAGGACAGAGTTCAAAAGAGTCTGTGAGAGCACTCCATCATCTTGGCCGTTTCATCCTCTAGCCAGCTATCTCCTGCCCTTTCTGCCACCCCAGCACCTCAGCATCACTTCACCCAAACATAGTCCTTTCAAACACTTATTCAACCCAAGCAGTCAGTTAGGCTCCCTCTAAACTGGCCCCCTCCCCACCCCCCCGGTTTAGTGGTCAGGCTGCAATCTTAACATACACAAGCATAGCCTTAATGATCATGAGATTTGTCGAATTTCTGCGTCGTGACATTTTGGAACCAGGCGATGAGTCAAATAGATAACATTTCTGACGCAAACTCCAGAGGTAGCCTTATTGAATTTTCATACAAATGAAAGCCAAGAGCTGGTGAACAAACATTTAACTGGAATTGTGTTGATGGGAGCATGTGTGGCTAAGGACAAGTTCTAGAAAGACCTCAAGGGAGCTCCCGTAGCACCCTCCTCCCAGAGAGCGTGGCAAATAACCCTCGTGGAGAAATAAACACAAAACCTAAAACTAACCAGAGGAATAAAACACAAGGGGGCATTCTGCAGAGAATGGTGGAACTTCATTGTATTCACAAATACACCGGAAGATGAAAGGCGTACGCCCGTTTGTGGGATAGTGTAACAAACAACTAGATTTATTTGCTTCTTGCTATAATACAACTTGCTTCTACTGCAAGTGAATAACTAGGTTTGCATGGTGCTGTCTCCAGGAAAAAAACACTGAAAGAGTTGATTAAGGTAAAGGGACCCCTGACCATTAGGTCCAGTCGTGACCGACTCTGGGGTTGCAGCGCTCATCTCGCTTTATTGGCCGAGGGAGCCGGCGTACAGCTTCCGGGTCATGTGGCCAGCATGACTAAGCCGCTTCTGGTGAACCAGAGCAGCGCACGGAAACGCCGTTTACCTTCCCGCCGGAGTGGTACCTATTTATCTACTTGCCCTTTGACGTGCTTTCGAACTGCTAGGTTGGCAGGAGCAGGGACCGAGGAATGGGAGCTCACCCCGTTGCGGGGATTCGAACCGCCGACCTTCTGATCAGCAAGTCCTAGGCTCTGTGGTTTAACCCACAGCGCCACCCGTGTTCCCTTTTATTTATTTGCTTCCTGCTATAATACAGCTTGCTTCTACTGCAAGTGAATAACTAGGTTTGCATGGTGGTGTCTCCAGGAAAAAACCCCTGAAAGAGTTGATTAGGTGTTAATAATTTCTGTTGCTCCAGTATAAGGGGCATCAACTTCTGAAATGGTGGGAAATCACAATAAAGTACCGTACAAGTGGGGGTGGGGAATGAAAAATATCCCTGAAAACAGTTTCTAATCCAATGCAGATACACAACAGGATAAACATCTCAGGGATAAGACTTGTTGAGAAAAGGAGGACTTCAGCAGGCGCAGAAATGGCACCAGAGAGGGTATCTTTATGATCCATGATGGAAGGAAGTTTCAAAAGGTAGCTGGCACCATTCCCACATTGTGCAGAGTGGATTCCAAGGTATCCTGGCCCCGGCTGCATAGGTCTTTGTTCACCTTGAGATGTAGACAAGTTCTAGGAAGGTCTCCACCAGCTCCTGTCCCTCTGTTTCTCAGGTTTCTTTTGCCACGTTATTTTTTGAGGAAACGGTATAAGAGGAAAGGGGCGAGAACAATAAGCTTGTTGGCCAGAATAAGTCCGATAAAAAGACTGAAGGACAGCAGAGAATGATCTGCAAGGGAAAAGACAGGAGATTAACCACCAAGAAAAGCTTTGGCCCAACAGTAAGGGGAGCCACTGTCCGAAGACTCGGGCAAGGTGATATTCAGAGAATATACAGATCAACTTGTAAGAGTTTACACATAGAAATTCATAGCTGTCTTGCTCATTTCAAAGTTCAAAAATACTCCGCGTGTCATTATTCCTATTAACAGTGCATTTTTTTTTTTTAAAAATGTAATATTCAGAGAACTTACAAAATGTTAAAGGCAGTAAGAGCAAGCTGCTCGTTCATAGGGCTGCTATACGTCTGAGTTTTCCTGGTCATATCTGGGATTCATTCTTTTAAAATAGCGCTGAGTGGGGTAGGAATTTCTGGAAAATGTCTGGGAAAACTGGGAAGGGGGCAACCCATGTCAAAAGGGAAGATTTCTTTGGGGAATTTCCTTAAAAATAGCTGAAAATCTTAGCGTTTAAAAAAAGCTCAACAAATTGTGCACTGTGATTGGAGAGTGTTGGGTGACTGGAAGCTCCTCACTTCCTGGTGTCCTCCTTATATGGTGTTTTTCTGCAACACTTTGGAGGCTGGCTTTTTGTGAGCCCGAGGTTAGCCTGAACTTCTTTGAATTGATTCCGCTGCTTCAGACCAATCCAAAACTACCTTGAACCTGCAACCTTGGCATTATCAGCACCATGTTCTAACCAGGGGTCAGCAAACATTTTCAGCAGGGGGCCACTGTCCCTCAGACCTTGCGGGGGCCCCAACTATATTGGGGGGGAATGAACGAATTTCTATGCCCACAAATAACCCAGAGATGCATTTTTTTAAATTAAAGGTTTTCTTGATTTACAAAAGTATGTGCAATGTCTCTCTCTCATATCCCCCCCCATGTAACATTTTTACAAATCAGTTTCATTTGTTGAGACATTAGGAAGAAAAGGGGGAAAGAGGTGGAGGGGGGGATGATGGGTGGGGTTGGGGTTGGGTGGTGATGTTTCTATTTTACTTAATATATGTAGGGTTTGGTGTCAGCGTCGCTTGTGCAGGTTCTTTGCTGTTCACTTGTGTTCCTTTGGTGGTGAGAGAGGTTGGGGTTGGCCTAGGGTGTGACTGTTCATTTGTGGCTGGCTGTGGTGGTCTTTGTTTTCGTGTGTGAGTGGGGTGGGTGGGTGTTTTGGATCAGGTTAGCCATATTGATTCGTATGCTGTTGGTGGATTTTTGTCATTGTCTTGTTGGGCTGTGTGTGAAGAGATGCATTTGAAATAAAAGCACACATTCTCCTCATGTAAAAACACGCTGATTATGGATCATCTGCAGGCCGAATTTAGAAGGCGATTGGGCTGGATCCGGCCCCCAGGCCTTAGTTTGCCTATCCCTGCTCTAACCAGCTTGATCCAGGGTGACAATCAATAGTAAAAAAGACTCCTTCATCAGCCCCCACTGTTCTTCTTTGCCCCTCTCCCTCTTCCCTCAAATGCCCAAATAATTAACTGATCAATTAGGAAATCACACCAGGCTGGGGGTGGAGTGAAGCCCACCTATTCCCATGGAATAAAGACCCAGGTATGTTGCGCTGTGGGTTAAACCACAGAGCCTAGGGCTTGCTGATCAGAAGGTCGGCTGTTCGAATCCCCGCAATGGAGTGAGCTCCACTTGCTCGGTCCCAGCTCCTGCCAACCTAGCAGTTTGAAAGCAAGTCAAAGTGCATGCATGCACTGCATTAAAGGAAAATGTCATGAAAATGATATATAGATGGTATATCACGCCAGTAAAACTAGCAAAAATGTACAAAACATGTAAGAAGTGTTGGAAATGTAAAGAAAAGGACGGTACATTTTTTCATATGTGGTGGGAATGTAAGAAAGTGAAAAGCTTCTGGGAGTTGATATATAATGAGTTGAAAAAAATGTTGAAATATACATTTGTTAAGAAACCAGAGGCCTTTCTTTTAGGAATAATTGGTAAGGAAATAAATAGAAAGGATTATAAAATTTTCCAATATGCAGTGACAGCGGCAAGAATATTATTGGCCCAGAATTGGAAACAAGAACAAATACCAACGTTGGAGGAATGGAGAACGAAGCTGATGGACTATGCAGAACTTGACAAACTGACTGGGAAGATCAGATACCAACGAGATCAAAGTTTCATCGAGGACTGGAAAAAATTAGCAGATTATTGGGAATGTATAAGTGATAACGAAATAACGTTAGTGGCATTTAAAGAAGCTCTGTAACAGAACAAGAAATATTGCAAAAAAGCAAAATATAAGAGGGGGGTAAGCATAAAGGTAATACTAAAATTTGGAAATGTGTATCAAAAAATTAGAATTCGAATGATTGGCAGAGAAGCTGAAGGAAGTCAAAAAATTGAAAATTTATTGTAAATTGTTAATGTGGTACGAATGTATGGAAAATTAATAAAATATATTTAAAAAAAAAAAGAAAGCAAGTCAAAGTGCAAGTAGATAAATAGGTACCTGTTAAGTTGTGGGCGAACATAGCAGACACAGCGATTTCTCCAGAGCAGCTCTTTATTTGTAAGCTGGACATAACTGAACAGCAAACAGCTCAGCCAGCCTGCTTTTATAGGCAGCCGGCTGTCAACATTGTAGCAACAACAACCCAGGGTTTCCCGCCTAAAATAACTGACGTGGACCTGAGTGAAAACTATCTACAGTATTCCCCTGCTGGCCCAGGGTGAGAACTTCAGTACATAACAGTACCGCTCTGGCGGGAAGGTAAACGGCGTTTCTGTGCGCTGCTCTGGTTCGCCAGAAGCGGCTTAGTCATGCTGGCCACATGACCCAGAAGCTGTACGCCGGCTCCCTCGGCCAGTAAAGCAAGATGAACGCCACAACCCCAGAATCGGGCACGACTGGACCTAATGGTCAGGGGTCCCTCTACCTTTACCTTTATGTTGCAGGCATCCTGAGAGCAGTTTCTTAGAAAGGATAGCCATAAGAGAACTTGCTAGAGGGGAAACAGGACCACCTGGCCCCTGGGACTCCTCCAGGCCACACCTTTATCGGTCCCACTTTGCCCACTGCTTGCATTTTTCTCCCTGGCTGAAATGTGGCCTTGAGCTGCAATTGTGCCTCTTACTGGCCTGGTATATTTCACATTTTTATTATTTTCATTATTACTTTATTTATTTGCATTTTAAAAGTTATTAGATTTATATACCGCCCGTCATCAAAAGATCTCAGGTTGGATCCCAAGTTTAAAATACAAGATAAAAGGACAAATAAATAGTTAAACCGGAAGCAACAAAATAATAACCCCCCCCCAATTTTTTTTTTAAAAGGGTTAGAATATTAATCAGAGAAACGTTTTGTGGCTCCATTCACTGTTCTTTCTTTTTTAAGTCTGACCTTCATTAGAGATCTTTGCTCACAATATGGAACTTTTGTACTGAGGGGGCGTTTTTTCCTCCTTGGAGACAAAGAGAATGTGAGCGGGGGACTTACCAGTCACGGAAACCTCAGTGCCCACTCCCGATTTAAATTCTGTTTCTTGGGCTGCTGCCCTGTACTTGACACAGTAATAGGTCCCGGCATCCTCAGGTCGGATGTTGCTGATGCGGATGCTGAAGTCTGTTTCTGATCCAGGAACAACCCTGGTCACGCGGGAGGAATATGGTGCTCTTTCACTGTAAATGGTGGGCTGGTTTCTGCCCAAGCCCTTGTGCCATTTCACGCCTCCTGGTGGACCAGTTCCACTTACTGTACACGTCAGAGTGAGGGTCTCTCCTACTGACACACACAAGGGTTCTGGGGCCTGAAGAATTTCCAAATCTTGGCCTTTGGCACCTGCAACAAAATGAATGGCTTGTATCCAACACTGTGTGCGAGTGAAACTGACTTCCACCCATGCGGCGGTACTTAATATTCTCCTCTTCTCCTTGCCGCCCCTGAGTGCCCTCAAAATCTGTTCTGGGGGGTTAGAGAGGATTTAAGGGTCCACGAGGGGCTGCAGTGGAAGAAGAGGAAAGCAAAATCCCACTGCATGAGCAGACGTCCTCTCACATTTGTTTGTTTGTTTGTTTTCCAATATACCCCCAATAACAGACAAATCAAAACAATAACAATTAATTCCCAAACTATACAATTATCAAAATGCCAATCAACTTTCTATTATACATTTTAGTTAAAGTGGCCCCCTGCACGTTGGTTTGGGTGCATTTCCAATCTTATATCACTGCGTTCCATCATCTTAATTAATGTCAGTTACATTTCAGTTATAATAATAATCCCTTAGTCAACAGCTACATAATTAATGATTTCTATTCGTGATGTTGCAATATACACAGAAGTCAAACTATTATCTTTATTCTGCCCTGCATGTGAAACTGTTAGGTCCATGGATATACCTTCTGTCCATTTACAGTGTTTGTTGTTTTTGAACGGAGGTGAGGCAGGAATTACTCTGTCTTTCCAACACAGTCTTGACCTTCCCCTCCCCCTTCTTTCTTCATTTCAGATCACGCACAGTTTCCATTTTTGTCTGTCAATATCAATATTACTCCAACGTCCCTTCCTCACTTGCAAATATATTTTTATCTTATATCTTATATTCTGGAGAGGGTTGCTTAATCATAAATATATAAAATAAGTAAATCATGGGCTTCCCTCTCTCCAAAAGACTCTCACACCGAAGAAAATCTTATCTCAGTTCAAACCTTTGATCCATGTAGCTGGTATATTCCGCAGTATGTTGTTGCAACCCTTTCCCATCATGCGTTGGTACTTTAAAGCCAATTAAAAGGCAAATTAAATAGAGAACCTCTGCTTCTTAATGGCAGCGTCAGAGGGTTTTCGCCAGGCGAAGTGCTTTTGCACTCAGTGCCTCCCTGCCTCTCGCATACCATGCTGGAGCGGGAGCCAGGTACCAAGAAGAACTGTGAGTGAAGCAAATTCCTTGGGGGAGAATTTGCAAGGATGATTTATCCTCAGCCATCCTTGTTTTTAGCTTGCTGACGATCCCCCACTGTCGTGGGGGCTGCCTCCATTAAGGCAGGCAGGACCGGAAGCCCACAATGATGCATTTAATCCAGGGAATGGAAATGGGGAAACAGAGGCAAGATGAAGGACAACACAGCCCTGCTCACCTCAGTTCTTCTCAAAAGCATTTCACTAGAGGTGCATGATTTATGCAATTATTTCATCTCCAATACACATGGCACTCCTGTTTCAGATTAGCTGGTAACAATAATTTTTTACTCCCCTTTTTCTGTTTTTTAAAATCTCTCTCATTTTAGCAGCTGTTACCAAGTACTGCCAAATACTGCTTGCTACTGCATCCCTTCTTTCTCCCAAATAGTGTTCCTTATATTGAGGGAGGTGATAAATACTGCAAATATATTGATGTGAAATGTTCAGGAAATAATTGAATATTCAGATAATAAATCAGCATGAAACCTGTTCATAGAGGATAATTGATTTTTTGGGAGAATGGGGGGGTAGGGAATGGTTTCAACTCTAATCACAGTCCTCTAGCGTGGATATTTTGTTTGAAAAGCTGGAAGTCAGTGATAAAAAAACAACAGAACAAAGACAAAGATATAAATTCTCCCCAGTACTGCCTTGTGTTTTATTATTTGTTACATTTAAAGCAGTAATGGGGAACCTGGGGGGAACATTTGGAAATGGGGCATTCAAACCAACCAAATGAGCTTTTCAGGCACAGTAGGAGATAAAAAATTCTGACTTGCAAAATGCAGGAAGTGTTGCAATTCTTCTTTGAAAAGAATCAATGTCCTGTGAGCCCCCAACTTCTGATTTTCATGGAAATGCAAATTCAATTATGCAAACTCTGGAGACTTTGTGATATGCAAAGTAACTTTAGGTAAAGGTAAAGGGACCCCTGACCATTAGGTCCAGTCGTGGCCGACTCTGGGGTTGCGGCGCTCATCTCGCTTTACTGGCCGAGGGAGCCGGTGTACAGCTTCTGGGTCATGTGGCCAGCATGACTAAGTCACTTCTGGTGAACCAGAGCAGCGCACAGAAACGCCGTTTACCTTCCCGCCGGAGCGGTACCTATTTATCTACTTGCACTTTGACGTGCTTTCGAACTGCTAGGTTGGCAGGAGCAGGGACAGAGCAACGGGAGCTCACCCCGTTGCGGGATTCGAATCGCCGACCTTCTGATCGGCAAGTCCTAGGCTCTGTGGTTTAACCCACAGCGCCACCTGCGTCCCTTACATCATTAAACACTGGTTTCCCCAAATTTGCCACCTTTGGGCGTGTCCACCACAAGTGCCTTTAGCTGCCCCCTCTCTCCAGCACATAGATGGAGTATGTTTCGAGAACATGTTGCAGAAACACCCTCCCACACACAATAAAACAGTAGCCTGGAGGGCCCTTTAACAAGGAAGAAACAAATAGCACCGTGGATATGAGGAACACATTGGTGCAAAGCAAGACAGAACCCATGTCAGAAGACCAAGTAGGTGGTCACGGGAAAGTCACTCTGCCTGAGATGGTGCTGTTCATCTGGGACAAGCCAGTTTCTAATGTCTCTAAGAGAATTTAAATCAAGCATATAATAAAGGACCAAGGCAAGGTCTATTTATGCCGGCTCTCACATCAGGCTCAGCAGTGTTAGGAACCTGCAGGGGTGTCTGCTGTCGGACCCCGGGGCAGCCTTGCCCTTGTGCGCTATGTCCTTGCTTGGCCACTTGCCCTCTTGGACCAAGAAAGGAGGGGCAAGAGTCATTCCCTGTCCAACTTTCAGTGCTTTTTGAATATCTATACTGGGTTCTGTCAATAAGCATCACATGAGCATATATCAGCAATATCTGGAGGACCACAAGTTCCCCATCCCCGGAGGACAGGAGTCCAAAGGAAAGTTCATTTGCTAAGATTTAGGAGGAGGAACTAACAGCTTTGCCCTTCCTTCTACAGAGCATCCCTTACTTTGCCTCACACTACTCTTTATTATTATTAAGTCACAAATGTGACCCAAAGCTACATAGAAACACTCTCTAATCACTCAGATCAATTACGAGAAACACAACTGTCAGGGAACTGTCATCGGAAGAACCGGTGGTGCAAGGGCTCCCAGAGGTTGAGAGAGACTTATCAGCGGAGGAGGGAACCAGCAGGGGGAGAGAAAGAGCTCCAAGGGAAAGCGAGTCAGAAGAATTGCTCAGAGACAATTCCAGCGAGAACAGCGGGGAGGTTTCAGGACCTCCTATAGGGACACCCACTCCTCGCCGGAAACTGTCACGTAGAGAGTCCAGAAGACGTGTTTCCGTTAAGGAGCTGTTATGCTGGAAGAAATTCCGTAAACGCCCACTGTCGGATTCTGCCAGCGACTGACGGAGCCATGCTTATGGAGCTCCGTTACAGACAGCGGTTTGTGGACTTAGCCAAACACTGAGGGACTAGGAACTTTACGCACAAGCAGCTCAACATCCCATCACAACAACCATCAAAAATATCTACAAATACAAGGTGGGTCTTATAGATCCTGTTCCACTAAAAAAAAGTCTGCAAGTACTTGAAACCTTACAACTTCAAGGCCGAAAGCCCAGGTCACAAAGGAGAGCATTCCACAAATGGGGAGCCACGACTGAAAAGGCCCCTTATAACACAGGCACTCCCATAATAGAGGCACACAGAGAAGGACCTTGGATGACTGCCACAGGTTCCCTATATTTTCTTGCTACACTGAGGCTCACCAACCTGGTGCTGTCATATATCTTGGGGGTACCAGAGTGGCAGATTCTGGAAAGCTATGGGTTATACTGGACTTTACTGCAGCTAAAAATCTGAGCAAGCCTGCAAGTTCAATATCTACCTTTAAACACTCACCCAGCATTTGCAGGAGAAGGAGCAGCAGAAATGAACGAGGAGGCCCAGAGAACGATCTTGAGGCAGTCATCAGGAGGGCAGAAAAGAACCCCTTCAGTGCTGTGTCTGGCATCATCTCCTTTCCCGTCAGATGTTGCCTCTGTAGAAGTAAGGGCAAAGCTGTTAGTTCCTCCTCCTAAATCTTAGCAAATGAACTTTCCTTTGGACTCCTATCCTCCAGGCATGGGGAACTTGTGGTCCAGATATTGCTGATATATGCTCATGTGATGCTTATTGACAGAACCCAGTATAGATATTCAAATAGCACTGAAAGTTGGACAGGGAATGGAAGTTGCGACTCAGCGTGCTTTAGGTTGACGGTGTACACTGGGTTTCAGGACGTTGACTGACCAAACCCAAAGAGGGCTCAGTAATGGTTCCTCATCATCCTGGGAAAAAGCAACAAGTGGGGTGTTATAAATAACATGGATGAAGGAATTGGGGGGATGCTTATCAAATTTGCAGGTGACAGCAAACAGGGAGGGGTAGCTAATGCTGCAGAAGACAGAATCAAGATGGCCTGAAGCTTGGACCTTCATGGGGGCCCCTTGACAACCAGAAACAAGATCTGGGTAAAGTAAAGGTAAAGGTAAAGGACCCCTAACATTTACCGTAAGTCCAGTAGCAGACGGCTCTGGAGTTGCGGCGCTCATCTCACTTTACAGGCCGAGGGAGCCGGCGTTTGTCTCCAGACAGTTTTCCGGGTCATGTAGCCAGCATGACTAAGCCGCTTCTGGCGCAATGGAATACCGAAACCAGAGCAGCACACGGAAACACCGTTTACCTTCCCGCCGGAGCAGTACCTATTTATCTACTTGCACTGGTGTGCTTTTGAACTGCTAGGTTGGCAGGAGCAGGGACCGAGCAACGGGAGCTCACCCCGTCGTGGGGATTCGAACCGCTGACCTTCTGATTGGCAGCCCAAGAGGCTCAGTGGTTTAGACCACAGCTGATCAGAAGGTCGGCGGTTCGAATCCCCGCAATGGGGTGAGCTCCCATTGCTTGGCCCCAGCTCCTGCCAACCTAGCAGTTTGAAAGCACACCCAAAAAGTGCAATAGATAAATAGGTACCTCTGTTAAAAGGGGGGGGATTACATTGGTCACAGCAGAACAGCCAACTTAACATGACTCACCTCATTTATAACATATGTGCTAGTGACTCTCAAACTTTGGGATTGTTGAAATATATTAACCGCCCCCCCCCCCAAAAAAAATTAGGGGCTTCATTAGTTTCAATCTTCCAGCAGATTTCAGTGGGGAAGCTCAATTGAATGATCCCCAAATCAAAACACTTTATGAATATTGTCCCAGTGCCTCCTATGTCCTTTGTATACCATGGAAAACCAACCCTGCTGCATGTTTTATCTACATTAATCGCAGTGCGCTGTCCGTGAGCTGGCTGCTCCCCACCACTGCCATGTGACTATAGCGCAGCAAACAGTGATTGAACCACATTCTAAATCCAGCGAGACTCGGTTTCCTGCTGCCACTTCCTGTTTGTGCTTTGTGGGCTGAAGCCGGAGGCCGCAAGACAGTGGAACTGCCCAAAGTGGAGCCTGGTGATCTGTCAGCAGCAGCCTCTTCCATGCCACATTCGAGTGCCCGGCGCTGAAGGTGCCCTTTCTCCTTTCAAAGCAACCAGCGTCTCAGATGGCTTTCAAGGGCTCCCTTGGGTGCCTGTTTCTCAGTGCGCTGATGAGCCAGTTTCCAAAAGGAATGGAAGGTGAGTACACAGCCACAGTGTGAAATTCATAGGAAAGTTATACTGAAGAAGTGAGACCAGCAACGTTGCTCCTCGTCAGGGTTACAGCCAGCCAGACATGCCCTTTAGTGAGAAACTCCATTCCTTTCCCCCTGGTTTGCAGACAGCATGCTGTGACCACTGAGGCTGCTCCATCCTAATGGGGCTGTTATTTTTTCGGGTGTGTGTGTGTGTGTTACCTTCTTAGTGTGGTGTAGTGGTTAGAGTGTCAGACTAGGACCTGGGAGACCAGGTGTTGAATCCTTTTTTCCTTGGAGGTTTTTAAGCAGAGGCTGGGTGGCCATTGGTCAGGGATGCTTTAGCTGAGATTTCTGCATTGAAGGGGGGTTGGACTAGATGACCCTTGAAGGTCCCTTCCAACTCTCGAATTCTGATTCCATGATCAAAAACCATTCTACCTCTCTTTCAAATCAGAACCAGTGAAGGCGGTGAAGGTCCTGTGTGAGTGTCTGGAGGCGGCTGGAGGATGGATGGCGGCTAACAGATTGAGGTTGAATCCTGACAAGACAGAAGTACTGTTCTTGGGGGACAGGAGGGGGGCAGGTGTGGAGGACTCCTTAGTCCTAAATGGGGCAACTGTGCCCCTGAAGGACCAGGTGCGCAGCCTGGGAGTCATTTTGGACTCACAGCTGTCCATGGAGGCGCAGGTTAATTCTGTGTCCAGGGCGGCTGTCTACCAGCTCCATCTGGTACGCAGGCTGAGACCCTACCTGCCCGTGGACTGTCTCACCAGAGTGGTGCATTCTCTAGTTATCTCCTGCTTCGACTATTGTAATGTGCTCTGTGTGGAACTGCCTTTGAAGGTGACCCGGAAACTACAACTAACCCAGAATGCGGCAGCTACACTGGTGACATGGAGCGGCCACCAAGACCACATAACACCAGTCTTGAAAGACTTACACTGGCTCCCAGTATGTTTCTGAGCACAATTCAAAGTGTTGGTACTGACCTTTAAAGCCCTAAACGGCCTCGGTCCAGTATACCTGAAGGAGCGTCTCCACCCCCATCATTCTACCCGGACACTGAGGTCCAGCTCTGAGGGCCTTCTGGTGGTTCCCTCAGTGCGAGAAGTGAGGTTGCAGAGAACCAGGCAGAGGTGGAGCACCCTCCCATCAGATGTCAAAGAGAAAAACAACTACCACACTTTTAGAAGACATCTGAAGACAACCCTATTTAGGGAAGCTTTTAATGTTTAATAGGTTCAAATATATAAAAGGATGTCACATAGAGGAGGGAGAAAGGTTGTTTTCTGCTGCTCCAGAGAAGCGGACACGGAGCAATGGATCCAAACTACAAGAAAGAAGATTCCACCTAAACATTAGGAAGAACTTCCTGACAGTAAGAGCTGTTCGACAGTGGAATTTGCTGCCAAGGAGTGTGGTGGAGTCTCCTTCTTTGGAGGTCTTTAAGCAGAGGCTTGACAACCATATGTCAGGAGTGCTCTGATGATGTTTGCTGCTTGGCAGGGGGTTGGACTCGATGGCCCTTGTGGTCTCTTCCAACTCTATGATTCTATGATTCTATGATTCTAGGTTATTGTATTTTAGTGTTCTGTTGGAAGCTGCCCAGAGTGGCTGGGGAAAGCCAGCCAGATGGGCAGGGTATAAATATATTATTATTGTTATTATTATTATTATTATTATTATTATTATTATTATTATTATTCTCCCATTCAGTCCAATCTCCTTTAGTCCTTCCTGCTTGTTTAGTTGAATATATTAACATCAATGGACTGAGCAATTACCATTATTTAAATAACCATAACTTCTCAACCGTCTATTACATTTTGCAGATCATTTTAGTGGCATCAACTAATAATAATAATAATAATAATAATAATAATAATAATAATACAGGTGATATCAAACATAAGTCACACTCTGAGTAGATGCACTGATGTCACCTGACTTTAATAACTTGAGCCTATACTGATTTCAGTGGGTCTGCTCCATGTCTTAGTTGAATTTCTCTCTTACACTTCTGTGAATGATTCCTTAAGAGTCTCAATCACTGCAAATCCTCCTATATTATGCTTTAAATCTATTCATTGTTGTTATTGTTTATTGCTTAAGTACCTGAAAGAATGCTGGAGTGCTTGCGGAAGATAAGTGTGCAGCAGGATAATGGATAGATAAAAGAAGCAATTATTTTCTCTCAGAGAGGAACTAATTTCGGTGGTGGTTCTGGCAGGATTAAGAACTGAAGTCCTAAACTCCAAATTACGAAGACGCAAAGGCCTCTCCATTTGTCTTTTGCCTCTCGATTAGCAGCTCGAGATAAGAGGACTCCAGAAAGCTGCCTTGGATCATCTGGTCTTAGGTCTTCTAGTCTATCTAACTCAGTAATGTCTACACTGACTGTCAGCTGCTCTCCAGAGGAAGAACATGTGAAGAGTCTGCTGGACCAGGTTTGTGGTCCATCTGATCCAGTATTCAGTGATGAGAGAGCTATTGATGGCTTATTACCTTTAAAGCCCTAAACAGCCTCGGTCCAGTATATCTGAAGGAGCGTCTCCACCTCCAACGTTCTGCCTGGACACTGAAGTCCAGCGCCGAGGGCCTTCTGGTGGTTCCCTCACTGCAAGAAGCCAAGTTACAGGGAACCAGGCAGAGGGCCTTCTCGGTAGTGGCACCCGCCCTGTGGAACACCCTCCCACCAGATGTCAAAGAGAAAAACAACTACCAGACTTTTAGAAGACATCTGAAGGCAGCCCTGTTTAGGGAAGCTTTTAATGCTTAATAGGTTATTGTATTTTAGTGTTCTGTTGGAAGCCGCCCAGTTGGAAACCCAGCCAGATGGGCGGGGTATAAATAATAAATTATTATTATTATTATTATTATTATTATTATTATTATTATTACTATTATTACCCTGATGCTCCAGCAGTCTCTTCTTATCCTGTTCTGACAATGACCAACCAGATACTCATGGGGAAGTTAGAGGAGACCCATAAGCCATGTCTTCCCTGGGACTTGGGTTGTCAAATTCTTATTGGCTCCTACAACCTGACAGACAGAAATTTAACAGGTGAAGCTCTTTCAAGCCATGGAGATAAGTGATGGAAAACACTTATCACCTGATTGTTGTTGTTGATGATGATGTTGATATAATCTACCGTATTTTTCCGTGTATTAGACAAGGTTTTTTTACTCAAAAATTGTGTCAAAAAACGGGGGTCGTCCAATACATGGATAGTGGCATGCGGGGGGCAGGGGGCGGGGAGAGAAGCGGCGCGCCCACCAGCCAGCTGGTTGGCAGGAGTGCAACTTCCTCCGATGTGTGCGGGAAACGATCTACGGAGTTTTTCCTGCCCGCAGCTGCGTGGGGGGGAGAAGCTCAACAACTTTGGCCCATCTCCTCTCATTTTTTAAAAATCAAGTCCCACAAAATAGGGCGGGTCTTATACATGAGGGGGACGCGGGTGGCGCTGTGGGTTAAACCACAGAGCCTAGGACTTGCCGATCAGAAGGTTGTCGGTTCGAATCCCCACGATGGGGTGAGCTCCCGTTGCTCGGTCCCTGCTCCTGCCAACCTAGTCAAAGTGCAAGTAGATAAATAGGTACCGCTCTGGCGGGAAGGTAAACGGCGTTTCTGCTCTGGTTCGCCAGAAGCGGCTTAGTCATGCTGGCCACATGACCTGGAAGCTGTACGCCGCCTCCCTTGGCCAGTAAAGCGAGATGAGCGCCGCAACCCCAGAGTCGGCCACGACTGGACCTAATGGTCAGGCGTACCTTTACCTTTACCTTTATACATGAGGGCGTCTTATAGATGGAAAAATACAGTATATGCCACCCATCTGACTGGGTTGCTCCAGCACTGGAAAAAGTTTTTAAAAGGAAGACTGTGGATTGGGGGTCCATGTTTGTCGAGAACTTGCTATCTGATGAACTCTACGGGTCTATGGCTGCCTGCTGAATGTGTGACCTCCTGGCTCCATTGAAAAACACCATTCAGATGATTTGTGGCGGTGCCTCAGTTGTGTCTGCGTGGGCTTGACCTCTGATGGCTCATCCACAGATGAAAGTGACCACTTGACACGGGACAGTCATCAGAGATGACCGTTCTATGTGCAGAAACAGGCCTCCGAGATTGAGTGTCTGAAATAGACGCCCACACGGTTTGTGCTGGGCTTTTCGCTCCTACATACGTTTCCCTAAGATGTTCTATATCCTCACTAACCACTTGATACAGCTGGAATGGACAACCTGTGGCCCTCCAGACGTTGCTGAACCCCAGCTCCCCTTAACTCTGGCCATTGGCATTGTTAACGGAGAAATCTGAGGGCTCCCTTGGACAAAAAACGAGGACACCAGCCAGGAATACCGGAGCAAAACAGCAGCCAGTAGGCTTGGTTTTTATTGAAGACTGTCGCGACAGGACTCCCACCTGCCACAAGGTGGAACAAGATGGAAGCCCCGAACAAAAGAGAACCCAAACTTTTCTTAGCTGCTAATCCCCATGTTTGCGTGGGTGGCACTGTGGGTTAAGCCACAGAGCCTAGGACTTGCTGATCAGAAGATCGGCGGTTCGAATCCCTGCAACAGGGTTAGCTGCCGTTGCTCGGTCCCTGCTCCTGCCAACCTAGCATTTCGAAAGCACGTCAAAGTGCAAGTAGATAAATAGGTACTGCTCTGGCGGGAAGGTAAACAGCGTTTCTGTGCTCTGCTCTGGTTTGCCAGAAGCGGCTTAGTCATGCTGGCCACATGACCCGGAAGCTGTACGCCGGCTCCCTAGGCCAATAAAGCGAGATGAGTGCCGCAACCCCAGAGTCGGCCACGACTGGACCTAATGGTCAGGGGTCCCTTTACCTTTACTAATCCCCATGTTCACCTCCCCAAACTACATCACTCATACATCATGGTTACATCATGAAAGGGGAGGTCTGGTGACAGTAATCTGAGCATCCTGGACCCTGCCCCATTCTTCCCCTTGCCCTCCACCAAACGACCCATCAAGTGTAACAAACGAGATATTTACATTTCCCTGTTTCCCAGCCAAGTTAATCATACCCTTTTGTCTTCTTCTGGGTTTGTTCTTTCTGGAATGGCTACCTGTCTGGCACTCAGGTATCAGGATGCCAGGGATTATCACTCAGGCAGAGGGGCTGCTGAGTAGCTGAGCTCACATCTCTATATGAATTTCTGAAGTTTCCCAGTGAGCCAGTACATAGATACATTTATCAGTGAAATCATACATTTGCTATTGAGCAGCAAAGGCCCTTTGAATAGATAGGAAGAAACTGTGACCAAGTGTTTTGTGGGGATAAACCACAAAAGTCACAAAGGTGATTGTGCTGGTTTTGGTAGTGGGCTGCATGTGCATGATATCTGCTGGAGGGGCACCGCCCCCACTGTTAGGATATTTCCGTTCCACCTTAAAAGAGAGCAGGCTATGTGAGTCACAGAGTCTGCGTATTTCCTGTTCACAGGATGTTTATGTTTTCTATTGCTTTCGTTTCTCTCTGTGCCTGAGCATACCGAAGCAGGCAGTCATGTTTTTCTTTGTTCTGATCAACGCTGAATAAACTTGGAAAAATGCTCTCCTGCTGTGCATCTTTTGCTGTGTGAATTCTGCTTATAGAGCGTACATCAGCCTAGGAATGTGGGAAGCTATTTTCTGGAGCTCATGTCGCTAATTGCTGATACTGCATGTCTACGGGAGATCGATGGACGTCCGGAGACGACGTGGGGCCATGATGGACTTTATCTCCCTGGCAGTATCCCAACACCCACAACCTATACATAAATTCCTGCAACAGCATTGCTGGCTAAGGCTACTGGAAGCTATAGTCAGGGCTTTTTTTTTCAGCAGGAACTTGCCAGAACTCATTTCCAGCTCCTGTCAGGTCGGCGCACTCACAGTGAGTTCCAGCGGCTCTTTTTCTAGAAAAAAAGCACTGGATATAGTTCATCAACTGGAGGGCCAAAGATTCCTCACTCTTGTGTTACAGGCAAAGAAATTTGCATGCCTGATGCAGCATGAGTCTGACAAAGGCCTAGTTCCTTATTTCACCCACAAACTCAGACATGCGCACCTTCAAAAGAGGAAGCATCAACACATCAGCTGCTGTCGTTTTCATTGGAAGCCGCTTTGCCCAAGCAGAAAGGTTAGATGCAAGAAGGAAAGAACAGATGTAAGCCTGGTAGCCTGGAGAACGGGTCTTAAAGGATGGGGAATCTATACTCTATTTTTAAAAGAAAACAATTACCGCATTTTTCGCTCTATAAGACGCACCAGACCATAAGACGCACCTAATTTTTGGAGGAGGAAAACAAGAAAAAAACAGCGATCCCTCTCGCTGTTCTGGCTTCTGGGATAGCTGCGCAGCCTGCATTCGCTCCATAAGAGGCACACAAATTTCCCCTTACTTTTTAGGAGGGAAAAAGTGAGTTATAGAGCAAAAAATACAGTAAATCGTATTATAGTTTCCTAGTTTTTATAGCGGGTTTTTTTACCACATCCGCAGGTCTGCAGACTTTGGTTTGCATTAAGCAGGTGGCCGGATTGCTAGTGATGGTGCTAAATCTACCGTATTTTTCGCTCTATAAGACGCACCCGACCATAAGCCGCACCTAGTTTTTAGAGGAGGAAAACAAGAAAAAAAATATTCGGAATCAAATGTTGTTGAAGAGGCTTTGCGCGGCTATCCCTGAAGCCAGAACAGCAAGAGGGATTGCCGCGCAGCAATCCCTCTTGCTGTTCTGGCTTCAGCGATAGCTATGCAGCTTGCATTTGCTCCATAAGACGCACACACATTCCCCCTTACTTTTTAGGAGGGAAAAAGTGTGTCTTATAGAGCGAAAAATATGGTAATTCTAGTAGCCAGCAGGGAAAGCCCCTTCTGAGGCCCCCCTTCGTGTGTCTCTTCCTCGAGAGGTGCCGAGGGTGGCAACACGAGAACAGGGCCTTCTCTGCAGTGGCTCCCCCTCTGTGGAATGCTCTCCCCAGAGAAGTTCGCCTGGCGCCTTCATTATACACCTTTAGGTGCCAGGCAAAAAAATTCCTTTTTAACCAGGCCTTTGGTTGATCTGATTGTATATATACCCTTTTAAAATATGGCTCTCTTGGGGTGCGTGTGTTATTAGTTCGTTGTTTTTATTTTGATTATATATTTTGTGGTTTTATATTTTGATTTTGTTCTGAGACCTCTGGGTATAGGGCGGTATATAAATTCAATAAATAATAATAATAATACACCATGGGAAAAACCATTCCCTCCATTTCTGATGTTCAAGCTATGTCGGTGCCCGTGTAGCGAAAATGCTAACACCCAAGCACAATGGGGAGGGCTCTGGGACTGTGGAATGGAGCAAGGGACTGGAAAACTGGGTGGAAAGCAGAACTTTGTGCTGTAACATTTTGTCGCAGCCCCCACATAGGATGGAATTCTCTCCCGCAGGAGGCAGTGATGACCTGTGGTTGTTGTTTAGTCATTTAGTCGTGTCTGACTCTTTGTGACCCCCTGGACCAGAGCACGCCAGGCACTCCTGTCTTCCACTGCCTCCCGCAGTTTGGTCAAACTCATGCTGGTAGCTTCGAGAACACTGTCCAACCATCTCATCCTCTGTCCTCCCCTTCTCCTTGTGCCCTCCATCTTTCCCAACATCAGGGTCTTTTCCAGGGAGTCTTCTCTTCTCATGAGGTGGCCAAAGTATTGGAGCCTCAGCTTCAGGCTCTGTCCTTCCTTCGGGTTAAGAACTTTGCTTCAGGATGAGAACAGAAATTGTGTGGCAGCAGCAGGAGGCCCCATTAGGTAAAGTGGTGCTTCAGGTTAAGAACAGTTTCAGGTTAAGAGCGGACCTCTAGAACAAATTAAGTTCTTAATCCAAGGTACCACTGTCTATGCAAGTTATGAAGTTAACACAATTACAGTGGTGACTTGGTTCTCAAATGCCTTGGTTCTCAAACTTCGAAACCCCAAAAGTAAGTGTTCTGAATTTCAAATGTCTGATGCGCTATTGTTTCTGGGGCACCTGCACCAATCAGAAGCTGCACCTTGGTTTTCGAACATTTTGAAACTCAAACGGACTTCTGGAACAAATTAAGTTTGGCGGTTTTGTTTTTGAGGCTTTTTTCAGTTAATTTGTATTTGTGACTGTGTGAAATCCAGTTCAGCTACCGATTGATTGATTGATTGATTGATTGATTGACTGACTGACTGACTGACTGATTGATTGATTGTGTGACTGTGGAAATGGATAAAAGCCCCCCACCCAAACAATTACTATCATGAGTGCAGGTAAGAAAAAATAATAATTTTAATTTTCATCTTTACAATACTGTCTTATTTATTTTATAGTACAGTACATTGATTTCATTTAGTAGAGCAATGGTCTCTTTAGATAGTAAAATTCATGTTAAATTGCTGTTTTAGGGGTTGTTTTTAAAAGTCTGGAACGGGTTTATCCATTTTGCATTACTTTCTATGGGAAAGCGCGCCTTGGTTTTGGAACGCTTTGGTTTTGGAATGGACTTCCGGAACGGATTGAGAACCAAGGTACCACTGTAATAATAATTTCCACACCATTCATTTCAGCATAAAGGAAACACTTATTTACATGTCAAGAGGAAGTCATCAGTTATGTAATAATTTGCAGCCTGAAAAAAGCAGGATACTTGCTGGATTGATTTCTATTCCAGACATGGGAAAACGCCAGAAATTTTCACTTCTGCTGCAGCAAATGGAGTGGGAGGAATTAGTAGCTTTTGGGATTCTCTGTGTCACTGAGACATTTGTGGGTCAAGGCACTTCTTATTCCGGGTCTTCAGAACACCAGCACCAAGGGGAAGAAAGCAGTGCCTGAATTTAACGTTGGCCAGCCTTTTCCTTCCTTGGTTATTTTCAACGTGGTCTCATTCCAGGGAATGTCCACCACAGAGCACCAGTGGTTGTTGACCACAGCTGAAGAACAATTGCTCTCACAAAATCAAAAGTGTCAAAAAGGTTGTCTGGGGAACGAGCTGTCACAACAGACTGCTGTGTGTCTTTCTTTTCAGGTGTTGCGAAGGAGCCGCAGTTACAGGTGTACCAGCCAAAGAATGCTATCTCAGTACAAATAGGAGATAATCTCACACTGGAATGCTGGGTGACTGGGGAAGGTCCACCAGGACCTGTGAGGTGGTTCCTGGGTGAAGGTCCTACAAAGAAGGTTATCTATGCAGGTGCTGGAAGTTTTGAGAGAATAACAAGAAATAATGAAAAATCCAACGAAGATTTCACTATTGTCATCCATAATGTTACCTGGGAGGATGCTGGTACTTATTACTGTGGAAAGATAAAGTCACCCTATCGAAAAGAAGACGTCATACTACGTGGGGGTGGAACTGAGGTGGTTGTGACAGGTGAGTGGTGGAAAACTAATGGAATTTCTTTTTCAAAAATTTCAAGTCCTAGTTGGTTTCATTGGCTAAAGCCTCTATAATAACTGTTCTGGTATTTCCCCCTTATTCCCTCATAAAAGACACGACACGACACAGTCTTCTATAAAAGTATAAAAAGGTTTACTCACATATCATTCTGTTCACAATAGGATCCCAGAAGGCAGACTTAGCTTAGAAAAGTAACATATACCTAGAAACTATCTCATAAGAAGACAGTCCCTTTGTCCTCAAAGAGCATCTTTGGCTAAGCAGATGTTGCTTCTTCGATGCATGTAGTCAAGAGAGAGAGAGATGGCTGCCCTGCCCTGTTCTTTTGTTGTTACCTGCACAGGTGAGGCCATGCCCACCTCTAGTCACATGCAGAGGAAGTCTGTCCCAGCCCAGAAGGAAACAGGAAGTTTACCTGCTGGCTGGACAAACATTCCTCCCCATGTGTAAACATGTTCACTCTAGGAATGTTGTACTTGACTGCTCTTGTGTTTCACATCCCACACAAGGAAGTTCGGTTTTCAGTGTCAATTATTTTCTGGTCCTAACTTTCTGTCTTACACCACCACGTTCATCTAGATTCACCACCTCCCAATACCGCCCCAGTGGTTGCCGGGGTGAGTGTCCTCCTCCTCACTGCCTTGCTCCTCGTGGCAGTTTACATCTACGTAAAGAAGAGGAAAGGTGAGTTTGGCACCTATGTTTGGAAGCAACTGGCCCCTCCTCTCCCTCGAGTCAGCGGAGCAGAATAAATCATTTCCATATAGTCTCTGAGGGCCCTATATTTCCACCCCACCCCGAATTTCTGAAAAATGTGGTGCCCAAATGTTGGACTGGTCACTTCTGCTCAGACTAGCCTACCTTGCGGGATCAGGCTAGGGCCCCATCTGCACGATACATCTGAAGCAGCGTCATACCACTTTAAACAACCAGGGTCCCCCTGCAAAAGAATTCTGGGAGATGTGGTTTCTTATGGGTGCTGAGAGTTGTTTGGCGGCTCCTAGTCCCCTCGCAGAGCTGTAAAGCAGGGGTGGCTCAGCCTGTTTTATGGCAAACTCAGCGACTGCCCCGGGCAGCAAAAGCCTTAGCTATGCCACTGACTGTAAGTATCTCTTTTTCCCTTCTTTTAATAATTTCAACGGGGGGGGGGGGGTGACAAGAAATTTTCTGCACCGGGTGCCATCTGACCTTGCTACACCACTGGTTTCACTGCCTGAAGCAAAGTGGGAAGGTGCCACGGCTCCTCTCTACTGAAACTGGCAAGGTTGCGAGAGTTCCATGAGATCTTGACAGAAGCCGTTGTGCGACCTTTTGGGGTGGCACCCCATGGGATTTTGCAGCCCAATGCATCTGCTTCAGTTTGCCTCATGTATAGTCAATTTGAAACTGATTTTCTGGATTTTTTCTCTCCTCTGCATTAAATCCGTTCACATCCAAGATCCGCTGGTGAATCTGGTAAAAGCACAATTGTCAAAACAAATGCGGATCTTGCATGTGAATGGATTTAGTGCAGCGGAGAAAAAAAATGAAAATTCAGGATATTAAAAACAATATTAAAGAAGCTATAGAGACAAGAGTGACAGCAATGGGAAACCTCCCACCTCCAGTTGAACTAGCCAATCCAAAGAATCAGTTTCAGTTTGCCTCATGGGCAGGCTGGCCCTGATTCTCAGATTGTTTTAACAAACTACAATTCCCAGGATTCCTTGGGAGAAACCATGTCCATTTGAAGGGCTATGACACTGCTTTCAATGTATATTGCAGATGCTGTTGGCATGTGATGTGCTCATCATGTGTTTAAATGTGCTTGACTGATGCATACAGAGTGGTTTTATGCTGGTGTTTAGTTTCCGGTGTTTGCTCTGAATTAAAAATGAAACACCAGCCTAGCCAGGTTGCTTTTATTCTGAAGAGAAGGGAAAGCGTCACGGTGTGGCCCTGATCCAGAACTTGCCTCAGATCCGGGTTGTGGCCAAACTCTGAAAACTGCTCCATGGCTGCTTTTTGCCTTCGAAAGTGCTCAGAACCCCTTTGGGGATTGTGGAGGAGAAAGGAAGGGATCGTTTTCAGCAGGAAACTGGTTCAGAGACCAGAGGCCACAACTGCTTTTTCTCAAGAATAAGAAGCAGCCCAAAAGAGAGCGCTTATTTTAAACACACAACTGGCACCACGTGCAGTTTGTGTTGGGATGCTGTCGGGGAGGCGGGGGGCAATTGGCAGGCCCCCAGCTGGCTCCAGCCCACCGGCCGGCAGCCGGGCGATCTCTGGTTCTCAGAACAGCATCAAAACTGTGACTCAAAATGAGACTTAAGCACGCAACCCAGCAGAGATAAGAACTCTTTGCAATGGAAGAGGTGGACAGAGACATGTGTAAGCATATTTACAGCATTTATTCAGCAGCAGGACAAAGGAAAAACATGTCTGCTTCCCTTCGTGTCCAAGCAAAACAGCATTATAGCAAAAGCAATATACAACGGAAGTTCCCAGCAGACTGTGCCGGAAGTAAACAGACATGTGACATACAACAACTCCACATATCTGTTCCTCTTAAGGCGGAAAGGAACATCAATATCCTAACATCCTCCCCGTTTTCATGTAGTGCTTAGTACCTGTGGTTAGCATTTAATGTTTGAAAGCCAATTTACTGTCTCTTCTCTTCTCCCTTGTATGTATCTAGGCAGAAACCAAGAGACGTCAAGGTCTGTATATATATTTTTAAAATGCAATTTCATTAACTTTTCCTAGTGTCTGGGGAGATTTAAGTCACATAAATTTGGTCAACGGTGGCAGAAGTGTGTCCGTCTGTCTGTAAGTACAGAAGTGTGGACTGATTGAGAGAGATTCACAGATGTGGCTCCCCATATATACATGCCAAGATCCATTGGTGGCAAGGTTCCGCAATAAGCAGTTTCTAAAATTGCAAATTGGATGGGTAAACATGTTGTTATGAGTTTGTTGGTGTCAGGAGTTTTTTTTTTAGGGAGAGGGGGAGTAGGCTATATGCAAGTCCGTTCTAATTCCTGGATCCTGCATGGATTCAATTGCTGGAATAGCCAGGCCAGCTGAGTGATGAGCCATTAAGAGAACCAAAGGAAAAGCAATGGGCCAATAAGAGAACAAAGGAAAGGGGGCTCTGTGCCAGAAGACAAAAGCCCCTCCGCCAGTTCTTAGTAGGACAAAGCAGGAGTTTGAGAACACAGTTTGCTGTTATGTGTCAGAGACCAATGGTTGATTTCTGTTTGAAGCCAAGTCCGCAGTTATTGGGAAAGCAATGCCCTTTTGGGGTGTTGATGCTGTGAAACGCTCCACTGCAAGCCCAGGTTATACAGGTGAAACTCGAAAAATTAGAACATCGTGGAAAAGTTCCTTTATTTCACTAATTCAACTTCAAATGTGAAACTAATATATGAGATAGACTCATGACATGCAAAGCGAGATATGTCGAGCCTTAATGATCATGGCGTACAGTTGATGAAAACCCCAAATTAACAATCTCAGAAAATTAGAATATTCATGTCATGAGTCAATCTCATATATTAGTTTCAGCTTTTAAGTTGAATTACTGAAATAAACAAACTTTTCCACGATATTCTAATTTTTCGAGTTTCACCTGTATATACAGTGGAATATTGGTTTTCGAGCGTCTTGGAAGCTGAAAATTTCGGAACCTGAATGCTGAAAACCCGGAAGTAAATGCTTCTGTTTTCAAATGCGCCTTGGAAGTCAAATCATAATCATAATCATAA
Organism: Podarcis filfolensis; assembly: GCF_964270895.1. NCBI lineage: Eukaryota > Metazoa > Chordata > Lepidosauria > Squamata > Lacertidae > Podarcis > Podarcis filfolensis. The sequence goes on along the minus strand of NC_139609.1, from coordinate 94,910,109 downwards.
TTTATTTGTACCCCGCCCATCTGGCTGGGCTTCCCCAGACACTCTGGGCGGCTTCCAACAAAGATTAAAAATACATTAAAATGTCACACATTAAAAGCTTCCCTAAACAGGGCTGCCTTCAGATGTCTTCTAAAAGTCTGGTAGTTGTTGTTCTCTTTGACATCTGATGGGAGGGCGTTCCACAGGGCAGGTGCCACCACTGAGAAGGCCCTCTGCCTGGTTCCCTGTAGCTTGGCTTCTCGCAGTGAGGGAACCTCCAGAAGGCCCTCAGAGCTGGACCTCAGTGTCCGGGCAGAACGATGGGGGTGGGGATGCTCCTTCAGGTATACTGGGCTGCAGCTGTGTGTTTTTCCATTTTCTCAATGGAAATCGCCAACAGCCCTTTGTGCCTCGGTTTTCGGATGTTTCGGAAGTCTAACAGTCTTCTGGGACGGATCACGCTCGAAAACCGAGGTTCCACTGTATATGTAAATTAACGATATATCATAAAGACTCCACAGTCTCCGCTGTGCCTCATTCTGAGGAACTCCTGGAATCATGCACCACTGAGAGATTGGAATGGCAGGCAACAAATCCAAATTTTAAGAGCACTCTCTCTCCATCTCTCTCTCTCTCCCTCACACACACATTTTTCCAATTAGCCCCAAACTAGACACTTTAAAAGGTTCGAAAGTGCTTTGAAAAATGCAAATGCCTTGAGGCTTAATAAATCTTAGCCCAAGTGCCTATTAAGAGGCAGCAATGGAGAAATCAAATAGAGTCATGTCCACTACGTTAATAATGGATAAAATGCAGCTCATTTGCCTCCATTATTTTCATTGCGTAAAACTCCAGGCTATAATTCTAGCGGGCTGTTTAGTGTGTTTGAGGTTTATTTAAAGATCAACTCTTACACGGGCTTCACTAAGTGAAAGACAGCAGCTCCCACCCAGCTGGGGGTTTTTTGGGGGTTTTTTGTTTTGCTATGCTCATTTCACAGAATCCCACGTGGATCTTGTGCGCAGATATAGAAGGTGAGTTCCAGAATTTAGGAAGCAAGGTCTCCCTGTCCTCCTAGGGGTGGAGATATATTGCAACAAGCGTCCTCAAAGGACACTGACATTTCGGACAGGCGTGGCAAACCACCAGTGCCCATTTTTCCTCCACATGGCATTTCCCTCCCCCTGGTGGCAGCAGCAAGATCTGTGGCAGACAACATTGCAGCTGTGGGCTGGGTGGAGGGGAGGGGATGGCAGAGGGCAGTTGCGCCTGTCAGGAGTTCAGCCTACACTCGAGTAGGACCCTGGCAGAGACACATGCCCGACTGGCACATTCTCTCCCTCCTGGCCGATCGTTCGGGAGCTTCATAAGCTTTCTTCAGTCCGAACATCACAGCAACTGATGCCAACCGACACCAGCACACTTAGGGATCCGCAGAGTTTGCGCATCATGCGTAACAGACCTCAGCAACTCAGCGTTTTGGCTAATCTACTTTATTTACATATAAACACACATGGAGCACTGCAACGTGGCTCCCTCTCTCTCTAGCATCAGACAGCAAAGAGAAAAAGAACAAAGGACAATAGTCCCACTTCATGGAACACAGGAACACAAACATCCTGTCTCCGTCACTTCCCACTGGGTGGAGTCAAAACATACACTGTCATGTGAAAGACAGAGCAGAGATGGCACTGTTAGAATTCCTGCTATGCAGATATGCCCACCTGGGCTAAGTGCAGAAGTTCAAAGTGTTAAGTTGTGGGTGAACATATCAGACGACACAGTGATTCTTCAAACAGCTCTTGTTTATTCATAGGCCAGAACAGAACTGAACTGAAGGGTTCAGCCAGCCTGCTTATATAGAGGCTCCAGTACAACGTAACTGTAACAACTTTCTGTAACTATCCAATCACTGAACGTCACTTTCGATCCCTTATTTGCATATGTGGACCTGAGTGAAAACTATCTACAGTATCCCCCTGCTGGCCCAGGGTGAGAACTTCAGTACATAACACAAAGGATGGGGAGGAAAACATCTGCTGCTATGCCACACCTGAATATAAGAAGAGCCTCGCTGCTACGTCAGGTCCGTGGCCCATCTGGTCCAGAATCCTGTTCTCACAGTGGCCAACCAACAGGAAACCAGCCAGCAGGACCTGAGGCCTTGCCTCTCCTGTGGTTTCCAGCGATGGCTTTTCAGAGACATGCTGCGTCTGATAGTGAAGGGGCAACATAGCCCTCGTGGCTAGAATGGACCAGCTGAGGAATAGGCTCGACTTTTGTGTCTGTCTCCATATATAATCAAGAATTCCCCTTGCTGATTTTTCCTCAGTGTGTTTTTTCTCTCCCCAGGCCTGAAGCTCCCACGCAAGAGAACACAAGACTTCCTAAACAGGTATGAAGAATAATATTGGTATGCACTCTCCTCTCCCTTCCCTAAAGAACCAGGAAGTCACTGGGACAGCTTTTTTCAGGATGAGTTCCCTCCGGAGGGAAAAGAGCTGAAAACATTGGCGTGTTTGTGTAATGTCGGTTTATTTGCAAACTGCAAGATGAGAAGGAGGGGAAAGACCGTGTTTATTTGAATATGCATCAGAGTACCCAAAAGCAAACAGAAGGTCTTTTCTTCTCCCCAGGGTTTTTTGCCTGTGGGCTGCAAAAACTCCAAGCATATCTCTCTCTCTCTCTCTCTCTCTCCCCCCCCCCTCTCTCTCTCTCATGCATGGCTAAGTTCAAACTGACAGGCTGTGTCGTTGAGCAGGTGTGTGTGTGTGGGGGGGGGGGTTCCTATGGCACCCACCCCAGGGCCTCTGAGCATCCTCCCACTCTCACAGACCCATAAGCAAGCCCCCTGAGTTACTGAATTATACACAAAGCCCATTGCATGTTTTGAAGAAGCAATGGAGGCTCCACAGACATGTTGGATAGCTCAGTTGGTTTGAGCAGGGTGCTGATAATGCCAAGGTTGCAAGTTCAATCCCCGTACGGGACAGCTGCATATTCCTGCACCACAGGGGGGTTGGACTGGATGACCCGCAGGGTCCCTTCCAACTTTACAATTCTATGATTCTACATTGCTTGCTTGGGGGTGGGGTGAACTGGTGCAACTTTATGAATGTCTCATTTGTTTAGATGTCTCTTCTCTACTGTAATTACAGTAGTAATTCTCTACAGCCTAGGACCCTCGTACCTACGGGACCGCCTCTCCCGGTATGCCCCGCAGAGGACCTTAAGGTCCATAAATAGCAGCACCCTGTCCAAGGCCCTAAGGAAGTCAGATTAGCCTCAACCAGAGCCAGGGCCTTCTCAACACTGGCTCCAGCCTGGTAGAACGCTCTGTCTCATGAGAGCAGGGCCCTGCAGGATCTGATTTCTTTCCGCAGGGCCTGTAAGACAGAGTTGTTCTGCCTGGCCTTTGGCTTGGAATCAACTTGATCCCCTTCCTCTCTTTCCTTTTTCCTTTCTCCTTCTGTGATGGAACTCCTATTTGGGGACTTCCCTGGCTTTTTTCTGGCCCACGCAGGACCAGTCTGGATAGTTGGCCTTGGTGAAGATTTGATGTTTTCACCCCCCAAAAGTTTTTGATTTGAGTTTCTACTGAAATGAGTCTGCATTTTAATGTTGTATTTTAATCTCGTTTTTAAGTTGTGTTTCAATCAATTGTTTTTATACCTTGTGTTAGCTGCCCTGAGCCTGGTCTTGGCTGGGGAGGGCGGTGTATAAATAAAATATATTATTATTATTATTATTATTATTATTATTATTATTATTATTATTCTCTCCCAGCTGGCTGCCCTCTGCAAATTTCATTCACAAGTCCCTGGAGCAGCTCAGGGGTCACAACACAGGGTTCCAGCTCCCAGTAGCAACAGCTTCATATGAATGCAGCCATAGGTCTTCTTTAAAGCACACCTTCACTATTCTAACAGTCTTGGCTTCCCCCAAAGAATCCTTGGAACTGCTGTTTGTTACATATGGCTGCTGGGAATAGTAGTCTAACAACCCTTGGCTCCTTATAAAAATTACAGCTCCCAGAATTCTTTAGAGGAAGTGTTTAAGTGGTGAAAGGGTGCTTCAATGGCATGCTGTGGATGTGACCTTAGCTGAACTGGGGCTGCGTGCTCAGGAATTCTGAAATCCTGCTGCAAGAAAAGCCTGAGCATATGCATATTCTTATTCCCTCTGATTTTAAATAACTTATTCTATCATGTTCCTGTGGGGTACAATGCTGGTTCTGCTAGTTTTCAGGAGGGGCGAGACACCTAAACTAAGGTTACCAGATTTTTTTTCAATGAATCCGGGGACGCTTTTCAACTTCAATGGATTTTGTATGGGGACTGATTTGTAAATCTGGGGACTGTCCCTGGGAAACAGGGACTTCTGGTAACCTTAACCTAAACAAAATTCCTGGAGAGTTTATTCAGCTCCCAGTCTGGCTTTCAGGTCCTATTACTTTGAAGCATCTATTTTTTGTTGGCTTGAGAATATGTTCTATTCCTCCCCCCCATAATGAACATAATTAAAACTACAATAAACAACAACAACAAAAGCCATAGCTGTCAACTTTTCCCTTTTCTTGCGAGGAATCCTATTCGGAATAAGGGAATTTCCCTTAAAAAAAGGGAAACGTTGACAGCTATGGCAACAGCTAGCCTCAGGGGGCGAAGCGTAACAACATCTTAAAATCAGAGCCTTTATTTTATGATGCACGTAAAGTCTTTAATGCAATAAATCTCTCCAGATGTTTCCATGGGTCTGGGGATGTTGTTTGGACTGACCATCTTGTCTTGCACAGGAGATGAATGGATGTCAGGTGTTGCAAAAGGATAAAGAACTTGTCTTGGCCTCCAACCTCGCTGATTTGGCAGGTCACGTTCTCGGCCAGAACAACAGACCACACCTGAGCATACCATGAATGACAGGCCTGTTGCAGAACATCCACATTTAGCAATTCCTAAACAATCTACAATCTTAAGGGCTAAAAAACCATCCTTTTTTAAAAAGAAGAAGCCAGAACTTTTAGGAAGCCTCATCCAGGATTATATCTTGCTCTTGGAGAGCACTGCAGCATATGTTGTCCTGCCTCGAATGTTCTGAAGAAAAGAAATCAGACTTTTATTTTATTTTATTTTTTAATATAAATTTTATTAGTTTTTCAACATATCATTTTCAACAATAATTAAACATACTTTCATATCTAATCCATTTTTTTACTTCCATCAATCACATCTGAAAATTTTCCAATCTACTCACTTAATATACATTTCTTACTTCCACTATTACATTTAAATCTCATAACTAATATATCTATTCTTTCTCTGCTTTGCAATGTTTCATACATTTCTCCTTACAAAACTTCTTGTAGTCCTACTAGTGTAATTTGTTGATTACAGTTGCTCTTCAAATAGTTCATATATTTCTTCCAATATTCTGTGAATCTCTGGTCCCGCAGGTTTCGAATCCTTCCTGTCATTTTATCCAATTCTGCGTAGTCTGTTAATTTTGCCTGCCATTCTTCTTTCGTCGGAATTTCTTCTTGCTTCCATTTCTGGGCTAACAATACTCTTGCCGCTGTTGTTGCATATAAAAACAATTTGACATCTTGCCTCTTAATATCCTCACCTATAATACCAAGTAAAAATGCTTCTGGTTTTTTTAAAAAATGTATATTTCAACATCTTTTTCATCTCATTATATATCATTTCCCAGAAGTTTTTTACTTTCTTACATTCCCACCACATATGATAAAATGTTCCTTCTTTTTCTCCTTTCTTTTCATCCAGGGTGTTGTCAATAAAGAGATTGTCTATGCAGACCTGAAGGATCTCAGTGGCCTGCGAAGACCTAAGAAAAGGAAGACAGAGGAGCATTCAGAATACGCCAGTGTCCGGGTAGCTTAGTCTGTGGCTGCGAGAGGAACACTTTCCTGCCTGGACTCAAAAACCACCGAACAGAGATGAAACTTCATCAAACAGACCCTACCATGCAAATTAAAGAAATCTGGGTGTGCTGCATGGATTCTGGCTCAGAGAAGAGTGGCTCACCTTCCTATTTGATCTGGCTGTTTTTGCAAGAAGTTTGAAAGGAAAGGCTGTTTCTTTTTTCATTTCTGCAGGGAGACTAGTGACCGGCATCACTCTCCGGACATTGCACAGCTCATGCACACTGGAAATGGATTTATACCGAGTCAGTCCACTGGTCCATTTAGCCCAGTAGTGTCCACACTGACTGGTAGAATCAGCTCTCCAGGATTCAGACAGTGCCAACTTGAGATGTGATGGGGAACTGAACCAGAGCTGTCAACTTTTCCCTTTTCTTGTGAGGATTCCTATTCGGAATAAGGGAATTTCCCTTAAAGAAAGGAAAACGTTGACAGCTATGAATTGAACCAGGGTCCTTCTCTACCGCGAAGCTAAAATCCTTCCATCCTTGCTGAAGGAAAGCAGCTCCTTGGATTATTCTTAACAGAAAAACAGAGCACTGCAACTAAACCCACTAGGCTTGGCCCATCCATTAATAGTTAACTAATTTGATTACCAGGCAAGCAAAGACACGGGTGTGCTGGGGGTTGTTTCCCTAGGAGGCTGATGGAGAGACACGTGTTTTCTGATGCGCGCAGGAAGACGCACCACTGCAGAGACCGAGGGGAGGCGGAGCAAAGGCGATTTCGAATTCTTTTCTCTTTTGCAGCCAAGCGCAACCTTCCCCCCGCGCAGGGAACCTGTCAGCGGCAACTCCTCGCTCCGCTTCCCTTTAATACACTGGCAAATGTTTCCTGCAGAACAGATTCCATTTCAAATGTACCGACAACGCCGCCTCCAAGCCCGTTTTTGCTAACCAGCTGAGTGGCAGGACGGCAGCAAAAGAGGGAGCCGGGCGCACTGGTCGGATTGAATTTGCGGCGCTGTTGCAAGAGATATTTAAATAAAATAATAACAACAATAATAAATCTTTTTGTTACTGTACGTGACACTTGCGATCCCAGGGCAGCTGCGGCTTCCTTAGCCTTCGAGCGACCCCTGCAGTTCAGCGCGCGCAATCTCCAGCTCCGCCGCCATCCTCCTGACTGCGTTCGGGGGCGGTGGCTTCCTCGCATCTTAAGCGTCTTAAAACTCTCTCCAGATAACACGCCCTTCCTTGCAAGCTGCTTTTCTCTCCCCCCCACCGCCCCCGGGAGCTTCTCCTCGCACCCCAAGCGGCCCGGACCCCCCTCCGTTCGCGTTTTGCTTGGCGTTCAGGGCAGCAGGTGGCGAAGGAGGGCTGCGCGCTTTTTAGTTCGCAAAAGGGAGTTGGTGAGGATCACGAAGGGCCATCTGCGCCACCCAACGACCCCTGCCGAAAAGGCAGAGCCACGCAGGGAGCTGCCTTCTACCAAGTCAGACCTTTGGTCCATAACAAACCATTATTGTCTGCACTGACTGGCAGCTGCTGTCCAGGGCTAGAGGCACGGGTCTCGCCCAGCCCTACCCAGAGATGCCCAGCGTGCTAGACTCGGCTATCTGGGTTGGTGGCCATCACTGCCTCATGTGGAAGTGAGTTCCCCAGTTCAACTGTGCATTGTGTGAATAAGGATTTTCTTCTATGTCCTATACAGTTCCTTCCAGTAGCACCTTAAAAGGTAAAGGGACCCCTGACCGTTAGGTCCAGTCGTGGCCCACTCTGGGGTTGCGGCGCTCATCTCGCTTTATTGGCCAAGGGAGCCAGCGTTTGTTCGCAGACAGCTTCCGGGTCATGTGGCCAGCATGACTAAGCCGTTTCTGGAGAACCAGAGCAGCGCACGGAAACGCCGTTTACCTTCCCGCTGGAGCGGTACCTATTTATCTACTTGCACTTTGACGTGCTTTCAAACTGCTAGGTTGGCAGGAGCAGGGACCAAGCAATGGGAGCTCACCCCGTCATGGGGATTCGAACCGCCGACCTTCTGATTGGCAAGTCCTAGGCTCTGTGGTTTAACCCACAGCACCACCCGTGTCCCTTGCATTCCTCTTTGGTTCCTGTTTATTTAGCCTAAAACATGTATGCTTGCTCAAGTAGTTCTTTGTAGTTAAAAGGATTCCTCTGATCTGACCTTGCCCCACCTGGGGATATTTTGAAATGTTCAGAGGAAATCTGATTGGTTCTTAGAAACGCTATGTTTAAAGTTCTTTTGTTAATAAAAGGGAGCTGGGCCAGGGTGTGGCATATTACTATTTCGCACTTCCTCTCAGAGTCTTGCTGGTCAAGCTCGTATCTATTTTATTAATCAGGGTCCAGTCCTTTCCTTTGCCTTCAGATCCCAACATTGTCAACTTTCTCCATGCCATGAATAGTTTTAAAAACTTCCATCTCTGCCGTCTCCTACTCGCCTTTTCTGTAAACCAAAAAGTCCAAAAAGCTGCATCCTTTCTCCGTGTATATAGACGAGCGTTCCAGTGATTATTTGGGGCTTCAGGGCCTACTAAACTAAATTGGAGTCCGGGGATACACAAACTTGCGTTTTTTAGTGCTTCGAAATCTTGAGCAAAGAAGGAACTGGGAGCTAGCAAGCAACTTCAGCATCATGAGATGCCGAGGTCTGAAGCAGAGACTTTTCTCATGCAAATAAGATGCTGCTCTGCTGAGCCCCAGCCCATGCAACATGCATGGCGGTACATTTTTGCAACAGCAGATCCGGGAACACAGGGGGGAAGTCCCGCTGAGCTCCACCGCCTATGTACTCCGAAAAACAACATGATATGCAACAAGAAAGGAGTCAGAACAGCGCAAGCAGAACCATTAGGTTGTTAATTTTAAAGATTTAAACCCTGCCTTTCAATCAAATGGTCCCTACGTTGCCTTGCTCCAGATTTTAAAAAGTCAATACAGGAATATCAAGATAACTTGTGTGTGTGTGTGTGAGTGAGTGTGTGGACACACCTGCTAGCCTCTAAATCTGTGTTGATTATATAAAAATAATAGTTCTATACACTTAGTAGTCGGAATCCCTAAGCAGGTTACAGTAAAATATGAAAATCAGATTTTAAATGCATATATCACACAAGAGACAATATTATTTTTTGATTTTATTAATCTATGGATTGCTTTCCAGATGAGTCTCCAAGGTGACCAACAGCAAAAGAGATAAAAACAGCTTTAAAAGCACTACAGAATATGACAGCCACAGATCAGTGTTTATTCTGCCTTGGTTTTTTGTTGTTCTTGTTTTAAAAAGCCTAAGGCAGATACTAAAAACCTCGTGCAGCAAGCTTCTGGTATTTTTGAGAATTTGATGCTCCTGAGGAAGGCAGTGACCTACTGTGTGTATACAGGATAATTATTATCGTTATTATAATTAATTAAATTTGTCTACCGCCTTATACCCGCAGGTCTCAGGGCAGTTCACAACATAAAATCACAATGTAAAATCACAAAATTTGTAATACCCAATAAACCCCCATCTCCTAGACACATTTTAAAAGGGCATTGGATGTCAATCACCCAAAGACCTGGTTAAAGGGGAACATTTTTGCCTGGTGCCTAAAGGTGTATAATGAAGGCGCCAGCTGAGCCTCCCTGGGGAGAGAGCATTGCACAAAAGGGGAGCCACTGCAGAAAAGGCCCTGTTCTCGTGTTGCCACCCTCCAGACCTCTCACGGAGGAGGCACACGAAGGAGGGCCTCAGAAGATGATCTCAGGTTCCGTGTTGGTTCATATGGGTAGAGTTGGTCCTTGAGGGATTGCGGTGTTGAGCCATTTAAGGCTTTATAGGTCAAAACCAGCACTTTGAATTGGCCCCAGAAACTAACTGGTAGCCAGTGCAGTGGGACCAGGATCAAACCGTCTTGCTCCAGTGAGCACTAGCTGAAGTTTCCGAACTATCATATTTTTCTGTCTATAAGACACCCCAATGTATAAGACGCCTCCTATTTTGGGGGACTCTGATTTAAGAAAATTGGGGGAGATGGCCCCCATGTATAAGATGCCCCTAAATTTTGGACACAATTTTGGACAGGAGGAAACCTAGTCTTATACAAGGAAAAATACAGTATCTTCCAAGGCAGCCCTTGCAGTAATCAAATCTCAAGGTCACCAGAGAACAGACCACAGTACAGTGGACGCTCAGGTTGTGAACGTGATACATGCGGGAAGCACGTTCGCAACCCGCAGCGTTCTCAACCTGCAGCGCCACGTCTGCACATGCGCGAGTTGCAATTCGGTGCTTCTGCGCATGTGCAAAGTGTGATTTTAGCACTTCTGCGCATGCGCAAAAACCCGGAAGTACCCCGTTCTGGTACTTCCAGGTTCGGCACGGTGCGCAACCTGAAATCGCGCAACCCGAAGCGTCTGTAACCCAAGGATAAGGATACAGCTGTCTCTCAAGTACCCTGGTCCTCGGCTGTACAGGGCCTTACATGTTTGCACCGACACCTTGAGCATGTACTGGTAGCAAATTGGAAGCTCGTGGAAATCCTGCTGTAGCTGAATCCTGTGGCTCAGCTTCAAGGGTCGCCCCACAAACAGCGCATTGCAGTAATCCAGTCCTGAGGTTCCCAATGCATGGGCAATTGTGGTCAAGGAATGGCTGCTGTTCTCTTACCAGTTAATTCTCATAAGAGGACTGGTAACCACTGAAGACACTTGCACCTCCAGTGACAGAGATGGGTCGAGGAAAACTGCTCTAGACCACAGAGCTGTTCCTTTGGGGAGAGTGTGGCCCCATAGATCCAGAAATAGATTGATTTCCCAGACCTGGGAATCACTCACCCACAGAGCCTCCCTTCTTGCTAGGATTCTTCTCCAGAACCTGCATGCATCTCCTCCAGCCTCCTTGCTGCTCAACTGCCCCAGATCTCTCCCGAGTGAACCCCGTCTGATATGGGGCCTCCTTGACCTGATCTTCTAGCCCTATAGGCTTCCAAAGCTCATCATTCTTGATCGTTTCCTCCACTGGCTGGATCTGATGGGAGTTGGACTCCCAAGAACATTCAGAAGGGTTACAGGCTCCCCATCCCTGTTCTCGTCTAGTGAGCTTCATGAGAGCTTCAGAGAGACAGTGTGGTGTAGTGGTTAGAGCATTGGACTAGGACCTGGGAAACAAGGGCTCAGAGCTCCGTTTGGCCATGAAGCTCGCTATGTCTGTCCTAGGGGTCAGTCCACTTCCTCTCAGCCTAACCTACCTCACAGGGTTGTTGTGGGGACTAAATGAGGAGGGGGAGAATTATGTACAGCACTTCGTGGTCCTTGGAGAACACGGTGGGATTTAAATGCAATGCATAAATAAATTAGGGTTGGACCAGATGACCCTTACTGGTTTGCCCGGTCTACGAGGACTTTAAATCTTTCCACTGAGAGATCGGCTGGGTAACATTTTATTAGGGAGCAAGTTCCCTTACTCTTCCAGACTTTCAGAAGACATCTGAAGGCAACCCTGTTTAGGGTAGCTTTTAATGTTTAATAGATTCTTGTATTTTAATATTCTAATATACCCCTGACAGATGGGCGGGGTATAAATAAATAATAACAATAATAATAATAATACTTCCAAAAATGTGGCCTGTGTTGCTTTTAGAGCGACAAATTTTAGGAAGGAAACTTTGTGGGCATGATAAGATAAATTCTTCAGGGGAACAAACTCTTAAATGTCTGTTATTAATAATTTCAACTATGTAATGCATTTTATTTTGTTCCATGTCTCTTGGGGATTTTTTTTTGTAATGGCTTTGACTACGTAAATAAATAATAACAGTTAAATAATATTTGACTGCTTGACTCTTGAGAGCCCCTTCCAATTCCCCAATTCAGTTATTCTGTAGGTGAGCGGGGATTTGAACCCATGTTCCTCTCCAGCCCCGGCCTGACAACTTAACTACTATGATGGCTCAGTCTCTATCCTCCCAGCTCCAGACAAACTCCTTGACCTTTTAAAATACTACATTGATTCTTCCTTTCTTTTATGCTTTTTCACTCTGCTGCTGCCATGTTTTTATTGCAAGGCACTTTTAATATGTCCCCCCTTTCCCCCTCAACGGCTAGCTTATTTTGATTGTTTTCCGCATTTTCCTGTGCTGCCCCAGGGAGCATTGACAGTAAAGGGTGGGTGGGATGCGATATGTCAAGCTGCGAAACGTGCAAGCTATTCGTGGCCCAATTTGCTCGTCTCTCGGCTTTTTTCTGCTTGCTTCTGGTCATCTGGCCAAAGACCTCCGTCGGCGCCACCCTTGGCGCACGGACACACCCTGCGCATCCCCAGGAGGCCGCTGCGCTTTCAATGCAAGTTTTCAGCACCAAAACTTTCTCCACGTCGATTGCGACCCCCGAAAGCAATTTTACCTCGCTCGGTTGTTATTTCCCACGTGGGTTCCCGCAAAACAGTTCGGGCAAAAGAATTGCAATTGCTACTGTACATCCTGACACTCTTGCTCTGGCCAGCAGGTTTCTGTTGGGAAACCTGCGCTAGAGAAAATACCATCTCCTCCTCCGCTACAAATGAGAAACACACTATTCTCCTCCATTTGTCTGTTGCTTTGTGTAGTTCCAGCACTGCCGGAAACACTGAATGGGAAAAGCTGTTGTGCATTGAGGCCCACAAAAGACACCCAGAGAGCTTTGTATTGTTGATTTTTGGGGAGGGCAGGATAACATTAGTTTTCTTCCTCCTTGGGGAAAAACGGTTCATTTTCCACATTTCTGCAGACTTTTTAAAAAAATCACCATCATTGTTGTCTGCTATAGGCACAGCGTGGTATAGTGGGTGTAGCTGGGCTGGGAGAACCTCACAGCTCCCAATCAAGCCACGCAGTTCACTGAGTGACATAATAATAATAATAATAATAATAATAATAATAATAATAATAATTTATTTGTACCCTACCCATCTGGCTGGGCTTCCCTAGCCACTCTGGGCAGCTTCCAACAAAGATTAAAAATACATTAAAATGTCACCCATTAAAAACTTCCCTGAACAGGGCTGCCTTCAGATGTCTTCTAAATGTCATGTAGTTGTTTATCTCTTGGACATCTGATGGGAGGGCATTCCACAGGGAGGGCGCCACCACTGAGAAGGCCCTCTGCCTGGTTCCCTGTAGCTTTGCTTCTCAGCTTCATCTACCTCACAGGGTTGAGGCCAGCCTAACCTCCCTGTGGCCTGGGGTTTCCAAGATGTTTTTATTTGCAGACCATAAGGTCCTCCGTGGGACATACCAGGAGAGGCGGTCCCGTAGGTACAAGGGTCCTAGGCCATATAGGGCTTTAAAGGTTAAAACCAGCACCTTAAACCTGAACCTGTACTCCACTGGAAGCTAGTGCAGCTGGTAAAGCACCGGGTGAATGTGATCCCACGGCCAAGACCCCGTAAGGAGTCTTTCTGCACCCGTTGGAGTTTCTGGGTCAGTCTCAAGGGCAGCCCCATGTAGAGTGAGTTACAATAATCCAGTCTGGAGGTGACCGTCGCGTGGATCACAGTGGCTAGGTCAGGACGAGAGAGGTAAGGAGCCAACTGCTTAGCTTGGCGGAGATGGAAAAATGCCGCCTGTGTTATAGCTGCAATCTGCGCCTCCATGGAAAGGGAGGTGTCGAAGATTACACCCAAACTCTTAACGGACGGTGCTGGCACTAATTGCACCCCCGCAAGAGATGGGAGTTGCCCCCTCAATCCCATATCGTCCCGTCCCAGCCAGAGGACCTCTGTCTTCGAAGGATTTAACTTCAACCGGCTCCCACGTAACCATCCAGCCACAGCTTCCAAGCATCTGGTCAGTGTGTCTGGGGCCGAGTCAGGATGGCCATCCATCAACAGATAGAGTTGGGTGTCATCAGCATACATGATATAAAGGACAATTTTGAAAGCCATAATGTAGCACCCTGCTTGTGGTTAACGCTTAGCTGGAATGAAATATTCAACGCAGCAATAGAGAAATTAAAATAATAATTTATTTGTCAGACAAATAAATGTGAGGCACAGTGGTATATGGTTACCAAGCTCTGGCCTGGCCTCCTGTCATTATGGCCAGCACTTATATTCCCTCAGCTCAGCCCCCTTGCTCCTCCTTTGGCTGCCTCTGTCCAATCAGCCTGGTTAAAATTCCTATTGGCTGTTCGCTAGAACCAATCATAAAAGATACACCCATTTCCTATTACCTTTTATGGGAGACAAAGAGCTATATTTCCTTCTATTTATAATTGGCAAACAGCCATTAACCTCTACAAGGCACCTTAATTACCAGATAACCTTTTGCCCTAGACTAGGCGCCTTAACTAACATTTCATCTTTTGCCCTATTGCCCTATTCACTCCAAAACAGATCTTTTGTTCATCTTCCCACACATTATCAATGAAAGATCTCCTTCTTTGGAGGTCATTAAGCAGAGACTTGACAACCATATGTCAGGAGTGCTCCGATGGCGTCTCTCTGTCTGGCAGGGGTCCGGACCCAATGGCCCTCGTGGTCTATTCCAACTCTTCTATGATTCTATAATTTCTTACTTTCTAAATCCTTTGCATAATTACATTTAAGCCAATATTTCATACATAACATATATAGATTTTTAGAAGCAAAGACCTTTTCTTAAGTAAAAAGGAACTTTATAAAAGCTAGGTTCTCTAAGTTTTCTAAATTCCCTGAAGCTTCAAAGCAGCTTCAAAGAGAGAGAGAGAGGCCTCTTCCCTAGCCAGCTCTGTTTGTATTAGCTCTTGCTTTTTTAACCTTAGGAAGATGTGGCTCAAGTTTAATGGGAGGCACAGTGTTTTTGCAACCTTGATTGATTGTATTCTATCATTTGTATGGTCAGTGTGACCTTTTGCTCCCAGCCTGTTTTATGACCGCAATAAACCAAAGGGGCCTCTGACAAAGACCTTGCCTGCTGGTTTCCCATCTCGAAAGAAACATGTGAATTTAAGCTCATTTTTGGAATACAGGAATCTGATCAAAATATAAGCCTTGATTAAAAATGCAGACTATGATCAGATGCCTCATTCCCCCCTTTCAAGCTCAAGGACCTTCATCCCAAGTGTCCTTGATAGCTTGACCTTCATCATATTCCTGAGGTAAAGCTCTGTATAGGGCCATGATATGAGGTAGAGTTTCATTTGAAATCATCTTGCTAATTGTACTTCTAAAACATGAAATGATACATGGCACCATACACAAAACCATTACTACTACCGTCAAGAAAAACAAGCAAGACAATAGTATCCCTTTGAGTCCTGCGACATTTGGTAACCAGTTGGTGAGCCATCCCATATCCCATCCTTCCCATGTTTGTACTGGGACATGTGCTATATTCTCCATCTTTGTGGCCAACACACGGATCGCCTCACCATTATCAGAAATGTTAAAGCAACAGGCATTCCCTGTCAAGTTCAAGACTCCACATAGGCCTCCCTGCCTGGCAAGTACATAATCCATTCCCATTTTCAGCTGCAAAATGGCGGCTCTACTTTCATCCAACTGTTGTGCAATAAGTCTCAAACTCTGGGCCGTTGCATTGGTTACAAGTTCCACTACTGCTTGCAATCGAATTATTCTGTTTAGATTATAAATAGGATCTCGAGCCCCTTGTATGAGCTCATCAGGATTCCAGGAGGCAGGTTCATAATAGGCTATAATGCGCTCTGGTGGCCAATCATCAGTATCGCTCCAACTTTGGGTACTTCCTCCTGCTATATGAGAAATATCAGCGTTTCTTCGTGTACGCTTGGCCGAACTAGTGGGCATAATCCACATTGGTGGTAATACCCATCCCAGGAAACAAGTCCCACTCCATTTGGAAGGGAGTTTCTTGTATGCCCATTCTCCACATATCCACCACAACCATCGGGTCTGAGGTCTTTGGTACGTGGAGTGCATAAGGCGAAATATCAAAAGGGGCATAGAGCTCACAGTGCAGTATGTTAGATTGCCTTTTTCTGTCATAGTTATGTTCCACACCATTTTCCATGCATGAATAAAAGGAGGTGCACAGGGCAAGGTATTCCGAGTTCGATAGGTAGTACCGTTTGCCCAGGTTTGACTATTCTTAATATAATCCCAAGTATAGTGGCAATGAGAAGAGCCTATCATGGTAGAATCAGCTGCCTCTGATGATTTATGTACACAGAATTCCCCTTGCACAGGTATAACTCGTATTGGTTTAGTTGAGTTCCATCCGGGGAAATTCTGTACTTCTGTTTGGTGTGGCATTTCGCTTACCATACCAATGGCATTTAATGGTATTGGTAATAAGGGCATACCTCCCTCTGAATCATCTGGCCCAAGAGAGCAAACAAGGCAATTGGTCCTATTTGTAACATTGGCTACCATCTCAGCTAAGCCTACCCACATATTGTGGTTTTGACTGAATCCATATTTAGCAAATTTGCTCAAATTCAAGGACCCTTCCCCTTCCCAAGGGATCAGGATTAATAATAAAATCATGTTGATGTCTAGTATATGCATTCCTTCCACAAAAGATTACCTTATTGTGATAACAAAAAAATATTAGTCCCAATATAATTCCTCCAGTGACAGAAATGGGGAACCACCAAGACCAAAACATATATCCCAAGGATCCCCAATGAGTAATATCTCTGATAATTTGTTCCACAGGGGGGGGGCAGTCAATCAATTGTATAAGAGAATCTTCCCGTTCACAATTGCTGGTTCAGATGCTCCTCAAGCTTCAGGCGTGCGCAGGTCAGCCAGCTTCCAGGTTGTGGCTGCAGCAGGCCGGTCGTCTAATGTTGCCCGTGACCTAGCCCGTTCCCCGTAGGGCTAGATACAGGGGTTTTTGGAGAGAGTCAGTTTTAAAGGATTAGAGGGGTCACCTTTGCACGTCCAACTGCCTTCGGACTTCTTCAAACGGGAGTGATGAATCCAGGGGGTCACCTCAGCTACCTTCACCGCTGTTGGAGTAGAGAGCAAGACGGTGTAAGGTCCACGCCACTTAGGTGCAAGTGGATCGCGTTTCCACTCTTTCACCCATAGCTATCGCCAGCCTGGAACTGATGAATCGGCTCGGCAATGCTGCACGGCGTGCGCTGAGGGCCCACCTGTTAAGAGAAACAAAAACACGGGAGAGAGATTGCACTTGTCCCTGTGTCACATAGTCTCCTATTTGTTTGAGGTCAGCTGGAATATCCTGAACAAAGGAGGGCGGCCTCCCATACAGGAGCTCAAAAGGTGACAACTTAAGTCTTTTTGTGGGTGCGCACCGAACACGAAACAGTGTTATGGGTAACACATCACTGCTGTGGCCAGCATCACCATATTTTCCTTATGACACTTCTTCTTCTCTTGTTTCTCAGCCTCATCCCTATTCCGATAAACTCGACGTGCAATGGCCATAATTTGGCTCATCAGCATCCCTTCCCATCCTTCTGATTTCTGAATTTTCTTACGAATGTCAGAAGCACACTGGGCCACAAATGTAGCAGTAATCATTCTGCTGTTTTCAGGGGCTTCAGGGTCAAAAGGAGTCCATATACGATAGGCTTCCTGCAGCCTCTCTAAAAAGTCTCCCGGACTCTCATTTGGTTTCTGTTCTACTTCTGAGACTTTAGACATATTAGTGGGCTTCTGGCATGCCCTGCGGATACCTTGCACAAGCGTCTGGCGGTAGGTGGTAAGCCTGGCCAGGTGAATTGCATTGTTTGGATCCCAATTAGGATCTTCCAAAGGAAAGTTATCCTGGAGATGACGGTCAATATTAAAAATATTTCCCACTCTGGCCTGCTCACGCAAATATATCTGTGCCTTTTCAATTATGTCTCTTCTTTCCTCAGTGGTGAACAGAGTATTCAGGAGTTGGCGGCAATCTGTCCAAGTAGGACTATGAGTATTTACTATTGAAGTCACCAAGTCCATCATAGCCTGAGGTTTTTCTGCGAAAGATGGGGTGTGTGTTTTCCAATTCATCAGATCCGTAGTTGTGAATGGAATGTACTGGAGGGTCGAAGTTCGAGGTGGCCGTGGTCCGGGTTGCCCGTTAACCAGCACAGGCTCCTCAAGTGCATCAAATACTCTTCTAAGAGGGGCTACTACGTGACCTTTCTCTTCGCTTTGCTCTAGGGGCCTCAAATCATAGGGGATGGTATCTGTCCCAAGGCGTTCTTTTAGCAGCTTTATACGCCTGGCTGTATTGCTTGCTGACCGATCAAGGTCTTCCTGTAACTTCTGTAATAGTTCTCTAGGATTTGGATGTACAGGGGTTTGGGGTGGGCAATTGGTTGTTCCACTAAAGGAGACTGTAGATGGAGTTCTACTGGGACTCACAGGTGGAATAACCACTTCTGCTTGGGCTTTATTATAGGACTCCAATGCCTCCTGAAGATATTTATCATAATCTATCAAGGAATCAAGTTCTGTGACTCCACCCCCATTATTCGTTCCACTTTCTTGCCTTGGGGTTACAACTGGTGGAGTATTTGGATTAGGCTCCCTTCGATGTGGAGCATAGGGTGGAGGTGGAAGCACCTCTTCCTCTGGTCCCTCAAAAATGGGTTTGAGTTTATTTGGCAAGATTCCTTTCCTAGCTTCGGCTTTTACAGCCAATAATTTGCATCGTTGGACTTTGCATTCCCTTATCCATGGAGGATTTTTATTTAATGTGCTCAGCCAAGAATCTATATATGAAAATTGTTCTGGGCACCCTCCCGTTTCTTTGGCGATATTAGTCCAAAGTTTGCTTACTAAATTTATATCAAAAGTTCCCTGAGATGGCCATTCAGTATTTTGTTTCGGCCACTCTAATTCACATAACGTTCTCAAGCGCTCTGGCGTCATTTTGACTCCATATGCCCCTGAGAAGGCTTTCTTAAAATTATTTAACATACATTCAAGAGGTGTATTTTCCCCCTTTGAACCCCCAACTCCCATTGTATGGCCCTGTGAAGTATCCACTCAGTCACTCACACACTCGCTTCGTGGGGTTCCTTGCCCAGTGAAGTCGCCTTACTGGGAAACGAAGTACTACCCACTCCACACTCAGGTCAGCTACGATTGTACTTTCTCACACATACAATGCGCTGGATACTTCACCACACTCTACTTCCCAACCTTTCCCTTTTCCTCCACCAGACCACCGTCTGATGTACCCAACCACCTAGCGTACTCAGTTTCCCCCTTACTGAGACGCAGAAGTTTGATCAAGACTTCTCTTCCTCCCAATTAATTGGAGGGCCAAAACCCCTTTGTGCACTTACCCTTAGCGGATCCCTCTTTATTTCTCTGGTTCCCCCCGGTCCGTCGCCATCGGTGAGCAGGGTATCAGACAGACGAGACTTCTGCGTTCCCCTGGAAAAATGTTCCAGTGCGCGCTGGGTAAGCAGTTAGTGGTCCTCCCTCTTGTACCCTGCCCAGTAAGGCGAAGGGGCTGCGTTCCAGCAGACCACTTATCCGAGTCACGGCACCATAAAATGTAGCACCCTGCTTGTGGTTAACGCTTAGCTGGAATGAAATATTCAACGCAGCAATAGAGAAATTAAAATAATAATTTATTTGTCAGACAAATAAATGTGAGGCACAGTGGTATATGGTTACCAAGCTCTGGCCTGGCCTCCTGTCATTATGGCCAGCACTTATATTCCCTCAGCTCAGCCCCCTTGCTCCTCCTTTGGCTGCCTCTGTCCAATCAGCCTGGTTAAAATTCCTATTGGCTGTTCGCTAGAACCAATCATAAAAGATACACCCATTTCCTATTACCTTTTATGGGAGACAAAGAGCTATATTTCCTTCTATTTATAATTGGCAAACAGCCATTAACCTCTACAAGGCACCTTAATTACCAGATAACCTTTTGCCCTAGACTAGGCGCCTTAACTAACATTTCATCTTTTGCCCTATTGCCCTATTCACTCCAAAACAGATCTTTTGTTCATCTTCCCACACATTATCAATGAAAGATCTCCTTCTTTGGAGGTCATTAAGCAGAGACTTGACAACCATATGTCAGGAGTGCTCCGATGGCGTCTCTCTGTCTGGCAGGGGTCCGGACCCAATGGCCCTCGTGGTCTATTCCAACTCTTCTATGATTCTATAATTTCTTACTTTCTAAATCCTTTGCATAATTACATTTAAGCCAATATTTCATACATAACATATATAGATTTTTAGAAGCAAAGACCTTTTCTTAAGTAAAAAGGAACTTTATAAAAGCTAGGTTCTCTAAGTTTTCTAAATTCCCTGAAGCTTCAAAGCAGCTTCAAAGAGAGAGAGAGAGAGAGGCCTCTTCCCTAGCCAGCTCTGTTTGTATTAGCTCTTGCTTTTTTAACCTTAGGAAGATGTGGCTCAAGTTTAATGGGAGGCACAGTGTTTTTGCAACCTTGATTGATTGTATTCTATCATTTGTATGGTCAGTGTGACCTTTTGCTCCCAGCCTGTTTTATGACCGCAATAAACCAAAGGGGCCTCTGACAAAGACCTTGCCTGCGACAAAGACCTTGCCTGCTGGTTTCCCATCTCGAAAGAAACATGTGAATTTAAGCTCATTTTTGGAATACAGGAATCTGATCAAAATATAAGCCTTGATTAAAAATGCAGGCTATGATCAGATGCCTCAATAAGGCAGGAGGGAAGGAAGTCGATAGGCTCTAAAGAACCAGGGATGTAAAGTGGATTGTAATGATGTAAACGTATATTATCAAATGGAAAATAAATAAAAATTATATATATAAAAAGAAAAGAAGCCCTGGATATAGGTGCAATTAATAAGTGTGATGCAAATGCTATGAAAGTGAGGAATTGTGATAATCACAGGCACCTAAGCATAAGGCCAGGAAAGAGAAGAGGCCATCTGTGCAGGCCTATCACAGAACAGGAGTTGGAAGGGACCTTTGTTTGGAATCTGTAGTGCAAGATGCAACTGCAATATCCCGGAGAGCTGGTTATCCGTGTTCCAGCCAATAGTTCCTTGAGCGGTTTAACAACCAACCCCTCTTTCCGGGGAACTCTGAGAATTGCAGCTTTGTGAAGGGAACAGGGGTCTCCTAGCAACTCTCAGTGCCCATAACAAACTATAGCTCCCAGGATTTTGGGGGGACTGTTCTGTTCTGTACTAACCTTGGATCCTAGAACAATAGGCAAGTAGGATCCTAGAATGCAACAACTGATTGGCCTGCAGGAAAAGACCAATCAGGCTCCAGGAGGGAAGCAGAATCAGCCAATCAGACGGGACTCATTGTGTAAATAATGTATATAAAAGCCTGAGGTTTGGGGGGAGGGCAATTAAATCACTGTTTTACAAGCTGCAAGAAAGAGCATGAAATCACTACAGGACTCCGAGTATATCTCAGTTCAAAGTGCTTTAAATGTATGGTGTGGATGTGGCGCTAATTCTGGTCTTGTCTTCCTGCTGAGTTTTGCGACAGCAACTCTAATGGACCAGTCTCCATCCATGCAGAGCCACTAATGAACATCACTGAACTGTGGTTGTGAGTGCTTCTGGAGACCTGTGCCCCACAGCTTACAGAGGTGGGAAATTGTCCCCCTCGAGGGAAGCCTTGGCTTCACTTGAGCGTTCTGCAGAAGCATCACGGATTCATAGAATTGTAGAATTTGGAGGGATCCCCAAATCTAGTCCAACCACCTGCAGGAATCACAGCTAAAGAATCCTAACATCCAACCTCTGTTTGAAAACCTCATATGAAAAAGAGCTCACTATCTCCCAAGGGAGACCGTTCCACTGTTGAACAGCTCTTTACTGTCAGAGAGTTTTTCCAGATGTTTAGTTAGAATCTCCTTTCTTTTAATTTGAATCCATTGATTTGGGTCCTACCCGCTGGGTCAGCAATAAACCAGCTTGCTCCATCTTCCACTCCTTTCAGTCTCTTCTTACTCCTTCAACCGTTCCTCATAGGGCTTGGTTTCCAGACCCTTGATCATCTTGGTCGTCCTCCTCTGCACCTGTTGCAGCTTGTGAGCATCCTTCCTAAATTGTGGTGCCTTCTTAAAATGTGGTGGACATGTGAGAAAACGAAAAAGTTTTGGGAACTGATTTATAACGAATTGAAAAAGATATTTAAATATACCTTCCCGAAAAAGCCAGAAGCTTTCTTGGTAGGCTTGACAGGAGAGGAAATAGAAAAAGCAGATCAAAGGTTATTTATGTATGCTACGACTGCTGCCAGAACTTTGTTAGCCCAAAAATGGAAAGTACCAGAGTTACCAACATTAGAGGAGTGGCAGATGTGTTGGAGCTTCCGTACGACCGAGCTGTAATGGCTCTCCTCCGACATATCTTCGGAATCCATCGACCTCTGCTCCGATGGTGATTAACGACCTAAGCCTTTAATGAGGCTTCAGGCACGCTCCCCATTACGCAGAGTATCCAGATAGCAGCAGAAGAGACAGAAATATGTGCTACATCACTACGTTTATTTCTATCTACTCAGGACAGAAAGAATATGCGTCTGCTCTCTGTGAGAGACAGTGAACAACAGGAACACAAAACAGGAAACCAGTAACATCAACATCCGTCTCCCGTCTCCGGTGAGACTTCCAACAACCTGGAATGTCAACAGAGTCTTGTGACTCCAAAAATCTGCACAGTGGCATAACAGAAATCTAACAAGACGAAGATGGTTGACTATGCGGAACTAGCAAAACTGACCTACAGGATCCAAAATCAGGAGGAAACAAAATTCCAAAGAGAATGGAGTAAATTTATGGATTATATAAATAATAACTGTAGAAACTTGAAGACTGTGGCAGGACTGCAATAAATCTTACGATGTAGACATCACTGGATATAATAAGAAACTGTGGAAAGGTAACTGAAGTAAGAAAACCTGTTGAAGGGAGGGAGGGAAGTCAGGGCTGGGAAAGAATGTGGGTAAATGACAGTTGAACCGTATTGTATTTTGTTTGATTGATTTAAATGAAAAATCAATAAAAAGCATTGACAAAAAATAAATAAATTGTGGTGCCCAGAACTGGACACAGGACTCCAGGTGTGGTCTGACCAAAGCAGAATAGAGTCATACTATTACTTCTAGCGTATAGTTAAAGCTATGGTTTTCCCAGTAGTGATGTATGGAAGTGAGAGCTGGACCATAAAGAAGGCTGATCGCCGAAAAATTGATGCTTTTGAATTATGGTGCTGGAGGAGACTCTTGAGAGTCCCATGGACTGCAAGAAGATCAAATCTCTCCATTCTGAAGGAAATCAGCCCTGAGTGCTCACTGGAAGGACAGATCCTGAAGCTGAGGCTGCAAGACTTTGGCCACCTCAGGAGAAGAGAAGACTCCCTGGAAAAGACCCTGATGTTGGGAAAGATGGAGGGCACAAGGAGAAGGGGATGACAGAGGACAAGATGGTGGGACAGTGTTCTCGAAGCTACCAGCATGAGTTTGATCAAACTGTGGGAGGCAGTGGAAGACAGGAGTGCCTGGCGTGCTCTGGTCCAGGGGGTCACGAAGAGTCGGACATGACTAAACGACTAAACAACAACAAATTACTTCTAGCTGCTCAATAGTCTTCCTCTCGTTTCTCCATGTGTGATATTACGTGGGGCGGGCTCAGTTGATGCTGAGAATGCCTTCCCTCCCTCCCTTTTCTGATGGCCTGGGATTCAGACTTGGATGCTAAACCTGAGGAATCCCGCCCTGCACGGGATTCCCCGTCTCCAGAACCAGCTGAGCCGAGGCTGGGGCCTGAGCCTGAAGGGTCCTCACCTGTGCTGGATCCTCAGGTGCGGGCACCAGCTGAGTCTGCTCTGGCTCCTGAGGTGATGGAGGACCCATTGCCTGCAGGTGCTCCACTCTCAGCCCTGTCAGGGGAAGCTGAGGTGGCCTCTGGGTCCAGTAGCCCTCCAGCCTCTTCTGAGCTGCAGAGGCTCAGGGCAGAGAGGCGGAGGGAACTAAGTTCCCGCAGGAGGAGTGCTTGCCTCCAGGCCAGGAGAGGTGAGTCACCTGTGGACCAGGGCCGCCCTATGCCTGGGGCAGATAAAAGCCAGTCAGCCCCAGTCCCAGGTTGTGGGAGCAACATTGTTGGTAGCCTGTTTCTGCCTGCACCCTGTCCTGCTCTTCTGCCAGAGTTCCTGACCTCACCCGACTCCCTGCCTTGGACCCAGCTATAGCTTTGATGGACAGCCTCCATACTACACCCTCGACCTCGGACTGGACTCAGACCTCGCCGCACGGTTAACCCTCAGGACCAGGACCTTTGCAACTTTTGGTGCTTTCTGCTTCCTGCCACCCGGAATGCCATTTCCATTCGCTGGCATTTGCCAGACGGGTGCGGCATCAGGAGCGATGTGTAACCCAGGGGAGAGTCATGCGGAGGATCAGAGGGGATCGTGATGAAAATCGCAACTGATAAGGAGAGAAGACGTTTCTGTGCGTGGGAGGGAAATAGTGGAATGACACACAACGCAACGCCTGGGCACCCACCCACCCTGGGAACAAAATTAATGCAATGTGCATGATTTATACTCACAATCCGAAAGGCTGAACGATGGACATAACTGCAGGAGGGCTTCTCCAAAACCAACGAATTCAATCGTTCAGACTGGGGGCATTGGGGAACTCTGCTTCTGTCCCTTGCCAGGATTTGGGGTTAGGGAATAAGCAGGAGGGCTCTATTCATGGTAGGACCCTCTCTCTGAAATGATCTGCCCTTAGAGATGCATCTGTTTGACCACTATGAGCAGGGCTGCTGGATGAGGCCCTAAGCTACTGAAGGTAATGGGGCCCTTTATATGATCAGCTGTCCTTTGTCCACAACAAATTGTCACTGTTTTTTGTGTTGCTATATAGTAATTTATGGACCTAACAGGTATCTCAAGCCATTTGCATATAACAAAATATGTATTTTATCAAAGTAATTGATATAGAAATGAGCAAACCAGTGATATTTTAGGGAGCAGGCTAGCAGGTGGGGCCCATTACTTACATCATAGGAGCCTACACAACACACAAACACTGTTGCTGTATGTAGGTTTTATTTTATTTGTTTTTTTATCTTATATTTTGGAAATGTAAAAGGTAAAGGTAAAGGAACCCCTGACCATTAGGTCCAGCCGTGGCCGACTCTGGGGTTGCGGCGCTCATCTCGCTTTATTGGCCGAGGGAGCTGGCGTACAGCTTCCGGGTCATGTGGCCAGCATGACTAAGCCGCTTCTGGCGAACCAGAGCAGCTCACGGAAACGCCGTTTACCTTCCCGCCGGAGCGGTACCTATTTATCTACTTGCACTTTGACATGCTTTCGAGCTGCTAGGTTGGCAGAAGCAGGGACCAAGCAATGGGAGCTCACCCCGTTGCGGGGATTCGAACCGCCGACCTTCTGATCGGCAAGTCCTAGGCTCTGTGGTTTAACCCACAGCACCACCTGCATCCCTTTGGAAATGTACATCCAGGTTTTTTTCCTTTAATTTTTTTGGGGGGCCTCAAGAGAGTGTGGCCATAAGCTATAGCTTGTTTAGCTTATACATAAATCTGGCAGTGACTACGAGAACAGAATGCTGGACTAGATGGGCCATTGGCCTGATTCATCAGGCTCTCCTTGTGTTCCGACATCCCAAAAGATCAGAAAAGACTTTTTATGAAACGACAGCAGCCACTCAAATGCTACTAGCCCAGGGATGGAAAAGAAGTCCCTTACCAGAGAGGAATGGCAAGCTAAATTGATGGACTACGCCGAAATGTCAAAGCTGACTAGAAAATTCAGGAACCAAGACGACAAAAACTTTAAAAAAGAATGGGGATAATTTATCAGTTATTTAGGAGACCACTGCAAGCAGATGGGAACATTAGAAGGATTTTAATCTCACTTGTAATGGATAATATGGATTGATATAAAATATAGATTATGGAATAATATGCAGTTGTAAATGTTGATAATTAGACCCACGGAGGATGGGGGGGGGGGAAGTCGCGAGATTTGAAATAATCTCTATATAAAGGTAAAGGGACCCCTGACCATTAGGTTCAGTCATGACCGACTCTGGGGTTGCAGCGCTCATCTCGCTTTACTGGCCGAGGGAGCCGGCGTACAGCTTTCGGGTCATGTGGCCAGCATGACTAAGCTGCTTCTGGCGTACCAGAGCAGCGCACGGAAACGCCATTTACCTTCCCACCGGAGTGGTGCCTATTTATCTACTTGCATTGGTGTGCTTTTGAACTGCTAGATTGGCAGGAGCTGGGACCGAGCAATGGGAGCTCACCCCGTTGCAGGGATTCGAACCGCCGACCTTCTGATCGGCAAGTCCTAGGCTCTGTGGTTTAACCCACAGTGCCACCTGCATGCCTCAATCTCTATATATGGATATGCATTTGGATTGTTATAATTTTGCATTTGTAAAATCAAATAAAAACGATTTCAAAGAAAAAGAAAGGAGAACAAACAAGAGGTGCATCTGTCTGCCATATGTTTGTCTGCGCATGAAGACTTCCCAGTTGAACAGACCCCCGTCGCTCCTTGAATGGGCGTACACACCATCTTCAGTCAAGCTGAAGACACATTAGAGCAACAGGGAGAAAAATATGCCAAAGAGAGTTCGGGTGAGAATCTATTTGCTACACTAACACAAATTACATTAAGACAGCCTTCCGCCAGAAGTGGGATCTCTAAGCCAACTTTGATCAGAAAGAAAACTGACGCGATGAAGGGAGAATGCTGCATGGATGAAGCATCTGAAGATCCCACAGGAACCGTAGTTCTCAAGTCACACTGAAGAACCTTGGAAGGGATTCAGCGCTGTGGAGGGGTGGAAAAGTAGAAAACAGTTTACTCCTGAATTTTGCAAGACCTGAAGCAGCTGACATTTATTTTTTTTAATAGCATGCAACTGCCAGACTGAGAAGGCCAACTTTGACATGTTGCAAAAGTTTGATGAGTTTTATAGAGGCAAGAAAACACTGGAAATGTATGCACTTCAGAGGAGGACTTAGAGAGAAAGCAAGACGTCTGGAGAACTTTTACGAGGCCTGGATCTGGTGTAATGAGCCGCATTTGCAGCTCCAGGCAGGTAATGGGTGCCATTGTGAGAGCTCAGATTGTGATTAGTACTATGCAGAGACATAGAGTGGACACATGTCCTATTTTCCAGAAGAGAGTCATCTCCTTCTTCTGCAGGTAAACCAGCCCCTAAGTGCAAGATAACGATTTGCAGATTTTAATCCAATTTCTTGGATTAAATCCAATTTCTTGGATTAAAATACTTAAAACTAAGAACTGGTCTGGCTGGCCTCTTCAGGAATAAGGGGCAGAATTTACAAAAAGGATCAGCTATCTGAATTAATAAAAAAGAATGGGGCTGTATGTTTGTTTTTAGATCTATTGCACAAATATATACCCTTAAAACACACAGAGATATTTTCTTCTGCCTGGGTATGGGGGGAATTGAATTCAGCTCACAGTTAGAGGCAAATCAAGCCAATCTGCTCCTTCCGAAACGATATCTGTACTGAAACATAGTCCTCCTTTGAAATCCGCAGTGTGCATTTTGCAACGTAGTTCCCCACCCAAGGAGTGCAAAAATGCACACACTATGGGGAGGTGTGAATAAGAATGCATGTGGTAGTGAAAAGAACGTACAGACATCCATTATATATTAGGCAAAATACGTGTTTTGTCCATAATATTTTGTTAAGGTTGCTTCGTAATGCACTTGAAAATAAGCTAATCTAAATGCAATCAGAAAAAAGAAAGGAAAATGCAGTCTTCTCTCAAAGGTAGTTCTTAACCCTTGTCTCACAGAGAAAGAGGTGGACCCTCCCAATGGGAGATCTTCATTTCCCTGTCTCTCACGTAGGGTCCTTCATCAAACAGCCATCACCTTCATGTGTATATAATCCCAATAAAGACCAGGAACAGAGGACTCCAAGGAAATAAAAAAAACAAACAAAGAATAAGGAAGATAAAAGAAAGAGAGGAATATGAGAGAGAGAGAAAGGAAAAAAAGAGATAAAATGACTTCCAATTTCCCATCTGTCAGTTACATACAAAAACATTATTCTAAATATTCACTCTACGGTGACATCCAGCTGTTCTACCTTCTGCTAAGCAATACTTTCCCAATTTTCAGGCAAAATATGTTTTTGAAAAATGTGTGCATCAAGCAAAATTGCATATAAACACGTGTCTGATAGGAGAAATTTGCAGCAAAGTGCTGAAGAATTTTCAAGAGGTGTTTTAAAAAAGAGAGAGTGTAAACTGATGTGGAAATGTGGAAAAGCTGGTGTTAGTATTGGAAAAGTGAGAAAAAGAATCCAGAACTGGCAGATTTGCCGATTCCTACTAGCCGCGATGACCACGCTCTGCCTCCATGGTTGAAGACAGCAATGCTTTTGAACTCCCATTGTTGGAAACCACAGGAGGGGAGAGGGGTCTTGTTTTCGAATCCTGCTTCTGGATTTCCCAAAGGTATCTGTTTGACAGGCTCTTCTTGTGTTCTTAATAATCTCCCTTACCCAACCTTGAAAAACAATGAAACCAATCCAATATCTGCAAATAATAATAATACAGTGGGACCTTGGTTCTCAAGCTTAATCCGTTCCGGAAATCCATTCCAAAACCAAAGCGTTCCAAAACCAGGGCACGCTTTCCCATAGAAAGTAATGCAAATGGATTAATCTGTTCCAGACTTTTAAAAATAACCCCTGAAACAGCAATTTGACATGAATTTTACTATTGAATGAGATCACTGATCCATAAAATGAAAGCAATAATCGATGTACTGTACTATAAAATAAATAAGACAGTACAGTGGTACCTCGGGTTACATACGCTTCAGGTTACAGACTCCGCTAACCCAGAAATAGTACCTCAGGTTAAGAACTTTGCTTCAGGATGAGAACAGAAATCGTGCGTTGGCAGCACGGCAGCAGCAGGAGGCCCCATTAGCTAAAGTGGTGCTTCAGGTTAAGAACAGTTTCAGGTTAAGTACGGACCTCTGGAACGAATTAGGTACTTAACCCGAGGTACCACTGTATTGTAGATGATAAAAATTAAAATTATTCTTTTTTCTTACCTGTACTGATGATAGTCATTGTTTGGATGGGGGGCTTTTATCCATTTCCACATTCACACAATCAATCATTCGGTAGCTGAACTGGGTTCCACACAGTCGCAAAAAAGCCTCAAAAACAAAAACGCAAAATAAATAGCAAAAACAAAAGCGCCAAACTTAATCCATTCCGGAAGTCCGATTGACTTCTGAAATGTTCGAAAACCAAGGCGCAGCTTCCGATTGGTGCAAGTGTCCTGGAAACAGTAGTTGACAGCCGCGTCTGAGGTTCGGCTTCCGAAAATTGTTTGAAAACCAGAACACTTACTTCCGGGGTTTTGGTGTTTGGGAACCAAGGCTTTTGAGAACCAAGGTACCACTGTACTAGTCCTGCTCAGAGTAGATATATTGAACTTAGTAGGATGCTGAAGTAGAAGGTCCTTTGGCCTTCAGGCATGTGTAGCAATGGGGACTGATCCTGCATTTGGGGAGTGATCCTGGGTATATAAATTGAGGTGTTGCAAGCTCATCTCTGTTTCCAACTGCGAAGTGTCAGAGAGTGTTTGTTTCTGCTTCGGTTACATAATCCAGACACAATTGATTATAAGCAAGGAAATAAACTTGGCAGCAAGCACTTAATGACACCATTACAGGAAATGAGGGAACAGGCTTTCATGATATCAATAACATGTTATTGATTTTTAAAAAAGGATGAAATGGGCCACAATCATAAAATGAATGGAAAGAATTTGCAAAAGGCATGATAGATGCGGGGAGTAATCAAAGGGATCATCATCAACTGGATTTATTTGTAAACCAATGAGGTTTAAGCCATTTAATCAAAAGTATCTCAACAGGGTGGCCTGGTCATAGAATCATATTATTATTATTATTATTATTATTATTATTATTATTATTAATAGGCCACCCATATGATTGAGTTGGAATGGACCCAAGGATCATCTAGTCCAACCTTTGCACATTTATTGATTTATTTTATAAAATTTACACACGCTTGATTGTTGTGAACCTCAGAGAACTTTGCAAAGAGATGAAACAATAAAATCGAGAAAAAAATCACAACTGTACCTTAAAATATACAAAAGTTAAAATGGTAAACCAGATTAGAATTACACCAACCTTCTAAGCATCTGGGTAGGCTAGTCTAAGCGAGAATGTTTTAGGTAGGGACCAAAAAGTGAAGACGGTTGCTTGATCGCAATAGACAGGGACTTCCAAAATGCTGTTCACAACATAACACAGGAGTAAGGAATCTGCAGCCCTTCAGATACTTCTGGACTCTTCTTTGGTGATCACTCGTAGGTGTGTAAGATTGTCTTCCATGAACACAATCTTAAAAGTGAGTCCTTAAGTGACTGTGGAGTAGGGCGGTTCATAAATTATTACTTTTTTAAATACCTGCTCCAAAGCTCTTATCTTGCTACACTAGGGATTATATAGATATATATGAAATTTCATGCATATCAGTTAATATCTTGACCCTGCTCCACTGAATTGAAATTTCAGCCTTCATGACATAGGAAAACGGCCAAGTAAACAGCTATTTTCGTGGAGGAGGGTCAAGATATTAACTGATATGGATGAAATTTCAGATATAGCTATATAATCCCTAGTGTAGTAAGATAAGACCTTTGGAGCAGGCATTTAAAAAAAAAAAGTTTTTTAGGAACCGCCCTACTGTGGAGACCAATTCTGGATCCACACGTCTTTCCACAGTGGGGACATTGGTTTCTGGGTGGGAGTTGATCACGGTGTGGATTTGCCAAGCATGCCTTCCTCTTAGCACGTTTCTCCCTTGCGTCCTGAGTTCGAGTGTCTTCAAAGCCCACAACACCTTTGGTAAAGGCTGTTCTCCAACTAGAGCGCTCACAGGCCAGTGTTTCCCAGTTGTCGGGTGTTTACACTACTTTTTTTTAGATTTGCCTTGAGAGTGTCTTTGAACCTCTTTTGTTGACCACCAGCATTACGCTTTCCATTTTTAAGTTCAGAATAGAGTAGTTGCTTTGGAAGATGATCATCAGGCATCTGCACAACATGACTAGTCCAACGAAGTTGATGTTGAAGAATCATTGCTTCAACACTGGTGACCTTTCAATACACTGGTATTAGTTCGTCTGTCTACAACTCCCATCACGGCTAACCATGAGTCATGCAGACTCGCGCTAATGGGAGTTGGGAGTTGGAGTCCAACGATATTTGGAGTGCCACAAGTTACTCAGCACCAATCACCACTGTCCTTTTTTAAAAAAAAAGATTTTTATTAAAGTTTCAAAAATTATATAAAAACAGAACAATACAAGAAAAAAAATAGAAAAAAATACACACAAACAAAAATAAAAACAAGTATACTTTCAATCCCTTGTTTTCTTATAACTTACTTCCCCGACTTCCTCATACCTCCCCTTTCTGTATTCCAATTTCTAATTTATTTGATTCAACAAATCCTTTCCCTTCATTCTCATTCAAATTTTGACCTTTCTTTTTCTTTTACTTATCCATTACAGCTGAAAACCACATAAATTCTAAACCAGCGTCCTTCTAACATTCAATAATTTTACAATATTTCTTAAGATAGTCCTTAAATTTCTTCCAGTCTTCTTCCGCTGTCTCTCTCCCCTGGTCCCGGATTCTGCCAGTCATTTCTGCCAGTCCCATATAGTCTATCACCTTGATCTGCCATTCTTCCAGAGTGGGTAGGTCTTGTGTCTTCCAATACTTTGCGATGAGTATTCTTGCTGCTGTTGTAGCGTACATAAAGAAAGTTCTATCCTTCTTTGGCACCAATTGGCCTGACATGCCCAGGAGAAAGGCCTCTGGTTTCTTAGGGAAGGTGTACTTAAGTACCTTTTTCAGTTCATTATAGATCATCTCCCAAAAAGCCTTAATCTTTGGGCACGTCCACCAAAGGTGAAAGAATGTACCTTCATTTTCTTTACATTTCCAACATTTATTATCAGGCAAATGGTAAATTTTTGCAAGCTTGACTGGGGTCATGTACCACCTATAGATCATTTTCATAATATTCTCTCTTAAGGTATTACATGCCGTAAATTTCAAACCGGTGGTCCACAACTTTTCCCAGTCAGCAAACATAATGTTATGACCGATATCTTGTGCCCACTTAATCATGGCTGACTTCACCGTTTCATCCTGCGTATTCCATTTCAACAGCAAGTTACAATCACCACTGTCCTACCAGCTCCATATCTCATTTCAAAGCGTAACTCTCTATACCTGATGGATTCTGTTCCAAGATTGTGGACTGTGCCTAAATTATTACAAAAAGACATTGAATACATGAAGGACATTTGGATAGTAAACATAAAGTAACGGCTCTCCTAATACGTTCGCTCACCGCAATATCCAAATCACCCTCTTGCATTCAACTTTTTTTCTCTCCTTGTAATAATTTAAGATGCAGATTAATCAACCTACAGGTTAAGAACGTCAAACCTGACAAATACGCCAGCCTAAACAAGGGGAAAGGTCCTTTGTTGTTAAACAGTTGCGAGCTGCAGGCATCGTGCAAAGTTGGTGTTGGCACGCACACATATTTTGGCAAAATCTATTCATTCCTCACAAACCTGTAATTAACGTTAGCCTGAGCCAGCTGTGTAGGGAAAACATCAGAAAATAATGTGATGCCTTTGAAATCCAGGGATTCTTTTCCAGACATGGAATACCACATATCTTGATGTCTGGCAACGGCCCCAGTTTGCTGGGCCTGAGGGACTATATTGCCTCAAGGCCTAACTACCCATGATCAAACGACAGTGTTCAAAGTGGAGTTGAGATCATAGAGCAGCTACTAACGTAGGCCATGGATTCAAGGACAAATTCCTACCTGACAATATTCATACCTTTGGTTGCCGCAGCAATGTAAAATGGCAGAGGGCCTTCTCGGTAGTGGCGCCCGCCCTGTGGAATGCCCTCCCACCGGATGTCAAAGAAATAAACAATTATCTGACTTTTAGAAGACATCTGAAGGCAGCCCTGTTTAGAGAAGCTTTTAATATTTGATGAATTATTGTATTTTAATATTTTGCTGGAAGCTGCCCAGAGTGGCTGGGGAAAGCCAGCCAGATGGGTGGGGTATAAATAATATATTATTATTATTATTACTACTATTATTGCTGTTTTTGTTTTTGTTGTTAAAATGAACTCTTCTGGGCCAGAAGAAGGATCTACCTAGTCCAACGGCAACCTGCTTTCCACAGTGGCCAACTACTGTATACCTGCTCCCTAGCACTCGGGATTCAGAGATAGAGTGCTCCTGCAGCTGGAGGTTCCATTTAGCTATCATGGCTAAAAACCATTGCTGGACCTCTCCTCCGTTAATTTGTTTAACCCACCTTAAGCAGCAAGTATTTAGCACATTGTGGAGCAGCAAATGAACTGAGCGCTGCATGAAGAAGTGCTCTCGGTCTCGGCTCTACCATGAATCACTTTCATTGAAGGACCCCAAGTTTTTGTGTTATGGGAGAAAACTGCTCTCTGTCCACTTTGCCCACAGCAAGTGCATAAAGCGGCAGCCTCTAGCAGAAGCGTCGTTGCACAGGCAACAGAACTAGGCTTCAAAGCTGAGTTGCGTGGTGAGAGACAGTATGGTATAGTGGTTACAGTGTCAGACTAGGACTTGAGAGGGTTCGAATCCCTGCTTGGCCATGGAGCTCATGTCAGGAGCTCGTCCTACACTCGAGTAGGACCCTGGCAGAGAAACATGCCCGACTGGCATGTTCTCTCCCTCCTGGTCTTTCATTCAGGAGCTAATAATAATAATAATAATAATAATAATAATAATAATTTCTTATTTATACCCCGCCCATCTGGCTGGGTTTCCCCAGCTACTCTAGGCGGCTTCCAACAAAGTATTAAAATACAGTAGTCTCTTAAACATTAAAAGCTTCCCTAAACAGGGCTGCCTTCAGATGTCTTCTAAAAGTCTGGTAGTTGTTCTTTTCTTTGACATCTGGTGGGAGGGCGTTCTACAGGGCGGGTGCCACTACCGAGAAGGCCCTCTGCCTGGTTCCCTGTAACTTGGCTTCTCACAGTGAGGGAACCGCCAGAAGGCCCTCAGCGCTAGACCTCAGAGTCAGGGCACAATGATGGGGGTGGAGACGCTCCTTCAGGTATACTGGACCAAGCTTTCTTCTGCCCGAACATCACAGCGACCAATGCCAACAGACATCGGCATACTTAGGGATCAGCAGAGTGTTCGCAGTTTGCGTAACAGACCTCAACAACTCAGCATTTTGGCTAATCTACTTTTATTTACATATAAACACACATGGAGCACTGCAACATGGCTCCCATCTCTCTCTAGCATCAGACAGCAAAGAGAAAAAGAACAAAGGACAATAGTCCCACTTCACGGAACACAGTAACACAAACATCCTGTCTCTGTCACTTCCCACTCTGTGGAGTCAAAATATACACTGTCATGTGAAAGACAACAATCCCATGACTGCAATCATGGAGCAGGAATTCTAACAGCTCACTGGGTGTCCCTGGGCCAGTCACTGCCTCTCAGCCTAACCTACCTCACAGGGTTGTTGTGGGAATTAATTTACAATGAACTTAAGAAAATATTTAAATACACTTTCGCCAAAAAACCAGAAGCCTTTTTGTTGGGGTTGATGGGGAAGGAAATTAAGAAAACGGACCAAAGATTTTTTTTATGTAGGCCACAGCCGCAGCAAGAAATATGCTTGCCCAAAATTGGAAATTGCAAGAAGTTCCCACCATTGCGGAGTAGCAGATGAAAATGATGAGTTATGCAGAGTAGCCAAACTGATGGGAAGAATTCGGGACCAGGGCGATCACAGGTTTCAAGAAAGCTGGAGTAAATTTATGGTGTATATAAAAGACAATTGTAAAACTTTAAAAACACTGACAGGATTGAAATAGCTCTTACAATGTATGGCAGATATAAGGTTAAATAAACAGAATATGTGATATAAGAAAATAAGGGATACTTGCTGAAGGGATGGAGGGAAGTTGCAAGCTTGGCAGAGCTAAAGTATTTATGTGATTTATTGTAATGCATTATAAAAGTATGTATAAGGAAAATAATAAAATTTATTTGGAAGGGGGGAAAAGGAAAGTCCGCCTCCCTTGTGATTATCTGCATAAGGGAGGTGGTGTTTGCTGTGTGTGGAAGGCCGCAGACACCACAGAGACAGCTCTGAATCTGCATGAGGTGAAAACATCAGGTGGCCACATTTTTAGCTGAAAAAGGGGTTTTCCAGAAAATGAAATGAATGGGGAATGAATGGTATGCCAGGAACCACACGCAATTTGCATCAAGGCCAGAATCCCCATCTGACTCGGACCCTGTGAAATAAAAGCAGCAGGAAGTGCTTCTTTGTGCAATGTGCAGATTATGGGATTCGCTCCCACCAGAGGCAGTGATGGCCTTCAAAGGGGGGGTGGCTTCAGAAGAGCATGAGACAGATTCACAATGGAGGAGAGGACTGTCAACGGTTAGGAGCCAGGATAGCTGTGCCCTGCCCTGCTTCTGAATGCCATTTGCTGGAAACTCTACAGGAGGCGAGGGTGATCTTGTGCTGGAATCCTGCTTGTGCATTTCCCAAGATGCTGGTCTAGATCATGGGTAGGCAAGCTAAGGCACGGGGCCCGGATCCGGCCCAATCGCCTTCTTAATCCGGCCTGCGGACGGTCCAGGAATCAGTGTGTTTTTACATGAGTAGAATGTGTCCTTTTATTTAAAATGCATCTCGGGGTTATTTGTGGGGCATAGGAATTCGTTCATTCCCCCCCCAAAAAAATACACTGTATTTTTCGCCCTATAGGACGCACTTTTTCCCCTCCAAAAATGAAGGGGAAATGTGTGTGCGTCCTATGGGGCGAATGCAGGCTTTCGCTGAAGCCTGGAGAGTGAGAGGGGTCGGTGCGCACCGACTCCTCTCGCTCTCCAGGCTTCAGGAAGCTATCCGCAAGCCTTGGGAGCCCGGCGCGACTTCCTGCCGGGCTCCCAAGGCTTGCGGACAGCGGCCTGCAGCCTGAAACCCGGGGCGCTCCGCTGCATGCCCTGGGCTTCGGGCAGATATCCGCAAGCCTGGGGAGACCGGTGGGAGTTCCCGCCGGGCTCCCCAGGCTTGTGGATAGCAGCCTGTTCTGGGGGCTGGGGGCTGGGGTCAGGGGAAGCTCGGGCTTCCCCCGCCCCAGCCCCATGCCTGGGGGGGGAAAATAATTTTTTTTCTTTATTTCCTCCAAAAAAACCTAGGTGCGCCCTATAGGGCAAAAAATACGGTAGTCTGGCCCCCCACAAGGTCTGAGGGACAGTGGACCAGCCCCCTGCTGAAAAAGTTTGCTGACCCCTGGTCTAGATGATCCAGTGGTCTGATCCAGCATCAGAGCTCTTAAGTTCTTATGTCCAAACTGGAGTAACTGAGACAACCCCAAAATGGAGAGATTTATCACTGCTCTGATAAAAGTCCCCTTGGAGATCCCTTAAAGTAGGGGTCAGCAACCTTTTCCAGCTGTGGGCTGGTTCACCATTCCTCAGACCATGTGATGGGCCGGACTATATTTTTTTTTGGGGGGGGGGAATGAACAAATTCCTATGCCCCACAAATAACCCAGAGATGCTTTCTAAATAAAAACACACATTCTACTCGTGTCAAAACACCAGGCGGGCCCCACAAATAACCCAGAGATGCATTTTAAATAAAAGGACATATTCTACTCATGTAAAAACAGGCTGATTCCTGGACCGTCTGCGGGCTAGATTTAGAAGGCTGTAGGGCCAGATCTGGCCCCTGGGCCCTAGGTTGCCTACCCCTGCTTTAAAGTTTTGGGTTTTTTTTTAAAGTGCCAGGAAGGAGACCTGATCGCTGTGCTTCTCCATCATTTTTCTTGAGTTTCTTAGAGAGGCATGACCTGCTTTTGTCTCCACGCAGATGCATTGTGAAGGGGAGGAGGCACCCCAGGTCTTTGCCCCGGGCTCCAGGTCTCCTCCTGCCTCTTCCAACGCAGACATGAATGCGCGACAGGGTTCAGCACCCGTGAAACCCCAGCTGCCCGTTCGCCCTCTTCCTCTGCTCCGAGGCCTCAAGTTGTTCCAGCGCCGTGATTCAAGAAACTCAATGTGTGAACAAACAGCGTTTAAAAAATGCATTGCGGGAAGGGAGCTTGACCTTTCGCCGGCCTCCCTGCAAGATGAAAAGCGTCATCCGAAGCAACACGTGATCGATAAAGCCATGAACCCGGTGGCGCTGCTTGGCCCATCAAATTCTGTGGGCTTAAACGCTGAAATGGAGGCACAGTCGTGACCAAGGATTGCAGGGTGGCAACAGAGGGAGAAAACAGGGGGGAGAGCAGCCGGGAAGCCGCAGAAAGGAGAGAGAGAGAGAGAGAGAGAGAGATGTTTTCCAAGATTTGGCACTGCAATGGGTGGAGAAGGTCATCTTCCTTCTCGGCCGCCTACGGAGCACAGCTCAATGGAGGCAGATGGCATTTATTTATGCTGAGCGGTGCTGACATGTTCCATATTCAACAGCAGCAGCAAAACATCACCTCGGTGCTTCGGAGGGGTCTTAAGATCAAGGAAGTCAGGCTGCAGGGGGAGCCCGGGAGTCTCTTTGGGAAACAGAAAGGGGGGAAGACTGGCATCTTGGAAGCGAGATGGGAGGGGTTGAGGAGAGGGCGGGGGAGAGAGAAAGAAGGAATAATGGGGCGGGGGGATTTAACGCTGCCATTTTTATGTCACCCTGGCAGATGCAAGCTCTGAGGAAGACCCAGCGTAGCCTGTTGCAACGTGGAGAATCGCACCCGGCCTAACCTGTGCAACTTTCCGAAGAGATAACACGGAACAGAAACGTGATCTTTTTTTTTGCAGGGTCAGCGAAAGAATTGGCAAGCCTCTGTGCAATGCAGTGGTACCTCGGGTTACGTACGCTTCAGGTTACAGACTCCGCTAACCCAGAAATAGTACCTCAGGTTAAGAACTTTGCTTCAGGAGGAGAACAGAAATTGTGCTCTGGCGGTGCAGCGGCAGCAGGAGGCCCCATTAGCTAAAGTGGTGCTTCAGGTTAAGAACAGTTTCAGGTTAAGAACGGACCTCTGGAACAAATTAAGTACTTAACCCGAGGTACCACTGTACAGTGGTACCTCTGGATGTGAACGGGATCCATTTCAGAGCCCCGTTTGCATCCTGAGTAGAATGCAACCCGCGTATGCGCATCTGCGCGTGTGCGGCTCATGATTTGCCGCTTCTGCGCATGCGCGTGACATCATTTTGAGCATCTGCGCATGTGCGAGTGGCGAAACCCGGAAGTAATGCGTTCTGTTGCTTCCAGGTCGCCGCGGAGCGTAACCTGAAAACGCTCAACCTGAAGCATATTTAACCCGAGGTATGACTGTACTGAACACTTCAACATCAGGTGGAAATTAATTCTCAGGCTCTACGTTCGACTCCCGAAACCGTTCAGAAACCGAGGCACGGCTTCCTATTGGCTGCAGGGGCTTCCTGTACTCAAGCAGAAGATGTGTTGGATGTTTGGCTTCCAAAAAAAGTTTGCAAACCGGAACACTTACTTCCGGGTTTGCGGTGTTCGGGAGCCAAAATGTCCAAGTGCCAAGGCGTTCGAGAACCAAGGTACAACTGTACATCCTTTTTTTTAAAAAAATCATTTTTATTGATTTTCCAATAAAAAGCATCCAATTAATATATCCAATCATAATACTCCAATTAAAATAAAAAACTAAAATGAAAAAAGACCAAATTATAGTCCAAATTATAATTATTAACTTTTCGGAGCTCCCCACGGTCTGGATCTCTGAAGCATATCTCCACATCTCAGCCCTGCCTCTCCTCGTTGTTTCCAGCTTGGTGTAGTGGTTAAGAGCGGTGGACTCGTAATCTGGTGAACCGGGTTCGCTTCCCCGCTCCTCCACATGCAGCTGCTTGGGCCAGTCACACTTCTCTGAAGTCTCTCAGCCCCACTCACCTCACAGAGTGTTTGTTGTGAGGGAGGAAGGGAAAAGGAGAATGTTAGCCGCTTTGAGACTCCTTCGGGTAGTGATAAAGCGGGGTATCAAATCCAAACTCTTCTTCTTCTTCCATATTTTCCACATCTCAATTTTGACGCTTTATAATTCTCCGTCCCTGAGTCCACGATTCTCAATTATGTCAAACATCATGTACTTTCATCCGTCAAATTCAGCTTTGTTAACAACTGTACTTCCAATCAGAAGCTGCACACCTGAGACCTGGTTCACACATACATGTGCACTTCTGAGTGTCCCCACACCTGTTTGCCAAATGTGTGAACTGACTTCACTGGGTAGAATATATATATTTAAAAATAAATAGATAGCAAATAAATCACAGTTGCTAGCCAAACCCCGGCCCCCACCTCTGCTTCAGACATTACCACACAAACATTTGAAGAAGTGAGAAACCACAGCTCACTCCCAATCATTTCATCTACCAGATCACATGGTGTTTGAGTTTCCTTCAGATGGGGCTAAGATATATGTGTATAGTTGCCTCACTGACTTGCCCAGAACTATCTATTCAATCTGTGGTGGGAGCTGTGAAAGAAATCAAGATCTTAACTCTCCCTGCCCCACCACCATTAGATCTCATGTCCTCCTGATTCTCAACACTTTCAGCAAAAAGCCATTATGATGATTGTTTCTTTCAAAAGGCTAGCAGAACCGAGAAAGCAGATTTTATGAAGGCGGTGGAAGTCCTTTTATGCAAATAACCGAAAGAGGAAGGGGTTTTTTCAGCAGCAGAGGTTCTTGATGAGGTTGAACCTGGACGGAAGATGGCCCAGGTTAAAATAAAAATAAAGTGAAAACCCAGAGGGCAAAGGAAAACAATAGATGTAGCCTGATGTTAGAGCCAGCAAGGCACGTGTAGCCACTGGCATGCCAGGTTCCTGTCGGAGGCAGCGATTGTTTCTGTAGCTTATTAGTCACTCTGGGAAAGGGATTTGCAGGTTATTGTGGGGAAATCCTTTAAGCCACCAGCGGAGTCTGCCCTGACAGGGGAAAACACAAACAGGCGCCCAGGATGTAACCCTGCAAGGTAAGAGCACAGAGAGGGGAGAGGGGGTGCTGGTGGGAATGATGTTTCTTTCCTGGCGATGGCTTTGATGTGGCTCATGTGGCCAAGGAGAGCTGTTTCTCTCTTGGCGTGTGTTTCTTGTGGCTTCGGCGTGGTGAGCCTGGCAGTGCCGTGGCATCAGAGAGAGTCTCAGGAAGCAGCAGGGCAGAATGTCACTGCAGGTGGCTGCACAAGTGTGGAAAGGTGTGGCAGACCCTCCAAAGGTCCCTATTTTCCAGGGGCATTCCTGATATACAAAAGCCATGAAGGTTTCTAATTTGATCCCAGAATGTCCCTCTTTCCCTTTGTTGTTGTTGTTGTTTAGTCGTTTAGTCGTGTCCAACTCTTCGTGAGCCCATGGACCAGAGCACGCCAGGCACTCCTGTCTTCCACCTGCTTTCCCTTAGGACGTCCCTATTTTCATGGGAGAAATGTTGGAGGAGCTATCCGACCCCCGAGCCACCCGGAGGCAATCCTGTATAAAGGTAAAGGTAAAGGTAAAGGGACCCCTGACCATCAGGTCCAGTTGTGGCCGACTCTGGGGTTGCGGTGCTCATCTCGCTTTACTGGCCGAGGGAGCCGGCGTACAGCTTCTGGGTCATGTGGCCAGCATGAGTAAGCCACTTCTGGCGAACCAGAGCAGCGCACGGAAACGCCGTTTACCTTCTCGCCGGAGCAGTACCTATTTATCTACTTGCACTTTGACATGCTTTCGAACTGCTAGGTTGGCAGGAGCAGGGACTGAGCAACGGGAGCTCACCCCGTCGCGGGGATTCGAACCGCCGACCTTCTTATCAGCAAGTCCTAGGCTCTGTGGTTTAACCCACAGCGCCACCTGCGCCCCTAATCCTGTATAAAGAAGGTTAAAATAAAAAGTTTATTGATTTATCATGTTTTTATATATGTTGGAAGCTGCCCAGAGGGGCTGGGGAGAACCCAGTAAGATGTGCAGGGTATAAATAGTAAAATTATCAGCGTGGAATGGGACGTCCCTATTTTTATCAGAGAAATGTTGGAGGGTATGGTGTGGGTGCAATGCCCCCCATGTCGTCATGTGCCCCTGTGGGTTGCACAGACCACATGGGGAAATCAGGGAACGCTGTTGCTCTGGGAAAACCTTGCGTCCATCGCCACCACCCTCTTGAGTCCCGTGAGGCCCTCTGCACTTTCTGACCTGCAAGAAAACGGAGTAAGACCTGCACCAGCTATTGCTGCTTCCAGGAGGCTGTGGAAAAGACTTTTCACCATTGCTCTCCCCAACATATGCGTTTTGCTGCTGTCAGTCTCCTCTGGAGTAAGGGTATGGGAGCCAGGTTGTGTCGTCTAGCCTGGCAAGAGGACCCTTTCCCTCTGTGGGAAGGTGGGGGTATTGTTTTGCTGTTTTGTTTTACTTGTTGTTGTTTAGTCGTTTAGTCGTGTCCGACTCTTCTTGACCCCATGGACCAAACCACGCCAAGCACTCCTGTCTTCCACTGCCTCCCGCAGTTTGGTCAAACTCATGCTGGTAGCTTCAAGAACACTGTCCAACCATCTCGTCCTCTGTCGTCCCCTTCTCCTTGTGCCCTTCATCTTTCCCAACATCAGGGTCTTTTCCAGGGAGTCTTCTCTTCTCATGAGGTGGCCAAAGGATTGGAGCCTCAGCTTCAGGATCTGTCCTTCCAGTGAGCACTCAGGGCTGGTTTCCTTCAGAATGGAGAGGTTTGATCTTCTTGCAGTCCGTGGGACTCTCAAGAGTCTCCTCCAACACCATAATTCAAAAGCATCAATTCTTCGGCG
The DNA here is from genome assembly GCF_964270895.1 of Podarcis filfolensis. Lineage (NCBI taxonomy): Eukaryota > Metazoa > Chordata > Lepidosauria > Squamata > Lacertidae > Podarcis > Podarcis filfolensis. The sequence goes on along the minus strand of NC_139609.1, from coordinate 94,868,381 downwards.
ATCAGCCTTCCTTATGGTCCAGCTCTCACTTCCATACATTACTACTGGGAAAACCATAGCTTTAACTATACGGATCTTTGTTGGCAAGGTTTTACTTATTTACTTGTTATTATCCTGTATTTCATTCTGTGAACCGCCCTGACATCTTATGATGAAGGGCAGGATGTAAATCTAACAAATAAATGGGGGGGGGGATCAGCCAATGTGAAGAGGTGTGAAATGACAGGGGCTGTTGCTTAAGGAACCAGAAACCTTGTTCTGGGCCCACCAGCTGAGCTCTTGAGGAGTCTGCTTCAAGTTACTGGGACTTGCCTCCTCTTGCAGAGATGAGGGGAAACCTTGCCATTGCTCATTTGCATGTTGATTTCCTGAGTTTCGTTTAAAAATTATTCAGTCTATTGATGCGGCGCCGAAGAAAGGAGCAGGTGGCTACAAAGGCAGGAGAACGGCAAAGTTATAAATCCATATAAATAGACAACTTGATGGGACAAGTCTGGAGTGAATGACTAGAGGGTGGTAGCTTTCTTTTTCCCCCAGTATGGGATTATAATTGTAAAAAACTGGGATCATTTTCTAGAAAGTCACATGTTCTAGAATCCAGCCTTTCTGTTATGTTCGACATGTCACTGTGGTGTTGATCACGGAGAAACCTTTCTTGTGGGACCATAGGTGGAGTCTGGAATAAATGGAGTCTCCATTGTGTCTCTAGAACAAGGAGGTTCTAGAACAAAGGAGCAACACTGGCTTTTCTGTGGAACAGCTGTGTTCTAGAGCAGCCACCCCTGACCTGGTGCCGTCTGGATTTTTTGGACTGCTGTGAGAATTGTAGTGCAACACATCTGGAAGGCTTTCATGAAGGGCTGTTCTTCCAAATAAAATAAAATAAAATAAAAAGGCCCACTGGCTTCTCTTAAGAAATTGTCTGGAGCCATGTGTAAAATTATCCCACTATTTGCAGTGAGATGATTTTTAATTTCAGTGGTACCCCTAATAATGCTCTGTTGTGCCGCAACATTGACAAATAAGACTTTCTGTTTTCTGTGGGAATGTGGTGCCTAGACTAATGGTGTTATAGCAGGGGCCACCAACCTTTTCAGGCCTCTGGGTGCATTTGGGTTTTTGAGGGAGAGGTTGTGGCCTGCTCTCTCCCTGACCCCAAATCTGAGACAGAAAGAGATGAATCATGAAAATGCTCACTTGATAGCCATCAATATCTCCTGCACAAATTTGTCTAATCTTCTTTTAAAGCTGCCTGGGTTGGTGGCCATCACGGCCTCCTAGGAGAGAAAATTCCAGTGGCAGCTAATGGATTGAGGTTGAATCCTGACAAGACAGAAGTAATGTTCTTGGGGGACAGGGGGTGGGCTGGTGTGGGGGACTCCCTGGTCCTGAATGGGTTAACTGTGCCCCTGAAGGACCAGGTGCGCAGCCTGGGAGTCATTTTGGACTCACAGCTGTCCATGGAGGCGCAGGTTAATTCTGTGTCCAGGGCGGCTGTCTACCAGCTCCATCTGGTATGCAGGATGAGACCCTACCTGCCTGCAGACTGTCTCGCCAGAGTGGTGCATGCTCCAGTTATCTCCTGCTTGGACTACTGCAATGTGCTCTATGTGGGGTTACCTTTGAAGGTGACTACAATTAATCCAGAATACAACGGCTAGGCTGGTGACTGGAAGCAGCTGCTGAGACCACATAACACTGGTCTTGAAAGACCTACATCGGCTCCCAGTATGTTTCCGAGGACAATTCAAAGTGTTGGTCCTGACCTTTAAAGCCCTAAACGGCCTTGGTCCAGTACACCTGAAGGAGCGTCTCCACCCCCATCGTTCTGCCCGGACACTGAGGTCCAGCACCGAGAGTCTTCTGGCGGTTCCCTCATTGCGAGAAGTGAGGTTACAGGAAACCAGGCAGAGGGCCTTCTCGGTAGTAGCACCCGCCCTGTGGAACGCCCTCCCATCAGATGTCAAGGAAATAAACAACTCTCTGACTTTTAGAAGACATCTGAAGGCAGCCTTGTTTAGGGAAGCTTTTAATACTTGATGAATGATTGTATTTTAATATTCTGCTGGAAGCCACCCTGAGTGGCTGGGGAAACCCAGTCAGATGGGAGGGTTAACAACAACAACAAATTATTATTATTATTATTATTATTATTATTATTATTATTATTATTATTATTCCATAGCTTAACTTCTGTGAAGAAATCCTTTCTTTTATCTGTCCTGAATCTTCCAACATTCAACTTATTTGAACGTCCACGAGTTCTTGTGTCATGAAAGGGTGGGGGGCAAATTTCCTCTATCCGCTTTCTTCATGCCATGCATTATTTTATACACTTGTATATGTCAGCTCTTGCTCGCATTTTCTCTAAACCAAAAAGTCCCAAATGGTGCATCCTTTCTTCATATGGGAGTTGCTCCGCCCCCTTGATGATTTTGGGTGCCCTTTTCTGAAAACTTTTCACAGTTGTTTTTTTAACCATACGTCTACATGATGGCAGGGCTGACGCTGTGAGCTCCCTAGGTCACAGGCCCACCCACCTGTCCAGTTGCATCTCCACCTGCTCCATACAGGTTGGCTTGGTTGGAGGGAAATGCCCCCATGGACCAGACTGAGAGCCGTTCCTGGCCAAATTTGACCTGCTCGCCAGAAGTTCCCCATTCCTGGTCTATACTGACCAACTCCTACTCTCCATAGTTTCAAGCAGATGCCTCTTCTATTATTATTTTTAATTTTATTGCAATTTTAAAATTTACAGATCTTACGGCGTCTTTTTCCTTTACATAATCTATTTTTCTTTCTATACATATTCATCTGTTTCTCTAAATGCTTAACTTCCCTCTACCTCTTAACAGCTTCATCTTCTCTCTTTACAGTGGTACCTCGGGTTAAGAGCTTAATTCTTTCTGAAGGTCTGTTCTTAACCTGAAACTGTTCTTAACCTGAAGCACCACTTTAGCTAATGGGGCCTCCTGCTGCCGCTGCACAATTTCTGTTCTCATCCTGAAGCAAAGTTCTTAACCTGAAGCACTATTTCTGGGTTAGCGGAGTCTGTAACCTGAAGCGTATGTAACTCGAGGTACCACTGTATTTCTTTTTCTTTGTGCTGTGTTCCAGTATGCCTTCAACCTTTTCTTTGTATGGGATATCTCCTCCAATTAACTTTTCTTTTGTGAAATTTACTCTAGGCGCACCCAGGTTTGGATTTGGGGAGGCATGTTTACTCATGTAATTTTTAAAACAATCCTGTTCATTTTTCACCCTTGAGCTTGGGTGCCTCTTCTAGTCCTATCTGGAAATACCAGAGACGGAACAAACTCCATGCAAAGCGCATGGTCTCTCACTGAGCTATGGTCTCATAGAATCATAGAATCATAGAATCATAGAGTTGGAAGAGACCACAAGGGCCATCGAGTCCAACCCCCTGCCAAGCAGGAAACACCATCAGAGCACTCCTGACATATGGTTGTCAAGCCTCTGCTTAAAGACCTCCAAAGAAGGAGACTCCAACACACTCCTTGGCAGCAAATTCCACTGTTGAACAGCTCTTACTGTCAGGAAGTTCTTCCTAATGTTTAGGTGGAATCTTCTTTCTTGTAGTTTGGATCCATTGCTCCGTGTCCGCTTCTCTGGAGCAGCAGAAAACAACCTTTCTCCCTCCTCTATGTGACATCCTTTTATATATTTGAACATGGCTATCATATCACCCCTTAACCTCCTCTTCTCCAGGCTAAACATGCCCAGCTCCCTTAGCCGTTCCTCATAAGGCATCGTTTCCAGGCCTTTGACCATTTTGGTTGCCCTCCTCTGGACACGTTCCAGTTTGTCAGTGTCCTTCTTGAACTGTGGTGCCCAGAACTGGACACAGTACTCCAGGTGAGGTCTGACCAGAGCAGAATACAGTGGCACTATTACTTCCCTTGATCTAGATGCTATACTCCTATTGATGCAGCCCAGAATTGCATTGGCTTTTTTAGCTGCCGCGTCACACTGTTGGCTCATGTCAAGTTTGTGGTCAACCAAGACTCCTAGATCCTTTTCACATGTACTGCTCTCAAGCCAGGTGTCACCCATCTTGTATTTGTGCCTCTCATTTTTTTTGCCCAAGTGCAATACTTTACATTTCTCCCTGTTAAAATTCATCTTGTTTGTTTTGGCCCAGTTCTCTAATCTGTCAAGGTCGTTTTGAAGTGTGATCCTGTCCTCTGGGGTGTTAGCCACCCCTCCCAGTTTGGTGTCATCTGCAAATTTGATCAGGATGCCCTTGAGTCCATCATCCAAGTCGTTGATAAAGATGTTGAATAAGACCGGGCCCAAGACAGAACCCTGTGGCACCCCACTAGTCACTCTTCTCCAGGATGAAGAGGAACCATTGATGAGCACCCTTTGGGTTCGGTCAGTCAGCCAGTTACAAATCCACTGAGTGGTAGCATAGTCAAGACCGCATTTTACCAGCTTCTTTACAAGAATATCATGGGGCACCTTGTCAAATGCCTTGCTGAAATCAAAGTAGGCTACATCCACTGCGTTCCCTTCATCTACCAGGCTTGTAATTCTGTCAAAAAACGAGATCAGGTTAGTCTGACATGACTTATTTTTCAGAAATCCTTCAGAAGGCATTGAGGAGTTCAGCCCTTTCTGTGTCCCCTGTTTGCATTTCACCATCTTCTCCTCTGAGTGACCCCACTGTTTCTTTGTTCTTCCTTTTGCTACGAACATACCCGTAAAAGCCTTTTTTGTTGCTTTTAACCTCTCTAGCAAGCCTGAGTTCATTCTGTGCTTTAGCTTTTCTGACTTTGTGTCTACACGTGCTGGCTATTTGTTTGAGCCATTTTGTGTCTACACGTGCTGGCTATTTGTTTGAATTCCTCTTTGGTGGTTTCCCCCCTTTTCCATTTTTTGTACACAAAAATTTTTTTGTCTCTCACTGAGCCAACCATCCAAATATCATGGGGGAGAAGTTGAGCTGAGATAAATTATTCCCAAGAAGGCTTTTGGTCTTCTCTGTCTTTGGCTGCCTCAGTGCTTATTTTTCAATGTCCAGTTATTATTTTCACAGGGCACCACTTCCACTTTGAGAGATTCTCCCACTTTCATTTGTTCCCGCCTTTTCGGCTATACTCAACCCCAGCTGCCGCTACTGTTTGTCAGCTGATCTTTAAACTTCTGATTTTGCCGCTGTTTGAGCAGAGTTGTTTACCACCTTAAGGGTCCTGCTGAAGAGACAGGCAGGGTCAAAAACGTCTTAAACTAAAATAAGTGACAGCTTGACACATAAATTAACAACTATGGAGGTGAGAGGGATTGCGGAAATCTGGCACCCAACTGGTTTCAGCAGGACACTGAAATTTTTACCAAAAATAGATAGTGAGGCTTTGCAGCTGAAGTATCTTTAGCTCTGAAAACTCGTGTTTCAACTCAGAATGCAGATCAAATGAAAACTGCTTGCAGCTATTGCAGAGACTTCACTATTCTCAGGAGTTCCCTTATTCATTTTCCTGGCAAAACCCCACCGCTGCTAAATTAAGCGCCAATCAACGCGCCTTGGTCAAAGAAGGAAGACATCGTAGCCTCAAGACCCTGTAAATAAACTGGGTTTATGGACCCTGTAAATAAGCTATTCTCCAATTAATGAGAGCCCAGTAGCCAGGAGCACACAGAACAGTCACTACTGTGCTGGACAAAAACTTGCTTGTGTTGCGATGGGACCTCTTGGCTCTGAGAAAAAACACCAACTCTGAAAGCTTGCCTTGGGGGAGAGCCAGAGAAGCTGAGATTTAAGAGCTTGGCTGCCAGGGTGTTAATAATTCAAAGCCAGGCATCCGGGAGCCGAACCTGGAGAGATGGGAAACAGCTGGAAGAGCAGAAACTGGCACTTTCTGGAGATGCTTTGGCCTAGATTAGGCAGATGCCGACATAGAACAACCTGGGCTAAGGGAGGTGCAAACTGCAAAAGGAATAGATGGCAAGGAATTCAAACAGTGTGCAGTTCGCAAGCTGTGCTTTGGATTAGCCCCCATGGATCATGACCCTGTTTTCCAGGGATAGTCCCGGGTTTATAGAAGCTGCCTCAGTTTCTGATTTGATCCTGGAATGTCCCACTTTTCCTTAGGACATCCCTATTTTCACCAGAGAAATGATGGAGGGTATGGAGTTATGCGACCCTGCAAGCCAAGGAGATAAGTAACTACACAACTCTTAGAAGACATCGGAAGGCAATCCCTTTTAGAGAAGTTTTTGAATGCTAAATGTTTTATTATCGTATTTTTCACTCCATAAGACGCACCTGACCATAAGACACACCTAGTTTTTAGAGGAGGAAAACAAGGAAAAAAATATTCTGAATGAAATAGTGGATGTATGATTTTTGTGGTTCATGCTGTGGCCGCAGACATGAGATCTGATGGTGAATTTGGGGTGACCCAACGCAAAAATCCTGAGGATCCATGGGCTTTTACCTCCCACCTCCCAGGCAGCCTGCTTCCTTTCAAGACTCCCTTCCCTCTTGTTTGCCTTAGTGTTTTTCCTTAGCTGGAGCAGTTTTTTGCTCCTCCTTTTCTTCTAATTTCTCTCCTTATTGCTTTAGTCTTCCTGTTTTCCCCCTTTGCAAGTTCACAGTCTTTATCTCCCCCCTCCCAGGCAGCCTCCTTTATCTCTAGCGTCCCTTATCTCTCTCCCCGACTGGCAAATGATCAGTGGCTTTGTTTCAACACCCACTTCCCTCTTTCAAAAAAAAGAGAAAATGATCTGCTTTTTGCCCCTGGGCAATTCAGCTCCAGGGACCACGCATTCGCTCCATAAGAGGCAGAGACATTTCCCCTTACTTTTTAGGAAGAAAAAAGTGTGTCTTATGGAGCGAAAAATATGGTATGTTTTTATAGATGTTGGAAGCAACCCAGAGTGGCTAGGGCAACCCAGTCAGATGGGCAGGATATTATTATTATTATTATTGAACAGAACATCCCTATTTTCATCGAAGAAATGTTGGATGGTATGCATACAGGGAAAGAAGAAGGCATATGGGGCATCTAGGCTGGCTGAGTGCAAAAAAGACCCAGGGATGATGATCAGAAGGATGGGGCAGAGCAGGCAGTGTGCCAAGAGGCAGAAGCTTAAGGACCAGCTGGTGGGAAAGGAATCGAGCTGTAGAAAGCAGGGATCCAGAAAGTAAAGGGGCTTGGCTGGAGTCAGAAAAATGCAGCGCCGTTGCAGTCAAAGGAGCCTTGGGGCAGCAAGGGGCCAAGCAAAATAGCAGGAGCTGAGTTTCACTTAACTGATTTGAGCTAACCAGACAAATCTCTGGAGCACAGGTTTTCTTCATTTCAGTTATATATTTGCTGAGCATCTTGGCCTAACGGCATTGCAGACCCCTGCATAAATATTAAATTTCTGAAGAGCGAAAAAAGAAGCCTTCCCCCCTTTGCGAGCGACGCTGTTGCTGTAGTGATTTAGGAAGAGTCCAGATGTTGGCTGAAAATCCTGCCTCTGGAGAAGCAGGATGAAACGGGCAGGCTGTGTGTGAAGAAAACAGGCAATGAGAAATCTATTTGAGAGGATGCCAAGGGGAGAGAAGCTCAGCTGCCGGGATTGATTCTCCGCTCTCTTCCCTCTTGGATAGATAGGCGTTTGTGGCTTGCTGTAATTGACTTAGTGTAAGAACATAAGGAGAGACCTGCTGGGTGAGACCAAAGGCCCATCTAGTTCTCACATCCAGAAGCCCACAACAAGAACAAGAGCTGCTCTTCCCACTTGGGTACCACTCTGTTCTGTCTTGGTCAGACCACACCTGAACTACTGCATCCAGTTCTGGGCACCACAATTGAAGAAGGATGTTGACAAGCTGGACCATGTGCAGAGCAGGAAAACCAAGAAGATCAAGGGTTCGGAAACAAAGCCTGATGAGGAATGGTTGAAGGCTAGGAAAAAAGGAGACTGGGGGGAGATATGATAGCCATCTTTTCATATCTCAAGGGCTGTCACATGGAAGATGGGGAGATTAGGGTGGTGTGCAACAGTATTTAAATATGTCCTTTATCAGAAAAGGCACAGGTAAATACATACCGTATTTTTCGCCCTATAGGACGCACCGGCCCATAGGACGCACCTAGATTTGGGGGGGGGGGAATAAAGGGGAAAAAATTATTTCCCCTCCCCCAGGCGCGGGGTGGGGCGGGGGAAGCCCGAGCTTCCCCCGACCCCAGACCCCAGAACGGGAGCCAGAGCGATGCCGAAGCTGCGTGCAGCTTCGGCATCGCTCTGGGAGCTTGTGGGGCTGGGGGGGATAGCTTCCTGAAGCCTGGAGAGCGAGAGGGGTCGGTGCGCACTGACCCCTCTCGCTCTCCAGGCTTCAGCGAAAGCCTGCATTCGCCCCATAGGACGCACACACATTTCCCCTTCATTTTTGGAGGGGAAAAAGTGCGTCCTATAGGGCGAAAAATACGGTAATTTTTCTCCACAAATACATTTCTCAATGAATGCTGAAATACGATGCATTTATACATTTTGTCGAGCTGAGGACTGTGCTGCAAAATTCGGGAAAGTACAAAATCCGAAGGATAATTACCTTCCAACACATGTGCAAGTCCAGGGTCTGCAAAATAGGTCAGCTGGTGTGAAAATGTGGATCAGACTAAATTCTCTGCCGTCCTTAATTGCAACAGGGAAAGGCAGCACTTGTAGGAAACTGTGTGGGTTATATTCTGGGGTTGGAGACAACCCAACTATGACAAACGGTAGACATTCCAGAGTCAAAATACTAGCTGGCACACTGTGCCCTTTGAATCAGGTAAGTTTAATGCCAGTTTGCCACAAGGTAAGGGATGCTTGTCAACTGTAGAGCCAAAAGGGAAAAATCTGGGGGGGAGCATATGCCACAAGTGGGCGTGGCCAAAGGCAAAAGTGGGAGGGGCAATGGATGCAAGATTTACCTTTGTACAGCCAGCTAGTTTTACGATCTCATTGGCCTGATTCAGCATACTCCCTTGAGCTAAGACATCTCCGAAGTTCCCTGGGAAGAGGTATTTGAGAAGAACTTTCTGATGGGAAGAGCTGTTCAACAGAGGAACCTGATTCCTTCAGAAGGTGGTGGACTCTCCTCTGTTGGTTTTGAAGCAGAGGTTGGATGGTCATCTGTCAGCGATTTATTATCTGTGTCTCCTGCCTTACAACAGGTTGCGCTAGAGGACCAACTCTACAATTCGATGATTCTATTGTGAAACCACTCTGAGGATTGAAATGCAGCGTGGGGGAAAAGGGGTTCCAATAATAATAATAATAATAATAATAATAATAATAATAATAATATATTATTTATACTCTGCCCATCTTGCTGGGTCTCCCCAGCCACCCTGGGTGGCTTCCAACAAAATATTAAAATACTGTTAAACATTAAAAGTGTCCCTAAACAGGGCTGCCTTCAGATGTCTTCTAAAAGTCTGGTAGTTGCTTTTCTCTTTGACATCTGATGGGAGGGCGTTCCACAGGGCGGGCGCCACTGCCAAGAAGGCCCTCTGCCTGGTTCCCTGTAACTTGGCTTCTTGCAGTGAGGGAACTGCCAGAAGGCCCTCAGTGCTGGACCTCAGTGTCCAGGCAGAACGATGGGGGTGGAGACGCTCCTTCAGATATACAGGACTGAGGCCGTTTAGGGCTTTCAAGGTCAGCACCAGCACTCTGAATTGTGCTCAGAAACGTACTGGGAGCCCTCAGTCCCTTAACAAACCACAGTTCCCAGAATTCTGAAGGGGGGTGGAAGCCATGACGATTTAAAGGAGTACAATGGTTCCTTAAATCTCTAGTGCATTCATTACATATATATCCCACCTTTCCTCCGGGTTTTTCAACGTGGCCTACAGATATCTCCCTCTGGTATTGCATCCTCACAACAACCCTGTGAGGTAGCTCAGGCTGAGAAGGAGTGACTGACCCAAGGTCACCCAGCTGAAGTGGAGATTTGAACCCTGGTCTCCCAGCTCCTTGTCCATGTGATGGCCTGGGACTTGGGCTTGGACTCGGAACCAGAGGAGTCTCAGTCTGCACCGGATCCTGTGCCTCAGGCATCATCTGAACCAAGTCTGGGGCCAGATCCTGAAGAGTCCCAGTCTGCACAGGTTCCCCTGCAACAAACACCAGCTGGGCCGAGTCAGGGGCCTGAGCCTGCCCTGGCTCCAGATGCGGGGATGACCTCACTGCCTTCAGCTGGGCCATCACTTACAGCTGCTCTGCTACCGGTTGGGTCAGGGGAGGCTGAGGCGGCCTCTGGGTCTAGTAACCCACCGACGTCTCCCGAGCTGCAGATACTAAGGTCTGAGAGAAGGAGAGACCTGAGTACTCACAGGAGGAGTGCTCGCCTTCGGGTGAGACAGGGAGGTGAGTCACCAGGGGATCAGGACCGGCCGCTACCCCAACAAAGATACAAGGCTGTCGGACCCCGCCCCAGTTTGCGGGAGCAACATTGCTGTATGCCGGATCCTGCCTGAGATCCTGTACCTGTCCTTGCCTGGTTTCCTGCCTCGTGTCTTGCCTTGGCCCTGTTGGACTGACTCCTAGCGGAACCTTTGGATTCTGGACCGGTCCTGGACCGCGTTTTACAGGTTACTCCGGGCCCAGCACAGTCCAGCAGTCTAACCACTACACCACATTGGGACCCAGGTGTCCTGAGCAAGCCTTCCTCACCTGCATGGTCAGCAGTGGGGACTTGTGGGTGCCTGGAGGAGATCTCCAGAAAGAATGGATCCAAACATTTTTTTTTATTTGGCGAAGCAAAACTTCCCCTAGGCCTTCTCTCTGAACAAGAGATGCTTTCACCCGCCGCTCCTCTTTCTGATCTCAAAGCCAGGCTGGCTGACACCTCTTTGATATTCCTGCCTCGTGCCTGGCTGAGCATCCATTCCCACCTCCCTTTATTGCGATCCTCATCTCTCGGCAACGGTGGCGTGCGTGAAAAAGCACCATCCTCGGAACAAAACAAGGAGGGGGGTCAGCTGTGCTTGTAGCTCATGACCGTGAGACACAGCTTGGCTCCAAGGAGAGAAGGAGGCTGAAAGGAGAGGGGCTGCCCTCAGCATCTCGGCACCTTTGGTCTACCAAGAAAGAGGAACAGAACACCATTGTCCATCAAATGTCACTTAGAGGTCAGTTGTCCACTAAATGCCATTGTTGCTGCCACTATGTCCTTGCAAAGGCACACAGATGGACGGTACATTCTTGCAGGGCTGCCAAACAGAAGCGCCAGCCTGGGCAGGTGGAATCTGTATCCCAACTTGATGCAGGGTGACCTTCAGATGCTGTGGGAATACAGCTCCCTTGGCTCCCAACCTGCATATCCAGTGAGAAGGGATTATGGGAGTTGTAGTTCTTTCTTCTTCTTTGGTTCTCACTCGTAGCCGAGTAAGATTGTTTTCCATGAACACGGTTTTAGCAGTGAGTGCATAAGTGACTGTGGAGGCCAATTCTGGACCCACACGTCCTTCCACAGTGGGGACATAGGTTTCCAGGCAGGAGTTGATCACGGTGTGTGCCAAGCGTGCCTTCCTCCTAGCACGTTTCTCCCTTGCGTCCTGAGTATAGCGACTTTAGTTTCCACCGAACGTCTTTTGTTCCAGTAGTTTTTATCCATTGAAGATAGGGGTTCCATCTGTTCCTTATCGTGGTGGACTTGACCTTCCACGTTGTTTCCTGTGACGTGACTGCGACAATGTCCGACTGAATAAATTCAAACAAATAACTATTCCACGCCTCTACTGTCCATTTTTCACTATCTGTCCATTTTTCTCTATCTTTCCAACCTAAAGCTATCGTTGCCTTTCCCGCTAATATCAGAGCTTTGAAAGTAAGCTGGTCCCCTTTCTCTATAGCCGTGTTTCCAAGTATACCCATTGTCATAAAATCAAAGTCTATAGAAACTTCACTTTAAACAGCTCATTAATAACCTTTAGGATTTTATTCCAGATTTCCTTTACCTCTGGGCATTCCCAGTACATACGGGAAAACCATCCCTTAGCTTGTATGCAGCCCTCTTTATGCCCCAAAGGGGCAGTTCCTTTTTCGGACGCGCCAGCCCTGTGCCATTCAAAGCCCAATGCTAGCTGCTACTCTGAAATCAGAATATTGGAAAGCATTCAATTTAGCAGGCCAGGTGGGGAGATGTAAGCATTCTGACTTTCTGCGAGTGCATTTGAATTAGCTGGCTTTGCCTGAGCGTGTTTCGCTCAGATCTGTTACACCACTTCTGTGCAGCAGTTGCTGACCTCTCCGTCTTGTTAGCAGCGAATTAGTCATTGGCTCACTTTTCTGAAAGTTCTTCTTTCATAGTGGCAAACCTGACCCTGGTCAAAGCCGATGGATTGATTCGGGAGTGTGGCTGGCTGTGGCTGCTCCAGGGACACCAGAAGCCCGCCAGCAAAACATTCCCAAGAACTTTCCCTGCGAGAGACAGGAGAACATCCAGCACTCCTGAAGTAACCCAGAGGTCTTGCCTGAAGCCTTTTCTGGCCGGATTACAGGTCTCTGGCTCCAGTGTGCAAGGAAGTAAATCATTAGCACAATGCATGGCGCCAGAGGAAGGTCTTGAATTTGGGACTTCTGGCTAGGATGACCATGGGTCCTACTTTACAGCGGAATGGGTGTTCTCTTTGAAGTGAGGATGCTTAAAAATAAATAATCATTTCAAACAGCAGTTCCCAAACATTGGGGGAGCCACCACCCTTGCTTGGTTCCACAAACTCATCGCCTACCCTATAAATTCAGAATAGGGGTCTACACAACCCACTAAGGAAGACAACAGCATGATAAAATTCAAAACAGTAACTATTGGTTGCCGGTTGTCTTTGTCAAAAAAATGAAGATCATGGCCACTTGGCCCATCACCTCCTGGCAAATAGAAGGGGAAGAAATGGAGGCAGTGAGAGATTTTACTTACTTGGGCTCCATGAGCACTGCAGATGGTGACAGCAGTCATGAAATTAAAAGACGCCTGCTTCTTGGGAGAAAAGCAATGGCAAACCTAGACAGCACCTTAAAAAGCAGAGACATCACCTTGCCAACAAAGGTCCGTATAGTTAAAGCCATGGTTTTCCCAGTAGTGATGTATGGAAGTGAGAGCTGGACCATGAAGAAGGCTGATCGCCGAAGAATTGATGCTTTTGAATTCTGGTGCTGGAGGAGACTCTTGAGAGTCCCATGGACTGCAAGAAGATCAAACCTATCCATTCTTAAGGAAATCAGCCCTGAGTGCTCACTGGAAGGACAGATGGTGAAGCTGAGGCTCCAATACTTTGGCCACCTCATGAGAAGAGAAGACTCCCTGGAAAAGACCCTGATGTTGGGAAAGATGGAGGGCACAAGGAGAAGGGGACGACAGAGGACGAGATGGTTGGACAGTGTTCTTGAAGCTACCAGCATGAGTCTGACCAACTTGCGGGAGGCAGTGGAAGACAGGAGTGCCTGGCGTGCTCTGGTCCAGGGGGTCACGAAGAGTCGGACACGACTAAACGACTAAACAACAACAACAACTATTGGTTGCACGTTTAATTCATTCAACAAAACTGATGCACTTGATTCGCTTTTCAAAGTCTAAAAGTCATTTACACCTCCAGCACCCCCTGCTGCCTGCTTAGTGCTCCCTGGGCAATCCCACTGCCACCAGGGGGCAGTACTGCCCACTTTGGGCATCACTGATTTAGATGGAATAGCAGAAGGGGGCAGAGGATTCAGTTGCCCCCCCACAGGGAGTCCCTGGACAGGAGAGGAAGCAGGGACACAGTCGTCTGGTCACAGCCTTGTCCACCATGGGGGAGTGCACTCCATTTCTCTTTAGATTCAAGTGATTATGCCCAAATTTGTCTTTATGCCTATAAATTAGCTCCTGCCAAATTGTATGCAAGTATGTGCCTTCCTTTTTGGCAATGTACAAATATTAAGAAGAGTTCTGCTGGATCAGACCCAGAATTCTGTTCTCACAACCAGCCTTTTGCACAGCCTTGAATTTTGCAGTGCAGTCCTCCAACCCAGGGCCAGATTTAGATTTGATGAGGCCCTAAGCTGCTGAAGGCAATGGGGCCCTTTATATGCCCAGCTGTCCTTTGTCCACAACAAATGGTCACTGTTTCTTGTGTTGAATATATGCTAGATGGTAATTTGTGGACCTGATGGGTAACTAAAGCCATTTGCACATGTTGCCGTGCAACTAGTCCATGTAGAATGTAGGCACCCTATATATAGAAATGAGCAAACCAGTGATATTTTAGGGAGCAGGCTAGCAGGCGGGGCCCATGACTTACATCGCAGGAGCCTACACAAGACAAAACACTGTTGCTGTATGTAGGTTTTATTTTATCTCTTTTTTATCTTGTATTTTGGAAATGTACATCCAGTTTTTTTCCCCTTTCATTTTTTGGGGGGACGCCCAAGAGAGTGGGGCCCTAAGCTATGGCTTGTTTAGGTTATACGTAAATCCAGCACTGATTCAGGCCAGGTGGTGTACTGCAGCTTTTAGCCCAGTAGGGATCAGCTGGCCAGAGGAGCCAAAGAGGGTCATACTCTTTGGAGACTTTGCTAAAAAAATAAAATAAAAATCATTGAACCCCCAGCCTTCCTAGTGGTCAACAGTGCTTTGACACAGGGACATTTTTGGCGCTACGATTTGCAGCTGATTTTATGCTTGCCTCGCCTAATTGCCTGTAGCTGTGGGTTTTGCGTTTCTTTTGATTTCAGAAACTCTGGCATCTAAGCGGAGCCTGAGGGTGGAACTGGGGCTAGTCGAAGCAGGGAGGCAAAGTATAGTTAATGGCAAAATCTTTTTGGTTTCACACTCTTCCGGGGCTGAGAGAAACAATAATGAGCTGAATCTTGGAAGGGACAGTTTCCAGTCTGTGTGACTTTTCCATGTCTTCATATGTTCTATTTTTTACATTAATCTGTGAATTAGTATGATTTTTAAATCCACATGAAGATTGAAATACAAATTTAAATAAGCATTTATGAATGCATTTTCTACCCATTACACCTTTGTAAGAAATTGACCTTTTAGAGCACTTAAACGTTGGAACTCCCTGCCTATTGACATCAAGCGGTCCTCTGGTGACGAAGTTTTCGGGATACGGCTGGGCCTCCGGAACGGATCCCGTTTGTAGCTGGAGGTACCACTGTATCAGGCTTACTAGCCGCTTGGCTTCTCAATATACTCTGACTGGCCTCTATTATTTCCTCCTACCGATCGGGAACCCACTTAGGGACTCTATATGGGCTCTTGGATACCCCATAAAGGAGCAGTTTTTTCTTATAACAACGGACAAAGCAGAAGAGTTTTGGGGACGACGACACCCAGAAATCATTTCAGCATTTTTGGTTCAGCCTGAATTTGTTGTTTAGTCGTTTAGTCGTGTCCGACTCTTTGTGACTCTATGGACCAGAGCACGCCAGGCACTCCTGTCTTCCACTGCCTCCCGCAGTTTGGTCAAACTCATGCTGGTAGCTTCAAGAACACTGTCCCACCATCTCATCCTCTGTCGTCCCCTTCTCCTTGTGCCCTCCATCTTTCCCAACATCAGGGTCTTTTCCAGGGAGTCTTCTCTTCTCATGAGGTGGCCAAAGTATTGGAGCCTCAGCTTCACAATCTGTCCTTCCAGTGAGCACTCAGGGCTGATTTCCTTCAGAATGGAGAGGTTTGATCTTCTTGCAGTCCATGGGACTCTCAAGAGTCTCCTCCAGCACCAGAATTGAAAAGCATCTATTCTTCGGCGATCAGCCTTCTTGATGGTCCAGCTCTCACTTCCATACATCACTAGTAGGAAAACCATAGCTTTAACTATACAGACCTTTGTTGGCAAGGTGATGTCTCTGCTTTTTAAGATGCTGTCTAGGTTTGCCATTGCTTTTCTCCCAAGAAGCAGGGGTCTTTTAATTTCGTGGCTGCTGTCACCCTCTGCAGTGATCATGGAGCCCAAGAAAGTAAAATCTCTCACTGCCTCCATTTCTTTCCTTCTATTTGCCAGGAGGTGAGGGGACCAGTGGCCTGAATAGGAAGCTGTTTTATACTGAGTTAGACCATTGGTCTGTCTAGCTCAGTACTGACTACACTGACTGACAGAGGTTTTCGAGGGTCACAGAGAGGGGGCCTTCCCAGCCCTGCCTGGGGATGCAAAGGATTGAACTCAGGTTCTTCTGCAGATGATCCACACTGAACTACCATCCCCACCTCTGCCACCGGGGTTTTCAGAAATAGAAAGGTGTGGAGATTCGGGGAAGGCTTAGGGTGAGCAAGTTCAGAGCAAGAACCACAGGAGAGCATCCGAAATGCACAAAGAGTTTTTCCTCTCCTCGTCTTCCACGGCTCGAGTCGAGGAGTGCATCATGATGCTATTTAAGGTCTACCTTAAGATATTCCTCACCTGCCAAGGCAGCCTCTGGGGCCGAACATCTCGTCTCCTCGCTTGCTTCTCTCATTTCTCCCTGCCTTTCCCTGAGCGGGTGACAGGTACAAAGGCTTCTGCGCTTCCTCTAACTTATTCCGCACCGCAGGCCAAAACCCGGCTCTCGTGAAAGGAAACCATAACAAAGGGCAGCGCTCTGGAGGCTGCACCAGCCACAAGGGTCAGCCTCTTCCCTGAACTTTTGGTATTTGGATGCAGTAGATGTGCATGCATTCATATTTAGCTTAGGGGCTTAAGAGACTCAGCATGCGCCTCCCCCACTCCTTCCTTTTTATTTTGCGCAAACGTGGGCCAGGAAACCCTTTGCAAGCAGGGCTTTGAGGCTGCGCCTTGAAAACAGAAAGAGGACACCAGGATTTCCACCCCTTCTGTCCTTGCAAAGAGTCATTGGCTTTGACTTCAAGAGGGGGGAATGACCCAGAACTAAAAATGGCAGAGCGACCTGCAGTATTTGCAGAGCATAAATAACATTTTCTGGAATCGGATACGGTCTGGTGGGTGCTCTGCCGTCCACAGCGAATTTGGGATTCCAGGAAGAGAAGTCAGGTGGAAGGATGTCTCCATCCCCATCATTCAGCCCAGACACTGAGGTCCAGCGCCGAGGGCCTTCTGGTGTTTCCTCGCTGTGAGAAGTGAGGTTACAGGGAAATGGGCAGAGGGCCTTCTCGGTGGTGGCACCCGCCCTGTGGAACACCCTCCCTTCAGATGTCAAGGCAATAAACAACTATTTTACTTTTAAAAGACAACTGAAGGTGGCCCTGTTTAGGGAAGTTTTTAATGTCTGGTGCTGTATTGTTTTTAATATGCAGTTGGAAGCAAACCATAGTGGCTGGGGAATAAATACAGTCATACCTTGGGTTAAATAATAATAATAATAATAATAATAATAATAATAATAATAATAATAAATTTATTTATATCCTGCCCAGCCAAAGCCGAGCTCAGGGCAGCTAACAACAATAAAATAGTACAACATATGGTTCAGGTTGAGCGTTTTCAGGTTACGCTCCACGGTGACCCAGAAGTAACGGAACGCGTTACTTCCGGGTTTCGCCGCTCCCGCATGTGCAGACGCTCAAAATGATGTCATGCGCATGCACGAAAGCGGCAAAATGCGACCAGCACACGTGCAGACATGCAGTCACATGTTATCCCGTTCGCATCCAGAGGTAGCACTGTAAATTTATTATTATTATTATTATTATTATTATTATTATTATTATTATTATTATATCTGACTCCCGCTGGGCGATGAAATAGCCAACAATAAGTCCCCACGCTAAAGGCAGAAGTGGGTGAGGAATTGGAGCCTGTTCACATTTAAAGGCAAACACCCCCAATTTGAGTTTTCCAAAACGAAACGCGAACCAAAACACAGCCCTCTTTTGAAATCCGCACTTCTTTCAGTTTCTCAGAGCAGTTCTCCGGCCAAGCACTGAGTCCTGGCATGTAATAGTGAAAACGGCAGACAAAATGCATTATATTAGGGGAAATAGCTTTGGAAAATTGCGTATAGCAGGCAACCTTGCACCTCAAAATGCGCATAGTAGCATACATGTGTGCAAGAATGCTGATGAATTGTCTCAAGAGCTTTAGAAAACCTTGCAAACTGATGTGGAAATGTGGAGACCTGGACTCAAGGCTGGGGAAAAAAATGAGAAACTCGATTTCTCAAGAAATTAAGAAAACCCAAAAGCATTGAAAACCTATGGATTCAAATTATTACAAGAAAGGGCATTCGGACTAAACATTAGGAAGAACTTTCTGTCAGTAAGAGCTGATGCAAAGATAAAGATGGAGATTTTTATCACACATGGTGGACATGTGAGAAAATGAAACAGTTTTGGGAACAGATTTATAACAAATTGAAAAAGATTTTTAAATACACTTTCCCGAAAAAGCCAGAAGCTTTCTTGCTAGGCTTGATGGGAGAGGAAATAGAAAAAGCAGATCAAAGGTTATTTATGTATACAATGACTGCTGTCAGAACTTTGTTAGCCCAAAAAATGGAAAGTACCAGAGTTACCAACAATAAAGGAGTGGCAGATGAAGATAGTTGATTATGCGGAACTAGCAAAACTGACCTGAAGAATCTGAAATCAGGAGGAAGCAAAATTCCAAAAAGATTGGAGTAAATTTATGGAGTACATAAATAATAACTGTAGAAATTTGAAGACTCTGGCAGGACTGAAATAAATCTTACAATATAGATAGGATTGGA
Source organism: Podarcis filfolensis (assembly GCF_964270895.1). Lineage (NCBI taxonomy): Eukaryota > Metazoa > Chordata > Lepidosauria > Squamata > Lacertidae > Podarcis > Podarcis filfolensis. Next base: position 94,849,733 of record NC_139609.1, on the reverse strand, counting down.
TACAATAAGAAACTGTGGAAAAGTAACTGATATAAGAAAACCTGTTGAAGGGAGGGAAGGAAGTCAGTGCTCAGCAGAGTGAGGGGAAAGAATGTGGGTAAATGATTGCTGAATTTTACTGTATTTTGTTTGTTTGTATTAAATGAAACACCAATAAAAAGCATTTTTTTAAAAAAGAGAGAGCTGATGACAGTGGAATAGATTTCCTTGGAAGGTGATGGACTCTCCTTCATTGGAGATTGGGTGGCCATCTGTCAGGGATTCTTCAGCTGTGATTCCTGCATTTCAGAGGGTTGGACTAGATGACCATAGGGGTCCCCTTTCAACTCCACTATGATTCTAAGGCAGGTTTTTTGGAAGTGTGGGATGCAACTCACCTTGCTGGGAGGAACTTGCATGAAGTTAAAAGAGAGGGTGGCGCTATGGGTTAAACCACAGAGCCTAGGACTTGCCGATCAGAAGGTCGGCGGTTCAAATCCCTGCGATGGGGTGAGCTCCCGTTGCTCGGTCCCTGCTTCTGCCAACCTAGCAGTTCAAAAGCACGCCAAAGTGCAAGTAGATAAATAGGTACCGCTCCAGCGGGAAGGCAAATGGTGTTTCCGTGCACTGCTCTGGTTCGCCAGAAGCGGTTTAGTCCTGCTGGCCACATGAATCATAGAATCATAGAATCATAGAGTTGGAAGAGACCACAAGGGCCATCGAGTCCAACCCCCTGCCAAGCAGGAAACACCATCAGAGCACTCCTGACATATGGTTGTCAAGCCTCTGCTTAAAGACCTCCAAAGAAGGAGACTCCACCACACTCCTTGGCAGCAAATTCCACTGTCGAACAGCTCTTACTGTCAGGAAGTTCTTCCTAATGTTTAGGTGGAATCTTCTTTCTTGTAGTTTGGATCCATTGCTCCGTGTCCGCTTCTCTGGAGCAGCAGAAAACAACCTTTCTCCCTCCTCTATGTGACATCCTTTTATATATTTGAACATGGCTATCATATCACCCCTTAACCTCCTCTTCTCCAGGCTAAACATGCCCAGCTCCCTTAGCCGTTCCTCATAAGGCATCGTTTCCAGGCCTTTGACCATTTTGGTTGCCCTCCTCTGGACACGTTCCAGTTTGTCAGTGTCCTTCTTGAACTGTGGTGCCCAGAACTGGACACAGTACTCCAGGTGAGGTCTGACCAGAGCAGAATACAGTGGCACTATTACTTCCCTTGATCTAGATGCTATACTCCTATTGATGCAGCCCAGAATTGCATTGGCTTTTTTAGCTGCCGCGTCACACTGTTGGCTCATGTCAAGTTTGTGGTCAACCAAGACTCCTAGATCCTTTTCACATGTACTGCTCTCAAGCCAGGTGTCACCCATTTTGTATTTGTGCCTCTCATTTTTTTTGCCCAAGTGCAATACTTTACATTTCTCCCTGTTAAAATTCATCTTGTTTGTTTTGGCCCAGTTCTCTAATCTGTCAAGGTCGTTTTGAAGTGTGATCCTGTCCTCTGGGGTGTTAGCCACCCCTCCCAGTTTGGTGTCATCTGCAAATTTGATCAGGATGCCCTTGAGTCCATCATCCAAGTCGTTGATAAAGATGTTGAATAAGACCGGGCCCAAGACAGAACCCTGTGGCACCCCACTAGTCACTCTTCTCCAGGATGAAGAGGAACCATTGATGAGCACCCTTTGGGTTCGGTCAGTCAGCCAGTTACAAATCCACTGAGTGGTAGCATAGTCAAGACCGCATTTTACCAGCTTCTTTACAAGAATATCATGGGGCACCTTGTCAAATGCCTTGCTGAAATCAAGGTAGGCTACATCCACTGCGTTCCCTTCATCTACCAGGCTTGTAATTCTGTCAAAAAACGAGATCAGGTTAGTCTGACATGACTTATTTTTCAGAAATCCATGCTGACTATTGGTGATCACAGCATTCCTTTCTAGGTGCTCACAGACTGTTTGCTTAATGATCTGCTCCAGAATCTTCCCTGGTATTGATGTCAGACTGACTGGGCGGTAATTATTTGGGTCCTCTCTTTTCCCCTTTTTGAAAATAGGGACAACATTTGCCCTCCTCCAGTCTGCCGGGACTTCGCCTGTTCTCCAGGAATTCTCAAAGATGACTGCCGGTGGTTCTGAAATCACATCTGCCAGTTCTTTTAATACTCTTGGATGCAGTTCATCTGGCCCTGGAGACTTGAATACATCTAGACTAGCCAAGTATTCTTGTACTATCTCCTTAGTTATTCTGGGCTGTGTTTCCTCTGCTGAATCATTTGCTCCAAATTCTTCAGGTCGGGCATTGTTTTCTTTATCGGAGAAGACTGAGGCAAAGAAGGCATTGAGGAGTTCAGCCCTTTCTGTGTCCCCTGTTTGCATTTCACCATCTTCTCCTCTGAGTGACCCCACTGTTTCTTTGTTCTTCCTTTTGCTACGAACATACCCATAAAAGCCTTTTTTGTTGCTTTTAACCTCTCTAGCAAGCCTGAGTTCATTCTGTGCTTTAGCTTTTCTGACTTTGTGTCTACACGTGCTGGCTATTTGTTTGAATTCCTCTTTGGTGGTTTCCCCCCTTTTCCATTTTTTGTACACATCCTTTTTTAATCTTAACTCAGTTAAAAGTTCTTTAGATAGCCACCCTGGCTTCTTTAGGCACCTTCCATGTTTCCGTCTCATTGGTATTGCCTGAAGTTGTGCTTTTACTATCTCCCTCTTAACAAACTCCCAGCCATCATGAACTCCCTTTCCTTTTAGTATTACTGTCCATGGGATCTCACCAAGCACTTCCCTAAGTTTTATGAAGTCGGCTTTCTTAAAGTCGAGAAATTGAGTCCTAGTATGCTTGGCTGCTCCTTTCCGCTGTATAGTAAACTTCAGAAGAGCATGATCAATCGCGCCTAATGATCCTTCCACTTCTACCCCACTAACCAGGTCATCAACATTGGTTAGGACCAGATCTAAAATGGCTGTTCCTCTTGTTGCTTCTCCCACTTTCTGGACAATGAAGTTGTCTGCAAGGCCAGTGAGGAATCTGTTTGACCTTATGCTCTTGGCTGAGTTTGACATCCAACAAATATCCGGGTAATTGAAGTCCCCCATTACTACTATCTCCCTTCCTTTTGCATGCTTGGCCATCTGTTCCAGGAAGGCATCATCTATGTCCTCCGTTTGGTTTGGGGATCTATAGTAAACTCCCACAATGAGGTCACTGTTATTCTTCTCTCCCTTAATTTTGACCCAAATGCTCTCACTTTGGCTTTGAGGTTCTAAATCTTGGATCTCTTCACAGGTATACACATCCCTGACATATAAAGCCACTCCTCCTCCTTTCTTGTCTGGTCTGTTTCTCTGAAATAGATTGTATCCCTCCATTATTACATTCCAATCGTGGGACTTATCCCACCAGGTTTCAGTGATTCCTATTATGTCATATTTAGTTTGCTGTACCAAGAGCTCAAGCTCATCTTGTTTATTTCCCATACTTTGCGCATTAGTGTACAGACATTGAAGTCCATTAATCATTCCCCCGTGTCTCTTATTTAAGGATTTTTTCCTCCCACCACTAGGTCTGCGTGCTGTTTGCTCCATTCGGTCTATGACATTTGGATGATCAGCTTCATCAATTGATAGACTCCTACCTTCAGGAGCACTGTCTCCCTCCCCCACATTAGTCAGTTTAAAGCCCTCCTGATGAGGTTTCTGAGATTTTTTGCAAAAACATTCCTCCCAACTGTTGTGAGGTGCAGCCCATCGCTTGCCAGAAGTGCATCTTCAAGAAACTGCATTCCGTGATCTAAGAATCCAAACCGTTCCTGTTTACACCATTTGCGAAGCCAGTTGTTCACTTCCACTATTTTTCCCTCTCTCCCTGGGCCACGTCGTTCAACTGGGAGGACAGATGAGATGACAATTTGTGCATTTAATTGCTTCAATTTCCTGCCCAGAGCTGTACCCGGAAGCTGTACGCTGGCTCCCTTGGCCAATAAAGCAAGATGAGCGGCGCAACCCCAGAGTCGGCCACGACTGGACCTAATGGTCAGGGGTCCCTTTACCTTTACCTAAAAGAGAGAGGAATCTTCAGATCCTTGCACTGTTTCACTGCTCTTTGCGCTGGCCTTTCCTTTGAACTTAGGCGGATATTCTTAGGGTGCAGCTTTCACTTCCGGTCTCCCCCTTCACTTCTCCTTTGGACCTTCTGGGAAGCAGACATCCTTTGCATCTATCCCTGCTGACAGCCAAGGAACAAGCACCTTGGATCTCCAACCAGTTAACTAGGAAATTTTTCCTATCGGAGACTACACTTCCAATAATAAACCTCTTTCTTGCCTGTGTCTGTGAGGCTGGAACAAGGTAAACCTGCCCTCCCAGCAACGATTCAAAAGCCATCAGCTTCAAGCTGTGTGCCAACCGCGCACATCATTCAACAAAAGAGGCATAGGAAACTGTCTCATTACCACCCCTCAGGCTAGTTCATTATTGTCTGCACTGGCCAGCAGCTGCAGCCGCTTTCCAGGGATGAGGAACAAAAATAATTCTGTTCGCATTTTGGGCAAAGCATGCTCCAAAAATGCACAGTTAGTGGAAATAATGAAAGAAAATGTGTCAAGTGTAGGGGATTCACTTGCAAAAAAAATAATGATGTGCATATTAGGAGGAAGGCTTGCAAAAACGCATAGAGATTTTGGAGAGGGTGTTTTCTAGTTTGCCAGCAACAGTTGTTATCTCTGAGAAACGTAGAAAATTGCATGATATATTTATACGAATTCTTCAAACTTACACAACCCCTTTAAAATTAGGTAAGGAACCAAATGTTGTATAATACTGTTTTATAATGTATGACTGTTTTATAACTTATGATAATTTAGAATTTAAATGTATTTTCATGTAATGCTTGATACTTCCAGCTGATGAAGGTGAATACATCAAAACGGGGCCCTGTCCTGGTTTCTGATCCATAATTGACTTCTGACTTCTGCTTAATGATTGAAACTAAGACCTTCACGTTGAACCTGACTATGGACTAACATGAACTTATCTCTACTCATAAACTCTTATCTCTAATTCTGTAACGAATTATTGTGTTATACATATCCTTATGAGTTTGAGTTTGTAATCTCCATTTGAGTTTGTAATCCTTGTCAGAATACATACTTTTGAATGGATTAGTTTTTGTTACAATTGACTATTGATTTGCAAGTAGGGACCACTCCCACTATTGAAACTTATATTGGCCAAATGTGGTGTAGCCAGCGTGGTGTAGTGGTTAAGAGCGGTGGACTCGTAATCTGGTGAACCGGGTTCGCTTCCCCACTCCTCCAGATGCAGCTGCTGGGTGACCTAGGGCTAGTCACACTTCTCTGAAGTCTCTCAGCCTCACTCGCCTCACAGAGTGTTTGTTGTGGGGGAGGAAGGAAAAGGAGAACGTGAGCCGCTTTGAGACTCCTTCGGGTAGTGATAAAGCGGGATATCAAAGCCAAACTCCTCCTCCTCCTCCTCCTCCTCCTCTTCTTTTTCTTCTTCGTGTGCTTTTTTCTTGGCGGAGAAGGGGTGGCAGTGGCTTCTGGTGAGATATCGCGAGCTCTCACCGAAATCCCATGAGATCTCACTGAGATCTCACAAGTTCTCGTGTGCTCTGCAAGGTCTCATGAGAGCTCCCCAACAGTGGCGTCTTACCTATAGAGGCTAGTGGCGCAGGGCACCAGGGCGCCAAGTTCTGGAGGGCGCCAGGGAAGAGGCGGAGGCTGGACGTGGCGCCTCCCAGCATCAGCTCGCCACCCTCACCCGCCTCCGCCATGCCGCGCCGAGGCAGCACAGCGCCCGGAGCCTCCACCTGCCGTGGCCACCGCAGCACGAAACAGCCAGCTGAGGTGGGAGCCGCCGCGTCCAGCCTCTGCCTCTTCCCTGCCGGAGGAGCTGCCCTCCAGCCGCTGCCCGCCTCCTCCAGCCCCGCAAAGCTGGGCGCGTTGCCGGCAGCGCTGTCCTCCCTAAAAAAGGTCGGCAACTCTGGGAAACTCTGGGTGGCAGAGGGATCTTCACACCACGGCACCGGATATGCTAAAGACGCCTCTGCTCCCCAAGACCTCACTGGAACCCACTGCTTCATGGGTGCTGCCGCAGGACCCAGATATGGGAGGCTTCAACCGGGGCATGGCAGCACAACCGCTTGCTGCTTTACTTTTTTTAAAAAATATATATATTAAAATAATTCAACATTAATACATACATGTTACGAATATACAAATCTAAAGAGTGAACACATCGCGCCTCACCTTTGAAAACTAGCAGAAAGAGTGTGAGTCTTCTTTTTCTTTTTTAGCTTGGTTTTATTGAAAGATTTTCATGGATAACAGAGGTACATATAACGTCTCTGTTTTCAAGTGCTTTTGCAGGTCAGTTGGAATTGGTGTGAGACACTTTTGAGAGGCATTGTGAGGTTGGGGAAAGAATGTCTTTGCAGCTTTCTTCTGGTTTAGCTTGTAGCTCAGAAGTGGAAGAGTTTATGGGTATGTACAAAAAACTCCAACGTGTTTGTGTGTGGGATAGCCTTAAAATAGGGCAGGAGAATCAGGTATAGCCCTCCAAAATTGTGTTGGGGGGTTGTTGGTCCCATCAGCCCTTGCTAGCATGGCCAGTTAGCGGTGGAGGCAGTTGGAGTCCCCAAAACAACTGGAAAATAAGACGAGCCCTGCAGGATGAAGCCCATGGCCCATCTGGTCCAGCATTCTGTTCTCTCTCTTTTAAAAAAAAATCAAATATTTTATTATTAAAATAATTCAACAGTAATACATACATATTACAAATATACAAACATACATTTCATACAATCCTTAAAAATATTCATACATCCCCACACTCAATCCCACAGATACTTCCTTTTCCCACCACCATCCCTCACCCCTCACCCCACCCTTGTGTTAGACTTCCTGTCTACTCAATTGTGATTTCTTTCCACTTCTATTACTTTCTTTCACACACGTTTAAACCAATTTTCTACTTCTTTTTCTGTTACACATTGTTATCCATCCCATTTAGTATTTCAGTATTTATAACGGAACTTGTTTATTCTAATAGGACTGATTTTTCAATATAATTTTGCAAGTATCCTTTAAACACCTTCCAGTCCTTGTCTATCTTCTCTTTTGAGATCCTTCCAATTTCTCCCATTGTTTTGGATATATTGTAATACTCCAATAATTACTGCTTTACTTCTAGCTGACATCCCGGCTACCAACTCTCTACTCTTAGCTCTGACTTTATTCCTTCTCACCAGTGGTGTAGCATGTGTTGCCAGTGGCCAGGACCACACGGAGGGGACTGGTGGGAAGTTGGGAAACTGGCATATGAAGTAGGGAAACGGACGTATTACGCAGGTGCATTTAACTGCCCAATATCACTCACGTCACCCAGGAGATCGTAGCTGAAGAGATAAGGGGGAGAAAGTAGTTGTTTGGAGAGGTTATTTCCTGGTGTGCATAGAGAAGCTGTTTTCAGTGGAGCCTAGTGAACAGTTTTCGTTCAGCAGCCTCAACTTTTGTAGCTGGAGTCAGTCAGGGCCCCGCCCTCCAAGGCCAGGTGGAAAAAGGCCTGCAAAGCAGGCAGCAGGTCTTCCGAGACTCGCAACCAAGATAGTCTGTGGAGGTATCCTTTGGAAGAAGTGGACTGACAGGCGCCACTCAGCCAAGGGCCTTCCATGCAAATCCCTATGCAAATGAAAATGTGTGGGGCTGGTCCATGGAGAAAGGTGATTCGCTCTCTTGCATAACCTTCAAACTCAGGGTCTCCATTGCTGCACAAACACCAGCAGAAAACCCTTTTGCCATGCAAACCACTATCTTATTGTTGTTGGCAATACCTCTGAGGCTTTTAATCTCACGGGGGATGCACAGGGAAGATAACTGGAAAATATACAATCCTGCGTGGTGTGGAGAAAGGAGGCAGACGAGAAGATTTTCCTGCAATGCTGTAATTCAAGGTCACCCAAAGGATATCGGTTGGCTGCAGATTTCAGGTGGAACTAAAAAGACAGACTGTGCTGCTTCCCAACCTGTTCTCTGCAGATTTTTTTTTTTGGAGAGCAGCTCTTACCACTGACATCCAAAACATCTGGAAGGCGCCATGTTGGGGAAGGCTGATGTACCGCTTTGCAAAAGGCATACGCATGGCGCTCACTTTCACAGGAGGGATTTCCCACGGGATGAAATGGCAGCAGCTCTCGAGGTTTTCGGATGAGAGGGGTCTCAATCTGGGACCGCTGCGCCGCAGAACTTCCCTACCTGGCCAACCTAGCGGGAAATTGAAAGGGAGGCTAGGCATGACTGCGGAGGACTGTATGGAGCATTATCACCATGGTCTAATAAGCCTGCTAGAGCCCAGTGATGGAGGAGGGAGGCCACCAGAAGGCACAAACCTGGAATTAGCCATGCTGATGAATTTAGATGGGGTGGGGGAGAGAGAGAGAGAAATATTTTTTTTAATTTATTGTATTTATGTTCTGCTTTTTCTCTCGAAGGAGCTCAAAGGGGCATACATGGTTCTTCCCTCTCCTCGGTTAAACCCCTTTAGTCTGAGAGAGGCAGTGATTGCCACAAGGTCACACCAAGTGGGCTTCATGGCCGAGTATCTGAACCCTGGTCTCCCAGGTCCTAAAGGGACACAGGTGGCGCTGTGGGTTAAATCACAGAGCCTAGTGCTTGCCGATTAGAAGGTTGGCGGTTTGAATCCCTGCGACGGGGTGAGCTCCCGTTGCTCAGTCCCTGCTCCTGCCAACCTAGCAGTTCAAAAGCCCGTCAAAGTGCAAGTAGATAAATAGGTACCGCTCCGGCGGGAAGGTAAACGGCGTTTCCGTGCACTGTTCTGGTTCACCAGAAGTGGCTTAGTCATGCTGGCCACATGACCCGGAGGCTGTATGCCGGCTCCCTCGGCCAGTAAAGAGAGATGAGCGCTGCAACCCCAGAGTCGTTCGCGACTGTACCTAATGGTCAGGGGTCCCTTTACCTTTTACTCCCAGGTCCTAGTCTGATACTCTAACCACTAAACCACACTGGCTCCCCTGTGAAAATGCACTGGTGACCAGAAAGGAAGTGTCTATCAATTCTGAATTTTATATTTGGATCCTGGTGCTGTGGCAGCTCTCCCCATCTTCCAGCTCACCTGCCCCGTTTTTGAAGTTTCAGCTCCAGTCTGAATATTCATTTGCTCATAATGAATATTCAGATCTGCAACTGCAACAAAACCTCAACTGTCTGAATTAGATATTTTTTAAAAAATAAAATAAAATAAAACAACAACAACTCCAACACAAAAACAGGCTTATCTGAATCAAATCGAAATGCAGTTAAGCGAATTAACAGTAATATAGTTGATAATGTATTACTTTAGTTAATTAATTTTAATTACTGTATATCGAGCATGATGAGCTCTTCTGAAATCTTTGCTCGAAGGGACGTGCAGAGGAATTTGATTTTCAAAAACTCTTGCTGCCGTGTGAGTTTATTTCCGACGAAGGAATCAAACTATTTTTTGTTTTGTTTTTAAGCACACTGCATACAGAAGGCAAACCTAGACAGACAAACCTAGACAGCATCTTAAAAAGCAGAGACATCACCTTGCCAACAAAGGTCCGTATAGTTAAAGCTATGGTTTACCCAGTAGTGATGTATGGAAGTGAGAGCTGGACCATGAAGAAGACTGACCGCCGAAGAATGGATGCTTTTGAATTATGGTGCTGGAGGAGACTCTTGAGAGTCCCATGGACTGCAAGAAGATCAAACCGATCCATTCTGAAGGAAATCAACCCTGAGTGCTCACTGGAAGGACAGATCCTGAAGCTGAGGCTCCAAGACTTTGGCCACCTTGGGAAAGATGGAGGGCACAAGGAGAAGGGGACGACGGAGGACGAGATGGTTGGACAGTGTTCTCGAAACTACCAGCATGAGTTTGACCAAACTGCGGGAGGCAGTGGAAGACAGGAGTGCCTGGCGTGCTCTGGTCCAGGGGGTCACGAAGAGGCGGACACGACTAAACCACTAAACAACAACAACATACAGAAGGCGGCAAGCCTATCTGTTGAATTGGATGGTGTTGGGCCAGTCACTGTCTCTTAGCCTGCCCTGCCTCACAAGGTTGTTGTGAGGGTAAAATGGAGAACCATGTGCGCCACACTCAGCTTCTTGAAGAAAAGGTGGGAGAGAAATGCAATAAACAAAAATAACAACAAGCTGGCTTTGGAATTGGGGAAAACAAGGAACGGAGTGCAGGGAATGCACAGGAAGGGCCAATGTGACTCATTTTGAGTCTCTCTCTCCATTTCTCATTTTTCCAATCTTAAATTCAGTTCTCCACATTTCCACATCATCATCTTCATCTATACCTTTCCCCGTAACATAATGTATTTTAGTATATGCATTTTTATCCTTACTTTACCCCGGTAAAGCATTTTTTTGTGTGTGTGCTCATTATGTCACTGGCGAACTGCATTGCAAAATTCGTGGACATGCTTCAGTCTGTGTATTGTTTCGGAAATTGCAAATTAAGAAGGTTTGCTTTGAAATTGGAACTTAATTGAATTTCTCTTCCTTCTCCTGCGTTTTCTTGGCAAGATCCAGAAGCTGCAAAGGCATCAGAAAAAGCCTGGTTGAGTGAAAATGCTGCCCTGTGAAAGTCTCTTAACATCCTGATAGTATACTACAGTGGTTTCCAACCAGTGTGCCGTGTGTCAGGAGTTCAGCCTACACTCGAGTAGGACCCTGGCAGAGACACATGCCCAACTTGCATGTTCCCTTCCTCCTGGTCTTTTGTTCGGGAGCTTCAAAAGCTTTCTTCTGCCCGAACATCACAGCGACCGATGCCAACCAATTCTGCGGAGGGATCCGCAGAATTTGCGCATCATGCTTAACAGACCTCAGCAACTCAGCATTTTGGCTAATCTACTTTATTTGCATATAAACACACACGGAGCACTGCAATATGGCTTCCTCTCTCTCTAGCATCAGACAGCAAAGAGAAAAAGACCAAAGGACAGTAGTGCCACTTCACGGAACACAGTAACACAAACATCCTGTCTTCGTCACTTCCCACTCTGTGGAGTCAAAACATACACTGTCATGTGATAGACAACAATCCCATGACTGCCATCATGGAGCAGGAATTCTAACACAGTCTGGGGTGCCATGAATGATGGTCGGGGTGCCACGGGCAACACTGGCCTCTGTCCCTCTTTCCTTCCCTCCCTCCTCTGATGCCCTCGCATCTCTGCCTCACAAAGGCTTCCACAGCTGTTTGTTGCAGCAGCCCTGGCTACAAGCTCCACAGGCGAGTGGTGCCTCTGGGGCTGACCAGGGGGTGCTGGTTGCCAGGAGCTGAGGCAGTCTTGGAGTAAGCAAGCAAGTGGGTGAGGGAGCCCAGCCGGCCAGTCCGCCAGCCCTTGCTGTTGGGAATGGACAGACAAGTCCCAGGCCCCTGTGGGGCAGTGGGAGGAAGGATCTCTCTTTGGGGCAGGTGGGGGCAGCTCAGAGACCAGGGGCGGCAGCAGCGACTGCCCGGAGGACTCCCAAGGAGAGGAGGCTGAGGGAACACTCCACAAGGGAGAGTGTTTGATAAAGGGTGAGGGGCTGCCAGCTCTGCAGGCAAGGGGGGGCATAACTGGGCTCCTGAGCCCCACAGGGGTGCCGCAGAAAGGATGTAGTTGGTCAAGGGAGCCGTGGACCCAGAAAGGTCAAAAACCATAAACCTTAAATGACCAAAATTCAAAAAAGGGGGTTAAAACTCCCAAAAATTCTGAAGTATTATAATCCTAGCTCAACCTAGGTGAAGCAAAGCACAGTAATAAACAGTTGAAAGGTACAGTTTCTAATACTAAGTTTACAAAAAAGGTTGAACTAGGATAATAATACTCAGAATTTTGGGGAGTTTTAAACCCCTTTTTTGAATTTTGGTCATTTAAGGTTTATGATTTTTCTATTTCCTTCTGAGGAAACTGAATAGTTCAGTGAAATGAGGTTTGTAGCCGGCTTCCTGTTAAGACTTTGTACAATTCTAGGTTTTTCTAATTTTTTCCTTAAACTTACTGATTTTTTTATTTAGTTTATTTTTATAAGCTAATACTTCTACTCGATTACGTCTCGTTTCAGGGATTTTCACGGTATTTCATTTGTTTTGTGTAATTTCCCAAATGGGGAAATGGCTTGGCCTGTCTCCAAGGCAGTGTGAATCGCTTTCAGAGTCCATCTCTGCCACGCCTCCCCTCCTAGTTCTACACATCTCCTCCCTGATTCCCTCTCTGCGTACTTCGCTCATCTGTTGTAGGTGCCTGGGCAGCAGTGAGAGGGAGGGGAATAAGTCTCTCCACCTCTCCTTCGGTGCCTGCTGTGCTCTGATGCAGCACATCAGGCACCAGTAGCCCCAGGGAAATGCAGTTTTCCCAAGGCTCCCTGTGATGGTAACCTCGGGAGAGCTGCATTTCCCAGGGAATTAATCTGCCTGGTGCGCTGAGGCACAGCCTGCTGGAAATCTGTCCCTTGGCTCACCCCATTATGTCATTTATTTTCAGTCTTTCTGCATCACTCAATGACAAAAGTTATCTGGCAGCTATGCAAGCAAACATAGAAGGATAGAATTGTAGAGTTGGAAGGGACCCTAGGGTCATCTAGTCTGACCCCCTGCGATGCAGGAATCTCAGCTAAAGCAGATAAACCCAACCTCTGCTGAAAAACCTCCAAGGAAGGAAAGTCTGCTACCTCCTGAGGGAGACACTTCCGCTGTCAAACAGCTCTTACTCAGAAAGTTCTTCCTGATGTTTAGTTGGAATCTGTGACTTGAATCCACTGGTTTGAGTCTTGCCCTCTGGAGCAGGAGAAAACAAGCTTGCTCTATCTTCCATGGGACGCAGGTGGTGCTGTGGATCAAACCACAGAGCCTAGGACTTGCCGATCAGAAGGTCGGCAGTTCGAATCCCCGCGGCGGGGTGAGCTCCTGTTGCTTGGTCCCTGCTCCTGCCAACCTAGCAGTTCGAAAGCACATCAAAGTGCAAGTAGATAAATAGGTACTGCTCTGGCGGGAAGGTAAACGGCGTTTCCGTGCGCTGCTCCGGTTCGCCAGAAGCGGCTTAGTCATGCTGGCCGCATGACCCGGAAGCTGTACGCCGGCTCCCCCAGCCAATAAAGCGAGATGAGTGCCGCAACCCCAGAGTTGGCCATGACTGGACCTAATGGTCAGGGGTCCCTTTACCTTTACTGGGTGAAAACCAAGTGGCTGTTGCCAAGTGGAAAAATTCCTACCAGGCCCCTCAACAGCGACTGACCGAAGTCCATAGCAAGGTTAAAGAAAAGAAAACCTTAAAGGGCGGGAGGGTGGGAGAACCGGAGCAGCTGGAAGGTGGAAAAGAGGGAGATCCCCAACTGCATCCTGCCTTTATGGGGCAGGGCATGCCCCCGGACCAACCCGATTGGCCAGCTAGGGGGTGACGCAGCTGGGAACCACCCAGTCGTGCAGGGGCCGGCCTCCCACCCCCTGCACAAGTGGAGGGGCCGTGAAGCCCGCAACCCCACCTCCTCCTCAAGGTGGGAGTGGCTTTAGCCAAGATGGCTCTATCCTGGCTCCTAAATACCAGTTGCTGGAAACCACAGGAGGGGAGAATGTTTTTGTGCTTGCTTCTGGATTCTGAATGTTCATACAAATCATAGAATTGTAGAGTTGGAAGGGAACCCCAAGGATCATCTAGTCCAACCCCCTGTTATGCAGGAATACAAACTAAAGCATCCATGACAGATGGCCATCCAACGTCTGCTTGAAAACCTCTAGGGAAAGACAGTCTGCAACCTCCCGAAGGCACTTTCTGTGAAATAAATAGATTGTGCCTCTGCCCCCCAACCTGTTGCTCCCTCCGCTGCAGCTGAAACGAAAGCCCAGAACGAGCCGTTTAGTATTTCCCCAACTCCCCGTTCTCTGATTATGTTTTACAAGGGGATATTTAGTTCGACAGTTCTGCTGATGTCGGCACTTGCTCCGAGTTCCCAGCCCTTGAAATGGAAACCCAGCCATGCATGGCTCCTTCCCACAGAAACACACATTTATAACATCAGGACATCCTTGTAAAAGAGAAGGGGGGGGGGAGAGAGAGACCTTGAGTAGCTGCCATTTGCTTCCTGCCAAAAATGGGCACTTTTAATTGCACGGGCCAGGCTTATATGTTTGTAGCAGAGAGGGACAAAAAAAAAAAAATACTTCATTTGTGCGAGGGACACGGTGCCCTCTCCAGCCCCCTACTGCTTGCCCTCAAATCACCAGCGTAGAACCAAAAACAAGAAACATCTATTGGGAGCCAGAGAGTTACTGTCAGAGAAGTCTGTTCCTATGACAACCCCAAATCCCCAAACCCAGTTATCCTTCTTCATCAAATTTTGCAACAAGCCAGTTAAAAGGGAAAGAGAGAAAACGGGGGGTAGGGGGTGGGGAAATAAGATTTTAACAAATGGAATGTATAAAAGAGATCAATGGGATGATCGCACAGACTTCCTGCCTGCTCTAAGGGCACTGGTTTGTTTCTGATTAATTAAAATGCTCACGAAGAAATGGGAGTGATTCCTAATGCGCTGGGGCACTGAGCTTCTGAGTCACGACTCCCCTGAGGCTGTGTGTTCATTTTGGAGACAGCTGAAGCATGCATATCTGCCAGGGGTCTTTGTTTACCAGAGACCTGTCTCTGGTAGATCACTGGGTGGGTGGGTGTGTTTTGGGGGTACCTTTAAAAAAAATCACGAATTGCCACTGACTCTTCTTCCTTTGAGTCTTCACTGTGTGGACGCATCTATTGTGCATGCACATCTATATTTATCTATGTATCTATTGATCTATACATTAAGGCCACATGGAAGACTTCCTAGCCCAGAAAAGCGAGTTTCAGGGACTCGAGATGTTAATTTCACATATGAATTATTCAGATATGTGCAAGGCTGTCATGTCATGTTTTCTGTTGCTCCAGGGAACCAGGGCTAGAACCAATGGGCGGAAATGTCATGGAAGCAGATTTTGGCTAAACCCTAGGGGAAAGGTCCCTACTGCAAGAGCCGTTTGATGGTGGAATAGACTCTCAACAGGTGAGCTCTCCTTTGCTGGAGAAGCAAACATCTGGGCGGACATTTGTTCAGGAGGTGGCAGTTGCATCCTGCACCGAGGATCTTGCATTTAATTGAGGGTTGGGCCAGATGACCATCAGTGGTCCTTCCAGCAGCTATGCTTCTATGACTGTGCTACCCAAATTCTTCTCTGGTTTGAATTTGGGTCTTGTTATGTACTAACCTTGGAGCCTAGAACAATAGGCAAGTAGGATCCTAGAATGCAACAACTGATTGGCCTGCAGGGAAAGACCAATCAGGCTCCAGGAGGGAAGCAGAATCAGCCAATCAGATGGGACTCATTGTGTAAATAATGTATAGAAAAGCCTGAGGTTTGGGGGGCAATTCAATCACTGTTTTACAAGCTGCAAGAAAGAGCAGCTTGTTTTTTTATTAACAAATTCAGCATAATCAACTGAATTCAACAATACAAATAATCTTCATTGTTCCCCCTTCCCATTTTCCCCCCTCCCCAACAAACCCTCCCTCCCCCACAAGACTTCCCTTAACTCCTCTCTCTGATTTCTCATCTCATATTGTTCTCTGCATATTATAAAATTATATACATCCTTATATTATCTATCCACCATATTAACCCAATAAATTTGTGTATGTTTATTCAAAACCTGCCAAGCAGTCCAGTTCATTTTGTTGTCTGTTTAAATAGACTGTAAAAGGTTCCCATTCTTCTTTAAAGTCACCGTGGTCTTTGTCTCGCAATTTATGTGTCAGTTTCGCCAGTTCTGCATAGTTCATCATTTTTTCTTGCCACTGTTCTTTCGTCGGGGTTTCCTCATTCTTCCATACTTGTGCTATCAAGACTCTTGCTGCCGTCGTTGCATACATAAACAAATTCTTTATTTTTCTTGGCAGGTCTTGTCCAACAATCCCTAACAAAAATGCTTCTGGGTTTTTTAAACAAATGTCATTTTAAACATTTTCTTCAACTCATTGTATATCATTTCCCAGAATTTTTTAATTTCTCTACATTCCCACCACATATGGTAAACAGTCCCTTCCTTTTCTTTACAGTGGGGGCACATCTATTTGACCTGCACCAGAACTAGGGGCGACCCCCAAACCAACTATGGAGACAGCTTGCCACAGTTTTTAGCACCTCTGTGGGCGGTGAACACGGCTGTTGTCAAACTGTAGCCTTATTAGACTTTACCTATTGGTGGGCTCTGCGTTGCTCCCGGATGGGAGGAAGGAAGTCAAATGACACCAAGGGTTGGTTCAGAGAAAGAGTTCTTTATTTCTGCTCTCTGGAGCAGCAGAAAGGCACTT
The DNA here is from genome assembly GCF_964270895.1 of Podarcis filfolensis. Classification (NCBI taxonomy): domain Eukaryota; kingdom Metazoa; phylum Chordata; class Lepidosauria; order Squamata; family Lacertidae; genus Podarcis; species Podarcis filfolensis. The sequence continues at coordinate 94,833,348 of NC_139609.1, read as the reverse complement.
GCGTGGTCAGTCCACAGCAAGTCCAAAAAATGAGAGATTTCATGCAGTATATATATCCTCCAGGCACCCTCTCCCCCCTTCCCCAGGAATCCAGTCACGTCAGCTTGTACACGCAGGTTGACATCACAGATGTTCCTGCTCCGGTACTCTTAACCATAAAAGGGTTTTCCTTCCCCATTCCTTCAAAACCAGCAGTAGAGGGGAGGAAGGGGTGCTTAACCCTTCCCATGTTGGAAGATACAGGGCAGATAGAAGAAAGACGTTCCTCACACAGCACATAGTTCAACTGTGGAACTCTCTGCCACAGGAGGGAGGCCCTGATGGAGATTTCTCTGAATCCCTCGACTTCCTACCTTCCCCTCTGTGGGTCCTGCTGTCAACATTTCCACCTGCATATTATTACCTAATCCATATTTTATATCTTTCCATGTTATCCATTGTATTTGTTGCATTACAAGCAATATTAAAATCCTGCCAATGTTTTCATCTGCTCACAGTGGTCTCCTAAATAAATTATAAATTTCCCCCATTCTTTCTTGAAGTTGTTGACTTCTTGGTTCCCGAGCTTAGCGGTCAGTTTTGCCACTTCAGCGTACTACAACAGCTTAATTTGCCATTCCTCTCTTGTGGGGATTTTGTTTTCTTTCCATCTTTGGGCTAGTAGCATCTGTGCAACGGTTTTTTTGGGGGGAGGGGGGTTTAAGTAGAGCCAAAGATCCAATAAATTTTATTTCAAAACCAAAAAGGAAAAAATTACAAGCATCAAATTCGAAATCCATATTTGTTTTCTAACATAAGCCTATTACATAGATTACCTAAATTAAAATATACATAATTACTCTAGGCTTCCCTTTGCTGTATGTAAATACAACACTGTTAGGAAATTTATATTATAAATAATATTATAGATTCCCACATGCCCCCCGCTCCCCTTCACCCATGTGTGAGCTCAACATTTTACTTCTTCCATCTTGTTGTGTTGTTATAATATAATAATTATTCAATTGATTCTATTGTTATTTTTTTTGCTTCCCCCTTCACGTTTTACGCATTATCTATTAATATTTCAATTCCAGAACCATATTTTTTCATCTATTCCTTCACTCCATCCCACTCTTTGATTGTGCTCTGATTTGAGTGGCCTCTAATAATTGCCGTCAATTTTGCCATTTCTACAAACTCTAAACTCAGCATCCATGCGACTGTTGTCACATACATAAAGTCTTTTCTGCTCCTTTGGAATATCAGTACCTACAATTCCGAACAGGAAAGCTTCTGGGTGTTTATCTATCTATCTATGTATCATCTATAATATATATAATATAATATATATATATATATATATATATGAATTAAAAATAATTAAAATAACTTTTTATACACACACACACACAAGTTATTTTAAACATTTTTTTCAATTCATTATATATCATTTCCCAGAAAGCTTTCATTACCTTACATCACCACCACATGTGATGGAAGGTGCCTTCTTTCTCTTTACACTTCCAGCAGGTATTTGTACTTGTCTTATACATTTTTGCGAACTTACTGGGAGTCAAATACCTCCGAGGCATCATTTTCATGTAGTTTTCTTTCAGTGTACAACAAACCGAGAATTTTAAATCAGTTTTCCATAACCTTTCCCATTCTGAAATTGAATATTATGCCCCAGGTCCCTTGCCCAGTGTATCATTACAGATTTAACTTGTTCATCTTTTGCATACCATTCCAAGAGCAACCTATACATTTTCAACAGTAATTTTATCTTGTTTTCTAATAAATCTTTTTCAAATCTTGAGGTCTCGTAACTGAAACCTTTCTTTTTGTCTGCCTTAAAAATATCATTTAATTGACGAAACTGTAACCAGTCCGTTAGTAAATCTCTCATCTTCTCACAATCTTTCAGTTTCACCTTATGTTCCACTTCAGTTAGCAGCTCTCTATATGTAGCCACTTAGGTGGTTTTCAAAGACGATGAGACAAATCCATGGCGGAGAGGGCTCATGATGGCTGCTTCTGAATACCAGTTGCTAGAAACCACTGGTGCTTGAATCCTGCTTGCTGGTTTCCCAAAATGGGCATCCGGTCATCCACCATGGGAATAGAATTCTGGACTAGATGGGCCATTGGCCTGATCAGGTGGGCTCGTCTTTTGTTCTGGAAGCAAAGGCTGTGACGGAAAACTTTGTTTTGCTGGGCAGGTTGAGTCAACAAGTGTTTTCTTTTTCCTTTTCCCCACCAGCAAACGGTTAACCAATGGCAGCCTCTGATTGGCCAGGAGAGGGGGAGTTGAAAAGGAGAGGATTTGGAGAGACAGTTGGTGGGTTGGGATGGAGCATGGATGGGCAAACTAAGGACCGGGGGCCGGATCCAGCCCAATCCCCTTCTCAATCCGGCCCATGGATGGTCCAGGAATCAGCATGTTTTTATATGAGTAGAATGTGTCCTTTTTATTTAAAATGCATCTCTGGGTTATTTGTGGGGCATAGGAATTAATTCATTCCCCCCCCAAAAAAATAGTCCGGCCCCCCACAAGGTCTGAGGGACAGTGGACCGGCCCCCTGCTGAAAAAGGTTGTTGATCTCCCACCAACTGAGGCGTTAAGTAATGGGGTCCTTTCCAACTCAACAGTTCTATGGTTCTACACATGTCATACATATAAGTGCAATAACACCAGTCATTTTATTAAAAGCAGTTGGTCCCCCCCAAGCCACTTAGAACAAGAAAGTCATCACCTGCCATTGGAAGGACAAGGAGGGAGCCAGTCTGGTTTCTCAGGGTGGGATAAGTCCCAAAGTTTGGGAGCAGCCACCGAGAAGGCCCTGTCCTCCATCTCCACCAAACATATCTGTGATGGTGGAGGGACTGAGAGAACACCGCCCCCTCCCCTTAAGATACGGGTAGGCAAACTAAGACCTGGGGGCTGGATCCGGCCCAATCACCTCCTAAATCCAGCCTGCTGCTGGTCGAGGAATCAGCTTGTTTTTACATGAGGAGAATGTGTGCTTTTATTTAAAATGCATCTCTGGGTTATTTGTGGGGCATAGGAATTTGTTCATTCTTTTTTTCAAAATATAGTTTGAGGGACAAGGTATGAGGGACAGTGGACTGGCCCCCTGCTGAAAAAGTTTGCTGACCCCTGGGATAAAGGTTGGGAGGTTGGGAGTGAGAGGAGAGAGAGTTGGTTCTGGGTGGAAACATCCACTCTGAGGAATATATCACAAGCTAGAGAAAGGAGTCTCTGAGCTTAGGGTGAAGGACAGTGTGTGGTGTCCTGTAATAGTAACAGGCCAGGAATTAACTGGGAGGCTGAGCCAGGAGAAGTAGAAGCTGGAAAGATACAGTCTACTTGGGTCTCATTCCAGTCAGGAGGGGAGAGATTCTCCTACAAAAAGAGAAGACTCCCAAACCAATTAAGATGGCTGTGGAGATCCCTTGGGTCTGTTGCTTGGAGTACCTCAGGAGTAGGGTTGAAAATACCACCTTGTTTAAGAACCAAAGTATTAAGCAGCAACAGCTGTGCAACAACTGAGAAAGAACTGAAGTGAAAATAACATTATACAGTCATACCTCTTGTTACGTTTGCTTCAGGTTGAGCATTTTCAGGTTGTGTCTCGCGGCAACCCAGAAGTACCGGAAAGGGTTACTTCCATGTTTCGCTGCTCGCGCATGCGCAGATGCTCAAAATGACATCATGCGCAAGCGCAGAAGCGGTGAATCATGACCCGCAGACATGGGTTGCGTTCTGCTCATGTTGCGAACGGAGCTCCGGAACGGATCCCGTTCGCAACCAGAGGTACCACTGTCATCTGAAGTATCCTATGTCTTACCCACTTTGTGTCATAAACTTCCTTTGCTAAATAAAATCTCTCTTGTTTACTTGATCAAATCTTGCCTGGGACTCCAAATTATGAAGTTTTCCCTCACACAAGTCCCCCACAAGATAATCTGGGGCAGTTTGTAGAAAATTCATGGAATTGATGTTCTGTGATGCGGGTGCACTATATTTAAGTGAGGGCAGGTGACAGGAGGAAAGTGCCGTCGCGCCATTGCAAAGGCCAGCCTATGGGGATGTGGGGTTTTTCTGCAGGGTCTTGTCCCTCAGATGCGGCCTGCTGTTATGTCACATTATGTCTCCAACACTGAGCCTTCCCATTAAAAAAAATGGGTTTCATGATGAAGCCACACACCAAATCCTGCATACAGATGTGATAGGAAGTTAGGAAATGGCTTGATACCAAGCCAGTGTCAGGAGTGCAGCCTAAACTTGAGTGGGACCCTGGCAGAGACATATGCCCGACTGGCATGTTCCCTGCCTCCTGGTCAATCGTTCAGGAGCTTCAAAAGCTTTCTTCAGCCCGAACATCACAGCGACCGATGCCAACCGACACCGGCACACTTAGGGATCCGCAGAGTGTTTGCAGTTTGCAAAACAGACCTCAGCAACTCAGCATTTTGGCTAATCTACTTTATTTACATATAAACCCACACGGAGCACTGCAACATGGCTCCCTCTCTCTCTCTAGCAACAGACAACAAAGAGAAAAAGAACGAAGGACAATAGTCCCACTTCATGGAACACTGTAACACAAACATCCTGTCTCCATCACTTCCCACTCTATGGAGTCAAAACATACACCGTCATGTGATAGACAAAAATCCCATGACTGCAATCATGAAGCAGGAATTCTAACACCCAGGTTACTCCTGTCAACACTGATTTCAGGCAGGGACCTCTTCCAGCGCTACCCGGATTGAACTGGGAACCTTCAGCCTGGGAAGCAGACGATTTACCACTGAGCTTCGACCCTCCCCATAGCACACAGCATTCGTAACCAGCAGGCCAAGCCTATTAAGTTTCCGCTTTCATCGCAAAGGGAGCTTCCAGAACAACGAGAGAGGGGGAAAATGAATATTTTCATAATCCAATTTTCCACAAACTCTCCCAAGGAGGCTTCGCACAGCTAGTGGTGTAAAATTCTATAATAGCTTTGGAAAAGAAGAACACTTCGGGGAGACAAATACCGTCCCAGGTTAAAGAGAGAATTACTTGTGTAAATGCACGCAATATATTTTTGACAGTTTTTGTGTGGTCCCTTGGGCTCTTCTGGCGTGCACTCTTAAAATGCGCAGTAAATGCGCGTGATTGCTTGTTTACCGCATGCCATCCAGATACTCTTCCACAAGGGATTAAGAACATGAGAACCTAAGAAGAGTTGGCTGCTGGATCAGGCCACTGGCCCCTCTAGCATCCTGTTCTCACAGCGGCCAACCACATGCTGGTGGGAAACCTTCAAGCAAAATCTGAATATGCAAGAGAACTCTCTCCTCCTGCAGTTCCCATGGAGGCAGAGCTAGTGTGGCATAGTGGGACACAGGGGTGGTTGCCCTGGGTGCAAAATTGTTAGGGGTGCAAAATTCCAACACCCAGGGCTGCCTCAATACAGCTGCACACGTCTGTCGCTGGGCTCCACTGAAAACGGCTTCTCCATGCAAACCAGGAAGTGACCTCTCCAGACAACAATAATAATATTCTAATAATTTATTATTTATACCCCGCTCATTTGGCTGAGTTTCCCCAGCCACTCTGGGCGGCTCCCAATCGAGTGTTAAAAACAATACAGCATTAAATATTAAAAACTTCCCTAAACAGGGCTGCCTTCAGATGTCTTCTAAAGATAGGATAGCTGCTTATTTCCTTCACGTTCCAGCTTGTCAGCATCCTTCTTAAATCGTGGTGCCCAGAACTGGACATGGGACTCCAGGTGTGGTCTGACCAAAGCAGAATAGAGTGATACTATTACTTCTAGCCTCTCAATAGTCTTCCTCTCGTTTCTCCATGTATAATAATAATAATAATTTATTATTTATACCCCGCCCATCTGGTTGGGTTTCCCCAGCCACTCTGGGCGGCTTCCAACTGAATATTAAAAACAATACAGCATCAGACATTAAAAACTTCCCTGAACAGGGCCACCTTCAGTTGTCTTTTAAAAGTAAAATAGTTGTATATTGCCTTGGCGTCTGCTGGGAGGGTGTTCCAACGGGCAGGCACCACTACCAAGAAGGCCCTGTACCTGGTTCCCTGTAACCTCACTTCTCGCAATGAGGGAACCGCCAGAAGATCTTTGGAGCTGGATCTCAGTTTCCGGGCTAAACGATGGGGGTTTAGATGCTCCTTCAGGTATACAGGACTGAGGCCATTTAGGGCTTTAAAGGTCAGCACCAACACTTTGAATTGTGCTTGGAAATGTACTAGGAGCCAATGCAGATCTCTCAGGACCGATGTTATGTGGTCTCGGCGGCCGCTCCCAGTCACCAGTCTAGCTGCTGCATTCTGGATTAATTGCAGTTTCTGAGTCACCTTCAAAGGTAGTCCCACATAGAGCGCATTGCAGTAGTCCAAGCGGGAGATAACCAGAGCATGCACCACTCTGGTGAGACAGTCTGAGGGCAGGTAGGGTCTCAGCCTGCATACAACTCTTCTTTTCCATGGAGGCGCAGGTTGCAGCCACAGCAAAGGTGGCATTTTTCCATCTCCGCCGTATCAAGCAGTTGGTCCCTTACCTTTCTCGCCCTGATCTGGCCACAGTGATCCATGCGACGGCCACCTCCAGGCTTGATTATTGTAACTCACTCTACGCAAGGCTGCCCTTGAAGATGACCCAGAAACTCCAGCGAGTGCAGAATGCCATGGCGAGGCTCCTTACGGGGTCCTTGCCGTGAGATCACATTCATCCAGGGCTTTACCAACTGCACTGGCTCCCGGTGGAGTACAGGGTCAGGTTTAAGGTGCAGTTCGAAAGCATGTCAAATGCAAGTAGATAAATAGGTACCGCTCCGGCGGGAAGGTAAATGGCGTTTCGGTGCGCTGCTCTGGTTCACCAGAAGCAGCTTAGTCATGCTGGCCACATGACCCGGAACCTGTATGCTGGCTCCCTCAGCCACTAAAGCGAGATGAACGCCGCAACCCCAGAGTTGGCCACAACTGGACCTAACGGTCAGGAGTCCCTTTACCTTTACCTTTGACCTTTAAAGCCCAATGCGGCCTAGGACCCACGTATCTACAGGACCGTCTCTCCTGGTATGCCCCCAGAGGACCTTAAGGTCCACAAATGACAACATTTTGGAGGTCCCAAGTCACAAGGTGGTTAGATTGGTTTCAATTAGGGCCAGGGCCTTTTCAGTACTGGCCCCGACTTGGTGGAACGCTCTGTCACAAGAGACTAGGGCCCGGTGGGACTTGACAACTTTCCATAGGGCCTGCAAGACAGAGCTGTTCTGCCTGGCCTTTGGTTTGGACTCAGTCTGACCCTTATGTTTCCCTCCCCTTATGGTTTTTATCTATGGGCTACTATTAAAATGAGGCTGCGTAAATAATTTATTATTATTATTATTATTACTATTATTATTATTATTTCTGTCCCTGAGATCTCCTGGGTGACACGGATGCTTGAATGTGCATGCAAACTCCATCTGTTTCCCTCCCTCCCACTCCTCTGCACGGCCCTGGGTGCTGGCAACCCACGTTATGCCACTAGGCAGAGGCGTAGCCATCATGGCTAGCAGCCATCGATAGCCCTCTCCTCCATCAATAGGTTTAATCCTCTTTTAAAGCCTTCCAAGTCACTGGCCTTCCTGCAGGAGTGAGTTCCGTGGTTTATCTGTATGCTACGTGAAGAAGTCCTTTTTAAAAATCTGTCCTGAATTTTGCAACATTCGGCTTCAGGGCCATCGTTGCCTCTTCTCAGCCCACAACACTGTAAATTACAGAGGGCGGGGACCCTCCTTCGTTAGGCTGACGGCTTGCTAATTGACTGAGACGATCTTTTTTTTTTTTTGAGCAATGGGATCTAATGTCTGTAAATGCTATTTGCCAGCTGGGGTCTTTCCTCCTCCTCATTTGAAACGGAGCCATCCCCCCAGAGCTTAGAGACAGAATTGCCGTGTGACGTGAGACAGGGGATGTTTCCAGACTGTCACTGCTTTCAGGTGGGATTCAATCACATAACGGCAATTTCAGGTTGATCCGGCACTTTTGTCCACAAACCACAGCTCCCAGGATAATTTGGGGAGAACCGTGCACTTTAAATATGTGCTGAATGTGCTTCAAATGTATAGCGTGGACTTGCCCATTGTCCAAATAATAATAATTATATTATTATTATTATTATTATTATTATTATTATTATTATTATATTTATATTTACCTATACCCCGAAAATCTGGAGTGGCTTCACCAGCCACTCTGGGCGGCTTCCAACAGAACACCAATAATACAATAACCTATTAAAGCCTCCCTAAAGAGGGCTACCTTCAGATGTCTTCTAAAAGTCTGGTAGTTGTTGTTCTATTGGACATCTGGTGGGAGGGCGTTCCACAGGGCAGGTGCCACCACTGAGAAGGCCCTCTGCCTGGTTCCCTGTAACTTGGCTTCTCGCAGTGAGGGAACCACCAGAAGGCCCTCGGAGCTGGACTTCAGTGTCCGGGCAGAACAATGGGAGAGGAGACGCTCCTTCAGGTTACAGGGCCGAGGCCATTTAGGGCTTTAAAGGTCAGCACCAGTACTTTGAATGATGCTTGGAAATGTACTGGGAGCCAATGTAGAGCTTTCAAGACCAGTGTTGTATGGTCCCGGCGGCCGCTCCCAGTCACCAGTCTAGCTGCCGCATTCTGGATTAATTGTAGTTTCCGGGCCACCTTCAAAGGTAGCCCCACGTAGAGTGCATTGCAGTAGTCCAAGCAGGAGATAACCAGAGCATGCACCACTCTGGCGAGACAGTCTGTGGGCAGGTAGGGTCTTAGCCTGCGTACCAGATGGAGCTGGTAGACAGCTGCCCTGGACACAGAATTGACCTGCACCTCCATGGACAGCTGTGAGTCCAAAACGACTCCCAGGCTGCGCACCTGGTCCTTCAGGGGCACAGTTACCCCATTCAGGACCAGGGAGTCCTCCATACCTGCCCACCTCCTGTGCCCCCCAAACAGTACTTCTGTCTTGTTGGGATTCAACCTCAATCTGTTAGCCCCCCCCAAACCCCCCCCAACCAAAACACCCCTTGGAGGGCACCAGATTGGCAAAGACTGCCTGGTGCATTTTCGGACATTGATTTCAGTAAGATGAGCAGTTTGGTCTTCATTTCTTGGGTTCCTGAACTGCGTTGCAAAATTCGGCGAATGGAGAGTTTCAAAGGGTGGGTATGTTTTGGTTCGCTTACTGGCTTGGGAAATGAAAATTCGCTGAGCAAATAGCTCCACCAGTCCCTACACAAGGCATGTTTCTATGTGTGCCCCTGTCTCTTCAATGCAACGTGGGATAAGGCTACGAATAGCTACTAGCAGTCCCCCACCCAGTTTGGAACCATACCGGACCCTGCATAGCTTTTTGGAAACATGCTAGAAGTTTTATTGCTGCGTCTCCGGGAGGCAAGGCAAGACAAATACTGATAATGATATTATTGGCGTTGTATCATCAGCAGCAGCAGTAGTAGCATTTATGCATTTTCCAGCACTGCACTGTCTATGTGAGGAGGTGTTGACACATCCACGCCACTGGCCCTCCACTGAGTAGGATGCACAGCCATTCCTCTCTCTGCAGGTTGTAGAGGTCTGTGCATCATGCTGAGCTCCACAGCGAGCAGCGGCTGCCTTCTCCTCCTCCTCTGAGGCTCAGCCCGGCATCAGGCTCCCCCCACCTCGCAGAAAAGCATGGGGGTGGCTCTCGCTGTCACTCACGCTGGGCTCCGGCGTCACGTCTCGGCCTCTGCCTGCTCCAAAGCCAAGCGCAAGAGGGGAGGACCTCCCCCTCCCCCAGAGCCCCCCATCGCATGGCAGGCAGCGAGCCAAGCCAAAATCCGTGGGCTGCAGCAGACAGGCGGGGGGGGGGCCTCCGTTTTCATGCCCCCTTCATCTGACATTTCAGAAACACTAACAGGTAGCCCTGTTGCCAGCCAAGCTGCCAGGCTGCTGCAGAGATCAAATATTTGGGGCTCCGTTTTCGGCACGCTAAGAATAAGGGAAGGCAAGACGGGTGGGGGCAGTAAGTTAAACTATGGAACTCACTGCCACTGGAGGCAGCAATTGCTTTAAAAAGAGGATTTGGCAAATTCACACAGGAGAAGGCTCCTGTTGGTTGCTAGCTGTGCTAGGCCTGGGGGTAACTCATGAAACACAGTCCAGGACCGGTCCAGAATCCGAAGGTTCCGCTAGGACTCAGTCCAACAGGGCCAAGGCAAGACATGAGGCAGGAAACCAGGCAAGGACAGGTGCAGGATCTAGCATACAGCAATGTTACTCCCACAAACTAGGGTAGGGTCCGACAGCCTTTTATCTTTGTTGGCGTAGCGGCCGGTCCTGACCCCCCGGCGACTCACCTCCCTGTCTCACCCAAAGGCGAGCACTCCTCCTGCGAATACTCAGGTCTCTCCTTCTCTCAGACCTTAGCCCCTGCAGCTCGGGAGACGTCGCTGGGTTACTAGACCCAGAGGCCACCTCAGCCTCCTCTGACCCAACCGGTAGCAGAGCAGCTGTAAGTGATGGCCCAGTTGGAGGCAACGAGGTCATCCCTGCATCTGGAGCCAGGGCAGGCTCAGGCCCCGGACTTGGCCCAGCGGGTGTTTGTTGCAGGGACCTGTGCAGACTGGGACTCTTCAGGATCAGGCCCCAGACTTGGTTCAGATGATGCCTGAGGCAAAGGATCCGGTGCGGACTGAGACTCCTCTGGTTCCGAGTCCGAGCCCAAGTCCCAGGTCATCACACTATCCATGATGGTTGCACTCTGCATCCACGGTTGAAGGCAGCAATACAGTCATACCTCATGTTGCATCTGCTTCAGGTTATGTGTTTTCGTGTTGCATCCCGTGGCAACCCGGAAGTACCGGAACGGGTTACTTCTGGGTTTCACCGCTTGCACATATGCAGACACACTAAATCACGCTTTGCACATGCTCAGAAGCACTAAATCGGGCCATGCACAGACACGGTACTTCGGCTTGCGTCAGTTCTGTGTTACGGATGGGCCTCCGGAATAGATCCCGTCCGTACCACGAGGTTCCACTGTACTTCTGAATCCCAATTGCTGAAAAGCACAGACAGAGAAAGAGCTCTTGAGCTCGTGTGCTGCTTATGGGTTTCCTATAACGGGCATCTGGTTGGCCACTGTGAGAACAGGATGAGCTGTGAAGGAAACGAAGGAACATCCCATTAGCACCTTGGGAGAAAAGCTGATTACTAACTACCGTGAGAAATTATTCTGCACTGTATATGCTAAGTATTTTGAATAATTGTAATACATACAATTGGCCAACAGAGATGTGGAAGTACACCTCTGGTTCCCCCCCCCTTCTTTGTTTTTCCTCCTCCTTTCATCTTTTTAACTTTGTTCTGTTTGTTTTTGTGGTGTAGTGGTTAAATGTGGTGGACCCGTAATCTGGTGAAGCGGGTTCGCGTCTCCGCTCCTCCACGTGTAGCTGCTGGGTGACCTAGGGCTAGTCACACTTCTCTGAAGTCTCTCAGCCCCACTCACCTCACAGAGTGTTTGCTGTGGGGGAGGAAGGGAAAGGAGAATGTTAGCCGCTTTGAGACTCCTTCGGGTAGTGATAAAGTGGGATGTCAAATCCAAACTATTCTTCTGCCTGTTGCAGGAGGGAGGAGCCGGGTGTTCTACATAGTGCTGAAGGCGTTTGGTAGCCTTTGTGTGATGGCCTGGAACTCGGGCTTGGACTCGGAGCCGGAGGACTCTCAGTCCGCACCGGATCCTCTGCCTCAGGCGGCATCTGAACCAGGTCTGGGGCCTGATCCTGAAGAGTCCCAGTCTGCACAGGTTCCCCTGCAACAAACACCTGCTGGGCCGAGTCAGCGGCCTGATCCTGCCCTGGCTCCAGATGCAGGGATTCCCTCGTTGCCTTCAGCTGGGCCATCACTTACAGCTGCTCCACTACCGGTTGGGTCAGGAGAGGCTGAGGCAGCCTCTGGGTCTAGTAACCCACCGACATCTCCCAAGCTGCAGAGACTAAGGTCTGAGAGAAGGAGAGACCTGAGTACTCGCAGGAGGAGTGCTCGCGAAACAAGGAGGTGAGTCGCTAGGGGATCAGGACCGGCCGTTACCCTGTCAGAGATAAAAAGCTGCCGGACCCCATCCCAGGTTGCGGGAGCAACATTGCTGGAACCTGCCTGAGACCTTATGTCTGACCTAGCCCAGTTTTCTGCCTTGGCCCGGTTGGACTGACTCCTCGCAGAATCCTTGGATTCGGGGCCGGACCTGGACCATGTGGCTCTGGTTAGCCCCCAGGCCCAGCACACTTTGCATCTAATGTCGCCCTTTATTTCCTGCAGCCAGCGTAGACAAAGCTGTGGGGTTCAAACAAGGATCCCTTCTCTTCTCTTTAATGGGGATTGAGAACTCGAGACAAGACTGGTTTCTCCTCCTAATGCTAATCTTGGGAGATGGCTGCACCCACCTCCGGACTTGAGTCTCGAGAAATTCCGCATCACGCCTGATCCTATCCGTCCTGCTCAGATGGTAGATTTCTCTGAGGCACCTGTGACTCGGATATTCCCATGCTGATCAGTGAGGAGGGATCATAGCTCGTATCAGCTGTGGGGAGAATAGAAGGCCTTATCTTCATCGGAAATGACAAATTGCTTGTTGAGGCAATGTGAGGCCCAGAACACAAAGCTGGCATCGTTGTCCTGCCTCCTGGTTGACATTGAGATAAAGAGCTCAGTGGGAAGAAAGCGGAAATGAATTTATTTTCATCCAGTTCTGTAGTTGTCATTTCACACTGAGTAGGGTGGACCCAACGTACCAAAGAAAAAATCTGCCATCATGCCAAAACCTGGTTTGGTTGCACTAACCATAATTTAGATCCCCAATGATGGTTTGAGCTCTCAAACATACTGGGCAGACCAGTGTTCAGTCTTGATGACTGGCGCGGATGGGAGTTATTGTCCAAAACATGCACATCAGGCTGGGAAAGGCTTCCCTGCCCATTCTCCACCTCCGTCTATAGCTGGGTCAGAGAACAGGATCTGGTGAGAGCTCCAGATCATTATCTCCCTCACCTCCGTGGACCATATTTGGCAGGTGGGGTGACGCATCCATCAATCACTTGATGTCCCAATGACATTGGATGACCTCTGGGCCTGCATGGCTTAAAATCAAACATGCAAGGAGAGATTGCAAAGACTTGTGGAGCCATCAGCTGATTGTTGGGTCCTCAGAAGGCCCCTGAAAATTGATCTCCAGTGGATCTGCTACAAGGTCTTATGGAGCAATTTTTAAAGCAGCCTATAAGACCTGACAGTCATATCATATCTTCATTTCACTTTTAATTTGTATATCGCCTTTCTATATGCAAGGCGGGTTACGACAACAAAATATACAGGGACAAAGTGCCCCAGGTTCAGTTTGCAGCAACTGCAAGTAGAGCTGGGAGCACCCTATTTTAAATTCTGCAGAGCCATGGCTAGTCAGTAGGTGGTACCCAAATGACGTGTCCCGTCAGTGCAAGGATTTACTGTTGTGCAGTGAAGCCTTCTCCCCTCCCCCAATGCACCATGCAAGCTCACCAAATCTGCTCTAGAGGGTTGGGGGTACCCAGTGCTGGATTAAACACTGTGGAGGCCATTAGGCAGTCAAAATCTTGGGGGGCCCCACATGACCATGCTCTAGTGCGGGCATAGGCAAACTCAGCCCTGCAGATGTTTTGGGACTACAACTCCCATCATTCCTAGCTAACAGGACCAGTGGTCAGGGATGATGGGAGTTGTAGTCTCGAAACATCTGGAGGGCTGAGTTTGCCTATGCCTGCTCTAGTGGGTAGGATTGACGGCACAAGGAGAACGGGACAACGGAGGATGAGATGGTTGGACAGTGTTACAGAAGCGACCAACATGAATTTGACCAAACTGCGGGAGGCAGTGGAAGACAGGAGTGCCTGGCATGCTCTGGTCCATGGGGTCACAAAGAGTCGGACACAACTAATTGACTAAACAACAACAAAGCTCGAAAGCCAGTATGGTGTAGTGGTTAAGAGTGGTAGAAGCGTAATCTGGTGAACTGGGTTCGCGTCTCCGCTCCTCCACATGCAGCTGCTGGGTGACCTTGGGCTAGTCACACTTCTCTGAAGTCTCTCAGCCCCACTCACCTCACAGAGTGTTTGTTGTGGGGGAGGAAGGGAAAGGAGAATGTTAGCCGCTTTGAGACTCCTTCAGGTAGTGATAAAGCGGGACATCAAATCCAAACTCCTCCTCTTCTTCTTCTTCTTCTTCTTCTTCTTCTTCTTCTTCTTCTGGAATAACATTGAACTAAATAAGGTGAATTGCTATTTTCTTCCAAGATCAAATCAATACTATTCTTGTTGCAGGGCCCAAGGGGCCGTTGCCTACTCTGCCTATTTGGTAATCTGGTACTGGGGGAACCCCTAAAACAGATCTGGAGGGGGTGGGAAAACGGGAGAGTTTCCATTGGGCAAGGGTTGAATCCTTGCACAGACAGAATGAGTCAGTTGGATGAGTCAGCCCAGTAATGGCCTAACTTGATCCAAGGCCCCTTTCCGTGTAAGCCTGGTGGAATGCCAGCAGTCTGAATACATTAATTAAACCAAAGGGCAGAGCTTTGCATTGTTTCACCCATCAGTCGAGCTCGTTTGCCGTGTTGCACAGAAAGGGGAGCTCTCTGTGTTCCGGTGTGTGTTTGCGTGTGTGTGAGTGTGTGCAAACGCTCCGCTTTGGTCCTCGCCTGTTCCCCCACCCCCCAGCCCTCGGGAACAAATAAATAAATAAATGCCAGCTTCTGGAGAGGAGACGATGTGAAGTCCCTTTGTGCACACAAGAACATCACAGCGTGATTGTTCCAGCAGCTATTAGAGCGGCTCCATATGGAACCTCCTTAAAACTTGGCTCTGTCTTGGATGAACGCCTCGTGAAGTTGGCATCCTCTCCCAGGCAGTCACAGCTACCCTTCCGATGAGACTGTAGGGGAAAAAAAATATTTAGAGAAGTGCAAGCAAAGAGTGAAGGGGGTAGCGGGAGAGAGAGAAAAGAAACCCCAGAAGTCGGAAAAGGAAGCCAAGCGTGGTATTGCAAGCAATTCCTGAATGCAGACGGATGAAGCAACTCTGCTTTTGTTTGGCTGTGAATGACCACAAAATGTACTTAGCACAAACTGGGGGGGGGAGGCAATGGGGGGGGAGAGTTTAATGCCTCCTGGGCACCAACCTTGCAGGCGTTGCTCTGGAGCTCTGAGCATCCATGCAAACTTTACAGGGGCTGGAAGATTAAAATGTAAGCGAGGAAGGGAAAAAGGAAAGCAGGCCGTTCCTGCGACTCGCCAACAGGTCAAAGTTTTTAGCAGCACAATAAATTGTGTTTGTGGTTTATCCGTCTTGCAGAGCCTGCAGTTTTAAATGCCTGTGCTGTGCATTCTCAATAGTCATAAGAATTGTGGGAGAACATGATTGCTTCGAGCCAAAGGGCACAGCAATTCAAAGGTAAAAAGAGCCAGAACACCCACAAACTAATATAGAAAACCCAACGCCTAACGTGGCCGTTTCAGTACCGCTATCAGCAAGCTCTCCTCACCCACCCGGGCTAAAAGCAAATAAAATAAATCCTTCCCTGTCTTTACAAGAGATAAAAGGGAATATTTACAACTCAGCAAAACCTCCAAAATATTAAGCCGTCCAGGAAGATGACCAAGGGAGATGCAGGGCAGCCCACAATCTTTTGAATACTGGGCTTCAAATGTCATTGCTGCCGAAGCAAAAGTTGGGGCCCTCCAAATATTTATTTTATATATATATACATATATCCAAAACAAATCAATACAGAATTACCACTTCCCCAGGGGCACAAAACATTTGCTAAAAGAAAGGAGCAGAGCAGTCTATTGTCACATCTCTTGGTCTCCAGGGAGATCAGACGTCTGCAGTGTATTTCGACGACAAAAAACCAAATAGAGATATTTAGCCACTAACTTGATGAGCTCCTGATCATTCCCCAGTAACAGAAAATGTACAACCTCCAACTCTGGTTTCCATTTTGGGATGCAGAGTTGATCTAGAAATTGCTGACGGAGATTAGCATATAGTTTACAATTAAGAACCATATGTGTAAGGGTTTCTACCAGGTGGTCTTCACATGGGCAAGTTCTTTCTTCTTCTACCCTGCCTGAGAACCTTCCCCAAAGGAGGTTTGATGGATTTGAATTAAACCTGGCCAGCGAAAATGCCCTTCTTTCTTGAGGATTAAGCAGAAACTCAAGGTAATTGTGGTTAGTTTCATGTGCCCAAGAAAGTTGAAAATAAAGAGGGGAACATGTTCTCTCTGCTGCTACTGTTAGTTCTTGGCGTTCAATATCCCACAACCTAGTTTTTATTATAGCCTATATGGTAGGGACATCGATCACAAAAGTTCCACCATATCAAAAAATATCAGGGTGGTGGGTTTGTTTTATTGTGCATTCACGATGATTTGCATTCATGATGATGTCAGGGCGGTTACACACAATGTCACTTACCATACTGTTTCCACCTGCGAAAGTTTCAGGGCAGGTGATGTAGCTTCATTTCCAATCACTGCAGACCATGTAAAGTCACCTTGTCAGTGGTGCTGAGAAGACCAAGGCTGCAGGTTCGATCCCCGTACGGGACAGCTGCATATTCCTGCATTGCAGGGGGTTCGACTAGATGATGATCGGGGTCTCTTCTATGATTCTACGGTTCTAAGTACACTTGTGGTTTGGTGCCCTGTCAACTGGACACCATTTTTCTCTTGCTGTGAGGAGTGATGGGGGAAAGCGCCAGATTCAGGGCCAGATTTAGGTTGGATGAGGCCCTCAGCTACTGAAGGTAATGGGGCCCTTTATATGTCCAGCTGTCCTTTGTCAACAACAAATTGTCGCTGTTTTTTGGGTTGCTATACGGTAATTTATGGACCTCATAGGTATCTCAAGCCATTTGCACATAACAAAATATGTATTCTATCAAAGTAATTGATATAGAAATGAGCAAACCAGTGATATTTTAGGGAGCAGGCTAGCAGGCGGGGCCCATGACTTACATCATAGGAGCCTACACAACACAAAACACTGTTGCTGTATGTAGGTTTTATTTTATCTGTTTTTTATCTTATATTTTGGAAATGTACATCCAGTTTTTCCCCCTTTAAAATTTTTTAGGGTCCCCCAAGAGAGTGTGGCCCTAAGATATAGCTTGTTTAGCTTATACATAAATCTGAGTGCCGCAACCCCAGAGTCGTCCGCGACTGGACTTAATGGTCAGGGGTCCCTTTACCTTTGCCTTTAATTCTGGCACTGGCCAGATTCGAAATGCGGCATTATTTTGCCTGCAAAGGAAGAATCAGGAGCACGCTTCATTTTTTCTTTTTAAAAGGCTTGAAGTTTCTAGTTGAACCCTGAAATTCTATCAGGCCCAGAAAAGATGGACATAAAAGAGGACAAGCTTTGAGGACTAGAGAGACTGGTGATTTCTGCAGGCTAAATGTTCCCCACCCCGATTTAAAAGAAGAACTCATCTGCTCTGAGATTAACAAGGGACTGCAAAACAAGGACCCTTAGAAAATTGAGCTAATTGAGCAATTGTCCTGATTTGTTTTCCAGGTGCTTAGATAGCATTGGCTACTGATTACGTTTATTTATTTTGTTTCATTTTGTTTATTTCCACCTTTCTCCCAGCGCAGGACCCAAGATGTAAATTAAAAGAAATACACCTAAAAACACAAATAAATATAAATATTTTCTTTTTAAAACAACAACAAATAATTTAGTAACCCTATTAAAAACAGGGGACGCGGGTGGCGCTGTGGGTTAAACCACAGAGCCTAGGGCTTGCTGATCAGAAGGTCAGCGGTTCGAATCCCCGCGACAGGGTGAGCTCCCGTTGCTCGGTCCCTGCTCCTGCCAACCTAGCAGTTTGAAAGCACACCAAAGTGCAAGTAGATAAATAGGTACCACTCCGGCGGGAAGGTAAACTGCGTTTCCGTGCGCTGCTCTGGTTCGCCACAAGCGGCTTAGTCATGCTGGCCACATGACCCGGAAGCTGTACACCGGCTCCCTCGGCTAATAAAGTGAGATGAGCGCCACAACCCCAGAGTCGGTCACAACTGGACCTAATGGTCAGGGGTCCCTTTACCTTTACCTTTATTAAAAACAGGAATGAGCTTTCTTAAAACCATTTAAAAGCACACCCCAAAATTGGTGATTTAATGAGCATCCATTCTGGTTTGTTTGAGGGGAGGTTTTGTGAAAGCAACTGTTATCCATTAGGGTAGGAAGTCTGAAAATACCATTCTCTAAGATGGTAAATGCACGGCTGTTGCAGTTTTCATCGTAAAGGAAGTCAATGTAATCGCATTGTGATTCCATGCGGTGCGGGAAATAGAAAAGATGATTATATTTGGTTACCTAAACTCTTAGAAATGTGATTTTGATACAAAAGCTGGCATTCTGAAAGCAAAGGGAAAGAATTAAACCTGGGTGGAAAGAGATTGGTTTCTTTCTCAAAGACTTTTTACATCCCCCCCCCCAAGAGAATAACTGGAATTTGGGGCAACACTAAAAGCCCCTTATTTGCAATATTTTTTTCTTTTCTTTTGGAATGTGTGTGTTGTTGGCATCCGTCTGTCTTGGGAGGGGATGGAAGAGTCCAGTTTTGGGGGTGAAATAAAACTGCTGGAAGGTTGCAGCGCCTTCTGCGGCCGTAGACCTAAGTGTTTAGTTGGGGCATGTGCCATTCACCCACATTTTCTGGGGTTGTGGGCTCTACATATCATCATCGCCCACTTGTAAGCCTCTTGTATATTTTCTGGTGTGGCTTCCTTCTCTTATCTTACTGAGGAATGTGCCACTTTTCTAAGAAGGGCCAAAGAGTCGAGCCATTTCCACTGATGCCCTTTGAACTCCTCTTCTGTCTTCAAAGGAGCTGTGCGTATGAAGTGGGCATTGATATACCAGGCATGTGAACTGATCTCAGCTTGGCACACATCCCCCATAACTGTCTGATAACCCTGATGCCAGTTTTAATCAATTTTTAATTAGTGCGAAAACTTTTGCTGCGACAATATTTTTTTATTTAAAAAAAGAATATTGAAATCCTCGCAAAACGCTACTTAAACGAAAGGGTGTCACAGCACTATAACGCTATAACGCTATTTTTTTAAATTATTCTTTTAAAAAATGTTTCTATAGTCAACGCCCTTTTAGCAATGTGTTTTTTCTCCCAATTAAACACTTCCAGTCCACACTTCCAATGAAAAACAAACAATAAGCTCTCTTTTGCTGGGGATATACTTTGTGGGTAGGAATGCGCAATTGTGCTTAAATAGTTGTGTACTTTTTAATGCTTTATGTTTGGAGGAAATCTTCTTCTTCTTTGGTGATCATATTAGGATCTTGGGACTCAACACCAGACCAGACCCTGTGGATTCGGCAGAAGGCAACTTCTGCCTCCATCTGCTTGAGCATATTATACCTTCTTCTTTCTTTTCTTTGGCGCTCACTTGTAGCCGAGTAAGATTGTCTTCCATAAACACAGTTTTAACAATGAGTCCGTAAGTGACTGTGGAGGCCAATTCTGGACCCACACGTCCTTCCACAGTGGGGACATTGGTTTCCTGGTGGGAGTTGATCAAGGTCTTATTCAACATCTTTATCAACGACTTGGATGATGGACTCAAGGGCATCCTGATCAAATTTGCAGATGACACCAAACTGGGAGGGGTGGCTAACACCCCAGAGGACAGGATCACACTTCAAAACGACCTTGACAGATTAGAGAACTGGGCCAAAACAAACAAGATGAATTTTAACGGAGAAATGTAAAGTATTGCACTTGGGCAAAAAAATGAGAGGCACAAATACAAGATGGGTGACACCTGGCTTGAGAGCAGTACATGTGAAAAGGATCTAGGAGTCTTGGTTGACCACAAACTTGACATGAGCCAACAGTGTGACGCGGCAGCTAAAAAAGCCAATGCAATTCTGGGCTGCATCAATAGGAGTATAGCATCTAGATCAAGGGAAGTAATAGTGCCACTGTATTCTGCTCTGGTCAGACCTCACCTGGAGTACTGTGTCCAGTTCTGGGCACCACAGTTCAAGAAGGACACTGACAAACTGGAACGTGTCCAGAGGAGGGCAACCAAAATGGTCAAAGGCCTGGAAACGATGCCTTATGAGGAACGGCTAAGGGAGCTGGGCATGTTTAGCCTGGAGAAGAGGAGGTTAAGGGGTGATATGATAGCCATGTTCAAATATATAAAAGGATGTCACATAGAGGAGGGAGAAAGGTTGTTTTCTGCTGCTCCAGAGAAGCGGACACGGAGCAATGGATCCAAACTACAAGAAAGAAGATTCCACCTAAACATTAGGAAGAACTTCCTGACAGTAAGAGCTGTTCGACAGTGGAATTTGCTGCCAAGGAGTGTGGTGGAGTCTCCTTCTTTTGAGGTCTTTAAGCAGAGGCTTGACAACCATATGTCAGGAGTGCTCTGATGGTGTTTCCTGCTTGGCAGGGGGTTGGACTCGATGGCCCTTGTGGTCTCTTCCAACTCTATGATTCTATGATTCTATGATTCTATGATTCTATGAAGGTGTGGATTTGCCAAGCGTGCCTTCCTCTTAGCACGTTTCTCCCTTGCATTCTGAGTTCGAGTGTCTTCAAAGCCCATGACACCTTTGGTAAAGGCTGTTCTCCAGTTGCAGTGCTCACAGGCCAGTGTTTCCCAGTTGTTGGTGTTTATACTACTTTTTTTAAAGATTTGCCTTGAGAGAGGCTTTAAACCTCTTTTGTTGACCACCAGCATTACGCTTTCCATTTTCAAGTTCAGAATAGAGTAGTTGCTTTGGAAGATGATAACCAGGCATTCGCACAACATGACCAGTCCAATGAAGTTGATGGTGAAAAATCATTGCTTCAACAATGATGATACTTGTTTCTTCCAGTACACTTGCATTAGTTCACCTGTCTTCCCAAGTGATGTGTAATTTATTTCGGAGACACTGTTGATGGAATTTTTCAAGGAGTTGGAGAAGGCATTTATAAGTGGTCCATGTTTCGCAACCGTACAGTAAGGTTGGTAGTACAATAGCTTTGTAAACAAGCAAAATAAATTAAAAATAAAAATAAATGTCCAGTAGCACCTTAGAGACCAACTAAGTTTTTGTGTGAAAACAGAAGTGCCTGGCGTGCTCTGGTCCATGGGGTCACGAAGAGTCGGACACGACTGAACGACTAAACAACAAGTTTTTGAGTGCATGCATACACAGAACAAACTTAGTTGGTCTCTAAGGTGCTACTGGACAATTTATTAGTATTATTATTTATTTTGGCTGCATCAGACCAACACGGCTACCTACCTGAATTTGTAAACAAGCATTTTGGTTTCCCTGTGAATGTCCCAGTCCTCAAACACTCTGCACTTCAATCGGGAGAAAGCTGCACTCGCAGAGCTCAGGCGATGCTGGATTTCGCCATCAATGGAAAGATAACTGCCCAGGCAGGAGAAGTGATTGACATTTTCTCATCCACAGCTTGAAAGAGCATGTTATCTATTTGTTGCCCACTGTGCTCAGACAATGCCCCTTCAGCCTGTGCATTATGCCCCTCTACAAGCAGCTGTGGCCACACCTGAGGAATTTCAGCACAGGTGAAAATGTTGCAGGCTCTGTGGTACCCCTGTTAGCACAACTCTTCCACTTGATACCATCTACATCTGACACTCTCACCCCCTCCATCCTCCTGTAACAAGGCAAAATCAGTCTAAGCCAACCTTGGCAGATGTTGAGGCAACCTCATTTTGTCAGGCTTCCAAAAATGGAAAACCCACAACCTCCCTTGGTAGCTCGTTAAGACATCCATCTGTTCCAGCCATTAGGCTTCGTATGCACTGGTGGCTCACTGATTGGAGGTTTCCGCTCTGAGGTTTCCATGTGGTGCGTACCGCTGAGAAGCCCCAATTTTCTCTGGAAATCTGTGCTGTGGCTTAGGGCCCTCGTATTTACGGGACTGCCTCTCCTGGTATGCCCCGCAGAGGACCTTAAGGTCCATGAATAACCATAGTTTAGAGGCCCTGGGTCCTAAGGAAGTCAGACTATCCTCCACCAGGGCCAGGGCCTTCTCAGTGATGGCTCCAACCTGGTGGAATGCTCTGTCCCATCAGACTAGGGCCCTTCAGGATTTAACCTCCTTCCGTCGGGCCTGTAAGACAGAGCTATTCCACCTGGCCTTTAATTTGAATTCAGCCTGATCTTTTATTTCCCTTCTCTTCCCTTCCCCTTCCCCTTTTATGAAGATTACCCACTCTGAGACCCCACAGCTAATTCTCCCCTGGCCTCCTCGCTGGCCCAAATAGGACCAATTCAGCCAGCTAGCCCTGGGGATTATCAAATGCTTAAAGGTAAAGGTAAAGGGACCCCTGACCATTAGGTCCAGTCGTGGCCGACTCTGGGGTTGCGGCGCTCATCTCACTTTATTGGCCGAGGGAGCCGGTGTACAGCTTGTGGCCAGCATGACTAAGCTGCTTCTGGCGAAACAGAGCAGCGCACGGAAATGCCGTTTACCTTCCCACCGGAGCGGTACCTATTTATCTACTTGCACTTTGACGTGCTTTCAAACTGCTAGGTTGGCAGGAGCAGGGACCAAGCAACAGAAGCTCACCCCATCATGGGGATTCAAACTGCCGACCTTCTGATCTGCAAGTCGTAGGCTCTGTGGTTTAACCCACAGCGTTTCCCCCTAAACTGATTTCTGAATTTTGAATTTTATTGCTCTTCATGTTTTTATACTGTATTTTATGCTGCTTTTACAATTAAGTGTTTTAAATTTGTTGTTAGCCGCCCTGAGCCCGGTTTTTGAACCAGGAAAAGCAGGGTACAAATTAAAAATTATTTATTATTATTATTATTATTATTATTATTATTATTATTATTATTTATTATAACGTACCTTCAAGGCAGGGTTCAGCAGCGATGGTGGATGGTGTCAGGGAACTGCCATCGGAGCCAAGAGTGGAGGTAAGGCTCCCCAACGATGCAGGAGAAGGGACCAGCAGGGAGAGAGAGAACACTTCCTTTGGGGAAGGAAATGGGTGTGACACCAGGAAGAGAGGGGAGGAGGGAAGGACTTCGGAGAGATGGCTCCAAGACTCTTCCACAGAGACCAGCGGGGAGAGCCCAGGACCTCCGCTGGCCACGCCCACTCTGCGCAGAAGACTTCCGCGCAGGGAAGCTAGGCGGAGACTTGGCGTCAAAGAGCTTTTATGTTGGAAGAAGTTCAGGAAACACCCACTGACGGATTCTGCCAGTGACTGACACAGCCACGGAGAAAGGGCTGTCCAGCCAGGGAAAGGTTTAGCCAGACAACGTTGCCTAGAGCAGCAGCCCCCTTTACGCACAAGCAACCCCCAATTCCCTTTACAGATGGGGAACCTTTTGCGGCCAGAGTGGCCAACCCTCCGCAGGCCACATTTGGCAAGCGGATGGGGCCACCCACCTGCCCATCAAAATGTGTCACAGGATGTCAAGTGGAAACAGTCTCGCCTGAAATCAGCAGGCCTGGCATTGGCCTCCAAAGCTGGGACTTTGAAGGAGCATGGAATCTGCTGAGGAATCTATTTTTAAATAAATCCAGGGCTGAGGTCTCCTATGCCCCTTCCCATCTAGTCCAAACCCACAGCTGATTATAGGGCAAGCGTACCCATCCAAAGATTACAATAATGCATCAACACTGGAGAAGCTTTGCAGAGCAACTAATAAATTGGAATGATGTGTGGATGGCCCAGTATAAATCTGTTACTAAAGTGCTTTTATTGTGTCAGTGGCATGTTGCAAAATACACCCACCAATTATTATTATTATTTTTTAAAAACCCAGTCCAGAGGGGCTCTACATAAACAACTGGCCTAAATGTAGACTCTCCCCCTGCTTATTTCCATCTTCCTCTCTTACCTCCCTTGAGAAAATTTTTAGATGGTGAGCGTCTCTTCCTTTTGTTTGTTACTCTTTGCAAAGCGTTTGGCACACTGACAGTGCTATATTAATTGAATTGTATGGTCGTTGTTGTTGTTGTTGTTGTTCCATCCATCTCACTGCGTTGCCCCAGGCACTCTGGGCAGCTCCCAACAAAATATGGAAAATACAATAAAATATCAAATTGATGTTTAATAGGGATGATCAATAGGAATAATTGTAGGAATAGAGCTAAATGTAATTTTTCTGTTTTTATATTGTAAACCGCCCTGTGATCCTTGGATGAAGGTCAGTGTAAAAATACAACAACAACAACAACAGGTCTTACTGTCAGAAAGTTCCTCCTGATGTTTAGTTGGAATCTCCTTTCTTGAAACTTGAAGCCATTGGTTTGAGTCCTACCCTCCAAAGCAGTAGAAAACAAACTGACTTCCACGTGACAGCCCTTTAGGTATTTGAAGATGGCTACCACATCTCCATGGACATCAAGAAGATCAAACCTCTCCATTCTGAAGGAAATCAGCCCTGAGTGCTCACTGGAAGGACAGATCCTGAAGTTGAGGCTCCAATACTTTGGCCACCTCATGAGAAGAGAAGACTCGCTGGAAAAGACCCTGATGTTGGGAAAGATGGAGAGCACAAGGAGAAGGGGACGACAGAGGACGAGATGGTGGGACGGTGTTCTCGAAGCTACCAGCATGAGTTTGAACAAACTACGGGAAGCATAGCTGTCAACTTTTCCCTTTTTTAAAGGGAAATTCACTTATTCCGAAAAGGATTCCTCGCAAGAAAAGGGAAAAGTTGACAGCTATGGCGGGAGGCAGTAGAAGACAGGAGTGCCTGGTGTGCTCTGGTCCACTGGGTCACAAAGAGTCAGACAGGACTAAACACCTAAACACCAACAACCACATCTCCTCTTTCCCAGGCTAAATATGCCCAGCTGCCTCAAACATTCCTCCTAAAGCTTAGTTTGATCTTGGTTGCCCTCTGCAGCTTGTCATCTCCATTCTTATTTATTTACATATTTATAATTTGTGTGTATATATATCTATGGTGTATGACCTAAAAGAACAAAATCATTAAAAAGCTTTTGTTAAAACTTCAGACTCCCACATGAGAATGGGACTTTTCAGTGGTGACCCCCTACTTGTGGAATCCCCAGGGAGACTTGCCTGGCCCCATCCTTACCCAGTTTTAGGCACCAGGCTTCTCTTTTTACCTGGGCTTTATGTTAAGTTGTGGGTGAACATATCAGACGCCACAGCGATTCTTCAAACAGCTCTTGTTTATTCACAGGCCAGAACAGAACTGGGCTGGAGGGTTCAGCCAACCTGCTTATATAGAACTCAACTACAAGGCAACAGTAACAACTTTCTGTAACTATCCAATCACTGAACATATACATGGCAATTCCTTATTTGCATATGTGGACCTGAGTGAAAACTATCTACAGTATCCCCCTGCAGGCCCAGGATAAGAACTTCAGAACATAACACTTTAAGCCTTTAATTTGCTTGGTGGCCTTGTGGCCTCTTTTGACAGGGCCAGGATCTGTAAGTCCTGCCTTTTTGTTTGCATAGTTGTGCTTTTTAGGTTTTTATTGCTGCTCTTAAATTAGCTTTCATGTAAGTTGCTTTGGGTTATTCTGTAAGAAAAGTGATTATTAACAAATACGATGATTATGATGATTCATTGCCCCGGCACTGCGAAACGAAAGGAAAACACAAACGTTAGCCAGGGGACAAAGAATGCTTACTACCGAAAGGCCGACTTGTAAATAAATAAATAAGTGGCTCCCCCAGACAGCCCATTTATTGAGCATCCATCCTGATTTGCTTGCACACAGTTTATGCCGAGGTCTGATTATATCTGGTCTTTACTGAGCATCCGTTCTGATCTTTTTATAGGGCACTTATACAGCAATCAGCATTCTTCCTGATTTGCTCGTGGGGCGCTTTTAAAGCATCTTCCCATTTTCATCATTTGCTCACTTCCCGGGCCATCTCCTTGTCACTTTCGTAGCTGGGGGAAAAAAACCACATGAAAACAACCCCCCAAACCCAAACGAAACCCCGGTTCCTTTTCTAAAGCAGATTTGCAGAGCTGGAGTGACCGAGTGCTGCTTCAGGCCGCTTCAAATGTTCGGCTGCCTGGAGGCACAGAAAGTTGCAGAACAACAACTAGGTAGCAGGCATAGGAGGGTTTGGGGATGGGCTGAGAGTCTGAGTCACATGCATCCAGTCACAGATTTGTGGATTTGGAAGGCACCTCTTGAGGTCATCTAGCCCAGGAATCACAGCTGGCAGATCCATCCAATTTCTGCTTAAAAAGTCCACCACCTTCCGTGGGAGAACTTTCTACTGTTTGTTTGTTTGTTTGTTTGTTTGTTTGTTTGTTTGTTTGTTTTTCCCATTCTTTATGATCACACTTTCATCCAGGGATGTCAAATCACTACAAAAAAAAAATTTCAGTCGAAAATCTAACAATGTTGTTGTTGTTGTTTAGTCGTTGAGTCGTGTCCGACTCTTCGTGACCCCCTGGACCAGAGCACGCCAGGCACTCCTGTCTTCCACTGCCTCCCGCAGTTTGGTCAAACTCATGCTGGTAGCTTCAAGAACACTGTCCAACCATCTTGTCCTCTGTCATCCCCTTCTCCTTGGGCCCTCCATCTTTCCCAGCATCAGGGTCTTTTCCAGGGAGTCTTCTCTTCTCATGCGGTGGCCAAAGTCTTGGAGCCTCAGCTTCAGGATCTGTCCTTCCAGTGAGCACTCAGGGCTGATTTCCTTCAGAATGGATAGGTTTGGTCTTCTTGCAGTCCATGGGACTCTCAAGAGTCTCCTCCAGCACCAGAATTCAAAAGCATCCATTCTTCGGTGATCAGCCTTCTTTATGGTCCATAAAAATCTAACAATAACATGCATCAAAGTCATCTTCCTATTATTCCAGTTACAGATAGGTAGCCGTGTTGGTCTGCCATAGTCAAAACAAAAAATTTTTTTTCCTTCCAGTAGCTCCTTAAAGACCAACTAAGTTAGTTCTTGGTATGAGCTTTCGTGTGCATGCACGAAATGTATCTGATGTGTATCTGAAGAAGTGTGCATGCACACGAAAGCTCATACCAAGAACTAACTTAGTTGGTCTTTAAGGTGCTACTGGAAGGAAAAAAAAAATTTTTTATCTTCCTATTAGTTATACATAACAGTATATACTTTTGTCCCTACTCATTTATCCTAATTCCCCCCCTTCCTCCCTCCCCTTTAACCCCTTGCCCTAAAACTTGCCCTCTCTTCAGATCTTTAACCATGTGCACAGATTATTCATTCTAATTTGGATGCTTGGGTTGGCTTCCCCCTGTGCTATCCAGTTCCTATAACTCATCCATTTATTCAAAATCTTTTGACTCCCCCCCCCCATGTATCTTCCGCCATTACCTGTTCAAATATATCGGATTGTATATATTCAAAAACATGGTCATTCCATTTTTCCATTGTCCATTTATCCCTGGAGCTTTCTACTGTTGACCAGTTCTATGGACTACTGGACTTAGCATGAGCCTCAGATTTTAATAAAGAAACATGCTCATATTTCCTGAATGCGGTTGATTCTGTCCCTTTGCAGGAATGTGGGACATCTGAGACAAATTGCAGAGCTGGGGAAAGGTGTAATTTATTTTTTAATATTTTTTTTGCTAACCTGCTCAGCGCCAGCAAGCGTGTCTTCCCCAGGGTTATTATTATGGGCTGCTCTGATCACAGACGCAGCTGAGGACAGACAGTATTTTACTGCCGGCTCTACATCCTTGCTGTGTCAGACAGACCCACTGCTTTTTCCTTTCTTTTCCCTATTTTTTTGTGCTCATCAGAATAAGAGCTGTTTACTGCGAATTCACTTTGCTGCAGGATACTTCCCCCGCCCCACTCCCCGTATACGTTGCTATAGTTACCAATACTATTACAAAATTATGTTTGAACCTTGTGGAAGAAATGGATCTGTCAGAAGCAATTATTGAAAAGAGCAAGTTGTTTATGCGGTAGGGGCGGGTGTGCCTTTCATTCTCCCCTCCTTCCCTCCCCGGCTAATGTAACATTTGGCTGCAATTTATGCATGTGTAAATTTATTTTGGAATGTTGTAGCCAAGCAGAATTGCCAAAAAAGGTAGTTTGTACATAAGCGGGGAGGCCAAAATCTGGCTGTTTACCCTTGGAGAAATTAAAAAAAAAACAACAACAGCAAAAAAGCAGCAACAACATAGAGATTATTTCGGTCGTGTTTTATTATTTCTTGAGCTGGGAGTCAGGGGGCTCCCCTGGTGGGAGATTTTCATTTGCTCTGTGGCTGACATGAGATTGTTTTCTTTTGCTCCATTGCAAGCGCTGCGCCAAATCTCCTCAGGGTTCGAAGTGATGTGCATAAAAAAGAGGGTTTCTAAAGTTTCCCCAAAGCCACTTGAAAACAGTTACCCTTTGTGCCATTAGAACTCATTTTCCTCAGCCGCTTTGCTTTTTTGTATGCTCCTGTTCACACAGTCCCCTACTTCCCTTCTTCCCTTCCCTTCATCCATCTCTGTCACTAGAGACCGAAGTGAACTCTGTGACCAGCGGAATGAGCTACACATGTTGCCGATTTGCTACTGGGCAATGTTCACAGTACTTGTGTTCCTTCAAAAAGCCACAGACAACTCCGGCCCAGGAGACCTTCCCGGACTCTTCACATCACAGTGCCTCCTCATTTGTCCAATAATTTACTTTCCTGTTCCTTTCTAACTGCAGAGCTTCCCCACGGCTGCTTTTTACAAAACCAGAAACACCTTCATTGCGTTCATGCAGCTGACGGCCAATTATTCTGGCCCTGAGATGATTTGAACTGGAGTCGCCAGGAGTTGGCAACCTGGGAACTTCTGCATGCAATGCGTCCGCCCTTCCGCTGAACTATGGGGAGATCAGTGGCCCACAAAGGAAGTTGCCTTAGAGCTAGTATATCTGAAGGAGCGTCTCCACCTCCATAATTCAGCCCAGACACTGAGGTCCAGCTCCAAGGGCCTTCTGGCAGTTCCCTCACTGTGAGAAGTAAGGTTACAGGGAACCGGGCAGAGGGCCTTATCAGTAGTGGCACCCGCCCTGTGGAACGCCCTCCCATCAGATGTCAAGGAAATAAACAACTCTCCGACTTTTAGAAGACATCTGAAGGCAGCCCTGATTAGGGAAGTTTTTAATGTTTGGAGTTTTATTCTGGTTTTTAGTGTTCTGTTGGGAGCTGCCCAGAGTGGCTGGGGAAACCCAGTGAAATGGGTGGGGTATAAGTGATAAATTATTATTATAGCTAGACCATCCATCCAGGTCAGTCTTGCCTAGACGGAGAGCAGCATTCCCTTTCAGGGGCCGCGTGGCAGCAGCAGGCAAGAGGGAACAGAGCAACGAATGTTACCTTTGTATGGCAGGTTAGTTTTTACACAAACACCTCCTCATCCATTCAGACCGCAAACCTCTCAAGGAGGGTACAAAGCAAGACGGGTGAGGGGTGTGATCTGGGGAGAATCCCAATGACCACATAGGGATTACTGGAGGGCCTCACTTGAGCTTCCCTATCTCTAGCCTATCCCTATCCCTAGTGAGAGCTGGAGCATAAAGAAGGCTGATTGCCGAAGAATTGATGCTTTTGAATTCTGGTGCTGAAGGAGGCTCTTGAGAGTCCCATGGACTGCAAGAAGATCAAACCTCTCCATTCTGAAGGAAATCAGCCCTGAGTGCTCACTGGAAGGACAGATCCTGAAGCTGAGACTCCAGTACTTTGGCCACCTCGTGAGAAGAGAAGACTCCCTGGAAAAGACCCTGATGCTGGGAAAGATGGAGGGCACAAGCAGAAGGGGACGACAGAGGACGAGATGGTGGGACAGTGTTCTCGAAGCTACGAACATGAGTTTGACCAAACTGGGGGAGGCAGTGGAAGACAGGAGTGCCTGGCGTGCTCTGGTCCAGAGTCGGACCCAACTAAACAACTAAACAACAACAACAACAACAACAACAACATCCCTAGCCCACATTGACTGGCTGCCCCCTTCCAAGGTTGCACATGGAGGTGCATTCAACTCCAGCCCCACCTGGCAATGCCAGCAATTGGACATTGGGGCATTCTGCATTCAAAATAGGTGCTCCATCCTGCACCTGCAGCCCTTTCCATTCGTCCCATATTGTCTAGGGTTGCCTAGACAACCATGGAGGATTTAGTGGGGTCGGCGGTTCGAATCCCTGCGACGGGGTGAGCTCCCGTTGCTCGGTCCCTGCTCCTGCCAACCTAGCAGTTCGAAAACACGCAGTACAAGTAGATAAATAGGTACCACTCTGGCGTGAAGGTAAACGACATTTCTGTGCGCTGCTCTGGTTTGCCAGAAGCGGCTTAGTCATGCTGGCCACATGACCCAGAAAAACTGTCTGTGGACAAACGTCGGCTCCCTCAGCCAGTAAAGCGAGATGAGTGCCACAACCCCAGAGTCATTCGCGACTGGACTTAACTGTCAGGGGTCCTTTACCTTTACATGCCCACCTGGAGGGGAATTTTACATTTTGAAGCAAATGCCCTGGATTTTGGGTTTGTTTGTTTGTTTTAAAGTGTGGTTCAGTCTTGGGCTCTGGTGTGGGCAGTTCAGGCTCGGTGGCGGCGATCCTAGGAAAGCTCAACAACCTTTCGTGTCCAAATTTTTATGTCTTGAGATATGGCAACCCTCATACAGTGGAACCTCGGTTTTCGAACGTCTCAGCTGCCGAGTGTTTCGGAAGCCGAAAGCAAAAACATGGAAGTGAATGCTTCCATTTTCGAACGCGCCTCGGAAGTCAAACGGCTTCTGAGTTGTGTTTCTCAGTCTCCCCCATTGAACTTGCTGAAAAACCTTTGATCCTCGGTTTTCGAACGTTTCGGAAGTCAAACAGACTTCCAGAACAGATTACGTTCGAAAACCTAGGTTCCACTGTATTGTCAAAGACACTTCCCAGCCAACGGAAAACAATGGCTGAGAGTGAACTTTTTATCGTCAAAGTTAACACTTATACAGTGGTATCTCGGGATGTGAATGGGATCCGTTCCAGAGCCCCGTTCGCATCCCAAATGGAACGTAAGAAACGTCTGCGTGTGCGCGGGTCGCGTTTCGCCACTTCCACGCATGCGCGTGATGTCATTTGGACCGTCTGCGCATGTGTGAGCGGTGAAACCTGGAAGTAACCCACTCCATTACTTCCAGGTCGCTGTGGAGTGCAACCCGATAATACTTGAAGTGTATTTATCCCGAGGTATGACTGTAGTCACTCCTACAGCTCTATATTTCTATGCATGCAGCTATTCCCAGGTCTGTGCTCTGTTGGAGCTGCTGCAGCAACAGGGGTCCACTCCCTCTTCACCAGGTTATGTACTTTCCCCCCAACGAACTGTGCACATGCAAGCGGAGACTGTGCCTTTGTGCAAACTTCCTCTGCTCATCCCTTTTCAGCCCCCTCCTGGTTCTGGGAGACAGTGCAGGAGAGGGTGGGGAAGCACGGAGCCTTTCACTTGCCTGACCTGCCTCTTCATCCTCTTCTCCCAACCTACCCTGTGCTCCACCCCCCTGCCTCTGACCCTTGCCTCCCGGCCAATACATCTCCCCACAAATCGCCAGCCCCCCCTCCCGATTCTGACTCCAGCCCTGCTTCCCCCGATACACACTTGTCAGTGTCCTGCCAGTCTCTGACACGTCTGCTGGTTCAGCAAGGCCTTTGATTAATCTTCTTTTTCCACTGCCTGCCTGAAACAGCCGGAACAGCAGTGGGAGCGAGGGATTATTGAACACCTGGCAGGTCTCCGTACGTGGCTGAAGGGATGATGTGCATTTCGCTTTCTGGGTCACAGGTTGTATGGCTGCATACGCACCAGACATTGTTCTAATTGCTGCTATTTATCAGGGACAGTCCCTAGCTTTGGGGATTGGGTAAATCATTGTTCCCTGCCTTGTCAGTGGCCTCTAGGCATGATGGCTACATTCTGCTTCTACATTGTTCCTCTGAATTAGTGAGAATCACAAGCGAGGAGAGGACTGATGAGCTCATTCTCATTCTTTCATTGCATTTATCTCACCTTTCCCACCACCCAAGGAGATCAAAGTGACATACATTTTTCTCATGCACCTAATTTAAATCCTCACAGGAACCCTGTGAGGTAGGCTAGGCTCTTCTCTCTCTTTGGCAATCACTCGTAGATAGTTTCCACAATCAGTTCTGGCACCTTTTTATTTTATTTTATTTATTTTTCTGGTTGGATCTGAACTTCTTTTTAAAAAATTATTATTATTATTAACGTTCTTATGTCACATATGTATACATTATCATATTACATTACAGGGCATATTATAATATAACTTCCAACATATATACAAAGTTTTTATACCCAATTTATGTACATAAAGAAAAAACAAAGACATAAAGCCATTTCAAAATAATATTTGCACCAACGCTATGGACTTCCTATCAATCTCATTGTATATTCTTTTTTTCTTTTTTTACAAATGAATGTACTCTTATTATTGTATATTTCTTTGTTGTTGTTGTTGTTGTTGTTGTTGTTGTTGTTGTTTAGTCGTTTAGTCGTGTCCGACTCTTCGTGACCCCCTGGACCAGAGCACGCCAGGCACTCCTGTCTTCCACTGCCTCCCACAGTTTGGTCAAACTCATGCTGGTAGCTTCGAGAACACTGTCCAACCATCTCGTCCTCTGTCGTCCCCTTCTCCTTGTGCCCTCCATCTTTCCCAGCATCAAGGTCTTTTCCAGGGTGTCTTCTCTTCTCATGAGGAGGCCAAAGTATTGGAGCCTCAGCTTCAGTATCTGTCATTTTATCTAATACATTCCTATATCAATGCGTACCCTTAATCTTGTTTCTCAACTCAATTTCTCTCCAATGTCAATCGAATGCGAGCATAGATACTGAACCTTTACTATATTTTTGAACATATATCTTATATCTATCCCATTTTCCCATAAATTTTTGTTTTGAATTGCCTCTCAGGCTATTTGTCAACTGCGCCATTTCAGCAAATTCTTGCAGTTTATTATGCCAGTCCGTTCTTGTCGGGGCTTCTTCTTCCTTCCTCCCCTTTGCCACCAAAGTCTGGGCTGCAGCCGTTGCATAAAAAATACCTTTCTAAAGGCCTTTGGGAAGTCCCTGCCAACAATACTTAACAGAAATGTCTCTGGTTTTTAAAGAGATTGATAATTTTGGCATCCCTAAAGTCTGCTGGGATCTCTTCTTTCTCCCAGATTTTTTCGATGAGCTTGTGAAATTGTTGTGTAAGTTCAGTTCCACCCACTTTGAAGACTTTGGCAGGTATCCCATTAGGTCCACTGGCTTTGTTGTTTTTCATTTGGTTAATAGCTGTACACAACTCTCCCAGATTTGGAGATACTGCAAGCTCATCTCTAACTTGGTTTTGCGGAATTTGTGAGGGGATCTCAGCAGCCACAGGGGAGTTGCGGTTAAGGAGATGTTGGTAATGTTCTTTCCAGCGCAGTGCAATAGCTTCTTTATCTTTTAGAAGTGTGGTACCGTCTGCGGTTGGCGCGGGTGGCACAGTGGGTTAAACCACAGAGTCTAGGACTTGCCGATCAGAAGGTCGCCAGTTCGAATCCCCGCAACGGGGTGAGCTCCCACTGCTCGGTCCCTATTCCTGCCAACCTAGCAGTTCGAAAGCACGTCAAAGTGCAAGTGGATAAATAGGTACCACTCCGGCGGGAAGATAAATGGCATTTCTGTGTGCTGCTCTGGTTCGCCGGAAGCAGCTTAGTCATGCTGGCCACATGACCCAGAAGCTGTATGCCAGCTCCCTCAGCCTGTAAAGCGAGATGAGCGCCGCAGCCCCAGAGTCGGCCATGACTAGACCTAATGATTAGGGATCCCTTTACCTTTTTACCGTCTGCTGAGCATAGGGGGCATATGCCATGATTTATTGCCCATGGATGGTCTTTGTGGCTAGGCTAGGCAGAGAGGCAGTGACTGGCCCCCAAGGTCACTCAGGGAGCTTCATGGCCAAGTGGGGATTTGAGCCCTTGTCTCCCAAGTCCTAGTTCAGCACTCTAACCACTACACCACACTGCTTCTCCTTCATCCCTGCTTGCTGCACAGATACAGTGGACGCTTGGGTTGCGAACGTGATCCGTGGGGGAGGCACGTTCGCAACCCGCAGCGCTGCGTCTGTGCATGCACAGGTTGCGATTCGGCGCTTCTGTGCATGTGCGACCGCCGAAACCGGAAAGTAACCCGTTCCGGTACTTCCGGGTTTCGGCACATCTGTAACCCGAAGAAACGCAACCTGAACCGTCTGTAACCCGAGGTATGACTGTACATGCACGGGCTTCTTTTGAAAAGAGTCTGTAGGAATGTGGTGGAGCCGCCGGCGAAAATAATACACTTGCAAGATGAAGACCCAAAGGCGATGGGCATCACCTCCAGGAATCTCAACGGTGCAACAATTCTGTGGCCTCTTTAAGCTGCGGACGCTAGCCATGCGCAGAGATGATATCTGCCCAGTTAGCTACATGGGAACTCTGAGTAGCCCGGAGGATTAGGAAAAGAAATCATCGCTGGCTTAAAGTGAGTCACTCTTGCAGAACGTGAGTAGTTAACCCCATTTATTAGTCACTGCTGAGATTGCAGCCCAAGAAGTGACTCTCTCGCAGTGACGAGGGAAGCGTTGAAATGTCAGAGCTCCCAGGCAAGAACAAAAGCGAATTGTCAGTGATGTTACGTGTGTACCCAGCGGCATGAAGGCAGGATTCTTTGCAAGACCTGATTCAAGAGTCCTCCGCTGGAGGATTCGTGTTGAAATGAGTTTTAATCTGTCTAATCTGCCAGTCAACCCAGTAAACCTCCCGCTGCTTAACAAGAGGAGTCTGTGGCGCAGAAGGTGACAGGTGTGCTTTCTTTCCGAATGAAGTGTTTTGGCTCTGGTTAGGGACAGAGGGGAAATTTGTTCCATCCTCAGCTTAAATTGTGCTGGCCTAATTCATCGAATTGCAGAAATGGAAGGGAACTCCGAGGGTCATCTAGTCCAACCCGCTGTGATGCAAGAATCCCAACCAAAGCATCCCTGACAAATGTTCATTCAACCTCTGCTTGAAAACCTCCAGTGAAGGAGAGTCCATTATCTTCCTACGGAGTCCAATCCTCCGTCGAACAGCTCTTATCTTTAGAAAGTTCTTCCTAATGTTTAATCAAAATATCATTTCTTGTCATTTGAATCCATTGGTTCTGGTCCTGCCCTCCAGAGCAGGAGAAAACAAGCCTGCTTCATCTTTCATGCAACATTCCTTCAGAAATTTAAGAGCACGCCAGGCACTCCTGTCTTCCACTGCCTCCCGCAGTTTGGTCAAACTCATGCTGGTAGCTTCGAGAACACTGTCCCACCATCTCGTCCTCTGTCGTCCCCTTCTCCTTGCGCCCTCCATCTTTCACAACATCAGGGTCTTTTCCAGGGAGTCTTCTCTTCTCATGAGGTGGCCAAAGTCTTGGAGTCTCAGCTTCCAGATCTGTCCTTCCAGTGAGCACTCAGGGCTGATTTCCTTCAGAATGGAGAGGTTTGAACTTCTTGCAGTCCATGGGACTCTCAAGAGTCTCCTCCAGCACCAGAATTCAAAAGCATCCATTCTTCGGTGATCAGCCTTCTTTATGGTCCAGCTCTCACTTCCATACATCACTACTGGAAAAACCATAGCTTTAACCATACGGACCTTTGTTGGCAAGGTGATGTCGCTGCTTTTTAAGATGCTGTCTAGGTTTGTCATTGCTTTTCTCCCAAGAAGCAGGTGTCTTTTAATTTCGTGACTGCTGTCATATATATTAATAGTTTTTTTAACATATCATTTCCAACAATCATTTGACATAATTTCTTATCTTATACAATATTTTAGACCTCCATCAACAACCTCTGATGATTTTCCGTTCTTTATCACTTATTCTGTATTTCTTAATTTCTCTATTACTCTTAATTATCCTTAACTAATCATTCTCCTCATAGTCTTTCTTGATTTATTTCAAATAGTCCTCCTTACAGAACTTCTTGCAACCCGACTAACGTAATCTGTTCATTACAACTGCTTTTCAAATAATTCATATATTTACTCAGAGTAGCCTTTCACCTCTCAGTCTCCTCTTCCTCAGGCTAAACATACCCAGCTCCCTCAACTGTTCCTCATAAGGCTTGGCTTCCAGACCCTTGATCATCTTAGCTGCCCTCCTTTGCACATCTTCCAGCTTGTGAAGATCTTCCTGGGCACCACAGTTGTGGGAGGATTTTGACAACCTGTAATGTGTGCAGAGGATTACAGATTACCAAGATTACAAATTCCCTGGCCCAGAATTTGTATGCAGGTCAACATGCAGCTATCAATTGGATTGGGTTGTTCATCTCGATTCCTGCATTTGCAGGGTGTGCTGGTCCTGGGGGCTAACCGAGAGGCGAGGTCCAAGTCCAGTCCGAGGTCGAGGGTGCGGTATGGAGGCTGTCCATCAAAGCTGTAGCTGGGTCCAAGGCAGGGAGTTGGGTTTGGTCAGGAACTCTGGCAGAAGAGCAGGACAGGGTGCAGGCAGGAACAGGCTACCAACAATGTTGCTCCCACAACCTGGGACTGGGGCTGGGCGGCTTTTTTTTTTTTTTTTAAAAAAAGATATTTATTGAAGTTTTACAAAAAGAAGAAAATTACAAAATAAAAAGAAAGCAGAAAAAAGAAAAAAATACAAAAAAATACATAGAAAAAAAGATTAAAAATACAAAAATACATAGAAAAAAAGATAAAAAATACAGAAAAAGTAGATAAAAAAATAATTAAAAACAAATCAATTTTTTCATATCTTAGATTTCGTTTGCTTATTTCCCTGACCTCCTCACACCTCCCTTTTTTGTATTCCCGTTCACATGGTTAATTCAGCAAATCCTTACCCTCTTTCTTTTATCTTAACTCTATATCTCAACATATTATAACTTTATATTTTCATCCGTTATCAATCCATTTTTACATATTCTTATTAACCTTGTTGCTAAGGCCGCTTGATTTCAATCCAACATCATTTTAACATTCATTAATTTTACAATGTTTCTGTAAATAGTCTTTAAATTTCTTCCAATCTTCTTCCACTGACTCTTCTCCCTGGTCTCGGATTCTGCCAGTCATTTCCGCCAGTTCCATATAGTACATCACTTTCATCTGCCAGTCTTCCAGGGTGGGTAAATCTTGTGTCTTCCAGTACCTTGCAATGAGTATTCTTGCTGCCGTTGTAGCATACATAAAGAAAGTTCTATCCTTCTTTGACACCAATTGGCCGACCATGCCCAGGAGAAAGGCCTCTGGTTTCTTCAAGAAGGTATATTTAAATACCTTTTTCATCTCATTATATATCATCTCCCAGAAAGCCTTTATCCTTGGGCACGTCCACCAAAGGTGAAAGAATGTATCTTCATTTTCTTTGCATTTCCAACATTTATTATCGGGCAAATGATAGATTTTTGCAAGCTTGACTGGTGTCATGTACCACCTGTATATCATTTTCATAATATTCTCTCTTAAGGCATTACATGCCGTAAATTTCATACCTGTGGTCCACAACTGTTCCCAGTCAGCAAACATAATGTTATGTCCAACATCTTGTGCCCATTTAATCATAGCAGATTTAACCGTTTCATCCTGAGTATTCCATTTCAACAGCAAGTTATACATTCTTGAAAGTATCTTTGTTTTGGGATCTAACAGTTCTGTTTCCAATTTTGATTTTTCCATCTGGAAGCCAATTTTTTTGTCCAAATTGTAAGCCTCCCTTATTTGATAATAGTGAAGCCAGTCTCGCACTTTATCTTTTAATTTCTCAAAACTGCAATTTCAATTTGTCTCCTTCTTGTTCCAAAATTTCCCAATATTTCGGCCATTTGGCCTCCATATTGAGCTTTTTCTGAGCCTTTGCTTCCATCGGTGACAACCACCTTGGGGTTTTATTTTCAAGTAAGTCCTTATATCTTATCCAGACATTAAACAATGCTTTCCTGACAATATGATTTTTAAATGCTTTGTGTGCTTTAACCTTGTCATACCACAAATATGCATGCCACCCAAAAACATTATTAAAACCTTCTAAATCCAAAATGTCTGTGTTCTCAAGAAGCAGCCATTCTTTCAACCAGCAGAATGCTGCTGATTCATTTTAAGGTCTGGCAGGGCAAATCCACCTCTTTCCTTTACATCAGTTAGTATTTTAAATTTTATTCTGGGCTTCTTGCCCTGCCAAACAAATCTAGAAATGTCTCTCTGCCACTTCTTGAAACAGTCCATTTTGTCCAAAATTTGCAATGATTGAAACAAAAATAACATTCTTGGCAATACATTCATCTTTATAACAGCAATTCGACCTAACAAGGAAAGCTTCAAATTTGACCATATTTCTAGATCCTTTTTCACTTCTGACCAACATTTCTCATAATTGTCTTTAAATAGGTTTAAGTTCTTAGCGGTCATATTAACCCCCAGGTATTTTACTTTCTTAACCAATGTTAAACCTGTCTCCTTCTGAAACTTCTCTTTCTCAATCGGTGTTAAGTTTTTCTCAAGAACTTTAGTTTTTAACTTGTTCAACTTAAATCCTGCCACATGACCAAATTCTTGAATCAGTTCTAATACTCTTTTAGTACTAGATTCTGGCTCCTGTAACGTCAGTACTAAGTCATCTGCAAAAGCTTTCAATTTGTACTGTTTAGCTCCGACCTGTATACCTTTAATCAAACGGTCCCTTCTGATCATATTTAGCAAAACCTCCAGGACCGAAATAAAAAGCAATGGGGAAATTGGGCAGCCTTGTCGTGTCCCTTTCTCTATCTTAAATTCCTCTGTCACCACGTTATTAACTATTAGTTTAGCCTTTTGTTCTGAATAAATTGCACTTATACCATTTTCAAACCCTTGACCAACCCCCATCCCCTGAAGATTTTTCTTCATAAAACTCCAAGAAATATTATCAAAGGCTTTCTCCGCATCTACAAAGATTAAAACTGCTTTAGTATTAATGTTCACTTGCAACTTCTCCAAAATGTTAATTATATTCCTCGTATTGCCAGACAAGTGTCTACCTGGGAGAAAGCCAGCTTGGTCTTTATGTATCTCCTCCACTAATACTTTTTTTAGCCTTTTAGCCAAAATATCTGCAAAAATTTTATAATCCACATTAAGCAGGGATATGGGGCGGTAGTTCTTAATTTGTGTCTTTTCAGACTCATTTTTCGGTATAAGTGTAATATAAGCTTCCTTCCACGACTCTGGCGCTTTTTTCCCCTCCAAAATTTCATTGCAGACCTCCTTTAGTGGTTGAATT
This sequence comes from Podarcis filfolensis, assembly GCF_964270895.1. Lineage (NCBI taxonomy): Eukaryota > Metazoa > Chordata > Lepidosauria > Squamata > Lacertidae > Podarcis > Podarcis filfolensis. The sequence goes on along the minus strand of NC_139609.1, from coordinate 94,794,002 downwards.
ATCCAATCTTTCAAAGATCTATAATATTTTGAGGTTAAACCATCCAGCCCTGGAGATTTGCCCAACTGCATATTCTGGATGGCACCTTCCACCTCCTGTTCTGTTATTTTATAGTTCAACATTAACTTATTTTCTTGAGAGATTTTTTGTAGTCCATTTGTTTTCAAGGGGCTGGCCGGCTTTTATCTGCCTCGAGGCATAGGGCGGCCCTGGTCCACAGGTGACTCGCCTCTCCGGGCCTGGAGGCGAGCACTCCTCCTGCGGGAACTTAGTTCCCTCCGCCTCTCTGCCCTGAGCCTCTGCAGCTCAGGAGAGGCTGAAGGGCTACCAGACCCATAGGCAACCTCAGCTTCCCCTGACAGGGCTGAGAGTGGAGCACCTGCAGGCAATGGGTCCTCCATCACCTCAGGGGCCAGAGCAGACTCAGCTGGTGCCTGCACCTGAGGACCCAGCACAGGTGAGGACCCTTCAGGCTCATGCCCCAGCCCCGGCTCAGCTGGTTCTGGAGGCGGGGACTCCTGTGCAGGCTGGGATTCTTCAGGTTCAGCCTCTGAGTCCGAATCCCAGGCCATCACACAGGGGGTTGGACTAGATGACCCTGGGGGACCCTTGCAACTCTACAGCTCTACGATTCTATGATCTCCAGGTTATGCAATGCCGTTTGGTAAACACACAGAAAATGCATACAAAGATGTGTATTTTAGGGGACGAATGTGCACTCCGTGTCTTTAACCAAAATGCATTGATTGATTGATTGCACCTGGTCTTCTTTTTAAAAAAATAAAATAAAATTTGCCAAAGCCGCAAAGGAAAGTTCCTGTGGTTTAGCATATGCAAAGCTGATGCAGAGCGGAAACAGACCGGTCCATCCATCCCCTAACTCTGCCGCGTTACCATGACAGAACTTGGGGCGAGGGATGCAATATCCACCGTGTCTGCGCTCAGCTTCGCGGGTCGCAATTTGTGCTGGCCTGCGTGAGGAGGTGGGCTGACCTGTCCCACATATTATTAAGCCATTCCGCACCATATAGCAAGCAGGTACGCTTTCTAATTAAAGCAGATCTTGTTCCCTCTTCACCTGCTGACCCTCTTTCTTCCAGGATCTGATTGGAATCCCGGTTTCATTAGCCACGCTTGTAGTGATTAAAAAATAAATAAAGATCAAGCGCGTATTGAGCGGTATTATTTCTTAGATGGAAATATCATCCTCCGTGGGCGATGGGCTTTTCAAGTCCAAAAATACCTGCCGAACAGTATGACTCTTACCTTTTCTCTTTGGCTGCCTGTTCCATACAATTATTTTAAAAAGAGCCATCAGAGGACAATGGCTTCAGTTCACCTTCCTTAAGCCCCATCGCCTTCCTTTATTTTTACCAATCCCCTATGAAGTCAAGGCCTTTGGTGACAGCCCAGAGTGTGACCCTTCCACCCTTTTTTTTAAAAAATGTACTGATTTAATTAGACCCACTACCTGGAATTTTGCACCTTGTGTATCAGTTCCTCCTGACAGGTGAATGGTCTGGTTGCAGCACCTGAAACTGCGCACTGTTCTTAATATGAAATCAGGGGAAAGCCAGGAAAGGACAATTCCCAGCTGCTGCCTTCCTGCCCACCAGGAAGCATCATGTACTCCGGGAACAGGAAGACAACAACAACAACAATTTATTTACGGCTATTAGCCCATAAAATATGTACAAACATAAAAACACAGGGACATAAAAACAGATATATCCGACAACAGAAGGTGAACACCACGATGCAAGGGTGGGTCATTGAGCAGAGCCAAGTGACAGCTTGGGGCCAGGAGAGCTCCAAGGGATGGATCACAGAAAAGGAAAACTGAAGACGAACTCCGACATGCACTCTCATCATGACAGTCCGATTAGTTTTGATGTTGTTGTTGTTTTTTGGTGGTTTTTGAGTGTGAGATAACCGCATTCAGAAATCTCGCCACCTGCAGAGTTACAGAAGGATCTGTATCCTGCAAAAGCAGTGCGGCGTGTGACTCAACAGGCCTGCCAACCAAGCGCAGTAAAGCAGGACCCAGGAATTTAGCCCTGGCTATTCTATGTAGGGGACAGTTGAACATTATATGTGAAAGAGATTCAACAGTTTCCCCGTCACACACGCATAGCGGAGACACCAAACCCTTGGAAAATCTGTGGTTCAGCAGGTTCGATGGAAAGACATTGAACCTTGCACGAATAAATGCACGTCGGTGTGGTACTGATGAAAGAGATGACATGTATGATGGAAGGCCAAGTGGTGGGGTTATTCCGTGATACCTGGGGGAGCAGACACCACCACCCCTGGCGAGGTTGTGTTGATTTTCAATGTCCGCTAATCTTTGCTCAATAAGGCTTTTGGCTGAGCGTAAGTTCATCTTTAAGGAGTCCGCTGGGGAAATTCCAATGCTCAGAAGTTTGGCATGGATTTTTCCTACCCACGGATTGACAAAGACGTCCCGCCAGAGGCACTGAAAAAGGTAATGGTCGGGAAGCCTGTGCCAGCTGGACAGCCAATAGCCAAAGACTCGCTTCCAGATGACAGTCTCCAATGATGCAATCCTTAACTCCAGACGTATGGCTGCGTTGCTCACACACATGGGGAGTTTCAGGAGGCGACGGAGAAACTGATTCTGCAATGTCCCCAGTGATGTTAAATTGGACCCTGGGGCCCAGAGCGGGGCAGCATAACAGAGGGTGGAAACCACTTTTGCGTGGTATACCTTCAATGCAGAAGGGATGTCAGAGGCTCCGTCGGCCGCAAGAAATTGGAGTAGAGTATAAAGTATTGTTTTCCCTTTGTTTAGTAAATACTGTATCTGTGGCTTCCAGCTTAGATTGTAATGAAAAAAGACTCCCAGGTATTTAAATTTGAAAACCTGTTCTAATTGGACTCCATCTAACTTCCAGCTGTAAGTTTTCCGAGACCTGGTAAAGACCAGGACTTTAGATTTCCCATGGTTAATTGTCAGATGGTTAAGTTTGCAATAAGCCGCAAAAATCTTTAGAGCTCTGCATAAACCAACTCTAGAGTAGGAAAGGATCGCTGCATCGTCGGCATATAGGAGCAAAGGACAGCGAAAATCAGCTAGGCGGGGGGCATGAATGTTGGCTTGAGACTCGTTCAGAAAGAGCTTCATATCACTAATAAACAGGTTGAAGAGGAGTGGGGCCAAAATGCAGCCTTGGCGCACACCTCTATTTATTGGGACCTCGTTGGATAGGTTTCCCGCCGGTGTGAGTCTCACTCTAGCCGACGACCCATGGTGTAATTGGGTTATAAGCCATAACAGTCTTCTATCTATTCCCCATCTCTCTAATTTCTTCCATAGGCAATTTCTTGGGATACTGTCGAAGGCAGCCTTTAGGTCTATAAAAGCGACACATAGGCGCCCCCGACTCGGGGCAGAATATTTTCTGGCAAGATACATGATTACCATATGGTCAAAACAGGAAGACAGCTCCCATTTGCTCAGGAAACAGTGGAATCTGGGGACAAACCATCGCTCAGTGGTGGAGCATCTGCTGTAAATGCAGAAAATCTCATGTTCAATCCCCAAATTCTCCAGGTAGCGTGGGAATGTTAAGGATAGTAGGGAAGGATATATTGAATAAGTGTTATCCTTCCTTCACTCACGCTAGCGAGTGACGTAGCAGAGCAAATGCCCCTCAATATAGCTGGAAGCTAGTTTGCAGATTCATTTGAATCTCTTAATTAAGATTATTTCCTGGTGTCTCCTTTGATCCCTCTTAAAAGAATAAGGACACAAGAGCCTTTCTGAGCAAAGTAACAAAAAGTTTACTCACATTTCACTTCACAATATGATTCCTGAAAGGCAGGCTTTTCTTAATACAGTGGTACCTCGGGTTAAGAACTTAATTCGTTCTGGAGGTCCATTCTTAACCTGAAACTGTTCTTAACCTGAGGTACCACTTTAGCTAATGGGGCCTCCTGCTGCCACCGCGCCATTGCTGCACAATTTCTGTTCTCATCCTGAAGCAAAGTTCTTAATCTGAGGTAATATTTCTGGGTTAGCAGAGTCTGTAACCTGAAGTGTATGTAACCCGAGGTACCACTGTATTTCTGGGTTAGCGGAGTCTGTAACCTGAAGCGTATGTAACCCGAGGTACCACTGTAGTTGCACAATAAACCGTGAGTTCATCTGATAGGGAGGCTGAACTCATGAGCTGCTGGCCGAGAGCCAGCAGACAGCAAAATTACATTAAGGCAACAAAATGGCTGCAGGAGAGCAGCATGGCAGCAAAAGAACGGCAACAAGACAGTATGGAGAAGACAGACGAACTGAGAACATGGCTTTGTGACGTGGCTCTTTTGTGGAGCCTGCCAGAGCCACGCTCATCTCCCAGGTCACATGCAGGGAGAGGAAGCTCCAGACTAGTCTAAGAGGAAGTTACCCTGACTAGATGTCCCCCTGCCTGTGCCCACTCTAGGGAAATAAGGAATGCTGCATCTGACTGCACCAATGGATTACATCCCACAAGTAGGACTTGGAGAGCTGAAATCCAGAAGAGCTGCTTCCAGTCATAGAAGAGTTGGCAGGGACCCTGAGGATCTTCTAGTACAACCACCTGCAATGCAGGGATCGATTTCCACTTTTTTTTTAAAGAGACAATTGCAACCTCCCTCGGCCATGCATTCTGGAGCAGATGGGAGCTGGTAGTTCTGCAGAGTCTGGCTGGCTAATAGTTCCCCACACTCTTCCTGGAGCATCAACACTCAGATAATTGAGGTGCGGTTAGTGTGGGCTGCTCAGAGGCAATACCTGGACTTGACAAAGGAGCGTTAATAGCCTGGTGTTTCCATGGGAACGAACTGTTAGGCCATTTCCATGAATGGCTAGGAAATACCTGAAAGGGGGCCAAAACAAAGACCTCTCCCCTCTCCCCCCCTCCTCACTGCCCAGATAAGGATGCAATCCAGGTTTCTCTGCATTAAAAGAGATGGCAGCTTGAGAGGCTGACTGAGAGAGGCACCAATAACTGAACCTGGGCTCTGTAAACATTTCAGGGACCCTCAAGATCTGAAGTAGGGCCAGGAGACTTTGGCTGATCATTGGAGTGTTTAAGCTGCACTTCTGCATAGGTTCAATAGGTACAACATATGTTGTTTAGTTGTTTAGTCGTGTCCGACTCTTCGTGACCCCATGGACCAGAGCACGCCAGGCACTCCTGTCTTCCACTGCTTCCCGCACTTTGGTCAAACTCATGCTGGTACCTTCGAGAACACGGTCCAACCATCTCGTCCTCTGTCGTCCCCTTCTCCTTGTGCCCTCCATCTTTCCCAACATCAGGGTCTTTTCCAGGGAGTCTTCTCTTCTCATGAGGTGGCCAAAGTCTTGGAGTCTCAGCTTCAGGATATGTCCTTCCAGTGAACACTCAGGGCTGATTTCCTTCAGAATGGAGAGGTTTGATCTTCTTGCAGCCCCTGGGACTCCAGCACCATAATTCAAAAGCATCAATTCTTCGGCGATCAGCCTTCTTTATGGTCCAGCTCTCACTTCCCTACATCACTACTGGGAAAACCATAGCTTTAACTATACGGACCTTTGTCGGCAAGGTGATGTCTCTGCTTTTTAAGATGCTGTCTAGGTTTGTCATTGCTTTTCTCCCGAGAAGCAGGCGTGTTTTAATTTCCTGACTGCTGCCACCATCTTCAGTGATCATTGAGCCCAAGAAAGTAAAATCTCTCACTGCCTCCAGTACATATGTATGTACATATGCCTCCAGTACATATGTTCATATGTATATGTACAACATACAAGTAAACACAAATATTACCAAACACCAGTAGCAGACCCTCCAAATGTCCCTATTTTTTAGGGACAGTCCTAGATTTACAGAAGCCGTCCCGGTTTCTGATTTACTAATCCTGGAATGTCCCACTTTTCCTTAGGACGTCCCTATTTTCATTGGAGAAATGTTGGAAGGTATGGAGTTGTGCAACCCCTGAGGCAAAGAGATTAGTAACTATACAACCTTTAGAAGACATCTGAAGGCAGCACTGTAAAAGGAAGTTTAATGTTGTTGTTATTATTATTATTATTATTATTATTTTATTATATGTTGGAAGCTGCTCTGAGTGGCTGAGACACCCAGAGTCAGATGGGCGGGGTATAAATATTATTATTATTATTATTATTATTATTATTATTATTATTATTGAATAGGACATCTCTATTTTCACTGGAGAAGCATTGGAGGGTATGCAATAGGCCACCCATGATGTGTTTCCAAAGGGAAGAAAGTCTAAGCCAGATCTGCACCCCTGGAACTGTTTTCCAGTTATCCTGTCTTAATGCCAGTTAAACCTCTAGGAAGGAGTGGAGCCACTGTAAAACACTGCTTCCAATACCCATCCCACAGAGTTGGTCTAGGAGGACACCACGGTCTATGGCACTGGTTCCCAATCTTTTTGGTATGGTGACCCACAAGTCCAAATTCACTTGTGCTGATGACCCATCAGTTTATCATCACATGAAATTTGGACCTTGGGTCTTTGGCAGTCATCAGCTGCATGGAAGTTTACCTGTTTTTTAACCATTACTTCAGGTATCAAAGCAAAAAATTACCTAACACCCCTATTAATGTGGGATTTGTTGGAATATTTATACTGCTTACAAAATTATTTGCAGGTTTTTTTTACGGGAATGCAAGAACACCAGTCATCTGATTGCAAGATGTGTGTTTCATAAACTATGAAAAGTATTCTAAAAATACATGGCTACACAACCGCCATAGCTGTCAACGTTTCCCTTTTTTAAAGGGAAATTCCCTTATTCCGATTGGATTCCTCACAAGAAAAGGGAAAAGTTGACAGCTATGCAACCCGTGTAAGATATAACTAAATATTTTTAATAGTTGTATTTGTGATAAGGCGATTGATAGGGTGGCGTGGTCAAGGAGTTCATAAATGATACAAATTACCTCCATCTATTTCAGTCTGGGTTCAGCTGTGCTTCTGGGACTGAATCAGCCTTGGTCATCCTAATGGATGGTGGCAGATAACTCAATGAAGATGGCAATCCATTGTGTGGCAGCCGTAAAAAAAAAGGCGAATTCCATCCTTGGGATCATTAGGAAAGTAACTGAAAAGAGCACTGCCAATATTGTAATATCATTTACAAATTTACGGTGGGTTGGCAGTTGGCATATTCTGTACCTTTCTGGTAACCTCACCACAAAAATGATATTGCAGAGTTGGGAAAGGTTCGGGAAATAGGCACCCAAATGCTACTGTATGAAGTCATTGACGTTACATGTCCTGGTCTGAGCAAAGCAAATTAATTTTGTCCTATTCGCATATGTCAGCTGTGATGTGATGCTGAGCAAAGTCTGAGAACACAGAATCATGGAATCATAGAGTTGGAAGGTACCTAAGGGTCTAGTCCAGCCCCCTGCAATGCAGGAATCTCAGCTAAAGCATCCAAGACAGATGGCCATCCAACTTCTGCTTAAAAATCTCCAAGGAAGGAGAGTTCACCACCTCCTGGGGGAGACCATTTCACTGTCAAACAGCTCCTTTTCAGAAAGTTCTTCCTGATGCTTAGTCGGAATCTCCATTCTTGCAACTTGAAGCCATTGCTTCAAGTCCTACCCTTCAGAGCAGGAGAACACAAGCCTGTTCCCTCTTCCATGTGACAGCCCTTGAGATATTTAAAGATGGCTCTCATATTTCCTCTTAGTCTCCTCTTTCCCAGGCTAAACGTACCCAGCTCCTTCGATTGTTCCCCATAAAGCTTGGTTTCCAGATCCTTGATCATCTTCATTGTCCTCCAATGCACATGTTATGGCTTATCGGCATCCTTCTTAAATTGTGGTGCCAAGAACTGGACACGGTATTCCAGGTGTGGTCTGACCAAGGCAGAACTGAGTGGTACTATCACGATTACAGTCATACCTCATGTTACGTTTGCTTCATGTTACGTTCTTTCAGGTTACGTCCCGTGGTGACCCGGAAGTACCGGAAAGATTACTTCCAGGCTTCACCGCTCACTCATGCACAGAAGTGCTAAATCGCGCTTCGCGCATGCGCACAAGCGCCAAATTGTGCCGTGCACCTGATACGGCGCTTCAGGTTGCGCTCGTTTCGTGTTGCGAACGGGCCTCTGGAACGGATCTCATTCGCAACCAGAGGTACCACTGTACTTCCCTTGTTCTGGACACTAGACTTCTGTTGATGCAGCCTAGAATAGCATCTGCCTTAGGAGACTTATCTGTAGCAAGTGTATGTGTGAGTGGGTGTGTAATCACTCAATATTAATCAACGGGTGACCCTCGTGCATTTGAAGCCCGAGGGGAAATGGTGCCTTGTTGATCTTTCGAAAGAGGATTTCCACAAGGAAGAAAATGAAGGCTTTACCTGCTCCGACTGCCTGATGCCACTATGAACATGTCCGCGGCTTTTGAAAGCCATTGCTCGACCCCCTGCCCCCTCATTAGCTCACCCACCTACCTGAGGGGGTCAACATCTATGGAATTGTCTTCTGCAAACCACTCTGCCTGGAGTTGCTTGGCATGTGTCAAAGGCTAGCCATGCGGAGGAGCGAAGTGGTGCAGTTCAGAGCTGCCACCCCTCGCCTTTCTTGATGGGTTTCATGTGACGAGAGAGAGAGAGAGAGGAAAAAAAACACGTCGGATCTAACTCTCCAATTTGATCATAGGGGAATCTGACGGCACGCCGACGCTCTCCACGTTGCAAACAAGCCCAGCTGTCACTTGTGCTGCTTCTCCCAGAGACGCCCCAGTTACTGCATAATTGCATTCTTAACAACACTGTATTAGATACGGAGGCTGAGCACCCAACGTCTGCGACTGTTATCGCTGCCAGTAATAGAGTTGCCGTCCCCTGCTAATATCATCCCGCGCGCACGACACAGTGACAAAACACCCCGTGCCAATCCCGGGTTCACTCAAGCGTCGGCCATGTCATTTGATGGTCAGGCGGAAGTTGGAAGTGAAATGATACACTCTTCAGAGTGGGGTGGGGAGAAATTGCTGGGTTTCATTTGCCTCCGTTGTGATGGCAGGAGAGAAGTGAGGGTGAAAAGGAAAGGGAGTGGTCTTCCTCTCTTCACCCCAGTACCTCCCCACCCTCCAGAATTTCACGTGGGCATCTGGGCAGGGTTACTATTAGGCTATAAAGCCCTTAACAACTTGGGACCCTAGAATCCTAGAGTTGGAAGCGAAACCCAAGGATCATCTAGTCTGAAATATACTCGGAGTCGAGAGTAGATTTCATGCTCTTTATTCTGCTCATATTGGTAAGGAGGAATGGAAGTTCCCCCAGAATGTCTTCTTTATATACATTATTTACACAATGGGCCCCATGTGATTGGCTAATTCTGGGATTCACCTGTAGGCCAATCAGGTTGCGGATTCACTTCCACCTGGAGCTGGATGGGGTGGCTCCTGTGGACCAATCAAACTGCTGCATTCTGAATCATATTGTTCTAGGACCAATCAGACTGCTGCCTTTTGGATCCTATTCAACTCAGTACATAACATAGTCCAACCCCCTTGCAATGCAGCGAGGGACTAGTTCACCAACAAGATCGTCTTACCCATATGCGCCCACTTAACTGCTTCAGTTGTTGGAACTGGCACTGTTACAGCTTCTGCATAATGCCCGTTCTGCATTTGAACTTTTAGTGTGTCAGCACCAGAGGCAGATATTAGGGTGACACAGCAGGGTGCTGAGCCGGGGGGGGGGGCTGCTGTCCCCCTCCTACCCAAACCCTGATAAGCCCAGCTTCAGGAAGGAAACGGGAGGGCTCTAGGACCCTGCCAGAGCCCTTGTGCCTTCTTCCCAAAGCCCGAGGGCTGGGATGTGTGTCAAATTTTGGCCTTGTTCAGGGCACCGTATTACCAAGGTCTGCCCCATGCCAGCACCTACATGCTGGAACTCCTTGCCTACTGATACCAGGCAGGCACATTCACTGTCCTCTTTTCAGTGCCTGCTAAAACCATTTGCCTCCTCAGGTGCTTAGGAAGTTGGTGTGAGTTTTAATCTGTTTGTAGTTGTTATTCTATGGGACACAGGTGGCGCTGTGGGTTAAACCACAGAGCCTAGGGCTTGCCGATCAGAAGGTGGGCAGTTCGAATCCCCGCGACAGGTTGAACTCCCGTTGCTCAGTCCCTGCCCCTGCCAACCTAGCAGTTCGAAAACACGTCAAAGTGCAAGTAGATAAATAGGTACTGCTCCGGCGGGAAGGTAAACGGCGTTTCCGTGCACTGCTCTGGTTCGCCAGAAGCAGCTTAGTTTTGCTGGCCACATGACCCGGAAGCTGTACGCCAGCTCCCTTGGCCAGTAAAGCGAGATGAGCGCCGCAACCCCAGAGTCGGTCACGACTGGACCTAATGGTCAGGGGTCACTTTACCTTTACCTTTAGTTGTTATTCTAACTTTTTAAAGGTTTAAATCAGTCTTACTGATACAGTGATACCTCGGGTTAAGAACTTAATTCGTTCTGGAGGTCCATTCTTAACCTGAAACTGTTCTTAACCTGAGGTACCACTTTAGCTAATGGGACCTCCTGCTGCTGCTGCTGCTGCCGCTGCGCCACCGCCACACGATTTCTGTTCTCATCCTGAAGTTCTTAACCCGAGGTACTATTTCTGGGTTAGCGGAGTGTATAACCTGAAGCGTATGTAACCCAAGGTACCACTGTACTTCTTACTGATAATATTACTGTATTCGTAAACCGTTCTGAGGGTTTTTTGTCTTACAATCAAGTGTGGTGTGCATTTTATGAAACAGACGAACAAATTTCTATATCCTTGGTCACCTTGCCAGCTTGACTGTGTGGAAAGAAGGTGCGAGGTTCGATCCCAGCTGAGTGCCTCCTGTAGCAAGGGCTTCCAAAATTGTCTCAGCCAGTGGCGGTGCTGGAGTCAGGCATAGGTCCGCAGTAAAACACTAAAACACCCAAGACCAGTGAAGTTAACGCTTATGAAATATACTCAGAGTCGCAAAGTGATTTCATGCTCTTTATTCAGCTCATCGTGGTGAGGAGGAATGAATTAATGTCCCCTCAAAGTATCTGCTTTATATACATTATTTACACAATGGGCTGCACATGATTGGCTAATTCCGGAATTCTACTGTAAGCCAATCAGGTTGTGGATTCACTTCTATCTGGAGCATGATTGGGTGGTTCCTGCCAACCAATCATACTGCTGCATTGTTCTAGGACCAATCAGACTGCTGCATTCTGAATCCTATTGTTCTAGGACCAATCAGACTGCTGCCTTTTGGATCCTATTGTTCTAGGACCAATCAGACTGCTGCAGTTTGGATCCTATTCAACTCAGTACATAACAGCTTAATTGAAGGAAACAAAGCACAGCTCAGGAACTCTTCCCAGGAGGTCTTGCTCCAATTAAGCAGTTTCAAGGACTGAAGGTCCCCACCTTCCTTCTGCCCAGGACAGAAGCTTGCAACATCCCATTTTTCCCCAGGATGATGAGCATCAGGATGCTGTCAGCGGCTCCCGGCTGGTTGCCCAGGAAAGTATAATAATAATAATAATAATAATAATAATAATAATAATAATAAAAAAATTCCCGGTTTAAAAAACAGGCTCAGGGGGGCTAACAACAAATTTAAAACACTTAATTATAAAAGCAGCATAAAATACAGTATAAAAACACGAATAACAATAAAATTCAAAGTTCAGAAATCAATTTAGGGAAAATCCATCTAATAAGCATTAGATAATCCCCAGGGCTAGCTGGCTGAATTGGTCCTACTTGGGCCAGCGAGGAGGCCAGGGGAGAATTAGCTGTGGGGTCTCAGAGCGGGTGATCTTCATAAAAGGGGAGGGGGAGGGAAGAGAAGGGAAATAAAAGATCAGGCTGAATTCAAATTAAAGATCAGGTGGAACAGCTCTGTCTTACAGGCCCGACGGAAGGAGGTTAAATCCTGAAGGGTCCTAGTCTCATGCGACAGAGCATTCCACAAGGTCAGAGCCATCACTGAGAAGGCCCTGGCCCTGGTGGAGGATAGTCTGACTTCCTTAGGGCCCGGGACCTCTAAATTATGGTTATTCGTTAAGGTCCTCTGCGGGGCATACCAGGAGAGGCGGTCCCATAAATACGAGGGCCCTAAGCCACAAAGGGCTTTAAAGGTCAAGACCAGCACCTTGAACCTGACCGATACTCCACTGGGAGCCAGTGCAACTGGTAAAGACAAGGGAAAGTTTCTTACCATCCTTTTTTATTTCAGTCTTTACAGAGAGAGGCTATAGAACCCAGCCTCTTAGATAATGTCATTACCCTGAGTGAATCTCCACCCCTCCCCATCTCTCCCACTTCCCTGTTTGTCATTGTCATCGTCTCTTCTACGGGTCCTGCTGCATGCCCTCTGTCTTTGAGCTCTTTGCTTTCCTACTTTCAAGGCTCGCCAGGTTCTGGGAGATGGAGGGTCTGGAATGCTTTCTAATGACAGTGTGTCAGCTGTGTGTTGTTCTGGCTGTCTCGTGATTTCCCAGCTTTTCCCCTCTGAGCTGCTACCTCCCTCAAACCCCTGCTATAAATCTATACAGTGGTACCTTGGGTTAAGAAGTTAATTCATTCTGGAGGTCTGTTCTTAACCTGAAACTGTTCTTAACCCGAGGTACCACTTTAGCTAATGGGGCCTCCCGCTGCCGCCGCGCGATTTCTGTTCTCATCCTGAAGCAAATTTCTTAACCCGAGGTACTATTTCAGGGTTAGAGGAGTCTGTAACCTGAAGCATCTGTAACCTGAGGTACCACTGTACTGTCTTCCTCTTCTTCCTCTCTGGAAGGGTCAGAATGGGGAGGCAGTCTCCACCATTCCTCCTCTGCCCAGTCCCTGACAACGAGGAACCATTGGTGAGCACTCTTTGGGTTTGGTCAATCCACCAGCTTGAAATCCACCCAACAGCCTCTTCATTTAGACCACATTTCACCAGCTTTTCCACAAGAATGTCACAAGGAACTTTGTCAAAAGCCTTCCTGAAATCAAGACGCACCACATTCACAGCATTTCCCTGATCCACGAAGCTTGTAACTCTATCAAAAAAAGAAATGAGATGCGTCTGGCATAACTCGTTTTTGAGAAAACCATGCTGCGTCTTAGGAATCCCAGACTGACTGTTTAATTATCGGTTCCGAGACCTTTCCTGGTATCAATGTCAGGCTGACTGGTTGGTAGCTACCTGGTCTTATTTTCCCTGTTTTTGAAGATGGGGACCATCTTTGCCCCCCGGCAGTTGATCAATCCATTAACAACCTTGTGTCCTTGAAGACTGTCCGACTATTTGATATTTCCTCCTCCCCTTGATCCAAATTTATTTATTCATTTAGAAACTTTTTTGGTATCTAACTAGTTACAAATCTGAGATCATTATAAGCTATTAATAAGCCTGGCAATCTCTTCGGTGAAGTTCCGCAGGATTACGGTTTTCATATTTGGGGAATAAAGGATTCAGAGAACTGATTAAAGATTACTCAATTTCCAGTAGTCGAAGAAGCAATGCAGAATGATAAGATACGTTGTTGTGAATATTTACAAGTCTGAAATATAGTATTAACTTTTATAAGGAAGAATGGGGTGCTGAGAAAATCACCAGACTTTGAAAATGTAATCGTAAAGAAATTACCTAAGATGTGTTGTTAAAGTTCATCGCAAATGGGAATGAGCAAAGGATTCTATGATAAATTGGTCTCAGAACATAGGAAATAAGCATAGGCATGTGTGAGAAATTATGGAGAAAAAATATCATACATTTTCTCTGAACACAAATATAAGACAAAATTGTTTCACAGTTATGGTACGATGGCATCTGACTCCTGTAATTATTGGAGCAATAAATAAATTGCATTCAAAAATACGTTGGAGGTGCAAAAAGCAGAACGGAACACTTTGCCATATGTGGTGGACTTAGAGTTACACAAAGAAATTCTGGAAGGTTATTATTTTTAATTTTTTAAGGAAAATGTATCATCTGCTACACCAAAGAGCTCCCTAAGCCTTGTATAGAATAAAACCTGTAGATAAAACTCATCTTAAATCCACAACACTATTTTTTTAAAAGCCTATGCATTAAATAATTATCCTTCACAGATAAAATAAGTAAACCTTTCTAAGCAAATATAACTTTTTAAATGAATATATTTTATATAATATGACAAAATTAATTGTCTCGGTAGGCATGCTGAAATAAGCAAGTTTTCAGCAGGTGTCTAATACAATTTAGCAAGGCAACCTGCCTAAGATTATTACAGAAGCTGTCACAAATTGAGAGCAATGAAGGGGCATGATAAAAGTAACAAAATCCTAATAAATGTATTCGTGATTCCCCATTTGCTAATATGCTTAATAGTTTGTCTCCTATCTCTGTATGTTAACTCATGTAAAGCTTTATTGTGAGGTCTGTTGGTTGAATCAATTGATTGATTGATTGATTGATTGATTGATTAAAGTGCCTGGATTCTTTTGTCTGAATCTCTGCTTTGGGTCCCTCAGTCTTGTTAATCAGATGAGAAATAGAAAGAGATGGGAGCAGATTGCCACAGGCAGGATCCAGTAAGAATGTGTTTTAATTAAGGTAATAACAAGACCTCGTCAATTGTCCCGGTGCTGTTGACCTTCTTGGACTAGAATGCCAGAAGGCAGAAGCAGAATAATTGAGCAATCTAGTGGAATTCCACCTACACAGAACAGCTGTGTTAGACAGAAATCCAACCGATGCAGTTTTCGCTGTGACACCAGAACAGTGAGGGATACTGAATTTCTGCCAGCTGCATGAATGAGGAGGGGGAACAGAATGATGCCATGGGGGTGGGTGGGCCTGAGGCTGGATAAAGAGGATTGCCATTTCTCCTATTTGCTCCCAGGGGAGACAACACAGCAACAGAATCTAGGAAGGGAGTCAGCCTAGCTACAAGTGCAGCTTTCTCCCAATTGAAGCATATGTTTGAGGACCAGGACATTCGCAGGGAAGCAAAAATGCTTGTTTACAAAGCTATTGTATTACTAGCTTTACTGTATGCTTGCGAAACGTGGAACACTTATAAACGCCATCTCCAACTCCTCAAAAGATTCCATCATCGGTGTCTCCGAAAAATTGTACACATCACTTGGGAAGATAGGCAAACTAATACCAGTGTACTGGAAGAAGCAAAGATCACCAGTGTTGAAGCAATGAGCCTTCAACGTCAACTTTGTTGGACTGGTCATGTTGTGCTGATGCCTGATTATTGTCTTCTAAAGCAACTACTCTATTCCGAACTTAAAAATGGAAAGTGTAAAGCTGGTGGTCAACAAAAGAGGTTTAAAGACTGTCTAAAGGCAAATCTTTAAAAAGGTAGTATAAAAACCGACAACTGGGAAACACTGGCCTGCAAGTGCTCCAATTGGAGAACAGCCTTTACTAAAGGTGTCATGGACTTTGAAAAAGCACGAACTCAGGACACATGGGAGAAACGCGCTAGGAGGAAGGCACATTTGGCAAACCCTCACCATGATCAACTCCCGCCCGGAAACCTATGTCCCTGCTGTGGAAGGACGTGTGGATCCAGAATTGGCCTCCACAGTCACTTACGGACACACCGCTAAGACTGTGCTCATAGAAGACAATCTTACTAAGCTACGAGGGATCGTCAAAGAAGAGATGAGAAGAAGTGCAGGAGCCAGAGAGAATGAGAAGGCACAGCCTGGTCATCCAGGACCTATCAAGGTCCCCGTTGCTGGAAACAGATGCATTATTATTACTGTTATTATTATTATTATCATCATCCATATCCCACCTTTCTCTCAGACCAGGACTGAAGACAGCTTCCACAAATTAAAACAACACAGATAATATGCAAAAGCTAAAAACATATAACAGATAATTTTTAAAAAGCAATTAAACTCAAACAGAATTAAAGCAATATACAGTAAAGAAAACTAAATCTAAGCTAATAAAAAGAACACAGCCTTTTCCTTGAAATACACTCAGTTCCTAAGGGCCTGGTGGAACGAGAAAGTCTTCTCTGAATAGCAGAAGGATAGCAAGAAGGGAGCCAGTCTGGCTTCTCTAGGGAAGGAGTTCCAAAGTCTGGGAGCAGCCGCTGAGAAGGCCCTCTCCTGTATCCCCACCAAGGATGCAGACACACACACCTTGCCCGCCCACAATACAGTGAGCATGTGCAGACTTGGCAATCTCAAGAGGCAAGGGAATCTTGTGAGTAAGCACATCTTGCCCTGTCTTTAAAAGCTTGGCGAGTGGATATGCCTCACCCATTGGGACAGCTCCATTGCTTCTGTGCAGATCTGAACATCCTTTGGACCACTGCCCTCAGCCCGGCTGGCCTCATTTTTCTTGCGGGGGGTTGGTCTAGATGGCCTTTGGTGATCCCTTCCAACCGCACAGTTCCATAGTTCAATGATCTTGCCTGAGCGTAGCAGCTGCTTTGACTCATTACCTGTCTCCAAGTCTCCTCTGCCCCTACAAAGACCTCTTCCTTATTCTCGGGGAAAGGCCTCTTTTCACCATGGTCTGGGCAGCTGCTGTTAAAAGCAGGGAAATACTGCCAGGAAATAAATATATCAGCCCTGATTGACTGGGGACCAACTTGGCTCTTGTTGGAAGTGCCCAATTGAACAGCTGGGCGAAAGGTTGCGCTGCTGTGCAGGCGCCCCAGAAGAGCCACTTGGGGACAAAATAATTTCACCGCTCTCACTTGTCATGGACCAATCAACAGCTGTCATCCGCAGATCCAAGCTGCTGCTGCTACTGCCTATACCAAGCAGTAAATTTGCTTTCCAAGATACCTCCCTGTCGCCACTAGCAGAAAAAGCGTCCCTGTGTAGGTGGTGGCGAGACATTGATAATTCTGTGCAATCAACATCAGCCAGCAAAGGGCCTGGCTCAGCGGTGGAGCATCTGTTTCACACGCAGAGGGTCCCTGATTTAATCCCCAGCATCTCCAGGAAGGGCTGGCATGAGACTCCCTGCCTGTATCTGCTGCCCATCCTTGCAAATTGGCCAATGGCCTGACTCAGGCAGGTTCCTATGTTCCTAGGTAACTGCAGCAGAATTGGGAATTAGCTGAAAACCTTTATTGCTAAAACCTGGCAGGAGTAAGTTAAAACTGGCCAAGTCAAGGGGGAGTTAGGAAAGAGCATTATCTGCAAAGTTGATAATGGAAGCACTTTCGAGATAACACTTTGCAATTCAGGATAAATTCAGCGCGCAGAGAGGAAAAAGGAATCAAGGTGTTACACACAGACAAGGCACTGACTGGGCTTCCCTTGGTGCAGCACAGCTTCAGTTGACAGACAGTTGGATGCATAGTTCCAGGAATGGGGGCGGAACTGGGTTTGGTTTGCATTCTGCTGCCAACCCACTGAACCAATGCATCTCAAAACAATAAGCCAACCAAAATAATCAGCAACCCTTCAAAATCCAGATTTCCCTGGATTTTGGGATTCAGTTTTCCAGCCGAATAACACGTGCAACAATGAGTGATTGGGAGGGAAGGGAAAAATGCATTGCATTTGGAGAAATTGTTAAGCAAAAATGCAATCAAAAATGTGCAGATTAAGAGAAATGTTCTCTGTAAGACTGAAGAATTTTCACAGTGGGTGGAACTACACACAAGGGGGGGGGAATGCTATAAATAAGTCAGAAATTAAATTGCTATAACACAAGAAAAAATGCTTTGGAAAATCACAACGAATTTTTCTTTGCTCTCCAGCGCCATCTGGTGTTGAATATAAAGCTTTCAAAACATGGTTTTTTGACTAATGTAGCTGAGTCCAATGACTTTTTTAAACAGAAGAACAGAAATAAAGAGTAAATTCGCAAACTGGTAGAGAAATGTGGGGAACTGAACTGGGAAAATGAGGAACTGAGAGCAACCAAAACGGACAAATCTGCCCATCCTTGCTACCTTGTATTTTAGGACTGCTGAGGGAGTGCAGGATCAGAGCCTTGCCATTCTGATGGGAGTCCAAACAGATCAAGCAAGTGGAAGGGCAGAAAAACATGAACTGGGAGCTGGGAAATGGAGCTCACTTGTGGAATTGAATTTCGGAGTTTGGAGAAAGTGAGATCTGTCCGAGGTTTCTGCCATGACGTCTGATTGATGAATAGTTACGGGTACGTAGCCGTGTTGGCCTGCCATAGTCCAAACAACAACAACAAAAATTCCTTCCAGTAGCACCTTAGAGACCATCTAAGTTTGTTATTGGTATGAGCTTTCGTGTGCATTTATATTTTGATTGATGAATGTCTTCCCCCCCAGGACAAACAAGCCATGATGCAGCTCCAGTCCTGATGTCACACACACTGATGCATGATAATAATAATAATAATAATAATAATAATAATAATAATAATAATAATGCCAAACTAAAAGTTTAATGTAACATTTTTGCCCTTATCTAGGTTCATTCACTGGTCATTGCCAACCGTTACCTATCGGAGATAGTAACCTCACAATTTAATACAGTCATACCTCAGGTTACAGACGCTTCAGGTTGAGTTTTTTTGGGTTACGGACCCGCTGAAACCCGGAAGTACCGGAATGGGTTACCTCTGGGTTTCGGGGTTGCGCAGGCGCAGAAGCGCTAAATTGCGGTTTGCGCATGCGCAGAAGGGCTAAATTGTGCTTTGCACATGTACAGAAGTGCCGAATCACAACCTGCGCGTGTGCAAATGTGCCGCTGCAGGTTGCGAAAGCTGCGGGTTGTGAACGTGCATCATAAATAGAGGGCCACAGTACAAGACTAGGGGGCCACAGAGGGAAGTGAGAAGTGAGGGGGGAAATCATTTTTTACTTTGAAAAATCCTGACTGCCTGGCTATCTGCTTGGCAAATCACAAGTGGGTAAAGGGGCAGCCCACCATGTGTCTTTTCTTGGAGAGGTTCTGGTTTGTTTCTGGCAGAAGAGGGTGATTGCTGAGGCTCCCGTTTTGACTAGTGGAGGCCATGATCCAGGACCCCCACGTCAGGCGAGCGAGGTGGATGGGTGGCAATGGGTAGGGCTGGGCGAGACAGAGCTGCTTGTTGCTGCCGCCAGTGCTGGGCCTGGTGGCAGCCTGGGCCTGACTCTGCAAGGCACAGCGTGCAATCCACCTCAGCGCCTAGGGGATCAGGGCCTTTGGATGTTACCAAGGGGCGCAGAGCCCGTCAGCAGCATCGGCCCAGCTCTACAAGGCATGGGGTAAAATCCATCTCAGCGCCTAGCCGAGTAGAGATGTCTAGTGCTGCTGACTTGCATCTACAGTCATACCTCAGGTTGAATGTGCTTCAGGTTGAGTGCTTTCGGGTTGCGCTCTGCGGCAACCCAGAAGTAACGGAGTGCGCGCATGTGCAGATGCTCAAAATGACATCGCACGCATGTACGGAAGTGGCAAAACGCGACCTGCTGACATGCTGTCGCGTTTACATTCTGTTCAGGATACGAATGGGGCTCCGGAACGGATCCCGTTCGCATTCCGAGGTACCACTGTAGTAAATAACTAAGTGTCTACTCAGAAGAAAGCCACACTGAATTCAGTGGGCCTTACTCCCAGGTACGGGTGTGGGGGGCTACAGTGTTTTATCTAGGCAGCCAGGGCTTCCCTAAACAGGGCCGCCTTCAGTTGTCTTTTAAAAGTAAAATAGTTGTTTATTGCCTTGACATCTGCTGGGAGGGCGTTCCACAGGGCAGGCGCCACCACCAAGAAGGCCCTCTGCCTGGTTCCCTGTAACCTCACTTCTCGCAGCGAGGCAACCGCCAGAAGGCCCTCTGCGCTGGACCTCAGCCTCCAGGCAGAACGATGGGGGGGCAGAACCTTAGATTTGTATTGATTTTTATTTATTTGGGAGGGCAGCTGCCCCCCTACCTTTCCTACGTCCATGGGGAGTGGATGAGCACAGGAAGGAAACGAGGTCAGAAGGGGGCCACGGCCGGAAAAAGGTTGGGAAACACTGGACTAGGGAAGAGCGGAGCAAGTTAAAAGTTCCAGAGGATGGATGGGGATATTGAATTGAGATGAATCCCGCTCGCAATCACTTCCAGTTCTCCTCTGCAAATATTGATAGACATATTTCCCCAAGTGTGCGAATACCTGCCAAACATCTGATAGTCACCTTTGGCACGGAACGCTCAGTGCTTTTGCAATAGCAGCCAAGGGTCTCTGACACCTGAGGCGAAGGCACAATCAAGACCTGATTGACAGCATCTGACAACTGATGCACAACAGCAACAAAGAGCGCAGAGGGCAATTGGCAGACTGGGTGGCCGGCCGGCCAGTGGGAGAGCCTTGCTGCTTTCCAGAGCAACAAGCTGACCCCTGTTGAAGTTATGGATCTATTGAATCCGAGGCAGGTAGGGTGTGCGGCTTTCTGGCATCACCTTTCTTCCCAGGGGTCTCCTAGCCTTCAGTGTTACTGTCTCAGCAGTTTGCAGCACTGTTATGGAAAATCTAGGTGTGAGGCTGCTCAGTCACCCAGCTCATCAGGCAGAACCCGCGGGTCCCTGCGGAATAAAGGAAGGAGCCCAGCCACCAACCGGAGCAAATAGCTGTAGACCAAAGTTTATTGCGCAACAGGTTCAAAGAGCAAATTTGAACCCCGAGGATGGGGTGACAAAGACTTTTAAAACTTTCCCACCATATCCCAGAATACAGTTCGTACAGCATCATTGCTACATCATTGCTACATTGCTGACATGTCACAAAAGGGGAGGGGTTAACCTTGACAAACATGTCCAGACAAGTCCTTGGTACAAGATTAGCATAAGCAGACATGGTAGGGCAAGACTCAGGTATAAGATTAGCATAGACAAATATGTCTTAAGTACCCACACCCAAAAGTACAATAGAAGTTCCTTTGCATGTCTGGAGCCTGAGGCGAGTCAGGTGATGAGATTTGGCTTCCCTTGGCTAACAATGAGCCCAGCAATTGTCACCTCTGGGAACTTCCTGGAGTCCTTTTTCAAGGGGAAAATAGCTTTGGAATGGAGGAAACTGGGAAAGGAGATGATTTTATATTATTTTTAAAGCTAGGTAACTTCCCTGAGCTGTCAAGTTGAAAGGATACATTCAGGCATAATATTTGTAATATTCAACTTTAAAGATGTGCCCCCCCCGGTAATTTCCGTAACAAGCACAAAACCAGCAGCCCTGTTTGCACGGAGAACTGGGGCCTGGTCTGCAGGGCTGTTTGTTCAGCGCTGTATCTGCTTCTTGAAATTTCGCGTCCATATACAGCACTGAACATTGCGTCTGAGAGAAATCCAAAGGGCGAAAGGTGTCCTGCATCAGCGCGTCCACGGGGGCGTCATCGCTTTTCCATCATGTCTCTGCACGGCAGGAGAGAGAGAGAGCAAGCGCATGATTTCAGCATTCCCTCCCACCTCCGCCCCCTCTCTGTGGACACGGCTCCGAGGGTCTCAGCTGCAGCTGCCGGAGAGATCGTGATAAATATGTCAGGCGTCCCTGGCAGTACAGCCATCCTCTTATTAGCACCTGTAAAACAAAGGAGAGGGACGTGACAGGACTGAGGATTTGGCGTCTGGCTGTGCATTGTGGGCTCCAGCTGGGGCTCGAGGAAGAGAACAGAGAGCAGCCCCCGATCGCCACACGCACGAAAGTCTGTTTTCTTGTTCGTTGTTCTGGTCCAGCCGCTTACATCACGTTGTGTTTACTGGTTGTGTTTTTCATCTCACGCTTCTCTCTCTATTCTTTCTCTCTTTTTAAAGCCAAAGCCAGCTTTGGGTAACCAGCTAGAGAGAGACGTATATTCACAGTTTGCACCCAGAATCAGGTAAAACAGGCAACGCAGAGGGGAGAAACTGAAACAGAGCCTCGTCTGCAGGGTTTGAAATCCCTCTTGGGATTGGCAGGCAGGGCTTCAGATGGACTGAAAAGAGTTTGCCCAAGCAATGGGCTCAGTCCATGACGCGTTATTGCAGGGTCAGGTACCTGCGGCCTTCCAGATTCAGAAAAGGGCAACCAGGGATATATGATAAAGGGGGTGGAGCGACTCCACTATATTTGCAGCATTCAGAATTTTTTAATTTAGAGAAAAGAAGAGCAAGGGCTCGTCCACACCTCTGTCCGCCCCTGGGAAGACCCAGTTTAAAGGTAAAGGAAGACCCCTTGTGAGTATGCGCAATGTAAAGAAGACGACACAAAATGATTAATTTAAAAGACTGTTTCATTTTTGTACATTTTACTTTTTATTCTTTATGTTTTTTCTTTTTTCTGTTTATGAAAAATCAATAAAAAGCATTTTAAAAAAATAAAATAAAGGTAAAGGGACCCCTGACCATTAGGTCCAGTCGTGGCCGACTCTGGGGTTGCAGCGCTCATCTCGCTTTACTGGCCGAGGGAGCCGGCGTACAGCTTCTGGGTCATGTGGCCAGCATGACTAAGCCTCTCCTGGCGAACCAGAGCAGCGCACGGAAATGCCGTTTACCTTCCTGCTGGAATGGTACCTATTTATCTACTTGCACTTTGACGCTCTTTCGAACTGCAAGGTGGGCAGGAACTGAGCAACAGGAGCTCACCCCGTCGTGCGGATTCGAACCGCCAACCTTCTGATCGGCAAGTCCTAGGCTCTGTGGTTTAACCCACAGCGCCACCTGCGTCCCATAAGACCCAGTTTACCACTGACTAAATGACAACTGGGTTCTCCGCAGACTGCCATTTGTTCCGATTTAGCTGAAAAGAGTGTGTTTTCCATGGGAAAGCTGTGAGGCAAATGCAAAGCCAGCCCCTCAGGCCTGTGTTTCCTAGGCACAGGACAAGTAAGAACAAGCCCTAAAAAGTGGCATGATAGAGGTTTATGAAAAGCATGCATGGCGTGAAGAAAGTGGACAGAGGAACGTTTTTCTCGCTCAGTTCTAGAACACCTGGGCATCTAACGAAACTGGATGTTGGAGGTAAAATGTATTCCTCCTACACAGCGGCAGAACATATGCTGCTCAGTGCAGGCGTGCTACTGAGGGGTGCAGAGGGTGCCCTCCCATGTGCCACCATTCAGGGTAGGAGAGGGTCGGGCAAGCTGATTCTCACGCGCCCCCTGCTCTCTGCAGCCTGCTCAGACATGACCCGGCAACGTAGCTGCTGCAGCCGGGTGCACCTCGCCACGGCTGAGGAAGGTTGCTCTCTGCCGCCAGCTCAGAAGAGCTGCTGCTGGCACCGGGCGCGAGGTGTGCCGCTCACTTGTCCGCCATTTTGTCACCCTCCCCTCGGTCATGATACCCAGGGTGGGCCACCACACCCACCACACCCCCCTTCCTACGCCTCTCTTCACACAGTGCGTTTTTTTTAAAAAAAATTTTATTAAAGATTTTCTTGATTTACAAAAGTGTGTGTAATGCCTCTCTCTTGTGTTTTTACTATGTAACGTTTTTACAAATCAGTTTCATTTGTTGAGACATTAGGAAGAAAAGGGGGAAAGAGGTGGAGGGGGGGATGATGGGTGGGGTCAGGTGGCGATGTTTCTATTTCACTTACTACATGTAGGGTTTGGTGTCAGCGTTGCTTGTGCACGTCCTTTGCTGTTCACTTGTGTTCCTTTGGTGGTGAGAGAGGTTGGGGTAGGCCTGGGGTGTGGCTGTTCATTTGTGGTTGTCTGTGGTTGTCTTTGTTTTCGTGTGTGAGTGGGGTGGGTGGGTGTTTTGGATCAGGTTAGCCATATTGATTTGTATGCTGTCGGTGGATTTTTGTCATTGTCTTGTTGGGCTGTGCATGTGATAAAGGGGAGCCATACCGGGGTGAAGGCGTCTTCTTCTGTTTGTCCCCGTGTCA
This sequence comes from Podarcis filfolensis, assembly GCF_964270895.1. Classification (NCBI taxonomy): domain Eukaryota; kingdom Metazoa; phylum Chordata; class Lepidosauria; order Squamata; family Lacertidae; genus Podarcis; species Podarcis filfolensis. The sequence continues at coordinate 94,770,223 of NC_139609.1, read as the reverse complement.
GTTTCAGTTTCTTGGTTAATTTTTCTAGTAAGGCTGTTTCCCATACTATTTGCTACCATTGGTCCATGCTTACTCCTGACAGGTCTCTCCAGTGTCTGGTTATGATGTTTCTGGTTGCTGAAAGTAGGTGGGTTATGAGTTCTTTGTGGTGTAAATGGGCATTATTGTCTTGGAAGATGTTTAGTAGGGCCAATTCTGGGGTGATTTCAGGTTACAGACACTTCAGGTTACAGACTCTGCTAACCCAGAAATATTACCTCGAGTAAGAACTTTGCTTCAGGATGAGAACAGAAATCGTAATTCTGGCGGCGTGGGGGCAGCAGGAGGCCCCATTAGCTAAAGTGGTGCTTCAGGTTAAGAACAGTTTCAGGTTAAGAATGGACCTCCGGAACGAATTGAGTACTTAACCCGAGGTACCACTTCATCCTGCAGGGCTCTTCTTATTTTTCAGATGTTTTGGGGACTCCAACTGCCAGCACCGCTAATTGGCCATGCTAGCGAGAGCTGATTGGAGCAACAACCCCCCAAACACAATTTTGGAGGGCTATACCCGTTTCTCCTGCCCTATTTTAAGGCTATCCCACACACAAAGACATTGGAGATTTTTGTACATACCCATAAACTCTTCCACTTTTGAGCTACAAGCTAAACCAGAAGAAAGCTGCAAAGACATTCTTTCCCCAACCTCACAATGCCTCTTAAAAGTGTCTCACACCAATTCCAACTGACCTGCAAAAGCACCTGAAAACAGAGACGTTATATGTACCTTTGTTATCCATGAAAATCTTTCAATAAAACCAAGCTAAAAAAGAAAAAGAAGACTCACACTCTTTCTGCTAGTTTTCAAAGGTGAGGCGCGATGTGTTCGCTCATTAGATCTTTGTCCCTATGAGACTGGTGCGCTCAGAGACAGGTGCCGTTTCAAATGGGGAGATGTGCCTATTCCCAAAAATGGAGGCACCATCAAGTTCATATATATATATATATATATATATATATATATATATATATATATATATATAAATTTTATTCAGTTTTTACATTCTACATTTGAATTCACACATTAATCATAACCATCAATATTTAGGATTCCCTGAATCTTTAGACTTCCCACCACCCTTTCATAAAGTCTATTATCAAACTTTTCCCGCTGCATCACATAATTCCTCATTTTTCTTTAAATAGTCCATTTTTATCTTCATTTTTAATACATCACAAGCGTTACGCAAATCCTGCCAAAAATGTTAGTTGCTTACAGTGTTCTCTTAGATAAATAATAATTTTAAAATTCCCATTCCTTCTTAAAATTTCTATCTTCCTGGTTTCCGATTTCCCCAGTCATTTTTGCCATTTCAGCATAGTCCATCATCTTCATCAGCCATTTCTCTCTGGTTGGGACTTTATCTTCTTTCCATCTCTGGGCCTATTCTCAAAAAACAGAGGCACCATTGAGTTCTTGGTGATGGGTGTTAGAATTCCTGCTCCGTGATTGCAGTCATGGCATTGTTGTCTTTCACATGACGGTGTATGTTTTGACTCCACAGAGTGGGAAGTCACAGAGACAGGATGTGTGTGTTACTGTGTTCCATGAAGTGGGACTATTGTCCTTTGTTCTTTCTCTCTTTGCTGCCTGATGGCTTCTCCATCACCTCCAGCTGTTGAGTCTCTCTTCCTGGCTGATCAATGCATTATTCCCTCATGGTTAGGGTACCTCTCCGCTCCATGGTTACAGCCAGACAGGGAGACAGCGGGACTGTCTTCCCTACCCAAACTGCTGGTGGCACAGGGGCAGGGGCCAATGGCATCCTCCAGGCCCTCATCATCATCATCTGGCAGCAACACCAGACCCAGTGGCAACTTCTGTCTCCATCTGCTTGAGCATATTATACCTTCCTCTTTCTTTTCTTCGGCGATCACTCGTAGCCAAGTAAGATGGTCTTCCATGAACACGGTCTTAACAGTGAGTCCGTAAGTGACAGTGGAGGCCAATTCTGGACCCACACGTCCTTCCACAGTGGGGACATTGGTTTCCGGGCGGAAGTTGATCATGGTGAGGGTTTGCCAAGTGTGCCTTCCTCCTAGCGCGTTTCTCCCTTTTGTCCTGAGTTTGAGTGTCTTCAAAGCCCATAACACCTTTGGTAAAGGCTGCTCTCCAATTGGAGCACTCACAGGCAAGTGTTTCCCAGTTGTTGGTGTTTATACTACATTTTTTAAAGATTTGCCTTGAGACAGTGTTTAAACCTCTTTTGTCGACCACCAGCATTACGCTTTTCATTTTTAAGTTTGGAATAGAGAAGTTGCTTTGGAAGGTGATAATCAGACACAACATGACCAGCTGGAAGAAGTCCTACTTTTTGTGTGTCCTGAATCTTTTGTCGGGTGGGCTCAGGTTTTACTAGTATGAGAGAGGGAGAGAGAAAAAACTCCTCTCTGTCCATTTCCTTTACTCCATGCCCAATTTTACATACCTCTACCCTGCTGCCCCTTTCTCACTCTTTTTCTAAACTAAAAGGCTATTTTGCTGCCTGCATGAAAAATCCACACCATTAAAGACCTTGCACCTCTGAGGCTACTCATGGACAATTACCTAATCATTCCATTAAAAAACAACAATGCAGTCTGGCTCCTCAGTTATCCAGGGCACTAAAAACAGAGGCTCAGACCTGGAAAGTCCTTGGGTGATGAGGGCAGATGAGATTGACTAACACACCAGTCCTACAGATATAGGAGCAGGAAGGGTGTGGGACTCTGTGCAGTGCTGGAGTGCTTGCTTTGCGTGCAGAATGTCCCTGGTTGGGTCTCTGGCATCTCCAGGTAAATGCATCTCACACGGCAGATGATGTGGAAGATCTCAGAACAGCCATCACTATGTTAGGATATTTCCGTTCCACCTTAAAAGGGAGCAGGATGTTTGTATAACACCCTGCGTAAGTTCCTGTCTCACAGGATGTTTATGCTATATGTTCCTTTCGATTTTGCCTGTCTTGCCTGAGCAGTCGGAGGAGACGGTCATGATTTCTTTGTTCTGACCAATGCCTAATAAACTGTAAATATGCAGTTCTGCTCTCATGCTGTGCAACTTCTGTTGTGTGAATTCTGCTGAAAGAGTGTGCTCTAAGCCAGAGGCTTAGTGTCGCTGAATTGCTGATATTGCCTGACTACGGGAGGTCGATGGATCGTCCGGCATCCGAGCTTGGGGCCTCAGATGGATCTTATCTCCCTGGCAGTATCCCAACAACAGGTTATGGGCCCAGATTCACGGCACTTGCAGGAGAGTAAGACTGCGACAGACTGCTGAAAGGTATGTTGGAAAAGCGAAAGAAGAGGTTTTTCTGTTGCCGCGGCAGCGTCTTTGATGTCCGGCTGGTCTAATTGGCCTGGGAGCCGAGCCAAGCAGGCTTCGTGATTTATGGGTGCCAAGATAAGGGGTCTCTGAAGTGAAGAAGACTCACGGCTGATGTTAAGAGGTGGAATGGAGTTTTTCCAAGCCTCTGAAGCTGCTGAGTACCCAAAATTAAATCGGGACAATTATGAGACCTGGGCAAAATGGTGTGAGAGTTTGCTGCGTCAGTTTGGAGTCTGGCATACTATATCAGAAGCCACTCCAGTTCCTCGGACAGAGAAATGGCAGGGCCAGAATTTGAAGGCCGTGGATATTATAGTTTTATCCGTCTCTCTGGAGGAAATAAAGACGCTTGCTGGAAATCTCACGGCACGTGATATGTGGGATGCTTTGAAAAAGGCCCACCAGCCAATAATCCCAGCCCAGTGTTTGAATGCATCGGAGGTCCTGGCTGTTTCCCAGAATGCTAGTGAATGCAAGGATGCCGAGGGCACCGGTTGCAAGCTGCAGGGGGAGCTGACTGTGATGTCATCCCAGGCAGCATTCCAGCCTCCAGGGGGAGCCAAGGAGTCGGCAGCTGAGAGCTCTGTTTCTCGTGAGAACCAAGGTCAGAGCCTTTGCAGAGGCCGGAAGACCAGACGTAAACAGAGCAAGATGCTTGCAGATGGCCCGAAGCAGAAGGGGGGTGAAAGGCCCACGTCAGTGGAAAACAAGGCTTTGTTTGCTGGCACAGCTTCACCAAAGGCTAAAGGCACGTCTGATGGCCAGGAGCAGGGGGGCAAGCAGCAAAAGCCCACGCCAGTGGAAAACAAGGGTTTGTTTGCTGGCACTGCTTCACCGAAAGCCAAAGGCAGGTTTATTGTGGATTCAGGATGCACGCGACATATCACCAAAGACCGCCATCTGTTCATCTCCTTCACACCTCAAGATGGAGAGATCCACCTGGCTGATGGAAGGACTTTGCAAGCTGCAGGAGTTGGGACTGTGAAACTTGCAAGTTTGCATACTACCATCAGAGATGTACTTTTTGTTCCAGGAGCTGCGGACAATTTGCTTAGTGTCCCACAGCTCAATGGGCGTGGTTTTGAAATTACCTTCAAGAGGACTATCTGTGTCATCAGAAAAGGCAAAGAGGACTTTTTGCATGCAAAGTTGTTGGATGGTTTGTTCTGTCTAACTTATGATGATGTTGCTGTTATATCTAATGCTGATTCTTGTTGTGTTGCACAAACTAACAAGGTTCTTCATGCAGGTTGCATTCATGATGCACATCGAAGGTTTTGTCACCTCTCTTGGCAAGCGCAAGCCAAGATGCCTGGGTTGGTTGAAGGTTTGGACATCAAACCTTGTAAATATCACATGAAATGTGTCTCTTGTGCAGAGAACAAGGTGAAGGTTGCTCCAAAAGGCAAGGAGTCTAGCAGGCAGGCTTCCAAACCCTACCAGCTAGTGCACGCAGACCTGGTAGGTCCTCTAGCGCCCTCTTTGGGAGGAGCAAGGTACTTCATGGTTCTAATTGATTCTTTTTCCAGGTACATTCATGTGTTTATGCTCGAGCAGAAATCGCAAGCATTTCCTAGGTTCAAGGCATTCTGTGCTTGGTTGGAGAATGCTCATGGTAAACGTATTGGCTGTCTGTTTACTGATCGGGGCGGGGAGTTCACTTCTCAGCAGTTTGAAGCTTTCCTGACTGAGAAGGGAATCCAGCATGACTTGTCGACGCCTAGATCGCCATGGATGAATGGGCTTGCGGAGAGAGCAAATCAAACGTTGCTGCAAGGAATAAAAACCTTGTTGCATGATGCCAACCTCCCTGAGAAGTTTTGGGGGGAGGCTCTCTCGAATTTTGTTTACACTTTTAATCGCAGACTGTCATCACCTATTGGCTGCACTCCCTATGAGAAAATGTTTGGTAAGAAACCTAACACCAAGCACTTGAGAATCTTTGGTTCTGACATGTGGGTACACACCCCACAAAGCAACAAGCTTGGGAAGCGTGGGGCACATGGTTTGTTCATGGGGTACGATAAAGGTGCATACAGAGTATGGATGACTAACTCTAAATCCATAAAGTTCACAAGGAGTGTTGAGTACAATCCTAAGTGGGGGGAAAATGTGGGAATTTTCCAGAGTTACCCAGAGGAGGATGAAGGTGATGTGAAGAAAGCAGATCATGCTGAGAAAGCTGAGGAAACTGAGGATGATGATGATGATCAGAGTTCGGATTCCAGTTCAGTGGGCGGCGCTGCTGCTGCTGTCAGTGACAGTGATGACACAGCAGACTACAAGAGCGCAAAGGCCTCAGTCAGACCATCTGATGCGTCTGACAATGAACTGGAAGAACCACTGTTCACCATTGGTCACTTTTCTCCTAAGAAGGAGGAGATGAGTCCAGAAGACTTGCGTCTAGTTCGCAGGTCTGAAAGGGCGACCAAAGGCAGACCTCCAAAGAGATTTGCGGATGAGTTTGCTAAGACGGCAACTGCTGTTCTTAGTAGCTCAGAGAAGGTGTGGGAACCTTCAAGCTTCAAAGAGGTCCATGAGTTAACCTCTAAAGATGCTGAGCCTTGGCTAAATGCCATGAAGGCTGAAGTTGATTCCTTAAACAGGAACCAGACTTGGGAACTGGTACCGGTAGTCCCAGGAATGAGACTGGTTGGCAGCAAATGGGTCTTCAAGGCCAAGACAGACCAGAATGGCAAGGTTGTCAGACACAAAGCCAGATTGGTTGCCAGAGGTTTTTCACAGGTACCAGGGCAGGATTACCACGAGACCTACTCACCCACGGTCAAATATGAGAGCATTCGGCTGATGCTCAAGATCGCTGCGGAGGAGAAACTGCATGTTTCCCATCATGACATAAATACAGCTTTTTTGTACGGGATTTTGGCGGAGGAGCTGTACATGCTTCCACCTGACGGGATGCAGATACAGAAGGGAATGGTCTGTAAACTGCGGAAATCCTTATATGGTCTCAAGCAGAGTGCCAGGTGTTGGAACACAAAACTCACTGAAACGTTGCTTTCTCTAGGTTTTCACCAGGGCAAAGCTGATCCGTGTGTGTTTGTCAAGGAGGAGGGGCAAAACAAACTGTATTGTTTATGTTTTGTTGATGATCTTCTGATGTTTTGGAAGAATCAGGCTTTCTACCAAAGCACCCTAGCTCAGCTGAAGGAGCACTTTGACATGAAGGATCTTGGTGAGGTATCCAACTATCTTTCTCTGCAGGTGGAGAGGGACCAAGCAGGTAATTTTCTGGTACACCAAACACAGAAAAATTGCTGATGTATTAACCAGGTTGAATTTGGTTGATGCAAACCCAGCAGACACACCGATGGTGACAGGTTACCAGGTAGACAGTACTGCTGAAGCGTTTTCTGACACAATGCTGTACAGATGCATTCTAGGCAAGTTGAATTTCATTGCTAGATGTTCAAGACCTGACATTGCTGTAAGCACTAACCTGCTTAGCAGACATGCTAACAATCCTACTGTTCAGGATTGGAAAGCTCTGAAGCGCATAGCCCGGTACTTGAAAGGGACTATGCACTACAGGCTGAGGTTCACCAGTCAGAAGACTGGAGGTCTTGAAATCTTTGCAGATGCAAGTTTTGGAAGTGACACCACGGATGGTATAAGCACTTCTGGAGTATGCTACATGTACAACCACTGCCTGTTTGACTGGTTGTGCAAAAAGCAGACGACAGTTAGCCTAAGTTCCTGTGAAGCAGAACTCAATGCTCTGTCATTTTCACTCATGGATTGTGAATGGTTGATGCAACTGTTTAAGGACATTGGGGTTTCTGTGAAATGTCCTATACAAGTGTATCAAGACAATAGATCTTGTTTGGCTTTGCTGAACTCGGAGAGTTGCAAGCAAAGGACCAAGTACTTGCAGATTAAGCTACATCGTGCAAGAGAGTGTATTCAGAAAGGACTTATTCAGGTGTCCTACATGCCAGGAAATGAAATTCCTGCTGATCTGTTGTCTAAGGTTGTTAACAGAGAACAACTGAAGGTTTACGCACAAAAGTTGCAATTGGGTTGAACCACAGGTACTACAGGTTACACGGAAAGGGGGAGGATGTTAGGATATTTCCGTTCCACCTTAAAAGGGAGCAGGATGTTTGTATAACACCCTGCGTAAGTTCCTGTCTCACAGGATGTTTATGCTATATGTTCCTTTCGATTTTGCCTGTCTTGCCTGAGCAGTCGGAGGAGACGGTCATGATTTCTTTGTTCTGACCAATGCCTAATAAACTGTAAATATGCAGTTCTGCTCTCATGCTGTGCAACTTCTGTTGTGTGAATTCTGCTGAAAGAGTGTGCTCTAAGCCAGAGGCTTAGTGTCGCTGAATTGCTGATATTGCCTGACTACGGGAGGTCGATGGATCGTCCGGCATCCGAGCTTGGGGCCTCAGATGGATCTTATCTCCCTGGCAGTATCCCAACACACTAGACTAGCTTTAATAGTGGTCTGGTTATGACAACCACATTTGATTGATTGATTTGATTTATAAACCGCCCTTCATCATAACATCTCAGGGCAGTTCACAGGGTGGCTCTACACACAGGGGGGAAAACCCTATAAATAAGTCAGAAATTAAATTGTTATAATAAAAGGGGGGAAACGCTATGGAAAATCGTAAAGATTTTTTTTTGCTCTCCAGCGCCATCTGCTGTTGCATGTGTGTGCATAGAAATGCATATAAGTGAAAATAACATAGAAGGATGAATTAGAAGGGTCCCTGTGGAACGCCCTCCCATCAGATGTCACAAAGATTAAGAACTACAAAACTTTTAGAAGACATCAGAAGGCAGCCCTGTACAGGGAAGTTTTTAATGTTTGATGTTTTATTTTGTTTTTGCTGGAAGCTGCCCAGAATGACTGGGGAAATATTATTATCACAATCATCATCATCATCATCATCATCATCATCATCATTAGGGAAATGGCTTTGCAAAACTGTGCAGAATTTAACACCAAAACACCAAGCTTTCACTCAAAAAGTTTTCACGAGGACTTTAAAAAACAATGCAGAGAACTAGATTTAAGATGGGGAAAGTGAGAAACTGGGAGAAACTGAAAATGACAGATTTGCCCATTCCTGGAAGTGAGAGAGGAGGCTGCCTGTGGCTTCTCCCTCCAAACCCCTTCTCAGTCTTTTTATCTTCTGCTTCTTATAGCAACCATGATTCTCCTCACATCAGGTGGGAGGGGGCAGATTACAAAATCTGGGTGGAAACCTGCTGGTTCAATTGTGAATTTAAAAGGTACAAAAGGCTGCAACTTAACAACTCTACAAAAGGCCTTTTCTCTCGCATCTCCTTTCTGCAACATTAACCTGACAAGCAGCAATAATGATGGTGATTTTCCTGGGCATTTTGGACAGTATTATCAGTTTTATAATGGCTGTTTCTGGTGTTCCTCCTAGCATTGGGTGGGGGCAAATATTCATGTCTTCCTTAATTTTGGATAAACACTTTAATTATAGTTTCATTATGTTTGGGACAAACACTTTTCTTCTATTTGTATTGCGTTGGTGGAAATTTTATTATGCACGTCTCTCTTTTACATTTCTTGCAAATCCCTTTGGACCAACCCCTTTCAGATGCGTAGAGCAATAAATAAATTTAATAGTCAGGTTGAATCCTGACAAGACAGAAGTACTGTTTTGGGGGACAGGGGGTGGGTGGGTGTGGAGGACTCCCTGGTCCTGAAGTAACTGTGCCCCTGAAGGACCAGGTGCGCAGCCTGGGAGTTATTCTGGACTCACAGCTGTCCATGGAGACACAGGTCAATTCTGTGTCCAGGGCAGCTGTTTACCAGCTCCATCTGATACGCAGACTGAGACCCTACCTGCCCGCGGACTGTCTTCACAGAGTGGTGCATGCTCTGGTTATCTCTCGCTTGGACTACTGCAATGCGCTTTACGTGGGGCTACCTTTGAAGGTGACCTGGAAACTACAACTAATCCAGAATGCGGCAGCTAGACTGGTGACTGGGAGCGGCCACCGAGACCACATAACACCGGTCTTGACTTGGCTCCCAGTACGTTTCTGAGCACAATTCAAAGTGTTGGTGCTGACCTTTAAAGCCCTAAATGGCCTTGGTCCAGTATATCTGAAGGAGCATCTCCATCCCCATTGTTCTGCCCGGACACTGAGGTCCAGCGCTGAGGGCCTTCTGGCGGTTCCCTCACTGTGAGAAGCCAAGTTACAGGGAACCAGGCAGAGGGCCTTCTCAGTAGTGGTACCCGCCCTGTGGAACGCCCTCCCACCAGATGTCAAAGAGATAAACAAGTACCAGACTTTTAGAAGACATCTGAAGGCAGCCCTGTTTAGGGAAGCTTTTAATGTTTGACAGATTCCTGTATATTAAGAGATTGTTGGAAGCTGCACAGAGTGGCTGGGGAAGCCCAGTCAGATGGGTGGGGTATAAATAAATAAATAAATAAATAAATAAATAAATAAAATAATAATAATAATAATAATAATAATAATAATAATAATAATAATAATTTTTATTTATATCCCGCCCTCCCCAGCCGAAGCCGGGCTCAGGGCGGCTAACAACATAAAATAGTGCAACATTATAAAAATTAATAATAATAATAATAATAATTATTATTATTATTATTAACTGAAACTCGGAGCAATGTGGCAGCAAGCCTTGACACACCTGGGGCTGAAAGGCAGAGGGTGGAGATTGCAGAAGGATCTGAGCCCCAGACCCGGTCCTTAAATTATTATTTTTTTAAAAATGAACAGAGCTCCTAGGTTTGCATCGAAATCTCTCTCATAAAAGGCCTGTGTGCCGCACAAGGTCAAATACTTCTGCAGGAATCCTTTATGCATCTTTACGGCAGACGAGCCAAAGGGCTATTCATGTATGGATTGGTTAGTGTAATTGTCCCTGTGGTGTGGGTACAGGCAGCCTAGAATAGAAACTGCAAATTATACTGTTTCACAGCTCCTGTTTCTTTCAGGAGCAGGAAGCTTCAGGGATGGAGCAGGGAGCCTGCGCCGAGCCTGTACTGGCAGCTCTGCAATATGTGTTTGTGTGCAGATATGAAAGTTGAGCCTGGAAAGACAAACACTCGCTCTGACAGTGCTAGTCTTTAAAGAAACATCACTACCCTTGCCCCAGAGCAAGAACCATGTGGAGCTCTTCGCAGGGGCTGCCAAACTCAAGCTTAGCTGAATTTATTATATTTGTATCTTTATTTAAAGGAGCTCAAAGCGGTATGCACTGGGCTGTCCAAGAATGGAGCAGCTCCAAACCTGCTTAGCTCCTGCTGCCCTGGACTCAAAATCTCCATCTCTATTTATCTCTAGCCCTCTGTGTCATAGCTAGTAGCCACCAGCCATCAGTGCTCATTGCAAGTAAGCATCTTCGAACCATCAGAGATTATTGGTAAAGAGTGTTTAGTAAACTAATCAAATAAATTCTAAAGGTTATTCTATATAGCTGATTACAATGTTTAAAACAATATTCATGCACTGGGCCTTGGCGAATGTTTCTCTCAAGAAAAGCCTGTTTGTGGATTTTCCAGTCTGGTTCCTGTTGTGTAGAGACTATTGAGCTAGGCTTTGGCCCGGCTCCCCCATGGAAATGCTTGCATCCTTAAGGGTTGCCATATGCCCTCTTTTTCCAGGACATGTCCTCTTTTTTCATGTAAAATGAGAGCCATCATAGCAATCCATAGTTAAAAGTAAAGGAAAAGGGACCCCTGACCGACTCTGGGGTTGCGGCCCTCATCTCGCTTTATTGGCCGAGGGAGCCGGTGTACAGCTTCCAGTGCGTGTGGCCAGCATGACTAAGTTGCTTCTGGCAAACCAGAGCAGCGCACGGAAACGCCGTTTACCTTCCCGCCGGAGCGGTACCTATTGATCTACTTGCACTTTGACGTGCTTTCGAACTGCTAGGTTGGCAGGAGCAGGGACCGAGCAACAAGAGCTCACCCCGTCGCGGGGATTTGAACCGCTGACCTTCTAATCAGCAAGTCCTAGGCTCTGTGGTTTAACCCACAGCGCCACCCGTGTCCCTATAGTTAAAAGTAGAAGTCGGCAAATGTGTCTTCTTTTTTGCTCTTCAGAATATGGCGACCCTAGATGCACACACAGACACGCACAAGTGTCTGCTGATTTTAACAATAACAAACAATATACAGTGGTACCTCGGTTTTTGAACGTAATCCGTTCCGGAAGACCGTTCGAGTTCTGAAACGTTCAAAAACGGAAAACTCGATAGGTGACAGCTAGGCCTCAGGATATTGCACCCAGCGGAAGCTGCGTGGCATGTTCGACATCCAAGGCATGTTCGAAAACCAAAGCATTTACTTCCAGGTTTATGGCGTTCGAAAACCGAAATGTTCGTCAATGGAGGCGTTCGAAAACCGAGGTACCACTGTATATAATGAGACACACAGGATTAGCAGTGTCGGGATTCACAGAAAGCTGTGTGAGATAGTAAGTCTGCAGGCTTGAGTTTGCTAGCTGATGCAACTGGCTGGTACAATCAGCCTGCAATATTTTCTGTGGAAGTTCTGAGTCAGAAAGACTCAGCAGTAAAATGCTGACAGTTGATGGGCGGTCATCGGTTTGAAAGGGAAACCTGTCCAGCAGTAAGTGTGGTGGCGCAGAAGAGTGTGGTCAGAGAAAGAGAGATAGAAAGGTCTTCCTATTCGCCTTAAGGTGCAGCCAGGTACTCTGTTTGACTGCATGAACTGCTCGTGTATTATTATAGCCTGTAGATATTTGTATATATAGCTCACAATAAATATACTGCACTGAAGAACCTGGAAGAACCTGAGCATTTCTGCTAAAGCGCCGTGAAGAATTTGTGACAAGCAGACAATGCCATATGCTTGGAAGAATAGCATGACAACATGGAATATAATGAGATTCTATATGACTCAGATATACTGTCTTATTTATTTTATAGTACAGTACATTGATTATTGCTTTTATTTTATAGATCTCGTTAGATAGTAAAATTCATGCTAAATTGCTGTTTTAGGGGTTTTTAAAAGTCTGGAACGAATTAATCCATTTTGCATTACTTTCTATGGGAAAGCATGCCTTGGTTTTGGAATGCTTTGGTTTTGGAACGGACTTCCAGAACGGATTAAGTTTGAGAAACAAGCTACCACCGTAAATAGTTTTCATTGGGGTTTGAATAAATGTGCAATTAATTGTTAATGTTTTGAATTTTACTGTTTTACTATTTTCCTTAGTGGACACTTAGCAAACTGCTATTCTGAATAATGATCTTTATATGGTACGGTAGCAGACATTGGGGGTGAGCTCATGAAACCAAGAGGGCAAAGGCCGTAAAACGTTGGAGAACCTGTGAGCTAGATTCGCTAATGCAAGGATCCTTAGCCACAAGAAGAATTATAAAGAACTTTCGGAAATCTTGTGTGTACATTCCAGTAGCATGTCTGACTCTTGTTTATGCTGAGTGGGACTCATATTTTCTCATCTCCCCCCCCCCTTTCTGGGTATGGGGGGGGGGGGGGAAAGCTGTGGCCACTCCCGGGTCTCTCTTCAGCTGAATCAGAGTCTGGAAACTTGAATATTTCAACAGGAGATGTGCTTGTTGAACATCACTCTCTGAGAGGAACTTGCCTTTACGCTGTGCCAGCAGTATAAAAGGGAATTCCCAACAGAAGGGGATTCTGGCCTCTTTTAAAACTGCCTGAACGATAGGCAATCCCTCACTGTTTCAGGGCAAACCCTGGAAAACTTCTCTGTTTGCCTCCCCGTATTTCAATTCGCCAAAATTGCAGAGTGCCTTAAAGATGTGGTCTTTAATGCTCAAAATGTATGACAATGTCTGGGGGGAAATGGCCTCACTAGACCTGTGACTTTGTGCATCCTTTCAATATCCTCTGATAAGATGTCCTGAGGTTCATGCTGTTAAGCCAACGGACAAAAATAGGTTCCTACTCCTCTTCCCCCAGGACTCTCCTCAAATGATTTATTTTGATCTTTGAGTTTTTAACTTCAGATTGCTGACCGCCATTTTCAGAAGTTCCACTTCAGACTGGAAGCCTGTGCCTTGCGCCATAGTTTCCTTGGCTGTCTTGGGCCATGTAGGAACATCAGAAGAGCACTGCTAGATCTGCCCAATAGCTCATCTAGTTCAGCATCCTGTTCAACCAGATCCCTGGAGGAAACCCATGAGGATTCGAACACAAGAGCCGTCTCTCCTCCTGGGACTTCCAGCAGATATTGTAGTGAAGCATTGCTGCCTCTGATCATCAGGGCAGACCATAGCCATCATGACTAGTCACTGATAGCAATATCCTTCATGAATTTGTCTAACCCTCCTGAGTTCCATAGTTTAACTAAACGGCCTTGGCCCTGTATACTTGAAGGAGTGTCTCCACCCCCATCGTTCTGCCCGGATGCTGAGGTCCAGCTCCAAGGGCCTTCTGGCGGTTCCCTCCCTGCGAGAAGTGAGGTTACAGGGAATCAGGCAGAGGGCCTTCTCGGTCCTGGTGTCCACCCAATGCCCTCCCTTCAGATGTCAAGGAAATAAAAACCATACAACTTTCCAAAGACTTCTGAAGGCAGCTCTGTATTGGGATGTTTTTAAAGTTTGACGTTCGCTGTGTTTTTATTATGCTGGAAGCTGCCCAGAGAGGCTGGGGCAGCCCAGTCAGATGGGTAGGGTATAATAATAATAATAATAATAATAATAATAATAATAATAATAATATATTAGTATTACAGTGGACCCTCTGGATATGAATGTAATTTGCTCCAGGGGTCCGTACATACCCCCAAAAACCTGCAAGTTGAGGCGCCGCTTCTGCACAGTAGAGCGCTTCTGCGCATGCGTTAGGCGCGCAGAGTGCTTCTGTGCATGCGCACACGGCGAAACCTGGAAGAATGCACTTACTGGTTTGCTGCGTTCGCAACACGAAAGTTATGTTATCCAAAGGTAACATAACCCGAGGGTCCACTGTATTATTATTATGTTAGCTCATAAAGTTTCAATCTTAGTTTCCGGAGGCTGTAACGCTGCCAACCAGTCTGCCTCCAGAACTTGCTGCACTTTCAGAATGTAATTGTCACTTTCCTCAGGCTCTATGGACACATTAGTCAGCTTCACGCCCACCTCATGCCATTTTGACAGGAGCTTCATGGTCAGACGCTTCTGGGGGTCACTGGTCAGTGACCAGCCCTGGATTTCATCTTCGCTGTCCCCACATGCTTGTCTGCTTCCCTAGCAGTGGAGCATATGCCCAATGTTATATGAAACCATATAAAGATCATTATTCAGAATAGCAGTTTGCTAAGTGTCCACTAAGTAAAAAAGTAAAACAGTAAAATTCAAAACATTAACAATTAATTGCACATTTATTCAAACTCCAATGTCATATGCCCTCGCTGCCCAGGGCGGGTGCGCTCCCGAGGGGGGTGAGGGGCAAAGGGTGCCGCCCACTCGCCTGCCATTTTGTCACCCCCCTCAGTCATGACACCTGAGGCGGGCTGCACCCACCACACCCACCACACCCCTCCTTCCTACGCCTCTTGTCCACCCCTTTTCCGCTCCCACAGATGTTATGTGGCGCTTTGCCTTAATTGACGGCTCACAATTGCTTCGAAAGCTCGCGGTCGATGAAAAGAAATGATCAGGTGGCCTTGTTAGCCTTAATAACTTGGGACCAGTTTCCTCACGGGATTGCCCCATCCCAAATGTGCCCATTCTGTCACTTCGATGAGCAGTACAAAGGCGTCACATGATACCCGTAAAAACTCAGTCATTTCGTGCAGCGGCAGCAACACTTTGGAACTCCCTGATGATTGAGATCAAGCAGGCCCCTTTGCTGGTCTCTTTTTGGTGCCTGCGAAAAGCACTGTTGTTTAGGCAAGCCTACGCAGTTGCTTGGAAATGCTGGAGTGAATTTTGACCTGCTTCCAGTACTTTCCGTACGTTTTAAAATACTGCGCATCTCTCTTGGTTTTCATGCTTTATCTTATTGTAAACCACTTTGAGGAGGGGTGTCTGAATCTAGCAGTGCATAAATTTTACGAAATAATGAATGAATAGCAAGGCATGCCCCACCCCCAATCTCCTGGCATTGAGCCAATAACCTCCAGTCCTGTATCCTCCCAAATTCTAGAATCAGGGTTCCTTCCTTGCCAAGACCTCAGAGGCAGCCCTGTGGTCTCTAAGCACATTGAGCAGCATGCCAGGAGTCACCCAACATGTCATATCAGCTGGCGCAAGCCCATGGGCAGACACTGGCATGCTCGCCAGACCTTATCTGTCTCCCGCTGCATCCTTGCTGTCGTCAGAGAGCTTGTGCCTTATTTTTGCAATTACCACCGGGGTTGATATTCTTCCTCTGTGTTTTTTGAGGTCACAGGATCTCATGTACCTTATAGTAGGATTTCCCTCCTCTTCTTCTTCAGCTTGGAAGAAGAGGAAAGAATCAAAACACAGGGCGGCAGCTGCTGTTGCAGCAGCAGCAGCAAAGAAACACATTTCCACGAAGGCAGGCTGGGCTCAGCGAGGCATCAGGAACAATTAAGAGCCGTTTGCGGGAGATGGGACTTGTGTGTGAGGCGAGAGCAGCTTGAAACCTGTGGCAAGTTCATCCGTCTGCGCCTCTTCGTCTCAGGAAGTGTCTCGCTGTCGGTGTTGGCAGGCGTGAGGTTCAACATCTGCCAAGGGCGCGCCAACCTTCTTCCAACTGTGCAAGAGAAATTACAGGAAGGGGAGAGGGGCTTGCATGCTCTGCAGAGCCGAAGCGTCTTGTTCCTCCCCAGGGTTGGCCTTGCCATGAAGGAGCAGGAAGCAGTTCCTTGGGGCGGCAGTTCTCATTGCTTCCTCCATTACCCTGCCTCCAATCTCTATGTTGGAGTGTCATATAAGAACTGTTGTTGTTGTACTCCACCCATCTGGCTGGCTTTCCCCAGCCACTCTGGGCAGCTTCCAATAGAATATTAAAAATACTATAAGACACCAAACATTAAAAACTTGAGTCATGGGGAGCTGGTTGGAGGCAGGAGCTAGAGAGACAGAGCCATGCTTGATTTCTGCTTGATTCCAAGGCTGTGACTATGAAAGAAGCAAGTCCTTTTGGGATGTTAATGCTGTGAGCCCCTCCATATTTCGTTCAGGTTGCATCTATGTGTAAATACAGTCAAACCTCGGTTGTCAAACATACAGTGGACGCTCAGGTTGTGAATGTGATCCATGCAGGATGCATGTTCACAACCCGCAGCATTTGCAATCCACGTGTGCACGTCTGCACACGCGCGGGTTGCGATTTAGCGCTTCTGTGCATGCGCGGCCACCGAAACCCGGAAGTAACCCGTTCCGGTACTTTTGGGTTTCAGCAGGCTACAATCCAAAAAAACGCAACCTGAAGCGGCTGTAATCCAAGGTATGACCATTCTCGAAGACAGTTCGGCTTCTGATATGATTGACAGCTGAAAACTGAAAGCGGAAGCCTCAGTGCAATTGTTGTTGTTGTTGTTTGGTCGTTTAGTTGTGTCCGACTCTTTGTGACCCCATGGACCAGAGCACACCAGGCACTCCTGTCTTCCACTGCCTCCTGCAGCTTGGTCAAACTCATGCTGGTAGCTTCGAGAACACTGTCCCACCATCTCGTCCTCTGTCGTCCCCTTCTCCTTGTGCCCTCCATCTTTCCCAACATCAGGCTCTTTTCCAGGGAGTCTTCTCTTCTCATGAGGTGGCCAAAGTATTGGAGCCTCATCTTCACGATCTGTCCTTCCAGTGAGCACTCAGGACTGATTTCCTTAAGAATGGATCGGTTTGATCTTCTTGCAGTCCATGGGACTCTCCAGAGTCTCCTCCAGCACCATAATTCAAAAGCATCAATGCGATAGGGAAACTCAAAACGGAAGCTGCGTAGCACGTTCAGCTCCTGAAAATCATTCAGAAACCGGAGCAGTTATTTTGGGTTTTTGGCGTTGGGGAGCCGAAACGTTCCAAAACGGAGGTGTTCGGGAACTGAAGTTTGACTGTAAAACCAAATACCATAAAGACGCCATCCTACACTGTCCGTCATTCCAAGGAGACTGAACCCTGAGTAAGTGCCTGGGACCCCTGGACTTTCACACTCCTTGGAAGTTGGGATGGCGTGTGTTTGTATGTGTGTCCCTTGTTACCGGAAAAATCCGAGGGCTCCCTTGGACAAAACAAAGACACCAACCAGGATAACTTGGAGCAAAACAGCAGCCTGTAGGCTTGGCCTTTATTGAACTGTTGCAACAGGGTGTTCCCCTCACTTGCAGGAGAGAGGAAAGACACAGAAAAATGGTGTGCAAGACCTTATAAAAACTTTTGAAATTCCCATCCTCTAGGTCAAGCCCACCCCCAGAAACATCATGCATACATTACAGAAAGGAGGGGTTGAGGGAGGAGTTGTGGTGGTAACCTGAGTGTCCTGTCACCTGGCTGGTTCCCTTCTCCTCCTCCCCATGAGTCATTTTCTGAAGACAAAAGGTAGTCGCAGTTTCCTGCCCCCTGAGGGAAGATCTGATCATTGTCCTTTGTTCCAGTCCATGCTGAATCCACTCCCATATGCAAGTTCTTTGCGATCTTGATGGTCTTCTGTCTAGGACCATCAGGGTTGGCATAGCAACTGGGCAGGGCTCCTGTGGATGTGCTGGGCTGGCCTGTATCAAACCTTCCCCATTTTGTAGTCCTTCCTTCATGGAGTAAAATAAAAGTGGAACAGTGCAAATCCGTTGTATGGTTGATTTTCTATGAATTTATAACAGAAGTGTAGCGTATGTAGTGTGTGAGTGTGAGCGTGTGTGAAGTTTGTACAAACTGAATGATTGGGGGGGTGGGTTTCCTGCTACACCCTTAAACATACAGGTACAGAGTTAACATATAATCTAGTTTGGGCTGACAATACCTGGAGGCGCCGGATTTATTTAGACTTCAGTAAAGGACATTCTCTTTCTCAGTTTCTGCAAAGCCTTCAAGTGACAAGCCATCGCATCTGACGATGTGGGCACATGAAAGGCAATGCCATAATAAGTCCTTTAGTCTTTATAAGGCGTTGCATGACTCCTTGTTGTTTTTGCTGCAGGAGGCTCGGCACATGTGCCCCTCTGGATGTTGAAGCAGCAAGACAGTAGGAGGAAGATGTAAGGGAGATTCCCTGTGCAGTGGCACTATTTTAGAAACTGATGCAGTTTGCTCCGACCGGGATACATCAAATAGTCCCTGCTTCAAAAGCTTCTGAGAGAGTGTCATCCCCAAACTCGGAACAAATAGTTCAGAAAAGCCTAGTTTCACCACTCGGGATGAGGAACGAGATTGTGAGGGGAGTGGAAGGAACAAGGCTGACACCTCATACCCTTAAAGGCTGTACTGAGCCTTGCTAACTGACAGAGGAATATATATATACGCTGCTGGGTTTTGTGTGTGTGTGTTGCTATAATGAGCTTGACATAAATCGGAAGAGACTGGCCAGAGAAGCACTCCAGCAATGATTGTAAATATTTGCTTTGATGCGATGTCCAAAGGACTTAAATTCCCAGAGGCACCACACCTGGGCTTCACGGTTAAGCTGTGGAAGGAGTTTCCTGAGATACAGGTGCCACGAGATGCCCACCCACGCCCACCTAGCTCTACAAAATCATGAAATATCCGCAGTTGGTCCTGCCACTTTTGTGGACTGCGTTCCAACCTGGTGCCTTTTGGACTACAACACCCATCAGCCCCAGCCAACGCGCTGCTGCCCAGGCTAGCTGCACACCCTCCAACATTTCTCCAAGGAAAATCAGGGCATCCCAAGGAAAATCGGGACATTTTGAGATCAAATCAGAAACCGGGAAGGCTTCTGTGAATCTGGGACTGTCCCTGGAAAATAGAGACACTTGTGGGGGGGGGGTCTGTAGCTGGGGCTGATGGGATTTGTGTGTTTGTGCATTTTGCAATTTAATCTTTATTGATTTTAAATATTGAATCCACTCAGCACAAAAAGAAAAAAAGAAACAAACAATTCACATCCTGTGCAAAGAAAATGTTGCTTATGAAATAAAGTTCTTCCATATGTTGAGACTTCCGTCTTCCTCAGTGTGGGTCCTTCATTTCCTTGTTGACTGCGTAAAATAAATATATAAATAAATAAAGGTTTTATTATTTATACCCTGCCCATCTGGCTGGGTTTCCCCAGCCACTCTGGGCGGCTCCGAACAGAGGATGAAAAAAATATTATAGGGGCTGATGGGATTTGTATTCCAAAACAGCTGGAGGGCACCAGGTTGGGACAGGCTGCCTGCCGATTATGAAAACATCTCCCCCCCCCCCCGGCATCCTCCTCTGTAACACACACCTGGATTTTCTTGCTCACGTCATTCTGAGTTATTTGTTTCCACAATATCTGATTGTGGAAAGCTCTCTCGCCCAGATGGCTTAAGTTCACTTGCAAATAACTGATTCTAGTGGACAGTTTGTCCCAGCAGGGGAACTGAACTTGGTCACCTTTGACTCCTTCTAGATCTACTGAGCTAGAATGGAAAGGGCTGTTGTGCTCATGTCTCCTTCATAGAGGATTCCCATAGGTATCTGGTGGGCTCGGTGAGAGCATGATGCTCGACTAGGTGGGCTCGGATCCAGGGCCAGATTTAGGTTTGATGAGGCCCTAAGCCACTGAAGGTAATGGGGCCCTTTATATGTCCAGCTGTCCTTCGTCGACAACAACTTGTCGCTGTTTTTTGTGTTGAATATATGCTATATGGAAATGTGTGGACCTAATAGGTATCTCAAGCCATTTGCACGTCACAAAACATGTACAGTATTTTATCATAAAATACATATTTTATGTAGGCACCCTATATATAGAAATGAGCAAACCAGTGATATTTTAGGGAGCAGGCTAGCAGGCGGGGCCCATGACTTACACCATAGGAGCCTACACAACACAAAACACTGTTGCTGTATATAGGTTTTATTTTATTTGTTTTTTTATCTTATATTTTGGAAATGTACATCCAGGGTTTTTTTCCCTTTAAATTTTTTTGGGGGCCCCAAAAGAGTGGGGCCCTAAGCTATAGCTAGTTTAAAGGTAAAGGGACCCCTGACCATTAGATCCAGTCGTGGCTGACTCTGGGGTTGCGGCGCTGATCTCGCTTTATTGGCCAAGGGAGCCGGCGTACAGCTTCCGGGTCATGTGGCCAACATGACTAAGCCGCTTCTGGCGAACCAGAGCAGCGCACAGAAACACCGTTTACCTTCCCGCCGGAGTGGTACCTATTGATCTACTTGCACTTTGACGTGCTTTCGAACTGCTAGGTTGGCAGGAGCTGGGACTGAGCAACAGGAGCTCACCCCGTTGCGGGGATTCGAACTGCCGACCTTCTGATCGGCAAGCCCAAGGCTCTGTGCTTTAGCTTATGCGTAAATCTGGCACTGCTCAGATACAAAAGGAATCTCAATAAGTTCTTAAAGCCTTGCTGGGGAGGGGATGCTGAAGGATGAGGCCATGGTTCCTAGCATGCGCTGCATTTAGAGCTTCCTTCGTATTTCAGAATGAGGCATGTGTCAATAAAGATGTGCTAATTGATGACAACCTAAATGTGAAAGTGTGTTTTTTACGGGCTGTGAAGGAGTGGAAGGGGCATCTAGTTCCCTCATTGGCTTGTTAGACAATAAACTGTTTTGGTCATTAAGCACCGAATGCAGATCTTTTTCCCCCACAGAATGCCAAGATGGTTACAAGTTGCAACCGGTCAATTCCCCCTGCAAATCGTTAAATCTGCTACTTAATTGGGAGACTCAGCATTGACAGCCATTTCTGTCCATGTCAGTCACCCAGTCTCCTCTGATGCTACAACTTAAACACAAGAACATAAAAACAGTTCAGGCCAAGGTCTCATTCACTCCAGCATTCTGTCCTCATAGATCAGGGGTCAGCAAACTAAGGTCCGTGGGCCAATTCAGGCCCAATTGCCTTCAAGATCTGGCCCTCAGACTGTCTGTGGATCGGTGTTGGAATTGAATCTCTGCCAGGGTCCTACTGGAGTGTAGGCTGAACTCCTGACATATATTGGGCAATGGATCTCTTCCTCCCCACCTTGCTGCAGAAGAGAGCATTTCTCCCAGGGCTGTGCATGCAAATTTACCCTACCCATGACCTCTTTTTCACAGGCTGGTTCAGCAGTTGCTCTTTCCTCCGCTTCTCTGTATGCAGCCTTGGCAGTTTCACTCTGAGCTGAGTTCTTCCCACCGGCACTGTTCTCAATGTTCGTTTTGGCACTTGAGCTGGGAGATGCCAACCACCTGGGAACCAGCTAATTCTGCAGGGAGTGCAAAGGGCGGGGTAGAATTATTTGTTGGGATGCTGTGAGTAGGGTTGCATTCTTGCATGGACAACCTCCCAAGAGCCATATTCCAGGGGCAAGCAGGGCCAGAGGGAGAAGTATGCATAGCGAGAGGCAAGAAATGGGTGAAGATGAACAGCCCTCTTTCAGGGATGATTTAGCTGAGATTCCTGCATTGCAAGGGGTTGGACTAGATGACCCGTGGGTCCCTCCCAGCCCTACAGTTCTATGGTGTCTGGATAACAGTGGAGGCTGGTGCCACCTATCGAGACTGGATAAGGAGGCCACCAGTAGGGGGCACCAGTGAAACGAGTGAAACTCAGAGACAATACAGTGGTGCCTCGCAAGACGAAAATAATCCGTTCCGCGAGTCTCTTCGTCTAGCGGTTTTTTCGTCTTGCGAAGCAACCCTATTAGTGGCTTAGCGGATTAGCGCTATTAGCGGTTTAACGGCTTAGCGGCTATTAAAGGCTTAGCGGCTAAAAGGCTAAAAGGCTATTAGCGGCTTAGCGGCTTAGAAAAAGGGGGAAGAAAGCAAAAAAAATTGCAAGACTCGCAAGACGTTTTCGTCTTGCGAAGCAAGCCCATAGGGAAATTCGTCTTCCGAAGCACATCGAAAAACGGAAAACCCTTTCGTCTAGCGGGTTTCTCGTCTTGCGAGGCATTCGTCTTGCGGGGCACCACTGTAATTGGAATGGAGAGCCTGTGGCTCATCAAATGCTTT
This sequence comes from Podarcis filfolensis, assembly GCF_964270895.1. Lineage (NCBI taxonomy): Eukaryota > Metazoa > Chordata > Lepidosauria > Squamata > Lacertidae > Podarcis > Podarcis filfolensis. Next base: position 94,747,829 of record NC_139609.1, on the reverse strand, counting down.
CTCCCATAATCCTTCAGTGCCGGTCATACCGCTGGGGCTTATGGAAACTGGAGTTCAACAACACCCAGAGGGACTTGGATTTGCTCCTGTCTCTTTAACATAGCTTTGAGAACTAGCAAGTGAAAGTTTTTTATAGCATGGAGTGAAACATGAGCCTTCTTTATGGTGAAAGCGCTGGGAAACATCCATAAAAACACCTATTCTATCTGGGGATTATTTCACCAGCCTCACCCCTCCACTGTTCATTGACTCTGCAGTGGCCTGCCTTCGACACTAAGAGGGCGATTGTTCTCTTAGTTAAAGATATACTAGGAAAACTTAATTGTCCTACAGCGGGTTACTGAAAGTTCAGAATGTAGGTCTTTCAAGACCGGTGTTATGTGGTCTTGGCGGCCACTCCCAGTCACCAGTCTAGCTGCTGCATTCTGGATTTGTTGTAGTTTCCGGGTCACCTTCAAAGGTAGCCCCACATAGAGTGCATTGCAGTAGTCCAAGCGGGAGATAACCAAAGCGTGCACCACTCTGGCAAGACGGTCTGCGGGCAGGGAGGGTCTCACCCTGCGTAGTTGTTTATCTCTTTGACATCTGATGGGAGGGCGTTCCACAAGGCGGGCGCCACTACTGAGGAGGCCCTCTGCTTGGTTCCCTGTAGCTTTGCTTCTTGCAATGAGGGAACCTCCAGAAGGCCCTCGGAGCTGGACCTCAGTGTCCGGGCAGAATGATGGGGGTGGAGACGCTCCTTCAGGTATACTGGACCGAGGCCCTTTAGGGCTTTAAAGATCAGCACCAACACTTTGAACTGTGCTCGGAAACGTACTGGGAGCCAATGTAGCTCTTTCAAGATGGTGTTTTGTGGTCTTGGTGGCCACTCCCAGTCACCAGTCTAACTGCACATTCTAGATTAGTTGTAGTTTCCAGGTCACCTTCAAAAGTAGCCCCACGTAGAGCGCATTGCACTAGTCCAAGCGGGAGATAACCAAAGCATGCACCACTCTGGCGAGACAGTCTGCGGGCAGGTAGGGTATCATCCTGCGTACCAGATGGAGCTGGTAAACAGCTGCCCTGGACACAGAATTGACCTGCGCCTCCATGGACAGCTGTGAGTCCAAAATGACTCCCAGGCTGCGCACCTGGTCCTTCAGGGGCACAGTTACCCCATTCAGGACCAGGGAGTCCTCCACACCTGCCCGCCTCCTGTCCCCCCAAAACAGTACTTCTGTGTTAGGGTATGGAGTTTTGCGACTCCCAAGCCATCTGAATAGGGAAGTTTTTTTTAATGCGTAATGTTTTATTATGTTTTTTTATATATGTTGGAAGCTGCCCAGAGTAGCTGGGGCAACCCCGTCAGATGGGTGGGGTATTAATAGTGAAATTGTTGCTGCTGTTGAATAGGCCAATCCTATTTTCATCAGAGAAATGTTGGAGGATATGCATGGCCCCCCCTCCAAAAAAAACCCTGGGAACTATAGTTTACCCCTTACAGACCCAGCACCCACAACACAAACTACAGTTCCCAGCATTCTCTGGGGGGAGCCGTGGGCTTTAAATGTATGGTGTGCGTGTGACCTTCCTTCCGAGTAGACGTGTAGGAATGCGCTGTATGGTGTAGGCAGCCCTGTTCAGGGAAGTTTTTAATGTGTGACATTTTAATGTATTTCTAATCTTTGTTGGAAGCCGCCCAGAGTGGCTGGGGAAACCCAGCCAGATGGGTGGGGTAGAAATATTATTATTATTATTATTATTATTATTATTATTATTATTATTATTAAATTTTAATTAGTTTTTTTAACATATCATTTTCAACACTAATTAAACATACTTTTATATCTTATTCAAATTTTTGACTTCCATCAATCCTGTCTGAAAATGTTCCAATCTAATCTCTCAGTATGCATTTCTTATCTTCCCTATTACATTTCAAACCCATAACCAATATCTCTATCTTTTTCTACTTTGTATATTTCCCCTGACAAAACTTCTTGTAGTCCTACCAGCGTAATTTGTTGATTACAGTTGCTCTTCAGATAATTCATATACTTCTTCCAATCTTCTGTAAATCTCTGGTCCCGCAGGTTTCGAATCCTTCCTGTCATTTTGTCCAGTTCTGCATAGTCCATTAATTTAATTTAATTATTTTATATTAAATTAATAACTTCTTCTTCTTCTTCTTCTTCTTCTTCTTCTTCTTCTTCTTCTTCTTCTTCTTCTTCTTATTATTATTATTATTACTGGGGGAAAGCTCTTGGCGACTGCGTGGAAATGCTCTGGAGTCGCAGTTCCCTGCTGAAATTTCAAAAGGAGAAGGAATCAGCTGAGAAGCCCAGTTTGCAAAGGTTGCAGAACCTCCTCTTCTCCCTTTGCCAGCTTTTCTGCTGACGGCTGTGGGATTCCCCTCTATTGTGTCTTTTCCCCCTGCCATGCATGGGTCAGGTCAGAACGGCCTGCTGAGCACTGAGCAGGATATGCCCACCTTTCCTGCTGTGACAAGGGCCAAGAGGAATTCCCCTCCTGCCTGAGTCCAGGAAACAGAATCAAAAGACAGTGGGGACTTTCTGGCTCCCAAGGAGGGTGACTCAGTTCATTGGGAGACTTTGCAATCTTACCCCACCCCTCTCCCTCTCCCCTCCTGTAGTTTCCAGCAACTCGTATTCAGAAGTGCTGCTGCCTCCAACTGCGAAGTAGAATATGCTCTTCAGTATTAGCGGCCATGGATGACTCGTAAGTCCATGAATTTGTCCAATCCAAGGACAGGGCCTTTTCAGTACTGGCTCCGACTTGGTGGAACGCTCTGTCACAAGGGACTAGGGCCCTGTGGGACTTGACATCTTTCTGCAGGGCCTGCAAGACAGAGCTGTTCCGCCTGGCCTTTGGTTTGGACTCGGTCTGACCCTTATGTTTCCCTCCCCTTATGGTCTTGATTTACGGGCTACTTTTAAAATGAGGCTGCATTTTAAATTGCATTTTGACCTGTATTTTAAATTGTTGTTTCCCCCGCTCCCCTATTATGTTTTTTACTGTCATTTTAATGATGTTAGTCGCCCTGAGCCCCCGGCTCTGGCGGGGGAGGGCGGGGTATAAATAAAATTTATTATTATTATTATTAAAATCACTCAAGTTGGGGGCCATCCAGCGGCGGAGCCCGTGGGCACCCAAGCCACCTCGTCACTCCCAGTAGAGAAGCGTGGCTTGGGCGCGCCGCAGGCCCTTCAGCGAGTGCTGCCCGGCATTTTGTCACCCCCTCAGTAGTGACACCAGGGGTGACCCGTCCCCCCCACCCCTGCCCCTGCCCCCGGGGCCATCACTGCAGGAGGGAATTCCAGAGTTCAGCTACGCGCCGCTTCTGGCTGGAAAAAGTTCCACACCCTGCTTTAAATGAGCAGCGCAGGTGGCGCTGTGGTCTAAACCACCGAGCCTCTTGGGCTTGCCGATCAGAAGGTCGGTGGTTCGAATCCCTGCGACGGGGTGAGCTCCCGCTGCTCGGTCCCAGCTCCTGCTAACCTTGCAGTTCGAAAGCACATCAAAGTGCAAGTAGATAAATAGGTACCACTCCGGCGGGAAGGTAAACAGCGTTTCCGTGTGCTGCTCTGGTTCGCCAGAAGCGGCTTAGTCATGCTGGCCACGTGACCCGGAAGCTGTACGCCGGCTCTCTCGGCCAATAAAGCGAGATGAGCACGACAACCCCAGAGTCGGCCACAACTGGACCTAATGGTCAGGGGTCCCTTTACCTTTACCTTTACCCAGATATTTAGAGAATTTGTGTGAGTTTTAATTTGTTTTGGTGTGGTTTCAACCTTTGGTATGTTTTAAATTATGGTTGTAGATTTATTAGTGATGATTTTATTGTTTTATCCTTTTCGAAAGCCTCTTTGAGGGTCCTGCCCCCATTATTTATTTATTATAATTAAAAAATTCTACGCTGCTGTAAAGGGATTAGGGGTTGCTCGTGCGTAAGGGGTGGTTGCTGCTTTAGGCAACGTTCTCTGGCTAAACCTTTCCCTGGCTGCACAGCACTAACTCCGTGGCTGTGTCAGTCGCTGGCAGAATCCGTTAGTGGGTGTTTCCTAAACTTCCTCCAGCATAAAAGCTGTTTGACACCAAGTCTCCTCCTAAATTCTCTGCGTGGAAGTCTTCTGCGCAGAGTGGGCGTCACCAGCGGGGTTCCTGGGCTCTCCCCGCTGGTTTCTGTGGCAGAGTCTTGGAGCCATCCCTCCGACTTCCTGGTTTCACGCCCATTCCCTTCCCCGGAGGAAAACTTCTCTCTCCCCCTGCTGGTCCCTTCTCCTGCATCGTCTGGGAGTCTTACCTCCACTCTGGGCTCCGATGGCAGTTCCCTGACAGCTACCATTCATCTGAATATAAATCTGAAAAATATATATATATATATAAAATAGAAAAACACAAAATGTGTGCCATAATAACAAGCTAAACCATTTTAAAGGCCATAAAAATTAAAAGTTTAAAAGGTCATGAATTGTTTAAGACCTGGGAGAAGAGAAATGTTTTTTGTCTGGTGCCTAAAGATATGTAAGGAAGGCCCCGGGTGAGCCTCCCTGGGGAGAACATCCCACAAACAGGGAGCCACCATAGAAAAGGCCCCGTTCTCATGTTGCCACTCTATGAACCTCTCATAAAGGAGGCACATGAAGAAGAGCCTCAGATGATTATCACAGGGTCCAGGCCAGTTCATTTGGAGAGATATGGTCCTTGAGGTATTGTGGCCAAGTGTACAAATTTTATGAAATAACTAAAAAATAATGCCAGATCATGCAAAAGGCATTTTTGCTGCTTGCCAAAAAGCAAGGATTTGGGGCAGTGTGAGGAATAGGGGGGAGCAGGCTTTTCTAGGGAGAATGTCCTATGATTTAAATGTCCCCCACCTCAATTTATCACATTACATTGAGTATATTCAGGTTTCTTTACGTAAGAGAAGGTGGTGCTTTCAAAATTCTGGTCATGGAGGAACATTAGAGGGCTTTAAAGATCAATACCAGCACTCTGAAGTCAGCCTGGGAAGAAACAGGCGGCCTCAGAAGGTGGAAGAAAATTGGTTTTATGTGCTCCAGATGGTGCCCACCAGTTAACAATCTGGCCAATCGTTTCTGGACACTTTTCAGAGGTTGCTTCATGCAGAGCGCAGGGTGATAATCCGATTATTCATTACAGTGTTGCATTTCTCAAAGGCACAAGAGCAGTCCTGGCCATTTTTTTTCCTGGTCAGTTGGCAATGTCCGTTCTAATAATCAGAAAGCATTTCTGACGGCAGTTGCTTTATAAAATCACCACTTATCGCCCCACAAACAGATGCTAAGCAGGGTTTTGGTGCTCGCATAAGCTGACCTGAGCATCATTTGAATTGTGCCTCTTTGCATAGCCTGTGATAACCACTAATGGCTGGGTATCTAACCCAGGGGTAGGGAACTTGGGATAGGTGGTGGCAGGTAAAATGAGGCCCCTGGGATTCTCTGACCAGCCCTTTGAACTTTTACCAAGCCAAATCTCCTCATTGGCACATCCTCCTTGAGCACTGGAAGATTCAAGACAGATAAAAGATAGTCCTTCTTCACGCAGTGCTGAGTTAAACTGTTGAACTCCTTCCCACAGGAGCCAGTGATGGCCAACAAATTGGCTGGCTTTAAAAGAAGATTCGAGAAATTTATGGAAGAGAGGACTATTGCATAGCCTCCAACATTTATCTGATGAAAATAGGGACGTCCCATTCCATAATGATAATTTTACTATTTATATCCCACACATCTTACTGGGTTGCCCCAGTTACAGGTAGGTAGCCGTGTTGGTCTGCCGTAGTCAAAACAAAATAATAAAAAAATTTCCTTCCAGTAGCACCTTAGAGACCAACTAAGTTTGTTATTGGTATGAGCTTTCGTATCTGAAGAAGTGTGCATGCACACGAAAGCTCATACCAATAACAAACTTAGTTGGCGCTACTGGAAGGAATTTTTAAATAATTATTTTGTTTGGGTTCCCCAGCCACTCTGGGCAGCTTCCAACATATATAAAAACAAAATAAAACATTAAACTTTTTTTTAAAAAAAACCTTTCCTATACAGGATTGCCTTCAGACAGCTCGGGGGTCGGATAACTCCATTCTCTCCAACATTTCTCCAATGGAAATAGGGACGTCCTAAGAAAAAGCAAGGGACATGGGTGGCGTTGTGGGTTAAACCACAGAGCCTAGGGATTGCCGATCGGAAGGTCGGCGTTTTGAATCCCCGCAACGGGGTGAGCTCCCATTGCTTGGTCCCTGCTCCTGCCAACCTAGCAGTTCAAAGCACGTCAAAGTGCAAGTAGATAAATAGGTACCGCTCCAGCGGGAAGGTAAACGGCGTTTCCGTGCGCTGCTCTGGTTCGCCAGAAGCGGCTTAGTCATGCTGGCCACATGACCCGGAAGCTGTACGCCGGCTCCCTTGGCCAGTAAAGCGAGATGAGCGCCGCAACTCCAGAGTTGGCCACGACTGGACTTGATGGTCAGGGGCCCCTTTACCTTTAAGAAAAAGCAGGACATTCTGGGATTAAATCAGAAACTGGGACGGCTTCTCTAAATCAGGGATGTCCCTGGAAAACAGGGACACTTGGAAAATCTGCTGTTGATGCACTGGCGGAGGAAAAGGGGAGGGGGAGGGAGGAGAAGGGAAATAAAAGATCCGGCTGAATTCAAATTAAAGGCCAGGCGGAATAGCTCTGTCTTACAGGCCCAGCGGAAGGAAGTTAAATCCTGCAGGGCCCTGGTCTCATGGGACAGAGCATTCCACCAGGTCGGTTCCATCACTGAGAAGGCCCTGGCCCTGGTGGAGGATAGCCTGACTTCCTTAGGGCCCGGGACCTCTAAACTATGGTTATTCTGAATACCATTTGCTGGAACCATAGGAGGTGAGAAGGCTGCTCATGTGCTTGAATCCTGCCTGCAGGTTTCCTACTGGGGTATCTGGTGGGCCACTGTGAGAACAGGATGCTGGACAGGATGGGCTATTGGCCTGATCCAGCCACCAAACCCTTCTTAAGTTCTTATGCTATGCCTGAACAGATCAAAGGATAGCTCCGTTGGTTCAAGCATGCACTGATACCGCCATGTTTGCAGGTCCGATCCCCATATGGGCTAGCTGTGTGATCCTGCATTGCAGGAGCTGGACTAGATCAGGGTTCTCCAAACTTGGGTCTCCAGCTGTTTTTGGACTACAACTCCCATCACCCCAGTGGTCAGGGATGATGGAAGTTGTAGTCTGGTGGTTCCCTCGCTGCGAGAAGCCAAGTTACAGGGAACCAGGCAGAGGGCCTTCTCGGTAGTGGCACCTGCCCTGTGGAACTCCCTCCCACCAGATGCCAAAGAGAACAACAACTACCAGACTTTTAGAAGACATCTGAAGGCAGCCCTGTTCAGGGAAGCTTTTAATGTTTAATAGGTTTTTGTATTTTAATATTCTGTTGGAGGCCGCCCAGAGTGGCTGGGGAAACCCAGCCAGATGGGCGGGGTATAAATAATAAATTGTTGTTGTTGTTGTTGTCCAAAAACAGCTAGAAACCCAAGTTTGGGGAACACTGGACTAGATGATCCTCAGGGTGCCTTCCAGCTCTACAGTTTTATGATTCTGTGAAAGGTGGTCTAAAATCAATCATCCTTCTTCTCACAGTGGCCAGACAGATGTCCCCAGGAAGCCACAAGCTGAGGAACTGAAATTCAGAGGCAGACTGCCTTCCAACACTGGATATAGAAGGTCACCATCGTAACTAGCAGCCGATAGCTTTAGGCCCCAGGAATACGCATAATCCTATTTGAAACCCATCCAATTTGGTGGCCATTGCCACCCCTGGGGGAATGAATCCCATAGTTTAATTATGGGCCATGTGACCTGGGTCTTCCAACCTTCAGCTTCATCAAATGGTCTCCTGGGCCCTTTTCAGCTGTCATTTGCCCTGCAGGGGAAAGGCATAATTTAGGCTTGCCATACGTCAGAATTCCTCGCCTACCCTGGCTTTCAGGTGTAAAAATGGTGTTGGGGGAATTTTGCCGAATTGGCAAAATGTCAGGGGAAACCCGGATGTATGGCAACGCGATGGAAGAAGCTGGAAAAACTGGAAATCGCTAGTTTGGGGTTGGGTTTGTTCCCAAAAAAAGCTTAACAATTCTGGTGGGTTTCTTTTAAAAGCCCAACAAATAAAGCTCAACAGCTCTGTGCGGGTGTCAGGAATTTCACTTCGTGAAAAATGGCAACACTACATAATTATTTGTACCAGTCTATTTTCTCCTGCTGAGCAACAATAGCTTGCATCGCAGGGGATTTTAATTTAGGAAATGGCGAGTGAGGGGGTTAAACTCCCCTTGTTGCAGCGCTGCAGCTCGCATCCAAATTTCACCCCCCATGTGGCTGCATTTACCTTCTCGAAAACCCTCAGGAGGGCATCGCTGATAGTCCACTTTAGCTCTCAGATTGGGGGGCTTTTCCAACTCTTTGGCAGAAAATCCATCTAGCAGGCAATGCTGAAGAGCAAACCCAGGACATTCTGTCTGCCAAGCAGCTGATCTGCCATTGTTTTCAGGGCCGTCTTACCCATAAATGCTAGGGGTGCGGGGCATCCGGGCGCCGGGCTCTCAGGGGCGCCAGGCTGAGAGTCTGGGGCCCGAGATTTGAGTCCGGGGAAGAGCCTGCCCGTCGGTCGTAGCTCTTCTGCTACGGGTGACTCTGCGCCGTGAGTTTGGGGGGGGTGACTGAGCTAGTGAGATGCTGAGGCGGCTGGCTGGCTCCGCCCTCCTGCGCACCTGGGACTGGGCAACCTGGGGGGGGCGCGCCAGGCGGATCTTTGCACCCTGGCGCCACATATGCTTAATATAGCCCTGGTTGTTTTACTGTTTTATATATGCTGTAAGCCACCCAGAGTGGCTGGGGAAGCCCAGCCAGATGGGTGGGGTATAAATAATAAAATTATTATTATTATTATTATTATTATTATTATTATTATTATTATCACCACTACCATCTTCCTTCTGCAGGCTGGCATCAGACACAGCCCTTGCTTAGAAAACACACACAAGACCCTTTAAAGGCAAATGGCTCATAAAGGCTTTGATGTTTTGTTGCAGATGTGTTTTGTAGCATGTTCTTAACACAATACAGTCATACCTCAGGTTATAGATGCTTCAGGTTGCGTTTTTTTGGGTTGTGGACGCGCCGAAACCCGGAAGTACTGGAACAGGTTACTTCCGGGTTTTGGCAGTTGCACATGCGCAGAAGCGCTAAATTGCGCTTTGTGCATAAGCACCGAATTACAACCCGCGTGTGCACACACGCGGCGTTGCAGGTTGCAAAAGCTGCGGGTTGCGAACGTGCCTCCCGCACGGATCACGTTCGCAACCCGAGTGTCCACTGTACTGTTATGAGTTTGTGGGGGGAGGGTCATGATACTTTGTGTCCCTTCCAATTCTTTGGGTCCTGTATCTGTGAGGGCAGAATGTATAAGAGCAAGCACGCCAAACCCTTTGGCCGACTAGTTAACTACCATGATTTAGCATATCCAAAGAAGTTTCTCTGTGCCAAATGAGTGTGGTCTCTGCTGCCTCCCCTAGCTGCTATGTAGGAGAACGACAGCCAGAGTAGTTCGTGACCAAGCAGAAAGCAGGCTGGAAGGTGGAGATACAGAGACATGCTTGCTCTGTACTGGATCCAAAGCGCTGGATAACAGAGAACCGAGATCCATTGGGGTGTTCATGCTGCAAGCCACTCTATCCTATGCTCAGGTTGTAAAGGTAAAGGGACCCCTGACTATTAGGTCCAGTTGTGGCCGACTCTGGGGTTGCGGCGCTCATCTCACTTTATTGGCCAAGGGAGCCGGCGTACAGCTTCCGGGTCATGTGGCCAGCATGACTAAGCCGCTTCTGGCGAACCAGAGCAGTGCACGGAAACGCCGCTTACCTTCCCGCCGGAGCGGTACCTATTTATCTACTTGCACTTTGACGTGCTGTCGAACTGCTAGGTTGGCAGGAGCTGGGACCGAGCAACAGGAGCTCACCCCGGATTCGAACCACTGACCTTCTGATTGGCATGTGCTAGGCTCGTGGTTTAACCCACAGCGCCATCCGTGTCGCATGCTCAGGTTGTATATTTGTGTAAATAAAAACATATCTCAGTAGTGACTCACTAAAGAGATACTCCTGGTTCCATCGCAACCAACCTTTACATAGCTGTCAACTTTCCCTTTTTTTGCAAGGAATCCTATTCGGAATAAGGGAATTTCCCTTAAAAAAAGGAAAACATTGACAGCTATGAACCTTTAGGTGCCTGGTGTAGGAGTCCTTTTAGCCAGGGATTTGGCTCTCAGCTGGTGTCCATCTTTTAGTTGGCTGGCGTAGGATGTGTCAGTTTTCTGTGATTGCAGGATAATCTCTCTTCATTAAATGATGCTTTTAAATCAGGCATCCCCAATCTGCGGCCCTCCAGATGTTTTGGACTACAATTCCCATCATCCCTGACCACTGGTCCTGTTAGCGAGGGATCATGGGAGTTGTAGGCCAAAACATCTGGAGGGCCGCAGGTTGGGGGTGCCTGTTTTAAATCTTTTGATGTATTTTAATTTGGTATTATATTTTTTTTTCCCTCAGAGACCAGAAGCCGATTTGAGACTTTTTTGTATTAAGTGACACATAAAGATAATTAATAATATTTAGAAATCATAAGATCGAGCAACCTGAACCAATGGATTCAAATGACAAGAAAGTCAATTCCGACTTAATATCAGGAAGAGCTTTCTGGCAGGAAAAGCAGTTTGACAGCGATAGGGATTCCCTTGGAAGGTGCTGTTTTAAAGCAGGGGCTGGATGGCCATGTGTTAGGGATTCCTTAACTGCAATTCCAGAAGAAGAAGAAGAATTATTTATAATTTATACCCCACCCATCTGGCTGGGTTTCCCCAGTCACTCTGGGCAGCTTCCAACAAAATATTAATATACAGTAATCTGTCAAACATTAAAAGCTTCCCTAAACAGGGCTGCCTTCAGATGTCTTCTAAATGTCAGGTAGTTGTTTATCTCTTTGACATCTGGTGGGAGGGCGTTCCACAGGGCGGGTGCCACTACCAAGAAGGCCCTCTGCCTGGTTCCCTGTAACTTCGCTTCTCGCAATGAGGGAACTGCCAGAAGGCCCTCGGAGCTGGACCTCAGTGTCCGGGCTGAACGATGGGGGTGGAGACGCTCCTTCTGGTATCCTGGACCGAGGCTGTTTAGGGCTTTAAAGGTCAGCACCAACACTTTGAATTGTGCTCAGAAACGTACTGGGAGCCAGTGTAGGTCTTTCAAGACCGGTGTTATGTGGTCTCGGCGGCCACTCCCAGTCACCAGTCCAGTTGCCGCATTCTGGATTGGTTGTAGTTTCCGGGTCACCTTCAGAGGTAGCCCCACATAGAGTGCATTGCAATTGTCCAAGCTGGAGCTAACCAGAGCATGCACCACTCTGGCAAGACATTTCAGGGGGTTGGAATAGATGACCCTATGGAATCCCCCCCCCCCAACTCTACAATTCTGTGTTTCTGTGATAATACTCCTATCTGGCTTCTTTCCTGCAGGCGTCTGGTTGAGTGCTCAGAGATGGGCTTTTGGTCTCCTCCAGCAGGTTCTCATGTGGATTTTTGGTCATCATGGCAACTCTGTGCAAAACTGTTTGTTCTGGCAAGCTTTTGTTGCGCCAGGCAGATGAGATGTGAGATGGCAAAGCTTATTTCAGGCTCATTGTCTCCTGTTTCTCTATAATCTCGTTTGTTTATTTGTTTATTCATACATTCTTACAGCCCACCCCTCCTGTGAGTGCTCCTGATGGGGGGAGGAAGAAGTGTGACATAAAATCTCACCATTTAAAAACAATATTCAATTAATTAGCACTGTAAATTAAAACTACAAAGCTAAACAGCCACAGGAGCAGCAACAACACAGTGTGGCAATCCAGCAGTTGGGAAAAGACTAGGCATTGTTTGATTATGGAGAGGGATGCTTCAATTGTTGTAAGCTTCTCCGACTAACTAGGAAGGCGAGACAGCAGCCCTTTGAAATATAAATAAATTCATTTGTCTCCACCACTTGCATTCCTGCCTACTGGTAAATGTGCAGCAGCCAACGTAATTTGCATGCAGCACTGCTGTTTACAGGAAATAAGAGCTTTCTTCTCCTGTAACCAGACCCTCCTGTACTTCAGTCCCAAATTCATTTAATATAAATTGGTGCAGATTAGGGATGGGCTAGCCAGACTGTTTAAAATGTGGTAAGAGGAGCACTCAGCTTTCACCTTTCATCAATCCTGCATGTTTAGAGCGGGCAGGTGCAGAAGGGGACCGAGGGAGAATCCTGCACCTTTAATGATTGCATAGAAGAGGGGAAATCTCAGCAGGTGAAGCCCCCCATGAAAGTGGACGTCTACTGAAATTCGCTCTTCTATGCAACTATTAAAGGGGCAGCAGCCCCACCCCACCCTCTTTCGCACCTGAGCATCCTATTCATAAGGGACGCGGGTGGCGCTGTGGGTTAAACCACAGAGCCTAGGACTTGCCGATCAGAAGGTCGGCAGTTCGAATCCCTGCGACGGGGTGAGCTCCCATTGCTTGGTCCCTGCTCCTGCCAACCTAGCAGTTCGAAAGCGCGTCAAAGTGCAAGTAGATAAATAGGTACTGCTCCGGCGGGAAGGTAAACGGTGTTTCCGTGCGCTGCTCTGGTTCGCCAGAAGCGGCTTAGTCATGCTGGCAACATGACCCGGAAGCTGTACGCCAGCTCCCTCGGCCAGTAAAGCAAGATGAGCGCCTCAACTCCAGAGTTGGCCACGACTGGACCTAGTGGTCAGGGGCCCCTTTACCTTTACTTTATCCTATTCATGGTTGCTGCTTTTCCTTTCAAATATTTGCATGCTGCCCTTCGGGGTGTTAATTAAATAATTGAATAGATATTAGGCTCAGGGTTGCCAAGTTTGCACCTTTAAACAGAAATCTGATAAGCAGAAATGTCACTAGCAAAATAATAATAATAGGGATAAGGACGATGATGATAATGATATCGCTGCGTACGTTTGTACATGCTAGGCTGCTCTTAAAGGCCCAGAAGCAGCACCAGTGAGCAAACCTATACACTCGGTGGTTTTGTCTTTCCAAAAAAATGATTTGCCCTGTGATAATAATCCTGCCTTTACCTATGAGGACCCAGTCAAAGGCAAGAAGCATCTAGCCCATGTGTAGGCAAACTAAGGCCTGGGGGCCGGATCCAGCCGAATCGCCTTCTAAATCCAGCCTGCTGACGGTTCGGGAATCAGCGTGTTTTTACATGAGTAGAATGTCCTTTCATTTAAAATGAATCTCTGTGTTATTTGTGGGGCCTGCCTGGTGTTTTTACATGAGTAGAATGTGTCCTTTTATTTAAAATGCATCTCTGGGTTATTTGTGGGGCATAGGAATTCGTTCATTTTTTTTTCAAAATATAGTCCGGCCCCCGATAAGGTCTGACGGACAGTGGACCAGTTCCCTGCTGAAAAAGTTTGCTGGCCCCTGATCTAACCTCTTCTGGATTCTCTTGCTCAGTTCTCTATGCTAATCGGTCCCTAACCATAGGAAAACTTTTTGAAGACTCATTGCCACCCGGTTGCTTGCCAGAGGAAGAAGGATTGGTTGTTTTTTTTAAAAACGTATTTTTTATTAAAGATTTCTTGGTTTACAAAAGTATGTGCAATGTCTCTTTTTTCAAGTTACATTTTCTACAGATCAGTTTGATTTGTTGAGACATTAGAGTTGCATTAGGAAGAAAGAGGGGGGAAGAGGTGGGGTGGCGATGTTTCTATTTCACTTAATGTATCTGTGGGGTTTTGTGTCAGTGTCGCTTGTGCAGGTTCTCTTTGCTATTCGCTTGTGTTCCTTTGGTGGTGAGAGAGGTTGGGGTTGGCCTAGGCCCAGTGTGGTTGTTTGTTGACACCTCTTTCCTTGGCCCAACCCTATTCTTTTAATTATAATTTGCTTTTAAACTGGCTTTAATGTCGATGTGACTCACCTTGGGATTTTAGAGTGAAGGTCAGGTTGTTGTTGTTAATAATGCCCTGGTACCAGCAGATGCCAAGGCAATAAGCAACTATTTTACTTTTAAAAGACAACTGAAGGCGGCCCTGTTTAGGGAAGTTTTTAATGTTTCATGCTGTATTATTTTTAATATTCAGTTGGAAGGTGCCCAGAGTGGCTGGAGAAACCCAGCCAGATGGGTGGGGTATAAATAAATTATTATTATTATTATTATTATTATTATTATTATTATTACACTAGCATATGACATCATTACTTCTGCTCTTAGGGAGAAGAAAGGGGAGCGGTGAAAGTCCAGTGGTACCCTCGCCCTCTTAGTCATCCTGGCCACATGACCTGGAAGCTGTACGTCAGCTCCCTCGGCCAGTAAAGCGAGATGAGCGTTACAACCCCAGAGTTGTCCGCGACTGGACCTAATGGTCAGGGGTAAAGGTAAAGGGACCCCTGACCACTAGGTCCAGTCGCGGTCAACTCTGGGGTTGCGGCACTCATCTTGCTTTATTGGCCGAGGGAGCCGGCGTACAGCTTCCGGGTCATGTGGCCAGCATGACTAAACCGCTTCTGGCGAACCAGAGCAGCGCACGGAAATGCCGTCTACCTTCCCACCGGAGCAGTACCTATTTATCTACTTGCACTTTGACATGCTTTCAAACTGCTAGGTTGCCAGGAGCTGGGACCGAGCAACGGGATCTAACCCCATTGCGGGGATTCGAACTGCCGACCTTCTGATCTGCAAGCCCTAGGCTCTGTGGTTTAGACCACAGCGCCACCCACATCCCTAACAATCAGGGGTACCTTTACCTTTTAAAACACAAAAAGCTCTTCTCATCTGCTAACTTTCCAATTTATGACCTGCCATTAAAGGCCGAGGAGCAGAGTGGGTAAAAAAAAGTTGCCAACCCCAAGCATAACCCACATGCACCTGCTACGCATAATGCAGAACGAAGAAGTTTCTTTCAGAGTTTCCTTGCTAAGAGAACTGTCAGCCCAGAAACTTTGGCTCTACAGCGGCTTATGGTTTGTAAATATAGAAGGAGGAAGACCAGCGCTGAAATCCCCTATAGGGAGAGTGCTGCATTAAGAAAAAGCCCTATCTGAGCTAAGTCATAATCAAACGGATCTGACTGCTTTTGGCTCCAGGCTCCTGCAGAGCTGCCTTTAATAGGCAGGTGAGGCTTTGGGGTTGTATTTGATGAGAGACGCAGACGGCTGCCTCTCCCTGCAGTTGATTAACCCTATATGGCTCTCGGAGACGGCGGGCCATAAATAGATGCTGTCCGCCTCTCTCCTTCCTCGGGTTGCGCAAAGGGGGCTGGAAGTGGAGCTAGGAAGGCGCGCTGTGGGGTTTGTTAAAGAAATCCAGGCAAGTGTGATCAGCAGTAGCTATTTCTATTTTGTGGTTGCGAAGAAAGTATCTCGTCGTCTCCTCCCGCACCTGGGGGGCTGTGCGCATTTTCATTCCGAGATGGGGAGAGGAGTGCCAGACTTATTAAACGAGAGGCGCTGACACACTCGAGCTTATTTCGGAGCTAGGCTTATTTCGGATGCGCAAGATTGGCAGGCAGACCTTCTGGGTGGTTTAAGGACTGGCTGGGCTTACTCGGTGGGGAGGAGGAGGAGGAGGGCTTTAGGAGATGAGGCCATTTCCCCAAGCAAGGTGGGGATCTTCGTTCACGCGCCAATAAGGGTTTGTTTGCTTTGGAAGGGGGACCTAAATCGCACTTTTTGAAACCGTAAGAGGATGGGAACGCCGCCTACCTCTTAGGCGTTTGCACTTACCTGAATTTTCCTGTGCAGCCCTCTGCCCAAGTAGCGTGAATGGAAATGCATTTGCCGGGGTAAAGTCTGCATAAAATTGCATATGTTTGTGAATGTAACGCACAAGAATGCATTTTATTAGGGGAAATTGGTTTGCAAAAAAAAGGGTGCATTTTAGAAGAAATTAGTAGTAAAATGCTAATGTATTTCCATGAGGGGTTTTTTAGGAGGGCATGGAGGGGGGTGTTGCAAACTGATGTGGGCATAACTGAACTAAAGAACTAAATAATGAGAAACTGAGAAAAGACAGTTGTTTGCCCATCCTGATTCTTCTTATAACCCATGTGGGCGGGGTGCTTTTCTCAAAAGCCTACCTAGGACAGAATTTGCAGGTGCATGAAACATACATGTGGCTCATACCCAATCTTCTGCTGGGGAATGAAATGTTATTTAATTATATTTGCACTGCTGAATGGGTTTTCTGTTGCGCAGTTGCTAAAGGCTCAGGAGCACCTATCCTCCTAAAAAGTTGGCAACCCAAACTTTTGGCATGTAATTAAGTTCCTAAAATTTCAAAAATCTTAAACTGCTTTTGTCACGGGGTGTGTGCCAACCAAAAATGGGAAGATGGACTTCCTTGGGCAGGAGGAAATGTGTACTTTTGTGAATTTAATGAGCAGGCTGCCACTGGCTCACACAATTCTTGCAGCAAGTTACTACTGCTAATACTACTAGTAGTAGTAAAGAACAACCAGCAATAACTAAAAGTATAAAAAAGTTAAATGGCATATTATCTTTCTGAAATGAAAAAAAGACTGAATTGCACTTGACCTGTTAATGACTGGGGGCAGGGATCTAGTCTCCTATGAACAGCAGCTTTCCTGCACAAAGAGCATTTGAAGTTTTTTTGCAGCAGTTTCAGTGTATAAACTAATAAGGTATTCAATTCTCTCTGTGTTGCTCCTGATCTGGCCACAATGGCGCCATCCATGCACTAGAGGGAGCTCTCAGCAGGCTTGGGGAAAACCCTGAGTTTTGCAAGGACCAAAAAACTTGGTAAAATTCTTAAGTGGGTGAGAGAACAGCCCCGTGGGGACCAAGCTGGCTCAGTGGCCACAGAATAATGGCTGCCTGCTGGCAGGGAGGACAGAAGGCCCTGGTGATGGGGAGGGAATGGAGTATCGTGGAAGAGGGCACAGATTGCTGGCCGGCCACCTAAACGGGAGTGCCCTGCCTTGGAACGCTCTGTTGCACTTGCATTAAAATGTTGTCGCTAGAGCCGTAGCTGTGCAAAGCTATGGCTACTTGCACACTCTCTGCTCTAAGATGGTGCCCTTTGCTGCCGGCGCCACATTCCCTGCTGCCTTCCTTGCTAATTGAAAGAGAATCATTGGAGAGGCAGGAACTGAAGAGCAGCCACCGCCATTGCAGAACCCATGCGATGCAGCCTTGATTGTTGAATTTGCCTGTTTGTGTCTAAAACCTGGGTTGTGCGTCGGGAAAGAGTTCTGATTTTTCACATCAAATGGGACATGCAACAGAGAAGACCATAGTTCCTTGCGGTTGCTTGCCTGAATTCTTCTTCCCCCGTTGCCAGGGCCGGCCCTAACATGCAACAGGGTGAGGCAACTGCCTCAGGTGGCAGATACTGAGGAGCAGGCTGAGCTTCGTGTGCCATTTGGCCTGCCCTGTGCATGCCACATTTGCCTACTACCCTTGGGCACAGTGAACTATGCTGTCCCACAGCCAGCGTGGAAGTGAGAT
Organism: Podarcis filfolensis; assembly: GCF_964270895.1. Lineage (NCBI taxonomy): Eukaryota > Metazoa > Chordata > Lepidosauria > Squamata > Lacertidae > Podarcis > Podarcis filfolensis. The sequence goes on along the minus strand of NC_139609.1, from coordinate 94,730,261 downwards.
TCAGCTACCAGCCTGCTTGGGTTTTGTATGTGGAATTGGTGGTGGAAGAGGCGGCTGCGCCATTTTGTTCTTTGCCTCAGGCAGCACAGTGAATTGGATGGCTTTTCCAGCTCCACTCACAATTCAATCTGGGCTGAGCACAAAAGGTGCCTGGCCTGGAGTGATGGATGCTGGAGAGGTCAGATGTGGAATGCTTGGGTCTCCTTTACCTTGAACTCTCCATAGAATTGTAGAAGTGGAAGGGAATATGCTGGTCATCTACTCCTGCTGCAATGCAGGAAGCTTTTTGCCCAACATGGGGCTCGAACCCTTGACTCCAAAATTAAGAGTTGTGTGCTCTTACGGACTGAGCTATCCTCTGTCTATAGCAGGCTTCCTCAACCTTGGCCCCTGAGGTGCTTTGAGACTATAATTCCCAGCATCCCAGACCACTGATCGTGCTAGCTAGGGATCATGGGAGTTGTAGGCCAAAAACATCTGGAGGGCCGAGGTTGAGGAAGCCTGGTCTATATTGTTAGGAAACTAATGAACTGCTTTTGTTAGTTTGTTGTCGTTTAGTCGTGTCCGACTCTTCGTGACCCCCTGGACCAGAGCACGCCAGGCACTCCTGTCTTCCACTGCCTCCCGCAGTTTGGTCAAACTTATGCTGGTAGCTTCGAGAACACTGTCCAACCACCTCGTCCTCTGTCGTCCCCTTCTCCTTGGGCCCTCCATCTTTCCAACATCAGGGTCTTTTGCAGGGAGTCTTCTCTGCTCATGAGGTGGCCAAAGGCTTGGGGCCTCAGCTTCAGGATCTGTCCTTCCAGTGAGCACTCAGGGCTGATTTCCTTCAGAATGGAGAGGTTTGATCTTCTTGCAGTCCATGGGACTCTCAAGAGTCTCCTCCAGCACCATAATTCAAAAGCATCAATTCTTCGGCAATCAGCCTTCTTTATGGTCCAGCTCTCACTTCCATACATCACTACTGGGAAAACCATAGCTTTAACTATAAGGGCCTTTGTTGGCAAGGTGATGTCTCTGCTTTTGAAGATGCTGTCTAGGTTTGTCGTTGCTTTTCTCCCAAGAAGCAGGCGTCTTTTAATTTCGTTACTTCTGTCACCATCTGCAGTGATTATGGAGCCCAAGAAAGTAAAATCTCTTTTGTTGGTTAGAAATAAATAAATCAACCTCCCATACAGATAGACTGACACATTCTTCTTGCTTTGCAAATGAATAGCAATAATATCCAACTGCAACACGATGACCAAGTAACACAATGCAATGTCAATATAAACTCTTTATATAATCTATACAGAACACTGAACAATATGAAATATATGAAATATGCACTCTTCGAAACCAAATAAACAGAAATCTTCTAAATCTCTGAAAGTCACAAAATATGTACTCTTGATGGATTCTCTTGAAAACATAGAACCAGACAAACATAAGTCTTCTAGGTCTCTGAAAGTCTTTGTGGGCTATGCAAATCTCTGAAAGAAGCAGTGGTTCAGATTTTTATCAGGTGAAAACAAGCCTTAAAGCTTTGTTTTATGACGTCCAACGCTGCTGAAGTGGTCGCAAGCAGACGTATTGAACAGTGATTCCAGATATACCCAGTGTTTTGTGGAATTCTTCATCACAGCAGGATACAGAAATGCTTCACAAACCCATCTAGACGGTGAATGGAATTGTATAACAACAATTGCTACAGAGCAGTGGTCACGAAGTTAGGTAACCACTGCACATGAAGAGAGTAGAAATGAAAGCCACAAACATGGCCGCAGTGGAACATGTCTTGATGGCACCTGGAGTGGGCAGGTGGGCACAGGGTGGAGGGATGCACCAGCCCAGCCCTCACCGTTGATGTGATGCCAGCCCTGATCTGCTTTGTGCAGCTGGAATGATCCCAGCCTTGTAGAGCAGCTCGGGGAGACTGGTGTGAGGAGGATACAACAGTCGTGCACCCTTTTTTCCCAGCTTCGCCCTTGCTTTGTGAGGCAGGGGTCAAAGGGCACGTGGCTGTTGCATCCTCCTCACGCCGCCCTGACAGCGTGGGCTGGAAGGGTGGACACAGCAGGGCAAGCAGGTGGCCTTCTATCAGTCCTCCTGGTGCCCTGCAAGCCCTGTCTGCTTGGTGCTGACCTTTAAAGCCCTAAACAGCCTCGGTCCAGGATACCTGAAGGAGCATCTCCACCCCATCGTTCAGCCCGGACACTGAGGTCCAGTTCTGAGGGCCTTCTGGCAGTTCCCTCATTGCGAGAAGCCAAGATACAGGGAACCAGGCAGAGGGCCTTCTCAGTAGTGGCGCCCGCCCTGTGGAACGCCCTCCCTTCAGATGTGAAGGAAACAAGCAGCTATCTTATTTTTAGAAGACATCTGAAGGCAGCCCTGTTTAGGGAAGTTTTTAATATTTAATGCTGTATTGTTTTTAACACTCGATCGGGAGCCGCCCAGAGTGGCTGGGGAAACTCAGCCAGATGGACGGGGTATAAATAATAAATTATTATTATTATTATTATTATTATTATTATTATTATTATTAGGCTGGGATGTGGGATCTGACTCACAAAATGGCACGGGGCTGGCAGGGGTGGCATGGAGAGCAAAATGCGCCCTTGAAAGAACTGTGCCCGGGGCAATGGGCCCCCTTATATAACAATAACAATAATAATAATTTATTATTTATACCCCGCCCATCTGACTGGGTCTCCCCAGCCACTCTGGGCGACTTCCAACCAAATATCAAAAACAATACAGCGTCAGACATTAAAAACTTCCCTAAACAGGGCTGCCTTCAGGTGTCTTTTAAAAGTAAAATAGTTGTTTATTGCCTTGAAATCTGCTGGGAGGGCATTTCACAGGACAGGTGCCACCACCAAGAAGGCCCTCTTCCTGATTCCCTGTAACCTCACTTCTCGCAGCGAGGGAACTGCCAGAAGGCCCTCGGTGCTGTACCTCAGTGTCCAGGCAGAATGGTGGGGGTGGAGACGCTCCTTCAGGTATACTGGGCCGAGGCCGTTTAGGGCTTTAAAGGTCAGCACCAACAATTGCCCCACCCATGTAATGCCTCTGAACAGGGTCATCTTCTTTGACAGAAAGACAGAGGACATTAAACCTTCCTAGTCCTCAAGACAGTTCACTAATCTTTGTAGAAATTAGTGACACCAAATGGGCCTGATTTGGTGCACTCAGTTGTTCTGTTTAGGAACCTAAGCAGATAAATAGAGCAATGTTGGGTCGGATATAACAACAGAAGAGTTTCAAAGATGCTTCCAGGAAGGCCACAGCTTGGACATGAAGGCAAAAGCCCTCTCCTGTAGTTGCTCTCCTGCAACTCATGTTTTGTGGTATACTGGGTTCCATACCATCATTTTGGCTAAGAGCTGTTAACATGGACCTCTCCTCCATGAATGACCCATGAATGAACTGTTCATAAGTGGTGACATCACAATGTGGTTACCGAGAGCAGCGAATCGGTGGGTCTGTTTCCTTCCCCTCAGCCCTTGCCGTAGGGGATTCCGGTGCATCTTATTAAACAGGGGAGGGTGTTGTTCTTTTGATGACTTAATTTGATACAAGGCTGGTTAGAAATGAGGTTACACTCCATAAAGTGAAAATACAACAAAAACTATAAAATCACCAAACTTGGCACTCCGCATAAAATTCAATCACTGCCTTATATCAAATTATCTCAGGGCGGGATACCATCCATAAAACAACCATACGACCTAAACCCATAAAACCACAAAAATCAATACTACGCACAAAATCCAATCAATCTTCAAATCTTGCCTCCAGCTATGTGTTTGCTAGGTATAACCCAAAGAAGCCTGTGTTTGCTTTTGGCACCGGACCTCTCTTCCTCCAGGAGATATGGGGGTAAACTTGGCCTACATTCCAGGGTTATTGCAAGGATTATGGAGATAATGAATGCAAATTGCTTTGAACATTTGAAAACCGTCTGTGCTGGTCACTGTGAGCGTGGGAGAAAAGGATGAGGGTGATTTTGGATTCATAGAATCATGGAACTGTAGAGCTGGTCATCTGGTCCAACTCCCTACAATGCAGGAATCTCAGCTAAAGCATCCATGACAGATGGCCATCCAACCTCTGTTTATAAACCTCCCAGGAAAGACAGTCCACAACCTCCTGAGGGAGACTTTTCCACTGTCAAACAGCTCTTACTGTCAGAAAGTTCTTCCTGATGTTTATAGTTGGAAACTCCTTTTTTGTAACTTGAAGCCATTGGTTTGAGTCCTACCTCCAGAGTAGGAGAAAACCTGTTTGCGTGGCTATTCCCTCCCCGTCCCACAGATGGAGTAAATAAAGACACAGGACACCAGAATTTAGGTTAATGGGCGAAAAATGGCCACAACTTTATTGATTACAGGAAAGAGCGGTATTGGCTTAGGCATTGGCCCTAACAGACTATCCGGTTCTAACCGGGAAGGGTTAAACACCAGCAGGGGGAGCCCCCGAGATGCACATCCCTAGGCGCTCCCCGAGGGGTTACCGCTCGGGAGCGCGCTTTAGGCCCTAGCCTCCGTAGGTTTCGGACGAGGCAACGCCCCTCGGAGTCCTTTAACGAACTACTCTTCAAGAAGTGGGGGAGGTGATGGCGTTCCTCCCCCCCGATCTCATTTGCATAACAATACCCCAGCCAATGCCTAACCGCCAAGACCAAGAAGTTGTGACGTTTGCTACGAGGTAGGCGAAAAAACCAAGTGGCTTCAAAATTCCAGCCAATTAGCCAAATGGAAAAACTCCTACCAGGCCCCTTGCGGCGACCAGCCAAAGCCCATAGCAAAGTCTGAATGCTAAATCTAAAGGGCGGGTGGGAAAACACAGCTGCTGCGAAGGAGGAAAAGGGGCGAGCCAAGGGCTGCCCCGACCTTAAGTGCCCCTTGGTCGGCCCGCCCCTGCTGCCAGCCGATTGGCTGAGGCTGCAGGAGATGAATAATAAAAGGGGAATCCCTGGTTCCCGCGGGGCTGGCACCAGCCCCGCGAGAGTGCGTGTGGGCGGGGTCATGAGCCCGCAACACCCCCCCTCCTAAATTCGGGAGTGGCTTTGTTCCCTCTTCCATGTGACAGCCATTGAGATAATTGAAAATGGCTATCATATCTCCTCCCAGTCACCTCTTAACCAGGTTAACAAACCCAGCTCCTTCAACCATTCCTCATAAGGCTTGACTCCCAGACCCTTGATCATCTTGGTTGCCCCCCTCTGCACACGTTCCAGCTTGTCTATATATTTCTTAAATTGTGGTACCCAGAACTGAAACGCAGTATTCCAGGTGTGGTCTGACCAAGGCAGAATAAAGCAGTACAGTGGTACCTCTGGTTACGTACTTAATTCGTTCTGGAGGTCTGTTCTTAACCTGAAACTGTTCTTAACCTGAAGCACCACTTTAGCTAATGGGGCCTCCTGCTGTCGCCACGCCGCCCCTGAGCGATTTCTGTTCTCATCCTGAAGCAAAGTTCTTAACCCGAGGTACTATTTCTGGGTTAGCGGAGTCTGTAAGATGAAGCGTATGTAACCTGAGGTACCACTGTACTGTTACTTCCCTTGGGACGCGGGTGGCACTGTGGGTTAAACCACAGAGCCTAGGACTTGCCGATCAGAAGGTTGGCAGTTTGAATCCCCGCAACAGGGTGAGCTCCCGTTGCTTGGTCCCTGCTCCTGCCAACCTAGCAGTTTGAAAGCGCGTCAAAGTGCAAGTAGATAAATAGGTACCGCTGCGGCGGGAAGGTAAACAGCGTTTCCGTGCGCTGCTCTGGTTCGCCAGAAGCGGCTTAGTCATGCTGGCCACATGACCCGGAAGCTGTACGCCGGCTCCCTTGGCCAATAAAGCGAGATGAGCGTCGCAACCCCAGAGTCGGCCCCGACTGGACCTAATGGTCAGGGGTCCCTTTACCTTTACCTATTACTTCCCTTGATCAGCACACTATACTTCTGTTGGTGCAGCCTAGAATAGCATTAGCTTTTTTTGCTGCTGCATCACACTGTTGACTCCTGTTAAGCTTGTGGTTTACTAAGATCCCTAGATCCAGGTGCCCATCACCTTAAATTTCTACAGCTGGTTCTGCCTGCCTAACTGTGGAACTTACATTGGTCCCTACTGAAATTCATGTTCTTAGATTGGGCACAATTCTCCAATCTGTTCAGGTCATCTTGAATTCTGATTCTCTCTTCTGAGGCAGCAGCTGCCCCTCCCTGTTTGGTGTTATCTGCTAATTGGATGATCATCCCCTCAGTTCCTTCATGCAAATTGTTTAGAAAGAGTTTCAACAACAAGAAGCCCAGGACCCTGTCACTTTTCTCCAAGATGATGAGGGACCATTAGTGAATACTCTATAGGTACAGTCAGTCAAGTAGCTACAAATCCACCTAACCGTTAGCTCATCCAGCCTACATTTTACCAGCTTCTCTGCAAGATTAGCATGGGGAACTGTGTCAAAAACCTTCCCAAAATCAAGATACACTACATCCACAGCATTCCCCTGATCCATCAAGCTTCTATCAAAACAAGAAATTAGATTTGTCTTCCAGGACTTGTTTTTGAGAAACCCATGCTGGGTCTCAGTAATCACAGCATCCTCTTCTAGGTGCTTACAGACCAACTACGACCTTTCCTGGTATGGTGTCAAATTGACCAGTCAGTAGTTAGACTCTGAAATTAGATCCACAAGCTCATTTAGATGAGCCCCTTGTTGCTTCTTCCACCTTTTACGAAATGAAATTGTCAGCAACGCAATGGAAAAATTTGTTGGACCTTACAATCTTGGCAGAGTTTGAGTTCCAACTACCCAGGGTAGTTGAAGTCTCCCATGACTGCTGTCTCTCTCCTTTTTGAATGTTTGGTAATCTGCTCTAGCAAGACATCATCCAAGTCTTCAATCCGGTTTAGAAGTCTATAGCAGACACCCACAGTAAGATCACTGTTTCTCTTTCCTACAATTTTTACCTATATACTCTGTCTGCCTTCCATGCTCCCGGTCATGGATCTCTTCACTAGTGTACGCATCCTTTACATCTAACGCTATCCTCCCCTCCCCTGGCTGTTTGGTCTATTCCTTTTGAACAGGTTATACACCTCAATTTCTACATTTCTGTCATGAGTCTCATCCCACCAGCTTTCAGTAATGCCTATTAGGTCATGTGTATTAAGAGCTCCAATTTGTCTTGCTTGCTTCCCATACTCTGTGCATTAGTACAGAGACAACTGTTGCCATGAGTCATTCCCTCCAGCTGCCACCTCCTTGTAGTTTTCGGCCCTTTAGCAGGTTTCAGTAGCACTACCTCAGTTTCCTGCGCATTAATGAAGCAATTATCCCTAGTACCAGGTGTTTCCATGTTGTCTGTAATGTTGTCTCCCGCCCCCGCAGGATTTAGTTTAATCCTGATCAGGATTAATGAGCATTGAATGATCTTGCATAGATAGTATATGAAAGGTCCCCAACTGCTCCTGCAAATGATGCTCTCCTCAACTCGAGGCTCCATCGTAATTGTCACCTCTCTCTCGTGCTTTCTAAATCTGGCAGAAGGGCAATTTTTCTCATCAAGTAACGTATTGTTTAGTACGTGCTCCCACCGCAGCAACTAATTTAAGCTGTGCACCTTCTGCACACCCCAAGCATCAGTTAGTTGAGCTTGGCAAGGTCCCTAATGAGGCTGGAGACGCATGCTTTCAACTCGTGTTCATGTGCGCGAAGAAGCTTGCCATGTGGAATATTTTAAGAGGCAGCTTCCATATAGCAACTGTATCTTTGCACCAGCTTGAAGAAAGATTTGCAACAAGTACAGTAGCACCTCAGCTTACCGTACATTACCCTCAGGTAACGTAAACTTCGGGTTGCAAAAGCGGCAAACCCGGAAGTGTTTCGCCGCAAGCATGCGCAGAAGCGGTCCCTCTGGTTGCGGAAACCTCGGGATCCGACTGGAGCTCCAGAACGGATCCTGTCCGCAACTGGAGGTACCACTGTAGTTGCAAGTCTTCGCTAGGGCTATGTGCAAAAATGGCTTTCCAAAGCTCTCCATCCTATTTGTGGGTAGAGAAACTGGGAAGATAATTTCATGGAATTTCTCCAAGGGTTTCCTGGGGGTCATGGGTCACCATTAGCTGTGGCACAACACACACAGCTGCTATTAGTTACACAATAGTATAGTCATACCTCGGGTACAGTCATACCTCGGGTTACAGACGCTTCAGGTTGCATTTTTTCGGGTTACGGACTGCCGAAACCCAGACGTACTGGAACGGGTTACTTCTGGGTTTCGGCGGTCACGCATGTGCAGAAGCGCTAAATCGCGCTTTGCGCATGCGCGGAAGCACTGAATCACAACCTGCGCGAGCGCAGACACACCGCTGCGGGTTGTGAATGTGCATCCCGCACGGATCACATTCGCAACCCGAGCGTCCACTGTCTTACCTTTACTGCAAATAATTATAGTCCTCAGAAAAATTCACCAGCATTTTAGCACAACTTCCCCATAATAGTATAATTATGTATTTATTTATACCCCTCCTTTTTCCCCTGATAAAAACAAAACTCACTAAAGACATAGAAAAATCAAAGATTAAAATGCAATTAAAGATTAATAGACTTAAAACTATAGACATAAAAAAATCTATTTAAAATATACCAATAATTACATTGAAAACAGCATGGCACAGGCTTTTAATTAGTCCATTCTCAAAAGCATGTTGGAACAAGAAAGTCTTTTACCTGTCAGCAGATGGAGAGAAAGGATGGAGCCTGTCTAGCTTCTCTAAGAAGGGAGTTCCAAAGTCTGGAAGCCCACTTTTTGCAAGTAATTTCCTCTAATACAATGAATTTTTGCATGCTATTTTCACTAATATAGGCACAGATTTATGCACACTTTTCCTTGGTGAGTGCATTCCTGTACACATTGCTTGGCTGGAGAACTGCATTGCATAATTCAGAGAAGCGTAAACTTAAAAGGGCGGCTGCTCGTCTATACTTTTGGGAAGTGCAAATTTGGTTGGTTTGCCTTTAAATGCAAACTGAACTGAATTTCTCTCCAGTCCCAAGTGGCCACTTATGCATCACCGGAAAGTATGAAAGAAAATGCATCATTTGTTTGTAAAGGAGGAAAAAAACAACACACACACACACAGCGCAATAGAGATATGAAAATAATTGTTCTGACTTCTAGAAAAAATATAATTTAAAGCAGAAATGTACCACGTCTCATAATAGTGTGGAGGACTGCAACCAGATAATGTGGATACCTGCTCAATGTACAGTCCAGGTGTTCAATTTGGATGTGTGTCTTGCAGCCCACCACCCAGCTCTCCTTCCTTTGTTGTTGTTGTTAAGTTGTTTAGTCGTGTCCGACTCTTCATGACCCCCTGGACCAGAGCACGCCAGGCACTCCTGTCTTCCACTGCCTCCCGCAGTTTGGTCAAACTCATGCTGGTAGCTTCGAGAACACTGTCCCACCATCTCGTCCTCTGTCGTCCCCTTCTCCTTGGGCCCTCCATCTTTCCCAACATCAGGGTCTTTTCCAGGGAGTCTTCTCTTCTCATGAGGTGGCCAAAGTCTTGGAGCCTCAGCTTCTCGATCTGTCCTTCCAGTGAGCACTCAGGGCTGATTTCCTTCAGAATGGAGAGGTTTGATCTTCTTGCAGTCCATGGGACTCTCAAGAGTCTCCTCCAGCACCAGAATTCAAAAGCATCAGTTCTTCGGTGATCAGTCTTCTTGATGGTCCAGCTCTCACTTCCATACATCACTACTGGGAAAACCATAGCTTTAACTATACAGGCCTTTGTTGGCAAGGTGATGTCTCTCCTTCCTTAGGGTTCATTATCTTTAACCTGGAGTTGGACCCAACATTCCTTCAAATAGAGGACTGTCCTCTGTAAAATAAGAGACATATCTGCCTTGACACTGACTAGGATGCTTCCAGGTGGCCTGTTTGTTTCTTTCTTATTTATTTATTTATTTATTTATTTATTGTGTTTAAATCCCACCTGATGAAAAACCCATCTTCCTCTGTTTGCAGGGAGATTAGATGACACTGCCTACTTAATGAGCATTCCCGAAGATTTGTTTGCAGGAAGGTTAGATCAAGTTGCACTCAAGCCATTGTTATCCTAGCGCACTTTTCTGTCACCTTCCTTATATCGCAATAAGTCCAATCTTTGGCTTTGTTCTGCAAGATCCCCCAAACAATTATGATTGTACAACCTTATATGTGGGGCCAGATTTTGGTTTATGAGGCCCTAAGCTACTGAAGGTAATGGGGACCTTTATATGTCCAGCTGTCCTTTGTCAACAACAAATGGTCACTGGTTTTTGTGTTGAATATATGCTGTATGGTCATTTATAGACCTAATAGGTATCTCAAGCCAGTTGCACATGTTGCCGTGCAACCAGTCCATGCAGAATGTAGGTACCCTATATACAGAAATGAGCAAACCAGTGATATTTTAGGGAGCAGGCTAGCAGGCAGGGTCCATGACTTACATCATAGGAGCCTACACAACACAAAACACTGTTGCTGTATGTAGGTTTTATTTTATCCGTTTTTCTCTTGTATTTTGGAAATGTACATCCAGGTGTTTTTTCCTTTACATTTTTTAGGGGCCCCCAAGAGAGTGGGGCCCTAAGCTGTAGCTTGTTTAGCTTATACATAAATCCGGCACTAAGGGATGCGGGTGGCGCTGTGGGTTAAACCACAGAGCCTAGGACTTGCCGATCAGAAGGTCAGCGGTTCGAATCCCCGTGACGGGTTGAGCTCCTGTTGCTCGGTCCCTGCTCCTGCCAACCTAGCAATTCGAAAGCACGTCAAAGTGCAAGTAGATAAATAGATACCTCTCCGGCGGGAAGGTAAACAGCGTTTCCGTGCGCTGCTCTGGTTCGCCAGAAGCAGCTTCGTCATGCTGGCTACATGACCCGGAAGCTGTACGCCGGCTCCCTCGGCCTATAGAGTAAGATGAGCGTTGCAACACCAGAGTCGGTCAAAACTGGACCTAATGGTCAGGGGTCCCTTTACCTTTACCTTAAATCCGGCACTGCTTGTATGTTGCTTTGTGACAGAATCCCACCCAAAAATGGTGACAGACTGGAAGCGCCTTGCAGAAGGCAAGGAGTCCTAAAATGGACATGCAGTTTCGCGTCCCCCCCACCACCCCGTTTTTTTGCTTACTGCCTGGACACTAACTTTAGCCTGGCTTGGAAGTTGAAATGCATGTATATTTTTGCTTTGGGGTTGGGAATGTAAGTTCTGTAAGCAGGGTGTTAAACCCATGGCAAGGGAGAGTTCAGAACTGTTTCATTTTCTGGAGAGTTTCTGCCACTTCAAGTGTGCTCGAACTTTGCCATAAATTATGCTCCTCGGGTCCTGCTGAGTGAGAATAGAAAGCTTCCACGAGTTCTTACTGTACGTGCCGTTTTAAATCTGTACGTCTGCAATGTGTGATTGCCTTTCAAGCTGAGGCCGGTGTGCCCCTGGCTGGCTGACTAGAGAATGATAATTAGAACCCCGCTTCAAAAGTTTAAGGCTTTCCAAATTTGACTCTTAACTTTTTTTTTTGTTGGTCTTCTATTTTCCCATTGTCTGAAATGGCCAAGAGGATCTGAAAGAGGAGGGTTTCTGCCACAAATACGGGATGAGGAACATCTGGTTGGACAGCAGCCCTTGTGAAAAGGATCCAGGGCTCTTTGTAGACGTGAGCCAACGGTGTGATGCAGCAGCAAAAAAGACTAATGCTCTTCTAGAGTTAATCAATGGAAGTATAGGATTAGTACCAGTCAACAGTACCACCTCCAAGCCTGCCTGGCCCAACTGTCAGGGATAACAGGTGATGCAGTTTAGGAACACCTGGAGGGCCGCAGCTCCCTCAACCTTGCAATAGGCCCTTTTCCTGACCCAAATCAGAGCTTCTTTTTTGCTTAAAACAAATGAAATACCGTGAAAATCCCTGAAACGAGAAGTAATCGACTATAAATATTATCTTGTGGAAATCAACTAATTAATAAAAATCAAAAAGCTTAAGAGGGGGGAAAGAAAAACATAAAATCGAACAAAGCCTTAATGGGATGCCGGCTACAAACCTCATTTCACTGAACTATTCAGTTTCCTCAGAAGGAAATAGAAAAATCATAAACTGTAAATGACCAAAATTCAAACAGGGGTGGAACCCCCAAAATTCTGACGTATTATAATCCTAGCTCGACCTTCTTATTCACTTAGCTGTGATTTCTTCATTGCAGGGTTGGGCTAGATGATCCTTTCGCTTCTTTCTACACGTCTACGATTCCTAGGTAAAGTCTGGAAAGCTAGAAGATGCTTAAAGGCAGACCCATGCACACAGCTTGTCTGAGGCCTGGAGCGGGAGTCTTCTTCAGTTCCCTTAGAATGGCAATGGCGCCCACTTGAGAGGAGCCGGAACTGAGTTCCAGCAAGTTCTGGCTGAAAAAAAGTCCTGAATAAAGTTATAAACCAAGGATCAGCAACCTTTTTCAGCCATGGGCTGGTCCACCGTCCCTCAGACAATGCGGTAGGCTGGACTATATCTGGGGGGGGGGGTGAATGAATTCCTATGCCCCACAAGTATAGTGGTACCTCGGGTTACAGATGCTTCAGGTTACAGACTCCGCTAACCCAGAAATAGTACCTCGAGTTAAGAACTTTGCTTCAGGATGAGAACAGAAATCACGCGGCGGCAGCAGGAGGCTCCATTAGCTAAAGTGGTGTCTCAGGTTAAGAACAGTTTCAGGTTAAGAACAGACCTCCGGAACAAATTAAGTTCTTAACCCGCGGTACCACTGTAACCCAGAGATGCATTTTAAATAAAAGCACACATTCTACTCATGTAAAAACACGCTGATTCTTGGACCGTCCGCGGGCCGGATTGAAAAGGCGATTGGGCCGCATCCATCCACAGGCCTTAGTTTGCCTACCCATGTTATAAACACAAGCAAAAGAAGCCAGTCCGGTTTAGCAAGGTAGCTCGGATAAACCTGGGATTTTTTTAAGAAAAATTGAAGTTCTAAAGAGCTACTGACAGTCTACTCTACACTGATTTATTGCGTTCCATGCAGTTTTCGACCTTGCTTGCAAAACTAATTCTGCACGCCTCATTCTTACCCAAGCTCTACTGACGCAAGATAACAGCGGCACCAGACTTGTGGCTCCGACAGACTCGCAGTGCGCGAGATGCGCCACCGTGGCGCTGCTGCCTAATCTGATCTGACACTACGTGCTAGTATGCAGTGACAGGAGTCCAGATTTTACGATCGAAGCCTTGCAGTGCATCTGGACAGGCATGGGAGTTTGCCCATGGCTGTTTCGCCCATTAAGTCCCCGGTCACCTGGGAAGCACGGGGCATTCTTGGCATGGTGCTGACCTTTAAAGCCCTAAACGGCCTCAGTCCAGTATACCTGAAGGAGCGTCTCCACCTCCATCGTTCTGCCCAGACACTGAGGTCCAGCACCGAGGGCCTTCTGGCGGTTCCCTCATTGCAAGAAGCCAAGTTACAGGGAACCAGGCAGAGGGCCTTCTTGGTAGTGGCACCCGCCCTGTGGAACGCCCTCCCACCAGATGTCAAAGAGAAAAATAATTACCAAACTTTTAGAAGACATCTGAAGGCAGCCCTGTTTAGGGAAGCGTTTAATGTTTAATAGGTTATTGTATTTTAGTGTTTTGTTGGAAGCCGCCCAGAGTGGCTGGGGAAACCCAGCCAGATGGGTGGGGTATAAATAATAAATTATTATTATTATTAATTATGACAGTGTAAGTCCGGCTTAGTGCTCCGAAGCCTGGGGAAAGTGTAACCGGCTGCCTCCTGCCACTCTGCGCAGGCCAACTTAAAAGTATCTTATCTGAATTTTTTAGCCTAGCACGGCACTGGCCTTCAGAGCTTAGAATCATAGAATTGTAGAGTTAGAAGGGGCTTGAGCCATCTAGTCCAACCACCTGCAACGCAGAAATCACCGCTAAAGAATCCCTAACAGATAGACACCCAACCTCTGTTTGAAAACTTCATATGAAGAAGAACTCACTAGCTCCTGAGAGGGTCTGTTCCACTACTGAATAGCTCTTGCTGTCAGAAAGTTCTTCCTGATGTTAAGTCGGAATCTCCTTTCTTGCGACTTGAAGCCATTGGTTCAGGTCCTTGTTTCCACAGCAGGAGAAAACCAGCTTGTTCCATCTTCCATGTGACAGCCCCTTAGATATGTGAAGATGACTATCGTATATCCTCTCAGTCTCCTCTTTTCCAAGCTAAACATACCCAGCTCCTTCAACCGTCTCTCATAAGGCTTCGTTTCTAGACCCTTTCCCATCTTGGTTGCACACGTTCCAGCTTGTCAACATCTTCCTTAAATTCTGGTGCCCAGAACTGGACACAGTATTCCAGGCACGGTCTGACCAAGGCAGAATAGAGCGGGACTAGGACACTAGACTTCTGTTGATGCAACCTAGATTAGTATTAGCTCGTTTTGCTGCTGCATCTGCCTGTTGGCTCTTGTTAAAGTTGTGGTCTACTAAGACCCCGAGATCCTTTTCACATGTAATGCTAGTAACATGATGAGGAATGTTTAATTTGGGTGTCAGTGACCTTTAAAGCCCTATACAGCCTAGGACCCTCGTACCTACAGGACCGCCTCTCCTGGTATGTCCCACGGAGGACCTTACAGTCTTCAAATAAAAACATCTTGGAGATCCCAGGCCACAGGGAGGTTAGCCTGGCCTCAACCAGAGCCAGGGCTTTTTTGGCTGTGGCCCCGATGTGGTGGAACGCTCTGTCACAAGAGAATAGGGCTCTGCGGGACTTGACATCTTTCCGCAGGGCCTGCAAGACAGAGCTGTTCCACCAGGCCTTCGGCTAAGGCACAGTCTGACCCCCTCCTTTGGTAATCCTCACAGAACTCTAGCCCAATGGTTGCCATTAATTTGATTCTGAATAGATTTTAGAATGAATTGATTTTAGAATGTATTTCTATTAGTTGATTGTGATTTTATGTAAACTGTGTTACTTTTACTGTTGTTAGCCACTCTGAGCCCGGCTTTGGCTGGGGAGGGTGGGATATAAATTAAATTTATTATTATTATTATTATTATTGAAGTCCTGCCTGGAGGAGAGGAGAAGGCAGAGCTTCCTGGAGCTCAGGCACGTAAGAATCTGCTTTGTACTGCATCAGACCATTGGTCCATCTACCTCTGTACTGTCTACACTGACTTGGCCGTGGTTCCCCAGGGTTTAAGATGGGGGGAGTGCAATTCCCACCCCCACCAAAATATGCCAGGGATTGGACCTGGGCTTACGAAGCAGATGTGTCCTACCACTGATCTCTAGCTCTTTCTCCCCAGCTGGGTGTACAGATGGCGAAGACTACAGTCAGAAGGAGGAAGGCAGACACGGGCAGAAAATGCCTTTAAATAAATGGTTGCTCCATGCAGCCTGGGTAGGCCGATAACAGTATTTGATGTCTGGCAGGGCGAACCCACCCTGATGCTGAATGCAAGAGCAAGTCGCTTGCGAGCTGTGGGTGTTTGATTCCTGGGGGAAGGTACTAATTATGGCATTATATCTCCTGAAAGACGCCACACTCCTCTCTGGTGCAGCACCAAATAACTCTTGCTTTCATCTCGAACTGCTTATTAAGAAGGGGCAGAGAAACCTCCCAAACTGAGCAAGAGATCTTGAAATGAAGGCTTGAGTTCTGCCCTCTTAAGTCACGGGAGGAGCAGAGAGAGAATCGTCCCGCACTTGGCCTCTTCCACGAAGGCTCCCTGGGGCGCTGGGGGTGGGTTTTTCGCTTGCTGTTTTTTATTTATAAATGCAAAAGCGGGGCCCTTTTAGTCTTGATCCCACGGACGAGGGATAAAATGGGTTCGGTTCGCATTGAAGGGTGAACTCAACTCGTTTGCGCTTCCCGGAACTGTACAGAAACCAAAAGTCAGCCATCCTTCTAGGTCTCCACTTGTCTGCCTTTTGCCAAGTTACATAAGGAAGGATGCATATTCTGGAGTAAAGGGTGCAGGAAAATGCACGTACAGTGGTACCTCGGGTTACATACGCTTCAGGTTACAGACTCCGCTAACCCAGAAATAGTGCTTCAGGTTAAGAACTTTGCTTCAGGCTGAGAACAGAAATCGTGCAGCGGTGCAGCGGCAGCGGGAGGCCCCATTAGCTAAAGTGGTGCTTCAGGTTAAGAACAGTTTCAGGTTAAGAACGGACCTCCGGAACGAATTAAGTTCTTAACCCAAGGTACCACTGTACTGCTGTGCTGCTTTAATGATCTGTTACAGTGGTACCTCTGGTTACATATGCTTCAGGTTACATACGCTTCAGGTTACAGACTCCGCTAACCCAGAAATAGTGCTTCAGGTTAAGAACTTTGCTTCAGGATGAGAACAGAAATCGTGCTCCAGTGGTGCTAAAGTGGTGCTTCAGGTTAAGAACAGTTTCAGGTTAAGAACGGACCTCTGGAATGAATTAAGTACTTAACCTGAGGTACCACTGTATTGGTGAAAACAGCATCCTAAAACACATTGCATGAAGGCAAGTTGCTTTTTAAAAATGCATATTTTAGGCAACAGTGCATACAAAAATGTGCTTATTTGTTTTGAGGAATTCACATTAATATTGCTGATGGACTGTTCACAAGGGCTTTGAAAGAAGAACTGAACGTAAGATGGGAAAATGAGAAACACGAATGTTGGTGGTCAGGAGCGTAGGGTTAAAAATGCAGATGGGCTCAGCTATGGGAACCTGATAGTTAGCAGGGTCACAGCAAGAGGATAAGTGGGGATTTAACCTGTTCCTTCCCTGCTGCAGCAGTGAGAGAGGGCTAATGCCAGGGCTGTCTGCAGGGTTGAAGGGCCCTCTGGCAGATATCTCAAATGCAATTAATGGTCTCAGCGAAATTATACGCTGGGGGGAGGTGTTTGTTTGCCCCAGAACATTGGTATCACTTTAACTTACTGCATTCCATCATACCTTTCCTCCCTTTCGACTGTTGCCCATAGACTGGCCTTCACCAAAGCGAGGTTTAACGTTTTCCCCTCCAATGTCCTGAGACATAGGTTCTCAAAGGGCCAAGCCCCCGCCGTGTGCGAATGTGATAAGGTGACGCCGGAGTCGCTCCAGCACATTATGTTCACTTGCCCCTTGTTCAATGTGCCACGGGCAAATTTGTTGGGATCAATCATACAGAAACTAGAGGGTACCCCACCAAAATTCCACCTTGCCCAAATCTTGCAGGACAAGGATACCCACACGACCCTGAAGGTGGCTAGGTTCCTAGTTGCTGTCCTTTCCCAAAAGCGACGCCAAGGAGCACTACAAGCAAATTAAGGCGTAGTATGCCTTTCCATTTTATAGTATTTTATTGTTATAGTGGTGTTTTAGCGATTGTTTTTTTTTATTATTATTTCCCTGTGGCACAAGCTGTTATTTAGGTGTTGTTTTTACCTGTATGGGCCTATGGCCGTAATAAATTTCTCATTTCTCAATTAATGGTCTATTCAGTGGAAACGTAGATCTGAACCGAAAGCATATGTTTTTTGGATATCTAAAAGGAGTTGGGAATGAGTGAAATTTAGAACACACGTTGGCATGATCAGTAGCAACAAAGCCAGTAATAGCGTTAAGTACGTTAAGTATCGAAGGCCAAGCTGATATATTTATTAGAATTTCAATAGAATTTGAAATTTCAAGGTAACATTTGAATATTTGGTTTAGTTCTAAACAATTAGAAGTGTTGGTATATACGGGTAGGGGTGTTTCTGTTTTTACTCATAACATGATGATTAATATACATGGCAGTATTTGCTGACAATATTTATGGATATAGTAGAGTTGTCATTGATGATGAAGATTATGGCAATAGGCCCGCTGGAAACTGGTAGGCCTTTCTGGGAACGGAGGCTGATACTGGTTCTGGCTTCCATTAGGGTTTCAAAAAGTGAAAATCCGGACATAAAAGCGGTTGAGCTTTTTTGGCAAAATCTCAAAAAACGTTTTTGAAGGAAATTCGCCAAAATCTACACTTCCGAAATGGGATGCCGTATGTCTGAATTTTCCGGGACATTTCGGCGATTTCCGCCCGGGCACTGTTTCTGACTGCTGAATCCCAGTTACGTCCAGGGAGTTCAGGACGTAGGGAAACCCTATTGTGGGATGTAAGAATCAGGTGCAGTCAAACACAACATGGCTAGAGTAGACATGAAGGTTGTCTCAGTGCTCCAGCCAGAACTTCCTGTTTTCCAGGACTGAGATGAAACTTCCTATGTGTAACTTGAGATGGGCGAGGCCTCTCCTGAAGTAAAAAGAAACCAGAACCACAGGCTGGCGACCATCTTGTCTCTCTTGTCTCTATTGATGCCATATTAACAACAGCACTACTTGGCTCCAGGCCAAGAGAAGAAAAGGGGGGCTTTCTCCCATAAGGAGATAGTCACCACATTTAAACTATGTTCTAACCTTTTAAGTCTGCCTTCTGGGAACCACTGTGTGAACAGGTGATTACTTGTGAGTAAACGTTTTATACTGTGTAGCGTCTTATTTTAGGAGGGATTAAACGGGGGGAATACCAGGAAATATTAACAGAGACTCTAACGAGTCTGAGCAAGCTATCTGCTGTGTGTGTGTGTTTAAATAAAAGGGGAATGTTAACTCTGCTGATTTTGTTGAACTTGTAAAGACAAGTTGGGATAGGATATCTTAGACAATATATTCTCCCCCGCATCCCTAAACATTCCCACAAAGGGTTATGGGCCCAGCGATGCGTATTTTTGTAGGATTGCATCGGATTGTAATTTTGAGTTGAGTGGAATTTTCCTGGTGAGCACATGGCCTACTGTCTCCATTGTACTGAAGGGGGATTAGGGACCCCCTCCCCTCCCTCAGTGTTCACAGTACAGTGGTACCTCGCAACACGAATGCCTCGTAAAACAAAAAACTCGCAAGACGAAAGAGTTTTTTGTTTTTTGAGTTGCTTCACAAGACGAATTTTCCTATGGGCTTGCTTCACAAGATGAAAACGTCTTGCAAGTTTGTTTCCTTTTTCTTAAAACCGTTAATACCCAGGGAATCTGTGCTTTGCAAGACGAAAAATTCGCAAGACGAAAAAACTCGCAGAACGAATTAATTTCGTCTTGCGAGGTACCACTGTACTTCCATTCCTCATGGTGTCCCAGGTCAACAATTTAAAACAGTATCATATCACTTTAAAGAGTCACAGGCTCCTTCACGGAATCCTGGGAGCGCTTTAGATCCCTCTTCCTAGTAAACTCTGGGAATTGTAGCTCTGTGAGGGGGAATTGGGGGTGTCTCCTTACATCTCTCGGCATCTTGAACAAACCACAGCTCCCAGAATCCTTTGAAGCAATGCATGACTGGTCAAAGCGGTTTCATTGTGCATTAAATTTATGGTGTGGATGTGGCTTATGTTGGAGGCAATGCACAGGATGTTAAAATGAGAGAGAGCCAGATTTAAGGGGAGGCAGGGTTGGAGTCAGAGGGACAGGGGTTTCAGCAGCTGCCCAAGGATCCTGGGTGCTGAGACCGGCCCTGGCTCTTGCTCAGGGATAGCTATGGGGGGGGGGGAATGAACCCTAATCCTCATAGTTCCATCTTTCTGTTTCCAAAAAGCAAAATGTTTCTAGCAGGCATAGAACTTGAGATGGGGGCAAAATGTACAGCGGGGCATCGGGGTGCGTAATAAACTAGAATGTGCCCCCTTCGGAAACAGGGGACTGAACTGATGGCTGCCTCTGCTTTGCTTTGCTTCGGGTGAGCTGCTGGCTTCTGTTTCCTAAGCAGGGATCTCTGACCAAAGGCCCACCATTTGTTCGGAGTGCTTTGAAGCTCCTTACAAAGTAACTGTGTGCAACTGAGTGTATAAAATATGTTCTTGTACTTGGTAACAGGCTTAGCGAGAGTTGAAACTTCCAGACTTTTTTGCTGCCTGAGGCAAACTCTCTCCACGCCCAAGTCAACATGCAACAGTACCAGAGGCTGATCCTTCGTGGCTTTTTTCTTTTTGGTTTTGTCACACCTGAATCCGAAAACTTCCGAAGCACCTTTCCCCCTCTGCAATGGTAAAAATACAGTACCAATTTAATAGCTAACAATTGCTGCGGTTTCATGACACTCAACTCATTCCGTCCGACAGTAGGGCCGGCCCTGAGACCTCACACACACACACACACACACGCCATATGCCAGGTGTGGGGAACCTTTGCCTACAACTCCCATCAGCCCCAGCAAGCATTGGCAAGGGCTGTGGATGATGGGAGTTGAAGTTCAGCAACATCCAGTGGTCCAAAAGTTCCCACACCTGCTTATAGACTTTGCACTACCAGATTTGATATCTTCCCCGACTCCCCAAATTAGTAAAATATTCACAAACTTCAAATGGAGGTGGATTATAATTGGGCAGACAGGGAGAGGGCGGGTATTTCCCAAGCTGAAAGTGTGTGTTCACGAATATGTGTGCCATAATCAGTGGCGGAGAGCCAGTGTGGTGTAGTGGTTAAGAGCGATGGACTCGTAATCTGGTGAACCGGGTTCGATTCCCCGCTCCTCCACCTGCAGCTGCTGGGTGACCTTGGGCCAGTCACACTTCTTTGAAGTCTCTCAGCCCCACTCACCTCACAGAGTGTTTGTTGTGGGGGAGGAAAGGAAAGGAGAATGTTAGCTGCTTTGAGACTCCTTCGGGTAGTGATAAAGTGGGATATCAAATCCAAATTCTTCTTCAAGCTCTGGCGGGGGGGCAGAGAGCAGGTGGGGGCGTGGCTGGCGCGTGTCCAGGGGGTGTGGCATGCTGCCTGTGGGGGCGTGGCACCCAGCTCTGGGGGGGGCAGCCGTGATGGCACCCTACCGGGATTGTGCCGCCGGGGGCGGTACGCTCCCCCCGCACCCCTGTTCCTCTGCCAGTGGCCATAATGATCACATCTTCTGTGGGGGTTAGATTTGAAGGGTTCTGCATAGACATGAAAACCACGAGGCTGGTAGCTAGAGGGAGAGAGCTCTCATGTACCAAGTGGGCCTTTCCCTGTAAGCAAGTCAGAGACCTTAAAAGCTCTTTTTGCACCAGGTAACCCAGAGCGGACCTGGCACAGAAGGAGCCAGTGTGGTGTAGTGGTTAAGAGCAGTGGACTCGTAATCTGGTGAACTGGGTTCGCTTCCCCGCTCCTCCACATGCAGCTGCTGGGTGACCTTGGGCTAGTCGCACTTCTTTGAAGTCTCCCAGCCCCACTCACCTCAGAGTGTTTGTTGTGGGGGAGGAAGGGAAAGGAGAATGTTAGCCGCTCTCAGACTCCTTAGGGTTGTGATAAAGTGGGATATCAAATCCAAACTCCTCCTCCCCCTCCTCCTCCTCCTCCTCCTCCTCCTCCTCTCTTCTTCTTCTTCTTCTTCTTCTTCTTCTTCTTCTTCTTCTTCTTCTTCTTCTTCTTCTTTTGCCTTGCCTTGGATTTAACCTGTGCAATTTCAGCCACATTATGTGGTCATACTGTGTGTGTTTGGTGCGGTGTGGATATATATGAAAAATACACACTTTCGTCCTGTGCAAAACAATTTTCTCTTTGCTTTTGCATTATTTCAATAGTCAGCAAAGCCTGTTTTGAGCAGGGATGAGAGTGGAATGAAAGGAAATGTGTGCACACTCCGGATAGCGAAGACTCTCTCTCGGAACATTTCCAGTTCACTTTCAACTCCTGGATCACTTTCAACTCTCTTTGGCTAGAGACAGTTGTCTTAAATGCGTTTCCTATCTTGTCATCGCCTTTCCTTTCCACTCTCCCTAGCTGATGAGAATCTCTCCGCTAAGGTTTTCTCCTCAGAAGTGCCTTTGCACAACCCTCCCTCCCTCCACCCACCCTATCTTGCAGGGTGTTAGCAAGCAATGTTCCCTGGAGCTCACCCACCCTCCTGCGCTCAGTGAGATTCCCTTTCTAAATCGTCCCCTCCGCCAGCACCATCTCCCCGCTTTCTAATTGCTGCTGCGCAGGTTGTCTGAAACTTTCCGTGTGGCATGCAGGGAATGGCCCAGACATGCCGGAGTCAAACAGGCCTCTTGGAATTCTCGATTGAGCTCCCTTTCTATATATAACCCTGGGAGGGTTGGAGACAGCTGGTGTTCTGCTCCGATGGCACACCAACCCTTGCAGTTATGGCCAAATTGGGCCAAACTTGAGAAATCCATAATCGGACCTTCTCAGTCCTGTTATTATTGCAGCGTGTGTGTGCAGTGGAGGGTGACCAGGATGAGAGGGGACCTGGCAGATTTTATTTTATTTTACAGACCAGGTGCAAAGAATTGCATTTCAGTTCTAAAAACTGTGTGCACATTCACCCACTAAAATAGACGTATTTGTGTGCATCTTCTGAAAGGCAACTGCACAACCTGGAGATGAACCCGATCCAGCTGATAGCTGCCTGCTGATCTGCTTACAAATCCTGGGCTGGGGAATTTATCATCTTGGTCGCCCTCCTCTGCACACATTCCAGCTTGTCAAAATCCATCTTAAATTGTGTTCCTAGAAAAGCCTTATGAGGAATGGCTGAGGGAGATGGGTATGTTTAGCCAGAAGAAGAGGAGGAGGAGGAGGAGGAGGAGGAGGAAAGAAGAAGGAGAAGAAGAGGAGCAGGAGGAGAAGAGGAGGAGAAAAGAAGAGGAGGAGGAGAGGAGGAGGAGGAGGAAGAGGAGAAGAAAATAAGAGGAGGAGAGGAGGAGAAGAAGAAAAGAGGAAGAAGAAGAAGAGGAGAAGGAGAAGAAGGAAGAAGGGAGAAGGGAGAAGGGAGGAGGAGGAGGAGGAGGAGGAGGAGGAGGAGGAGGAGGAGGAGAAGAAGGAGAAGAATTTACATGATATCCATCTTCAAATATCTGAAGGAATGTTGCTCTCAGAAGATACAGCAAACTTGTTTTCTCCTGCTGCCTAGGGTAGGACCCAAGCCAACCGATTCAAATTCCAAGAAAGGAGATTCCATCTCTATATTAGGAAGAACTTTATAATGGCAAGAGCTGTTTGACAGTGGAACAGACTGCCTTCGGAGATGGTGGACTCTCCTTCCTTGGAAGGTTTTCTTAGCAGAGGTTGGATGGCCATTTGTCATAAATCCATCAGCTGTGATTCCTGCATTGCAGGGAGTTGAACTAGATGACCTTTGAGGTCCCTTCCAACTCTACAGTTCTCTGAGTTGCATAATATCAACCTCAGGGAGGGAGCAATTTGGACTGGTGTTGGGAAGGGAGGTGTTGGTGAGGCTTAGGCTTGCCTTCTGTCAAATCCAACTTGGGTGGGGATGTAAGGAGGCGATAATTTCTCTCCCATCCTGGATTCATCTCAATCAGTGCTGTTTCCATTCTGCAACAGTTCAGCTTCCACTAAAACCTGTGCTACATGCAGGACCAGCCCAAAACATTATGGCACCTGAGTTGTTGTTGTTGTTTAGTCATTTAGTTGTGTCCAACTCTTCGTGACCCCCTGGACCAGAGCATGCCAGGCACTCCTGCCTTCCACTGCCTCCCGCAGTTTGGTCAAACTCATGCTGGTAGCTTCGAGAACACTGTCCAACCATCTCATCCTCTGTCGTCTCCTTCTCCTTGTGCCCTCCATCTTTCCCAACATCAGGGTCTTTTCCAGGGAGTCTTCTCTTCTCATGAGGTGGCCAAAGTCTTGGAGCCTCAGCTTCAGGATCTGTCCTTCCAGTGAGCGCTCAGGGCTGATTTCCTTCAGAATGGAATGGCACCTGAGGCAAACCACAAAATGGCATCCCCCTCACCCTTGGGGAGGAAGGGGTGAATGAAGATCTACATAAGGAACAAGGGAGGAATAATGATCTGTATCAGGATCTGCTGCCTCTGTGGATTCTGCCACCTGAGGCAGTTTCCTCACCTTGCCTCATGGGTGAGCTTGCCCTGGTTACATGTCTTGTTATCTTGCTATGGCCGAAACAATGCATTTAAGTATAATAATAATAATAATAATAATAATAATAATAATAATAATTTATTTATTTATTTATTTATTTATACATACATACATACATACCCCGCCCTTCCCGGTTCAAAAACGGGGCTCAGGGCGGCTAACAACAAATTTAAAACACTTTAAAACACTTAATTATAAAAGCAGCATAAAATACAGTATAAAAACATGAATAACAATAAAAATCAATTACCGGTAGATAGAAGGGAATATTCACAACCAGTGCAGAAAATAATTTGCATAATGTTTGCAGCCTAAAACAACGATGACTACCGCTCTTATTCTCTTGCATAATTTCCAATCTTGGCCTTGGACAAAGTGTAAATTGCAGGAATATCCTCCCCCGTTCTCATTCCTAGCAGAATTCTTTGACGTCCCTATTATTATTATTATTTTTGAGGGACGGCTGAGAACATGCTGTACATACAAATGGTCCTGTATTCAATAATCCCTCCCCAGAATCTCCAGGTTATAATATTTTTTAAGAGATCAGGTAGCAAGCAATGGGGACAGACCTCTATCTGATCCCCTGGTGAACTACTGCTAACTGGAGCAGACAGTACTAATGTACCTGGCGGAATCACTGGGAGATTCACAGACTCTCATTTAAACTGGGAGGCACCATAGCGCAGTTCAGGAATGGAGCACTTGATCTGTGTGAAAAAGGTCCCTGGTTCTGTCACTTCCTCTCCTGCGGAAAGGGATTTAGGATTTATTGCAAGAGTCGGGCTAATATTGGTACCCACCAACTACTGTTCTGTAGCTAACCATCATTAGCCAATCCTTGAATAAGCCTATCCATTTCATTTTCTTTGATAACAAGACGACTTTGGTGGAGCAGACAAAAAGCCAATCTACTTCAGCATCCTATTCTTTCCGTGCCTATTGAAAGCTCGCAAGCAAGGCCTGAGAGCAGGAAAAAAACAAACCCATTCTCTTCATTCTCGTTCCCAGCAACAGGCATTGAAATGAATGCTGCCTCTGCCAGTTGAAATATTCAGAAGCGCAGTATTTCTGACAGGTTTCTGCCTAGATCAGGCAATATTGCAAAAGGAGGGCTTCACCCTAAAATTCTGACGTGGCCTGTTTTCCTCCCCCCCCTTTTTTTTAAGGGATTGAGAACAATGAAAAAGTTATATTCAGTAGTTTGCCCCTTGGGCTTCTGTAGAAATATCCCCTGGCCAAAATGACACTTACAAATAGTTTGTGCCTTTGAGTCCGAATGGAAATCTGAAAATCTGCTTTTCAGAATCAATGTAAATTCATAAACCACATCCTGTATAGGTGGCTTATCCTACAGCAGTACTAATTCAGGCTTACCTGCACTCGGTAAAGGGTTCCAGGTCAGAGCGCTCTAGCACTGCATTTTCACAAGCAGCTGAGATAAATCTTTGCATGGCTGTTAATATAGCTCTGTGTTACCTGGCAACACCTGTTCCCATGGACAAGATCCCTTTATAACGTTTACTCAGAAGAGAGTCTCGTATAGCAAACCCAAATGAACTAGAAGCTCTCTCCTTGTGGAGTTTGCCCCAGTAATTGCTTTCTGTTCAGTGGGCATGGGGCATTCCTAAATTGTCCTTTAATTAGTCAATTCCTGTACTGCTGGAAGGACTTTAATTATGTCTTTCCTGCTTTTTTAAAAAAGGTGGAATAGAAAAATAGGCCGTGTCAGAATTTTTTTTAAGCAGAGAGATAAACAAGAGATAGCTTGTAATTAAAAGTCCCTCCTGGGAAGAGGAATTGACTGTGTTCCTGCTAAACGAGAAAAAATTCAGAAAGCAGGAACTGCAAGAAGGAAGTTTCTAAGTAAAGGCACAGAAGCCCTGAATGCCTCACTAATGGCTGCAGAAGGACAGGGCTCCTGCTGCTGCTTTTTGGCTTTGTACCACAAGGAAATGGCAACAACAAGAAATCTGGATTCTCAGTAAACAGAAAGTAACTCCAGAATAAACAGCAGTGTGGAATCAAACCTATTCTGTGCACCTCAGCTCTGCGCTCACTATCCAACCCGCCTCTATTAAATCTTTGGGTTAGTCACATTTTATTACGCTGAATTATGAGTGCTTTGAGTTCCCGGAGAATAGCAGTATAATTTCTTTTTTTTACATTAAAAAAATGTACAGGTTTCTTTTTGAATAACAATAACATTGAATAGTAATATGTGAAACAACAAAGGGGGGATGCTATGGGGGGAGCGTGAAGCTGGAAAATTACAGACAGAGGATGTCAAGGACTCGCGGCTCTATTCATATAGAGACGATACCAGCATCATTTTCTGAAATTTTCAATTGAGATGTTAATACCATCTTCCCGTATCAGGCAGAGCCTTGAAATGCTGCTTCAGTGGCAAATTGGTTTGAGGGTGATTTTTCAGATACTGTTGGTCTTGATCTTATAGTGCCATCTCCTCCTCCAACCCTTCCCTCCCTCCCTCCCTCTTCTGCCTGCCTTTTTGGCTATGCTTCTTTCTTGAAACGATGGAATTTGCTTCCAAACGATGAGGAGATGGACACTAGCTTGGCTGGCTTTCAGAGCCGTTTAGATGTGTCCATGGAACATCAGGCTATAGAGCAATTGGCTACTAGCCAGAATGGCTGTGTGCTGCCCCCAGTTTTGGAGGGGCTGGGTCTCCGAATACCCCTCGCTGGGGACCAGAAGCAAGCAGAATGGCGACCCACCATGAGAACATTGTGCTGGAACAGATGGAACATGGGCTTGATCTAGCAAGGTTCTTCCAGTGTGCTTTCCAATCAACAACTATCCTAGAAGAGTGTACCTCTGACCATGTGCAAAATGCCCACTGGCGGCCTGTCGCCACATGCTTTTTCAGCAAAGAGGAGGGCGATCTTCCAAAGCGCTGAGGGCAGGGTTCCCAGTCAACCTTTGGGCTCAGCTTCTCTTCTTAGAAATTGCTGCTCCCACCAGCTTATTTTCACCTTTGGACATTTCTTTTAGAAACGAGGGTAGCAAGAAACCCTGAGGTTCAGGCCAGAGAAGTTGCAGGGTGGAGTTCAGTATTGTCCACACAAAGCAGCGGCTCTCTGGGGTTTTAGACTAAGGTTACCAGATTTTTTTTTCAAAGAATCCGGGGACACTTTTTTTTTTTGAAAAGAGAAAAAAAAAGTTATTAAAAAAGAAGTACCGTATTTTTCGCCCTATAGGACGCACCGTCCCATAAGGCGCACCTAGTTTTTTGGGGGGGAAATAAAGGGAAAAAAATTATTTCCCCCCCAGGCGTGGGGCTGGGGCGGGGGAGGCCTGCCCGAGCTTCCCCCGACCCCAGCCCCCAAACAGGCAGCTCTCTGCAAGCCGTGGGAGCCCAGCGCTGGGTCCCGCTGCTTGCGGAGAGGTCCGCGAAGCCTGGACGTGCTGAGCTCAGCGCGCGCAGGCTTCAGCATGCAGGCAACTCTCCGCAAGCAGCGGGAGCGCTCCCGCTGCTTGCGGAGAGGTCCGCGAAGCCTGGAGAGCGAGAGGGGTCAGTGTGCACCGACTCCTCTCGCTCTCCAGGCTTCACCGAAAGCCTGCATTCACCCCATAGGACGCACACACATTTCCCCTTCATTTTTGGTGGGGAAAAAGTGCGTCCTATAGGGCGAAAAATACGGTAGTATCTTCTCTTCTGTGGTCTCCTCTGTCGCACAGCCTTCCTCTGGGCACCGGCCTGCTCTCTTCGAGCGCTAGTCAGCGTGGAGTAGGTTTGGGTCGTGCCTGGGCTTGGCCACGTGTCCTTGCCCTCCTAGTGCTCTCCTACCTCTCGGCAGCGGCGGCGGTGTGGCAAGGTCAGGGCTCCCCTCTTTTTTCTCCTTCCTCTTTCTCTCTCTTCCTTCTCCTTCTCCTCTCCTCTTTCTCCCTGTGTCGGCTCCGGGGTTTTCCTGGCCCCAGAGCACCGCTAGGCAGTCAGCTGGGTGCTTTCGCTCCCGGATCGATATTGGTCATGGGGGGGGGGTGTCAGCGGTTCCCCCAGTTGACACGCCGGGCGTCTCTGGTTCCCCCTTGGCAGTGGCGGCGGCAGTGGCAGTCTCAGCAGCCCAGAGCCAGCCTGCTAGTGCAGTTGGCTCTGGCTGGCTTCAGGAGCTGCTAGCTGCCGTGGCGCCCACTATTTTGCCTCGCCAGAAGTCCCCATATGATGTGTCTTATGCCGTTGAAGCAATCGTGCAACATTCATTCCCTACTAATAAATTTACAACACTTAAAATATAAATCCAGGGACATTAAATGAAATCCAGGGACATTCCGGGGACGGATTTTGTCCAGGGACGAATTTGTAAATCTGGGAACTGTCCCTGGGAAATGGGGACGTCAGGTAACCATATTTTAGACTGAGGATATTCTTAACCCTGGGGTGTATGGGATGTTAGGGGAAGGGTTGGTGGGAGACACATTGCAATCCTTCTGGGGTAGTTTGTCCACCTTTGGTCCCCACCTTGCATTCACCTGTGGCTCCTAGAAGCTGTTGGCATGCGACACAGTTCGATGGAGCCTCGGGCACCTCCTTCTGGCAACTCCTGCAGCCAAGCTGGTGCCAAACGCATCACTCTGCTTTTCTTTGAGCCACATCAGTGAGGCCAAGAGGGGGGTCTTGTCATCTGGGCAGCCCGGGACCTCCAGACACACTGCCCAGGCTTGCCAGTTGCACTCCAGTGAGTTCACTCTGGTGCTGCTTACGCAGCGGTTTAACTTGACCCCCGGAGGCACACTCCATTGTCTCTCAAAACAACCTGGAGATTGACCCCGGGACCTTCCTCTCAGGGCTATGGCCTCTCCAAAGAAGGTGGAAGAAACTTTACAAAGAGGAGACTAGTTTGGGAATTACCGTATTGGCCCCAATATAAGACACACCCGCTAATAAGCCACACCTTTAAAATTCATGTCTTATGTGCGGGTGCTGCCCGCCTCCCAGCGCTACCGCCCTGAATGGGGGGCGGCCGGCACTCCATGCCCCGCTCCCCAAGCGGGTGCTGTTCATCCGCCTCCCAGCACTACTGCCTTGCAGCACTACCTCCCCAATCCAGCACCGGGGGAGGCTTGGGAGCAGCAGGTGAGCTGCGCGCTATTGCCCCGTGCTCCTGGACTGCTGGGGGTGGGGGAGCCATGCCGCTTTGCCGGCGGCCTCCCCCCCTTCCCTCTTCAGGGGAGGCTTGGGAGATGGGGTCAGGACAGACGCTGTTGTCCCGCATCCCTGGTGGCCCTCGTCGGCAGTTGTTTCAGCAGCGATACTGTAAGGTCACGAATATAAGCCACACTTTAACTTTTCACAATCGGAATTGGGGGGGGTAGTGTGGCTTATATTCGGGCTTATAATTATAATTATAATTATAATTATAATTATAATTATTTATTTATTCCAAAAACCGGGCTCAGGGCAGCTAACAACAAATTTAAAACACTTAATTGATGCAACAAAAAAACAGCATAAAATACAGTATAAAACATGAATAACAATAAATTCAGAATTCAAATATCAATTTGGGGGGGAAATCCATCTAATAAACATTAGGTGATTACTAGGGCTAGCTGGCTAAGTTAGTCCTTTTTGGTAGGTATGCTGGAGAAATAGTTCCTCACTCTTGCTTCTTATTTCTCACTCTGAGATTTAATTCTTTTCCTCCGGAGAACCCCAGGAAAGGGGGCTTTGGGAAGGGTAGCCTCCTTGAGTCTGCAGCAAATGCAACAAAGGGGGACACCTTAAAGGCTCACAAGTTTATTATCTCTTAAGACCTGGTAATCCTACTTAGGAAGAAAGCTCCCTGCCACTGCCTTGCGCTGAGCTTGTCATTTCAGCAGACCCTTAAACCATCCCCACCATATGCACCTCTGGTTTTCTCTTAAGTGTCTGCACAAGCGCATGCTTCTCATATTCATCCACTATACTCAGATGTATGTTTGGCTTGGGAGGTACTGGAGACCATTTAGGAAAGCTTTTAATGTTTGACCGACTATTTTAATATTTTGTTGGAAGCCGCCCAGAGTGGCTGGGGAAACCCAGCCAGATGGGCAGGGTATGAATAAATTATTATTATTATATTATTATATCATTACAGTGGTACCTCGGGTTAAGTACTTAATTCGTTCCAGAGGTCCGTTCTTAACCTGAAACTGTTCTTAACCTGAAGCACCACTTTAGCTAATGGGGCCTCCCGCTGCTGCCACGCCGCCGGAGCATGATTTCTGTTCTCATCCTGAAGCAAAGTTCTTAACTATTTCTGGGTTAGTGGAGTCTATAACCTGAAGCGTCTGTAAACTGAAGCATATGTAACTTGAGGTACCACTGTATTATTTTTATTTTTATTTTTTCCGTGTATAAGATAAGGTTATTTTATTTAAAAATTTGGTTTAAAATTGGGGGTCGTCTTATACACGGATAGTGTATAGGGGGGATGTGGGATTGGTTGCCGTCACGAGCCGGAGATGGTCAGCGGCGATTCGGTGTGTTATTGGTGGCTGCGGGAAGGGCTGCTGTTGATTGGCTGTCGCTATGGCAATAGGGCAGGCGATTGCTGGCTTCTGCCGGTGCGGGGACAGACGATAGGTGCCTTTTTCTACATGTGTGAGTGGCAGTGTTGGTCAGGCGGGTGAGTGATATTCAACCATCCCCCCTAAAACAAAAACTCTGGCCAATTCTCCCCCCCCCCCAAAAAAAGCTCAAAAACTCTGGGCAATCTCCCCCCAATTTCTTAATTTGGAGTCACTAAAATAGGGAATGTCTTATACACGGGGGCGTGTTATACATGGAAAAATAAGGTATGTACTGTGTCCTCCCACATCCACCTTGCTCACAGGACTAATGCATCAAACAGGCCTTGCTTGGGCAATTAGTGGCCCCCCTTTAAACCACGCAGGGCAGCCATCTGGGGAATTAGCAAGCCTCCTTGCATTTGGTTGCCTGCCTGGACACTGCGAAAGAAGGACATTTTTAAGCAACCGGTAGAGATGTGAGAAGGCATCGTCGTCCATTCCTGTTTATCGCAAGCGGCACTGTTTCCTTACTGCTGCAGTTTGTCTTCTGCCCAAAACTAGGTCATTTGTCTGGCTTTCTGCTGCGGCAGAATCACAATGTGATTATGTTATTGTGCTCCGCTTGCTTCAATTCAAAGGAAATGCAGAGCTAATAAATTACAAGTCATCTGCAGACCGAAAGCAGCAGCAGCAGCAGCAAATACTGATCATATTTGCCGGATTGATTTCCGTTACAACAGGTGTCAAATAAGCGAGCATTGGCAATATCCTCTCCAGTTTCTGTTTTCATCAGAATCCTTTGACATCCCAAAATAGGTATGGCTGACGCACGGCAGCACTGACTGCTTCCAGGCTGTCAGTATTTTACAGGAAGGGATTCCAACGCATAGTAGACTTTTCGGACTGTGTGATTAAAGTTAGTGAAAGCTCCCTGTCTCCCTAGGGCAGTGTTTCTCAAACTTGGGTTCCCGGCTGGTGTTGAACTACAACTCCCATCATCCCTAGCTAGCCAGACCAGTGGCCAGGGATGATGGGAGTTGTAGTCCAAATACAGCTGGGAGGGAAACAGCACTGCTTTGAAGGCTGCAAATCTTCTCTCTCTCTATATATACAGACTTTTGCAGTTAAGAAAGTGATGGAGAAATGCATTGAAAGTGTGCGATGCACAAATGTGCAACAGGAAGACATGTACATACCCTATAAGCAAATCAAGAGGAATATCCATTGCCGTATGACTGCTCTGTTAACAAATCAGAGCAATTGTATGATAACGACAACAATAATGATAACGATACTTTATTATTTGTACCCTGCCCATCTGACTGGGTTGCCCCAGCCACTCTGGGCGGCTTCCAGCATATATAAAAACATAGTAAGGGCTGCCTTCAGATGTCTCCTAAAAGATATATAATTACTCATCTCTGTGACATCTGATGGAAGGGCATTCCACAGGGTGGGTCAAATATAAGCCACATTCACAACATACATTTAAAACACTATACTACTTTAAACAGTCATGTAAACTCCGAAGAATTGTGGCAACTGCAGTTTGTTGAGGGTGCTGAGAGTTGCTCACTGTTCCCCACACAGAGTTACAACTCTGAGTGGTTTTACAATCAATCTCTCTTCACAGGGAATTCTGGGTTGCCGGTGGCTACTAGCCAGGATTCCTATTCTCTGCCACCACACTGGGAGGCAGCAATGCCATAAATGTAAAGGACCCCTGACAGTTAAGTCCAGTCGTGGACGACTCTGGGGTTTCGGCGCTCATCTCACTTTATAGGCCAAGGGAGCCGGCGTTTGTCCGCAGAAAGTTTCAGAGCAGCGCACGGAAACACCATTTACCTTCCCGCCAGAGCAGTACCTATTTATCTACTTGCACTGGTGTGCTTTCGAACTGCTAGGTGGGCAGGAGCTGGGACTGAGCAATGGGAGCTCACCCCTTCTTGGAGATTCGAACCGCCAACCTTCTGATCGGCAAGCCCTAGGCTCAGTGGTTTAGACCACAGCACCATCCGCTTCCAGCAATGCGTAGGGTTGCCATATTTCAAACAACCTAGGCAAAAATGGCGCAGTCGACATGGGCTGCCATGCATCCGGATTTTCCTGGATGCTTTCCCAATTTCCGCCCAGACGCTGCTGCAGACACCTGGATTCCGTATATGTCCCGGAAATCCTGGACGTATGACAACCCTAGCAATGCCAATTGGGGAGAGTGTTGCTCTTGTCTTGTGCTTGAATCCTGCTTGCTGGTTTCCTACAGGCATCTAGCTGGCCCCCGTGAGAACAGATGCTGGACCAGACGCGGGCCACTGGCCTGATCCTGCAGGCTCTTCTTGTGTTCTTGTGAATTGCAGCTCTTGGAGGGGGGGGCAGAGGCCTCCTAACAGCTCTCAGCACCCTTAGCAAATGACAGCTCCTTGAATTACAATGGTACCTCGGGATGCAAACAGGATCCGTTCCGGAGCCCCATTCGCATCCTGAATAGAACGTAAGACACATCTGCGCATGCGCGAGTCGCGTTTCGCTGCTTCCGTGCATGCGCGTGACGTCATTTTGACCATCTGCGCATGCGCGAGCGGCGGAACCCAGAAGTAACGCACTCCATTACTTCTGGGTCGCCACGGAGCACAACCCGAAATTACTTATCCTGAAGCATACTTATCCCGAGGTATGGCTGTATTTGGGGGGAAACGACGGCCGTCTAAATGGGTATTACAGCTCTTCAGCTACCTAGTGTGAATGTGGCCTTTAGTCTGTTGGATCTTTGTTCAAGCAAAAATGAGGATAAGTGCTTGTTGGGTTGTCTGGAGCAGCCCCCAGTTTTCCTGGCTCCCCAGTGTTGGTACAATCTGAACACCAGGGAGCATCGAATGCTTCGCTCTTGCTTAAATGGAAATGGTGTCACGCTCTCATTCGCTGCCGCCTCCCTTCCAAGAGGAATAGGAGCATGACGAATGGACGGAGACAAAGGAGCTGCAGGAAGGGACTGGTGGAGGGATGCAAGGTTTTTATTTTATTTTTGTAGTGGCCAAGTGGTACAACGGGAGGCGAGGCTTCAGAGAGGAAATCTGTTTCTGCAGGGTGGCCAAGCTCTGAGGCCTACGTCAATTTTATTTTAGTTTTCGCCTTGTTGGGACTCTTTCCTCCGTTGTTGTGTATGTTGTTGCTTCTGTCTCTCATCATTCACACGGAAGGACCATAGCTCAGAGCTAGAGCACCTCATTTGTATGCAGACGGCTCCGGGTTCAATCCCCAGGGGTACCGCCAGACAGGGCTAGGAAAAACCTCAGTCTCAAATTCTGGGAAGTCCCTGGCAGTCGGCATAAACAATACTGAGGTAGATGGATGCTGAAATATACCGTATTTCTCGCTTTATAAGACGCACCAGACCACAAGATGCACCTGGTTTTTGGAGGAGGAAAACAAGAAAAAAAATGTTTTGAATCTCAGAAGCCAGAACAGCAAGAGGGATCGCTGCGCAGGGAAAGCAGCAATCCCTCTTGCTGTTCTGGCTTCAGCGATAGCTGCGCAGCCTGCATTCGCTCCATAAGACGCACACACATTTCCCCTTACTTTTTAGGAGGGAAAAAGTGAGTCTTATAGAGCAAAAAATACGGTACTCAGAGTCGAGTGTGGATTTCATGTTCTTTATTCAGCTCATAGTAGCGAGGAATGGAAGTTCCCCCAAAATGTCTGCTTTATATACATTATTTATACTATGGGCCCCACATGATTGGCTAATTCCAGGATTCTCCTGTAGGCCAATCAGGTTGCGGATTCACTTCCACCTGGAGCTGGATTGGGTGGCTCCTGCGGACCAATCAGACTGCTGCATTCTGGATCCTATTGTTCTAGGACCAATCAGACTCCTGCATTTTGGATCCTATTCAACTCAGTACATAACAGATGCCTTGCTTAGCACTGTGTTGAATTCCACCCGAGGGATCTCAGAAGAGCTACCCTTCTAACAAGACAGGTACTAGGACTTGCCCCCTCTTGCCAGCAAGCGCCAAGCCCTGGCCTGGAGTCCCCTTCTATCAATAGCTGTGTGGGAGCAGGACCAGCTACCAGTTGGCAGAGTAAGGCAACTGCCTCGGGCGGCAAATGCCGTAGGAACAGAGGCAGCTCTACAACCATTTATCTGTTTCTGAAGTCCAAAACTAAGCATCCCTCCCCTGTAACCTGCCCTGCACCCACACTCCAAGCTAGCCACCTCCCCTCAGGAGCAATGGAGGTCAGTTTTCCACAAGCAGTTTGAAATGAGCTTGCTAGTCCAGCCAACTTTTGTATGTGGCGGAAGGTACGTGAGTCACCTTTCCCTCAGGAAGTAAAATATCCTGGGTTGGCTCTGGGCAGCTAACTCTGGTTGTTCACTGACATTGGAGCAAAATGCTCTTTGCACATGCTCAGATGCACGTTCATTTCCTAACACAACTTGACATTCCTGCACACACACATCCCATACATTTAAAGCACATAGCTTCCTCCAAAGAATTCTGGGAACTGTAGTTTGTTTAGGGTGCAGGGAATTGTTGCCCTGGGGGGGGGGTAAACTCCAGTTCCCAGGATTCCTTAGGAGAAAGCAGTGTCCTTTAAACATACGGTTCGAAAACTGGGCACTTTTCCCCTTAAGATTTTGCCGGCTATTAATTCCATAATTTCTGCAGCCGCATCCTCGCTCGTGCCCTTCTCGCGATCAATAAGCACTCGCATCTCAACTTTCCTCCCTTCCCTTGGGCTTATTTGGTCTGTGTTGATCCTGCTCCAGCCAGCTTCCACATGACCTCCAGGTAACGCAGGGACGGCTGGTCTCTCTCCAGATGCATACATCAGAGTATCCCCAAAGTGGCTGCCTGCCGTTAGCCGCTCAATTAATTGATTTGCTGGCCGTCTCTTTTCCGGAATCAGATCTGTGACCGACCCCTTGTTTGCAGCTCCTTTATCGCGAAAGGGCAGGGATAGAGCTCGCAAGTGTTTCTTTGTCCTTTCTCCCGAGGGGGGACCTGTTGTGTCTGGATGGAAGCACATCAGTATGCCGCGTGGAGGCTGCTGAGTCCCTGGTGCCGTCAGTCTGGTACCCAGAAAGAATCTCCACCCTGCTTAAACCAAAGACGTAAGAAAAGGTTGCAATAGGCAAAGAGGCCTTTTATCGTCTTGAAAACACCTGACTTCTTCTTTGGTGTCATTTTCCTCCGCTTTCTTCTCCTACGGCATCTTCAGCTTGTCTTGACTATAAAAAAAGAATAAAAAAATACCAGCTGGATCTCTTAAAGCTTTTAATTGCTTTGGCTTCTGTTCCATGTTGCAGGAAACTCCCTGCTTTGATAGGGTTGGCAGCCACTCTTTGAAATGCTGGCTTCTCCAAATTTTGTTGTGTAGTTCTCCAGCTGAAAATTGTGTGGACTAGGGGAAAGGGTGCCTAAGAAGTGTACGTTTCTGAAAACAGAATATATACATGGATTATATTGGGGAAAACTGCTTACAGTTATGTGTATCGGGCTATATTGTATAGCAAAATACAGTGGTACCTTGGTTCCCTAACAGCTTGCCTCCCGAACAAGTTGGCCCCCGAACCCAGAAGTAACTGTTCCGGTTTGCAAATTTTTTTGGAAGCCGAATGTCCATTTCGGCTGTCGTCGTTGTTTCCAGGGCCAATCAGCCAATTAGAAGCTTCACCTTGGTTTGCAAATGTTTTGGAAGTCGAACAGATGGTGCTGTGGATGGCGCTGTGGTCTAGACCACTGAGCCTAGGGCTTGCCGATCGGAAGGTCGTAGTTCGAATCCCCGCGACGGGGTGAGCTCCCATTGCTTGGTCCCTGCTCCTGCCAACCTAGCAGTTCGAAAGCACGTCAAAAGTACAAGCAGATAAATAGGTACCACTCCGGCGGGAAGGTAAACGGCGTTTCTGTGCACTGCTCTGGTTCGCCAGAAGTGGCTTAGTCATGCTGGCCACATGACCCGGAAAAACAGTCTGCGGGCAAACATCAGCTCCCTCAGCCAGTAAAGCAAGACAAGCGCCGCAACCCCAGAGTCGTCTGCGACTGCACTCAACTGTCAGGGGTCCTTTACCTTTACCTTTTTAGTCTAGAGAGCTGCACGTTTCCCCACTCCTGGTCTCATGTAACACACAGTCCCACGATCCCCATCCTTTGCGCAAAACTCTTTTGCCATGGGATAAATGCCCAAACAATACATTGCCTCTGCGACGGGTTGCCTCCTGCTAGGTCACAAACTGGTGCCCAGTCACTCGTGCCCATTTGCACAACCGCTGGGCAGTCTGCGATGGAAATCACGTATCAGGGATGCTCTGCTGGGGGAAAATCTTTCTGCCTATTCCTCTAGCCAGACAAAGCTGCCTTCTTATCTCTACATAACCAAGGAGGGAGTTGGTACCACCCAGCAAACAAGCCCCTATTAAGGACCCGTGTTGTCAGATGAGCTTGAGAGATGTGTTGGCAAGATGAATGTGCCCTTTGCATCTGGGGAGAAGGGGGGAGAGACTTTCTGTGCCAAACGCTTGTCTCGGTTCTAAAGTAGCAATCTTAGGTCTAACTGCTCTGAAATCGCTTCTTAGATGGATCCTCGATTGTCATGTAATGCAGCACTGTCAGAACTTCAGCCAGCTTTGGGTATCAAACTTGGGACGTGGAGAGAAGGAATATCTGCTGCCTGGGGATTCAGCTGGGAGCCACAACCAACTCTGGGTGAAGGGCAGAGAGGGCAGCCATGCCTACCAAAAAAACATCATTGCACCAATAGGCTGGGGCTGGCCATGTGGTGTTCCTTAAAGGTAAAGGTAAAGGTAAAGGGACCCCTGACCGTTAGGTCCAGTACATGGCCGACTCTAGGGTTGTGGCGCTCATCTTGCTTTATTGGCCGAGGGAGCCAGCGTATAGCTTCCGGGTCATGTGGCCAGCATGACTAAGCCACTTCTGGCGAACCAGAGCAGCGCACGGAAATGCCGTTTACCTTCCCACCGGAGCGGTACCTATTTATCTACTTGCACTTTGACGTGCTTTCGAACTGCTAGGTTGGCAGGAGCAGGGACCGAGCAACGGGAGCTCACCCCGGGGATTCAAACCGCCGACCTTCGGATCGACAAGTCCTAGGCTCTGTGCTTTATCCCACAGTGCCACCCCCCCATACAAGTTCCTGAGTTGGGCTAGTTGTTCTGAGCAGAAGTGATTTTCATCAATGTGTATTGCAGAGGTCTGTCTCTTGCCATATGGACCTAACAGGTCCCTATGGTTGTCGTCAGAGACCCTTTTCCAGCTGTCTCTTCTAAGGAAAGTGCAAAAGATGGCAGCAAGAGAACGGTCATTTTCCGCGGTGGCTCCCAGATTTAGGTGTGCTCTCCGCAGGGAAACGTACCTGCCACCAACATTGTCAGCCTTCAGCCGCCAGGCAGAATTAGTTAAGTTATAATATGGTATTATTCTGGCCTTTTAGTAGGTTGGGATTTGTCCTTTGTGTGAATAGATGAACAGTTTCACTGTTCTTGTTTCTGTCTCTGTTGTGGATTATAAATGTCTCGTAGGTTGTTCTGAATTTTAGCACTTGCACTAGCTGCTTTGTGTAAAAAGCAATGAACAAATATTATTGTAACAGCAAGTACCTTCAATGCGGGCTCTCTGCTGGATGGTGTTGCTGCAGCTGTTTTGAGTGGCGATGGATGGGGGGAAATGGCTCTAGGCAATCTGCTTGTTGTGAGGTCCTTTTAGCTGCAGAACCTCTTCCTTCCATTTTATTATAGAAACATAGAACTGTAGAGGAATCTCCATGGCAGACGGGCATCCAACCTCCATTTAAAAACCTCCAGTGAAGGTCCAGGACCTTCCAAGAGTGTCTGTTCCACTGTCAGAAAGTTCACCCTAAAAAATTTAGTTGGAACTTGAATCCATTGGTTCGGGTCCTACTCTCCAGAACAGTAGAAAACAGGCTTGCACCCTCTTCCATGAGACAGCCCTTGTGAAATATACTCGGAGTCGAGAGTGGATTTAATGCTCTTTATTCAGCTCATAGTGGTGAGGAGGAATGGAAGTTCTCCCAGAATGTCTGCTTTATATACATTATTTACACATTATTTACACAAAGG
Organism: Podarcis filfolensis; assembly: GCF_964270895.1. Taxonomy (NCBI): domain Eukaryota; kingdom Metazoa; phylum Chordata; class Lepidosauria; order Squamata; family Lacertidae; genus Podarcis; species Podarcis filfolensis. Next base: position 94,691,750 of record NC_139609.1, on the reverse strand, counting down.
AATGGAAGTTCTCCCAGAATGTCTGCTTTATATTACATTATTTATACATTATATACACTAATGTATATAAAGAATGTCTGCTTTATATACATTATTTACACGTGATTGGCTAATTCCGGGATCCTCCTGTAGGCCAATCAGGTTGCGGATTTACTTCCACCTGGAGCTGGATTGGGTGGCTCCTGTGGACCAATCAGACTGCTGCATTCTGGATCCTATTGCTCTAGGGCCAATCAGACTGCTGCATTTTGGATCCTATTCAACTCAGTACATAACACCTTGAGATATTTGAAGATGGCTATATCTTCTCTCCAGGCTAAACATACCCAGCTTCCTCAACCCTTCCTCATAATGCTAGCAGTGGACCCCATCGCCCTCTGCTGCTGCCTCTTCATTTTCCTGTCTGTGGCTTTCAGACTTGAGACTAAGGGGCCTCCTGCTCTATGGCTCTCATCATTACAACTCTCCCAATGAGGAACATCTTGAGAAACCTCAGGGGAGCCTGGAGGGCTTTCTAAGAAGCACACACAGCAGCCCCATCTAGCACAAATCAAAGGGATGTTGTGAAATGTGCCGCTAGATCCCACTGGAATGCATGCAGGCTTCATTACAAGGTTTCCCAGGTCCTGGAAGTGGATTTACGTGAGTGTGGTATCATGACAGTGGACACAGCTGTAGGGTGGCTTTTGAATAAACGTGTTTAAAATAAAACTTTAAAGGAAGAAGAAGTGCGCTGTTGGGTCAGGCCAAAGTCCCATCAGCTAAACTAATGCCTCTGCAAAGTCTGCAGGCAGTGGTTCAGAGCGGTGAACCGGGTTCGCATCTCCACTCCTCCACATGCAGCTGCTGGGTGACCGTGGGCTAGTCACACTTCTCTGAAGTCTCTCAGCCTCACTCACCTCACAGAGTGTTTGTTGTGGGGGAGGAAGGGAAAGGAGAATGTTAGCCGCTTTGAGACTCCTTCAGGTAGTAATAAAGCGGGATATCAAATCCAAACTCTTCTTCTTCATCATCCTCAGTGAGTTTGTCTGTTGTTGTTGTTTAGTTGTTTAGTCATGTCTGACTCTTCATGACCCCATGGACCAGAGCACACCAGGCACTCCTGTCTTCCACTGCCTCCCAGTTTGGTCAAACTCATGCTGGTAGCTACAAGAACACTATCCAACCATCTCGTCCTCTGTTGTCCCCTTCTCCTTGTGCCCTCAATTTTTCCCAACATCAGGGTCTTTTCCAGGGAGTCTTCTCTTCTCATGAGGTGGCCAAAGTCTTGGAGCCTCAGCTTCAGGATCTGTCCTTCCAGTGAGCACTCAGGGCTGATTTCCTTAAGAATGGATAGGTTTGATCTTCTTGCAGTCCATGGGACTCTCAAGAGTCTCCTCCAGCACCATAATTCATAAGTATCCATTCTTCGGCGATCAGCCTTCTTTATGGTCCAGCTCTCACTTCCATACATCACTACTGGGAAAACCATGGCTTGAACTATACGGACCTTTGTTGGCAAGGTGATGTCTCTGCTTAGAGTTTGTCTAAGCCTCCTTAAAAGCCATCCAGGTTGGGGGCCACCACTGGGTTTTGTGCGAGAGAATTCCATAGTTTCAGCTCTGTGCTTTGTGGAGAACTTCACTCTGCCTGGCCCAAATTGTCCAACACTCAGCTTCATTGGACGGTTCCCAAATTCCAGCGTCTTGCTTGATGGAATGATGGTCTGATGCACCTGGACTTTCACATTTGAACATGAGGAGTGGGGTGTTTGCTAAATCGGCCCCGTGGCCCATGCAGTCCGACATCCTGTTCTTGCGCTGGCAAACCACATTCCCCAGTGGGACACCACCCACAGACTTCTCAAGAGACAAGTGTCTGAAAGTGGTTTCTCAAAAGTTTTTTTTAAAAAAAAACCACAACCCACTGGCAAGAAAGGGAAGGGGAAGCAGCAGAGGGGAAATGAGGGGAGCTCAGGCAGCCAGTGGTGGAGTGGCTGAGCGTGAACAAATTGAACTTGAATCCTGGAAAGATGAAGGGCTTGTGGGTGGGTGGTTCCTGTATCTTGGAGACAGGTCACCTGCCTGTTCTGGAAGGGGTTGAACTCTCCTCTGGTGGAGCAGCCATGCTGTTTGGAGGGTACTCATCATTTCTATCACTAGAGGAGCAAGCGGCCTCGGTCCAGTATACCTGAAGGAGCGTCTCCACCCCCATCATTCTGCTCGGTCCAGCTCCGAGGGCCTTCTGGAGGTTCCCTCGCTGCGAGAAGCCAAGCTACAGGGAACCAGGCAGAGGACCTTCTCGGTGGTGGCACCCGCCCTGTGGAACATCCTCCCATCAGATGTCAAAGAGAACAACTACTACCAGACTTTTAGAAGACATCCGAAGGCAGCCCTGTTTAGGGAAGCTTTTAATGTTTAATAGACTATTGTATTTGAATATTCTGTTGGAAGCCGCCCAGAATGGCTGGGGAAACCCAGCCAGATGGGTAGGGTATTTTTTATTATTATTATTATTATTATTATTATTATTATTATTATTATTATTTTGCAGCCAGGGGTGCCTTTTTACCAGCTCCAACTAGTACACTAGAGGTGACCATTCCTGGACCATGACAGCCTGACCACAGTGGCTCATGGACTGGCAACCCCAAGGCTTGATTACTGTTCCATGCTGCCCTTGTATCTGGGGCTGCCCTTGTATCTGGTCCAGAAGCTTTCAACTAGTGCAGAATGCAGCAGCCAGGTGGCTCACAGGAGCAGATTCCTGGCAACGTGTTTCTATAGACTGTCTGATTCATGCTGCTCCACCTCGATCCCTGGGTAGTTCCACTTTGGTAGTTCCCTCTGTGGCTTGGTGGGCCTTCACCAGGGACGGAGCCCTTGGTGCAGCGCGCCCTGTCCTGTAGAATTCCCCGCCAGTAGAGCATTTCAGCAAAAACCATCCCTCCCTTCCCTCTGACAGTGTCTGAAAACTATATTGTTAGGCCTTTGCAACATGAATTTTCTCTTTGTAGCCATTTGGCGTTTATTGATGTTTTTACGAATGCTTTCTGCTGGTTTTATTCTTTCATGTTGCACAGTGCCTTGATATATATATTGTTTTGAAAGTGTAAATATGTAAATGCATAAATCTGGGTCAGTATTTTTACACTAACTGGCAGCAGCTCTCAGACAAGGAGCCTAACAGGAGATGCTGGGGATCAGACCTGGGGTGCTCTGCTGCTGCTTTGAAGCAGTGTGTCTTACTAAGGAGGTTAGAGAGACCCACCAAGTGCCACTGACCTCCTTTGACTACTAGCTTTGTGCCTGGGGCAGAAGGAAGTGGGGGGGGGGACAGGCTGATGGGAGGAAGTAATGTCAAAAATGAAAGTTGCAGGCCCCTAAGCTCATGAACGAAGTCTTGTGGGCAGAGCACAGGAGCAGAACTGTTTGCAGCCTTGGAAGCCAATGTTGTTGTTGTTTAGTCATTTAGTCGTGTCCGCCTCTTCGTGACCCCATGGACTAGAGCACGCCAGGCACTCCTGTCTTCCACTGCCTCCTGCAGTTTGGTCAAACTCATGCTGGTAGCTTCGAGAACACCGTCCCACCATCTCGTCCTCTGTCGTCCCCTTCTCCTTGTGCCCTCCATCTTTCCCAACATCAGGATCTTTTCCAGGGAGTCTTCTCTTCTCGTGAGGTGCCAAAGTATTGGAGCCTCAGCTTCAGGATCTGTCCTTCCAGTGAGCACTCAGGGCTGATTTCCTTCAGAATGGAGAGGTTGGATCTTCTTGCAGTCCATGGGACTCTCAAGAGTCTCCTCCAGCACCAGAATTCAAGCCATAGGATGCTTCAAAAACCCATCGCTCTGATCTTGGAAAGCGATGGAGATGTAAATTTGTACACTAAACTGCGTTAAGGAGCAGACTGATGTATGCAAGGAAGGGGTAAACATGTATGGCCTGGCACTGCATGGAGTGGGGACAGGGAGATGGTGCAAGGGCTGTGAATTTGGGGGGAGGCAGCTTCTCAGAGACAGGTGATGGGGAACTGTGGGTACAGAACTTAGAGGTTTTGGTCAGATCCACTAGGGTTCCTTTTATATTACTCTTGCAATAAAAATAGGTGTCGGAGGAAAAGGTTAGGAGGGCCCACTGGCTGGGTCCTTAAAGGTAAAGGGACCCCTGACCATTTGGTCCAGTCACAGATGACTCTGGAGTTGTGGCGCTCATCTCACTTTATTGGCCGAGGGAGCCGGCGTACAGCTTCCGGGTCATGTGGCCAGCATGACTAAGCTGCTTCTGGCAAACCAGAGCAACGCATGGAAATGCCATTTACCTTCCCGCCAGAGTGGTACCTATTTATCTACTTACACTTTGACTTGTTTTCGAACTGCTAGGTTGGCAGGAGCTGGGACTGAGCAACGTCGCGGGGATTCGAACCGCTGGCCTTCTGATCGACAAGTCCTGATGATTTATTCACCGGGAACCAAATTCCAAAAGTTGCATTTATTTGCTTTAAAGAAACACACTACTTCGGCTTTTGAATTTATTCTTGGACTTGTGATTCCTGATTCTCTATTGAAACCAGGGTTGGGGGGAGGAGATTAAAGATGTTGGTCAGGTCAGCCTGGACAGTTTGGTCTCTACCCCCTCATCCTTTTCCAAGACACATGAGGGTCTGACTGCAGTTGCTTCTTTCCTATATTCTGTACATGCTCAGGTGCACTCTCCTCCCCAACCCCCGTTTCCAAGTCTGAAGCTTAGCATCTAAAGCAGATTCCTAAAAGTTTAGCTCAGTACTTGCAAGAAGAGAGGTGCTGTTCTATGAAGACTATAGGTGTGGTGTTCCACTACATTTTACTGAAATGAATGAGCATGGCTTAATGGGGTCCATTCATTTCCATAGGTCTCCTCTGTGCAGTTGAATACCACCCTATGCCAGACACAGGCTCATAGCTGTCAACTTTTCCCTTTTCTTGCAAGGAATCCTATTCAGAATAAGGGAATTTCCCTTTTAAAAAAGGGGGAAAGTTGACAGCTATGCAGGCTGTACAGTCATACCAGGCTGCCTTAAGGTAAGATAAGGTAAGGTAAGGTACCCCTGACCATTAGGTCCAGTCGTGGCCGACTGTGGGGTTGCGGCGCTCATCTCGCTTTATTGGCCGAGGGAGCCGGCGTACAGCTTCCGGGTCATGTGGCCAGCATGACTAAGCCTCTTCTGGCGAACCAGAGCAGCACACAGAAATGCCGTTTACCTTCCCGCTGGAGCGGTACCTATTTATCTACTTGCACTTTTGACATGCTTTCGAACTGCTAGGTTGGCAGAAGCAGGGACCGAGCAACGGAAGCTCACCCCGTCGTGGGGATTCGAACCGCCGACCTTCTGATCAGCAAGTCCTAGGCTCTGTGGTTTAACCCATAGCACGTCCCTTACCTTAGCTAAAAAGAGATGATACGCATTTTGCGAACAGAAGCCCAGATCCATTCCCCAGCACTTTCCAGCAGAAAGTAGCCTAGATATAGGAGGGCTGGTGGAGAGTTTTTCCTGCCTAAAGCCTTGGGAGACCCCTACCTCAGCGCAGTAGTAGACCCGACTAAGCTAGAGCTAGGTTCAGGACCCTATCTTCAAAGGTAGCTCCCTCTCTTCTTATTCAGGAATAAATATCTATTAGCCCCCCTCTCCTCCTCCTCCCTGGAATGAAATCCTTCCTGATTTCTGTGCTTCCTGTTTATTTCCTGCCACCACCATCAGCTCACCTCCTTCCTGCATCCCTTGTCTGACAGTCCCATCCTAATTCCCCGGGCAGGCTTTCCATTCATTTCACCGAAGCTTTTATCAGCTTTCTCTCTCTCGTATTTTCCTTGGGGAAGAGTTGGAGTGGTAGCTGGGAATGCAAGAGGAGCAGGGCGGGGGGGGTGTAGGTTGGTGGGGGAGAGGAGAGAGAGTTCTCAGACGGAAGCACTTTGCAGAAGCCAGACTTTGTGCAACAGGGAGTCTCCAATTCTCCCCCTGACCCCTCCCTCCCGGTCTCATTTTCAGCCTTCTTTTGAAAGCCTGGGGAGAAGAACCCAGGAGTGTTTTTCAGGAGACAAAGCTTGCCTCCCTTTGCAAAGGGAAGGGCAAGCAAAGGGAGGCAGGGGAGGAAGTCTCTGAATTCTCCCAGCCCACCTTAAGAAAAACAATGTGTGGCTGATTCCAGGCAGGCAGGGGTGACCTTACAAAACACAAAAAAAGCAAGTTGGCTTGGAGCGAGGCAGGCAGGCAGTCGTAGTGGTACAGCCTCCCTTGTGCTCTTTCTACCCACCCCCCCTTCAGCCTTTTCTTCCGATCGCCTCTGTCCAGCTTGCTTTGTGAAAAGCTAGCTGGGGGGGGGGGGGGAAGAGAACTAGGACTGCGTGGAGCCGTTCCCAAAAAGCTGGCTTGCCTACTAGAGAGAGAGAGAGAGAGAAGGGGGGGGGGAGACGACTCTTTCTTTTCTCCTGAACTGGTACATTGTTGGGAAAAAACAGAGCCCCATCAATGCTAGGCAACGGGAGGAGGGTGGGATGTCTCTGAACCACCAGCAGCAGAGAGCAAGAAGGCGCTGCAGAGAGACACAAGCAGACTGACAAGCGCAGCTAGGCAGGGTCCAAGGGCTGCAAAGGTGACACAGAAGAGACCACCTCCCTTGTGTCCGCAGGGGGGGGTCGTCTCCCTTCTCCCCTTTTCCTGCAGATTCTGCCGCCCCGTCTCCTCCTGGCATTGCTGCTTGGGGAGGCGTGCAAACCCCAGCCCCGTTCCGAGGAAATGTTTTTCCTCTGCAAAAAGGGAAAAAAAACATCTCCCCTTCTTCTGGTTTCTTGTGACTCTTAAGGTTTCCTAGTGCGACTGGTGGAAAGGCCTGGAAGAGGAGGAGGAGGAGGAGGAGGAACAGGGAAGGGAGGGGGGCACCCCAGCAGCCTTGGCATGTGACTGCCTGCCTGAGCAAAAAGTGGCGATTTTTTTTTTCCGCCGGTCCCGGGGCGAGCGAGGAGCGAATTCTCGAGGTGCGCGCGTGTGTCTGTGTGTCTGGGGCGCTGCGCGCTGCAGCGGATGCTGGCCAGGTGAGTCTGTGCCCGGCTGCGTGGCTGTGTTTGCGTACGTGCTTTGCCAGGCACCCGGGAAAGGATGTTGTTGCACAGTTTTTTTCCCCCCCTGATGCGCCTTCCTCCCGTCTCCCTGCCGCTTTCCCCACCGCTGCCCTGATGTCCTCTCCGTAAAATATTAATCTCCCTTTAACCGTTTTTAGCTGGAGATGTTTTAGGAGGAAGGAGATGGAGGGAGGGGGGCATAGAACTCCTGATTTCATCGGCTCTGGAAAATAGGTTGGGTTTGGGCTCTCCCCCACCCCCACCCTGCCGATGTCTGTAGACGAGGAAGTAAGGTTGGTTTCCTCATTTTGGGGATGGAGTGATGCGGGGGTTTGTTTTCTTCATCTTCCTTGGCTTCGCCTGCCCTTCTCTCAAAGAGAGAGAGAGACAGAGAGAGAAAGCCACTAGAAGCACCCTCTGATTTCCTCTTCATGAAACTCTTTTTCTTTTTTTCCCTTCTTCCCTCCAGTAGCAAATGACCATGGACGCTCCGGGGCTTTCTTCCAGAGGTTTGCTGACCTGTCTCCTGCCTCCCCTGCTGCTGTTCTGTAGCTGGTCAGGTAAGAAGAGCTTCTTTCCTTTTCCATCCAGAGCATCTTCTGCTAAAGGACATGTCTGGGTTTTGACTTTGATCTGTTCGCCTCCCTCCCCCCCCCCCTTCTCCTTGCAAAAACCAGTTGTCTGGTCTTGGCATGGTCTTCGGTTGTCGCAGCTCCTTAACAGAGCAAAAGGACGGATTTGTGTTTTTTGTTATTACTTGGTTTAAGGGAGCATTTGCAGGGCTGATGAGTTGGTTAGGAAAAAGACCTTGATCCCTCTCCTTCCTTGCAAGATCCCCCTCCCCCCCCTCCAAACACCACCTACGTATGGTTTCTATCTACGGTTGTGCCAGGGCACGCTCAGGAAATGTTCCCTAAAAAGCCGGAGCTGTGCAAAGGCTTCCGAATGATATAATGTTGAGCTCTGTTCGTGAAGGTGGTGGTACTGTTGCAGAAGGCGCTGAGTCCGCCTGGCATTTGGCTGGCATGCACAATGAGGTGCCAGAGGAGAGGAGAGCTTCGGAGATTAGATGGGCATCTTGTGACTTCACTGCCTGTCTGCTTGCGGAGTGAGGAGGTTGTGCTGCTGGTGATGTGATTTAGCACTTGTGTCGCTTTTTAAAGACTCGAAAGCACCTGCTGTCTCCTTACAACAGTCCTATAAGGCGGGGCAGCATTGTCCCAGTGTGGTTTATATGGACTGTGTTTAGCAACAAGTATATGTGTGTGTGTGTGTGTATGCGTGCAAACAGTTCTACCTTCATAAATCCCTGAACTGCTCAAGTCTTTCATACTTCAAGAGATCATCTCTTATGTTTGCTGCAAACTTGGGTTCGTTGGCAATGCCCTCTCTGGAATGTGGCTTGACCTATTGCCAAAGGCAGAAGATGTTCCAGTGGTTTAGTCTTCGCTGAACCTCTTTTTCACCAGAGGGTCACCAAAGTCTGGGCTCGGGGGCATCTTTCTGGAGGCTGTGGGCAACTTGTCTGCTCCAGCAGGCGTTGAGTGATGGAGACAGCAGGAGCTCTGTGTGTTCGTGTATCTTTATCCCATTTATATTATTGACTGGCTGGCTGTTTTACCTGAAGGGATGGAAACTGTACGTTTCAAGGCGCCGCTTCTCAGCTTGAACAGCTCTCTTTTGCTCTAGGAGCTGTTCCTTGAAGTCCGTTGCTCTTCCCATTTTACAGATGGACGCTGCTAGGTTGAGAAGGGTGTGTCGTGAACGCCCCACTGTCACCACCACCCTGGAATTGTGTATTCTCAGCTGAGCTGCCTTGGATCCTGTCCTGCCAATATTTTGGGGGCAACCCTGTAGAATGCCAACAGCACATCCCTTTTTAGGTTTTGATTCTTAGAAAGAGATAGTTACAAAATACAGCCCTGCACCTTGAAGATGACCTCCAGCTCTTCTAGGAGAACCAAAATGCATTTGTGCCTGCTATCAAAACCTCTCTCCAAGTCTCAGCCTCTCATTCTTACAATGGGGATACTGGCCTGGCTTTGATGTGGCACTTGTAATGGCAGGTTAATTGGAGAGCTGGCTAGGATCCAGCTGGCTGTGTACTGCAACAATTGCCCGAAGGCAAGAGGATATCCTATACATCCCCAGCATGTCCTTGCCCAACCTTTTTCTTGGAAAGTTTTCAAAAAGGAGGTTCTGCTGCCTCCCTGGCTTCCTGATAGGTGCCTATCCAACCTTCGCTAATTGCCATCGTAGGCAGCTTCATTCTGTGGCTTAAATGCTGCTTAAAATTTACATTTTTGGTTAAACCGTAGGGAGGGAGAGAATACATAGAGACTTGCCTTATATGAAGATCATAGGTCCACAGCCTGCAGTATGGCAAGGCTGGTAGAGCAGAAGACACTTAATGCCAGGGTCGTGGGTTCAAGCCCTGGCACAAAAGGATTCCTGGATTGTAGGGGTTTGACTAGATGACCCTTGGAACCCCTTCCAACTCGACAGTTCTGTGATTCTATGAAACTCAGTGTCCTCTGCACTGACTGGCAGCCCCTTTCCAGGGTTTCAAACAAGAGACATTCCCAGCCCTAACTGCAGATGCCAGGGATCAAAACTGTTGTCCTCTGCATGCAAAGCAGATGCTATACTGCCGAACCAAGGCCCTATGCAAACAGAGAAAGCAGCTTATGCAGAACGCTGATTCGTGTAGCTCACTCAGTACGATCTACACTCTCCAGGGTTTCAGGCAGAAGCCATTCCTGGCACTACCGGGAGATGCCCGAAACCAAATATGAGACCGTCTGCTTGCAGATGTTCAAGTGCAAAGCCAGCGCTGCGAATGAGTGTTCCTGCAGGAAATGTGTGTGCTTCAGCCAGTGTTTTCCACAGGACCCTCGCAAGCAGCGTATGACTGTAGCCCGACTGTGCATGTTTTCTGGGAAGCTTATTGAGCCAGCGTTCCCAAACGGGTGCTAAGTGCTAGGCTTTCTTTTGTGACTTCCACGGCACAGCTGAGCAAACAATGGTAACCTGTAAAGCAGAAAAGAGTTGGCATGTACGGTGAATGCACACAGCCTTTGCACACCTATGTACGTGAGAATTCAGACAGAGGTCAGGTTCCCAGCTGCACTAATCTGCCCAGCCGCTTAAACATGTGAGTGTGTGTCATAAACGATGTCCACACTTCACAAGTATCCTGCATTGTAATGTGTGAGAACAATGCTCTGCATTTATTCACACTTCCAACTCCCCAAACTGCTTGTTGTTCCAAAATCCTTATGCCTTTTATTAGACCAGGCATCCCCAAACTCGGCGCTCCAGATCAGGCATAGGCAAACTCGGCCCTCCAGCTGTTTTGGGACAACAACTCCCATGATCCCTAGCTAACAGGACCAGTGGTCAGGGATGATGTGAACTGTAGTCCCCAAACATCTGGAGGGCCGAGTTTGCCTATGCCTGCTCCAGATGTTTTGGGACTACAATTCCCATCATCCCTGACTACCGGTCCTGTTAGCTAGGGATGATGGGAGTTGTAGTCCCAAAACATCTGGAGGGCCGAGTTTGGGGGTGCTTGTATTAGACCAACCATGCTGTGAATGTTTTTGGTTGTCCTGATGTAAGGCAGTGGCCTAATAAAGATTTTGGACTTTTCACATCATCCAGCAAAGCTGCTGTTTTACACCTTTTTCCTATACCTTCTCATTGTCAGCAGCAACCTGACAAAGGTGGCATAATGTGGGGAGGAGGCCATGAAAGAGGGGTTTGCTTAACCCTCCCCACTCCCTTGGCCAATTCATAGTTGAGGTGAGTCATAAGAAGCGCTTGGCTGCAGGATCAGGCCAAAGGCCATCTGGTGCAATGTGGACATCCCATGAAGCTGAGTGTTGGTGGATCAAAGGAAGTCCTTCTTCAGGCAGTGTGTGGTTAATCTCTGGAACTCCCTGCCACAGTAGGGAATGCTGGCCACCAACCTAGGTGGCTTTTAAAGAGGATTCAGCCAATTCATGGAGGAGACGTTCTGCTCTGCCTCCACAGTTGGAGCAGCGATGCTTCTGAATACCATTTGCTGGAAACGACAGGAGGGGAGAGTCGCTCGGGTGCCCGGATCCTGCCTGCGGATTTCCCATAATGGGCATCTGGTTGGCCACTGTGGGACCAGAATCATTGGACTAGGGCAGGGGTAGGCAACCTAAGGCCTGGGGGCCGGATGCGGCCCAATCGCCTTCTCAATCCGGCCCGCGGACGGTCCGGGAATCAGCGAGTTTTTACATGAGTAGAATGTGTCCTTCTATTTAAAATGCATCTCTGGGTTATTTGTGGGGCATAGGAACTCATTCATTATTATTTTTTCCCAAAATTTAGTCCGGCCCACCACATGGTGTGAGGGACCGGCCAATGGCTTAAAAAGGTTGCTGACCCCTGGACTAGGGGGACTAGGCCAGTGGCGTAGCGTGGGGGGTGCAGGGGGGGCCGGGCGCACCGGGCGCAACATCAGGGGTTAGGGCAAATCCACGGGTTAGGGGGCGCAAATCCACGGGTTAGGGGGCGCAAATTACTTGCCTTGCCCCGGGTGCTGACAACCCACGCTACGCCACTGGACTAGGCTAGTCCCTTAAATGTTCCCTTGGTGTCTCCAAACCCCAGGAAGCTTCTGTCTGGCTTAGGGAGGGAAGTGCGATGCTCTGGTGGGTCCAGGAGCCCTCCTGCCACCTCCCCAAAGCCTGGGAAGCTTCGGCCCGGCTTACGGAGGAAGACGAGATGCTCACACACATGTCGTCAGGACACCGTGACGTCAAACCCCTGCCCACCCCACCCCCATCACCCTTGCAAGCTGGCACCTCTGGACCTAACTGTTTCCCCTTTGAAAAAATTCACCACACGCCCCTGGACCCGATGGGTCATTGGCCTGATCCAGCGGGCTCTCGTTATGTTCTTATGCCCAGCGGCCAAGCAGATGCCTGTGGCAAGGCCGTAAGCAGGACCCGAGTGGAACAGCTCCCTCCATCACTCTGTGCCAGCCTTTGCCAGCCTAAATGCCCTGCAGATCTTTTGTGCCCACAACCTGGGACTCAAAGGTGTTGCAGCTCAAAGCATCTGCCTGGCACGCAGTTGATGAAGGGCTGATCTGCTCTCCAGCCTGCGAAGAGCCTGGAGTGAGTCGCTCTTGCTTTTCTCTCTTTCCTTCCGCCTCCTCTGTGACAGCCGCCCCTCCCCATCCCTTCCACGTCGCCACAAACTGTCAACATAATTTCTTTAATCTAGTCTCTCCGTCGGCTAAGCGCATCCACAGGCGTTCCTCGTATGATTTGCCCCATCATCCCCTCTGATTCACTCACACGCGCGTGTAAGCGACTCCCAGCCCAGTGTGCGATCTCGGTTGTAAAGGGAAGCTCTATGGGTGGGGCAAGGCTGAATCTCAACCCCCCCCCCTTCACCCTTTGCCAGGCATCCAGTCGCCAACTGATGCTGTGGCAAAGGATGAGCATGTGGAATCAGCTTGTGGTTCATTTCCCCCTCACTCCGCAATTCTTGTCATTGCTGGCAACCGTCTGTCTCGTGCGCCTCCTGGGGTGAAGTCAACCCCCTGCGTTGGCAGCACAAAAGTGACTTCTCTGGGCCACAAGCCTGGGCAGTGTGTATGGAGGTTCTGGGCTGCCTGTGGAAAAGGCACGGTACAAATAAGTATAATGATGACCCCAATTACAGAGCTAAGGAGTAAATTCTACACAAACCCAGAGCAGAGTCCCTAAGGAAGTTGGATGGAGCCTTGTATGGCTCCTTCTGGGGGAAGTGGGTGGGCGGGTGTGGGGGACTCCCTGGTCCTGAATGGGGTAACTGTGCCCCTGAAGGACCAGGTGCGCAGCCTGGGAGTCATTCTGGACTCACAGCTGTCCATGGAGGTGCAGGTCAATTCTGTGTCCAGGGCAGCTGTCTACCAGCTCCATCTGGTACGCAGGCTGAGACCCTACCTGCCCGTGGACTGTCTCGCCAGAGTGGTGCATGCTCTGGTTATCTCCCGCTTGGCAGTGGCGTAGCGTGGGGTGTGCAGGGGGGGGCCGGCCGCACCGGGCGCAACATCTAGGGGTTAGGGTTAGGGGGCACAAATCCACGGGTTAGGGGGTGCAAATCCACGGGTTAGGGGCCGCAAATTACTTGCCTTGCCCCGGGTGCTGACAACCCACGCTACGCCACTGCCGCTTGGACTACTGCAGTGCACTCTACGTGGGGCTACCTTTGAAAGTGACCCGGAAACTGCAATTAATCCAGAATGTGGCAGGTAGACTGGTGACTGGGAGTGGCCGCTGGGACCACATAGACCGGTCCTGAGAGATCTGCATTGGCTCCCAGCACGTTTCCGAGCACAATTCAAAGTGTTGGTGCTGACCTTTAAAGCCCTAAGCGGCCTCGGTCCTGTATACCTGAAGGAGCATCTCCACCCCATCGTTCAGCCCGGACACTGAGGTCCAGCTCTGAGGGCCTTCTGGCAGTTCCATCATTGCGAGAAGCCAAGATACAGGGAACCAGGCAGAGGGCCTTCTCAGTAGTGGCGCCCGCCCTGTGGAACGCCCTCCCACCAGATGTGAAGGAAATAAGCAGCTATCTTCTCTTTAAAAGGCATCTGAAGGCAGCCCTGTTTAGGGAAGTTTTTAATATTTAATGCTGTATTGTTTTTAACACTTGATTGGGAGCCGCCCAGAGTGGCTGGGGAGACTCAGCCAGATAGGCAGGGTATAAATAATAAAAATTATTATTATTATTATTATTATTATTATTATTATTATTATTGCTACTACTACTACTATTATTATGGCAACTGCTGCAGCCAAGCTGGTGCCAAACCGATTGCTCTGCTTGCCTTTGGACCACATTAGCCAGGCTCAGAAGGTGGGCAGGTTGTCACCTGGGCAGCCCAGGACCTCTAGACACACCGCCCAGGCTTGCTCCCTGGGGAGGTGACGTTCGTATTGCTTACCCAGGGGTTTGACTTCACCCTTGGAGGAGCACTCCATTGTCTGTCGAGACAGATGGATGCCAACAGGTTTATCAGGCTGTAGAACAGGCATCCTTAACCTCGGCTCTCCAGATGTTTTTGGGCCTACAACTCCCATGATCCCTAGCTAGCAGGACCAGTGGTCAGGGATGATGGGGATTGTAGTCTCAAAACATCTGGAGGGGTGAGGTTGAGGAAGCCTGCTGTAGAAGCTGTGCACCCCTTGCAGCTCTAGTAGGCGAGGCCTAGCCACCCTTCAGATCTTCCCCAAGAACTCATTGCATGGAAGTAAAAAGGTGGCTAAACTCACAGCAGCGGCAGCAGCTGAAGGATTCTGAGCTGGCCCTGAAAACACCAAGCAGAGAAAGGGTTAAGCACCCTTTCCTTTCTAGCCATAAATAGTGTCAACACCCTCCCAGTGATGCTTCATTTTGGACCCTTCCCAGAGTGAGAAATTGGTTAGGACTAGGAAATGAGATAAATGAGGGTTCAGTTCCCTATTTGGCCCATGAAGCTCACTGAGTGGCCTTGGGCCAGCTGCTTCCCCTTAGCCTACCTCACAGGGTTATTGTGAGGAATAACTGAGGAGGGAGGAAGAAGCATTTATTTCTTTAGCGTGTTTATATCTTGCCTTTCTCCCAAGCAACCATTTACACCACTTTGAGCTCCTTGGAGGAAAAGGTGAGATATAAATGCAATCAATAGAAGGCTTGCCTGGGTTTAAAAACATGTCTGTGTGAAAAGCAAGTCGCTTCCCATCATTTCATGTTGTTGATTTGGGGCGACGCCTTCTGTGAGGTGCAGAGCAGGTTAGCATGAGTGACCTGGTGGACCTGTGTCAGAGTAGTACCATTTCAGACTGGGAAGGAGGAAAGGTTAGTAAAGCACAATGTCCCCCCTGAATCAGGTGTTTCCAGACAACCAGGTTATATAGCATTTTCCCTGGTTGGTCTGCAGGGAAATTAGACTGCACTATTTTCATGAATCTGTTTGCAGGGAGGTTAAATAAGTGGTTGTCAAACTCGTTTGGGGCACTGCCGCCCCCTTGGCTCCATAAGTTCATCCCCAGCGCCTTCTACCCTATAAAAAACATCGTTCAGAATAGCGCTTCGTATGACCCACTAAGGAAGATAATAGTGCAATAAAATTAAAAACTGTAACTATCAACTGCACATTTGTCCCAAATCCAATTAAAACTATTTAGTTTAACGAATTAAACAAAATTGATGGACTTGATACCAGATTTTCAAAGCATGGTAGTCGTTTAGACCTCCAGTGTTCCTCTGAAACCCACTTGCCTCTTAGCATCCCACTACAATTCCCATCATCCCTGACCACTGGTCCTGCTAGCTAGGGATGATGGGAATTGTAGTCCCAAACATCTGGAGGGCCAGAGTTTGCCTATGCCTGGGATGTTGCATCAAAGCAAGTCTTATCTCACCTTACCTGACCCTCACCTTCCTCATTGCAAGAAGTCTAGCCTTCCGGGAGAAATTGGGTTTGTTGTTTAGGATCCTGCAAAGCACTCTAATTGCCCAATCGATGACTATTGCAGCATGTGATTGAATCTTGCCCCCAAAGAGTGGCAGGCTGGAAATTCCCTTATTTGCACATAGAAAACTACCATGTCAGGGAGGAGAAGGCTAGTCTAGTCTTCAGTGTGTGGTTCTCTGTCTGCAGGGATATCCGTGTGTTTTTGTTCCTATTTATCTTGCTTTTGTAAACCACATTTGAAGCTTTGTTCAAGGGTAGTATATGAAAAAGGGAATAAATGAACAAGTGCCGTCCAGTTATAGGTTTATCCTGCCTCATCACCTGTTTTGTGAGAATCTTCATATCATATCTTCAGAATCAGGTCTTTAAAATGCTCACATCTTACTCTGGCTTCTTGTTTCCTGTTTCCTTCTGTCCTCAAAATGCTGATAATCTGCCAGTCATGCTTTGATTGCACAACTGCCATTTCTGTGTAAAAACCGTTCTGCTTTACTTTTGGGCCCTTCACATTTAACACATTCAAGGTTGTTAAAAGGAAGGTAAAAGGATTATGGAGAGCTCCAAAAAGGGTACAGTATCTCCAAACTGAGTGAAAGGACAGTAAAATGGCAAAGGCAGCTCCAAGTAAAATGTAAAGTAAACTTAAAGGATCTCTGGATGGTTAAGTCCAGTCAAAGGTGACTATGGGGTGTGGCACTCATCTCAAATTTTCAGGCAGAGGGAGCCGGCGTTTGTCTGCAGACAGCTTTCCGGGTCATGTGGCCAGCATGACTTCTGGTGCAACTGGACACCGTGGCGAGTGCCAGAGTGGTACCTATTTATCTATTTGCACTGGTATGTTTTCAAACTGCTAGGTTGGCAGGAGCTGGGACAGAGCAATGGGAGCTCACCCTGACACGTGGATTTGAACCGGTGAGCTCCCAATAGGCAAGCCCAAGAGGCTCAGTGATTTAGCAGCTCCAAGTAAACCAGTGTAAAGGGGTGCGTGTCAGAATAAAAGTGTTTAACAGGTATGCTGGCGGGGTCTGAGCTGGTGGCAACTGACCAAGAATGAGATCTTGGAGTCACAGTGGGTATTGTAGAGCTGGAAAAGTCTCAAAAAGAGGGAAAGGGGGGTGTCGCAACTTCCCTATGAACAAAGGTAGCAGCATTTGGGACTCTTTTAATTTAGAGAAAAGACAATTAACAGCAGATGTGAGAGAGATGCATAGAATTATTCATGGTGTGAAGCAAGTGGCGAGGTCTCCGCTCTCTCACTACACCAGAACCTATGAACTTCCAATGAAGCTGAAGGTTGGAAGATTCAGGAAAGGAAGGAAGACAAAGGAACTTCTACACACAGCCATAGTTAAACTATGGGACTCCCTTCTTGATGGCCACCAACTTCAACTTCTTCTTCTTCTAAACCACAGAGCCTAGGACTTGCTGATCAGAACGTCGGTGGTTCGAATCCCCACGACGGGGTGAGCTCCCATTGCTCAGTCCCTGCTCCTGGCAACCTAGCAGTTCGAAAGCACATCAAAGTGCAAGTAGATAAGTAGGTACCGCTCCGGCGGGAAGGTAAACGGCGTTTCCGTATGCTGCTCTGGTTCGCCAGAAGCGGCTTAGTCATGCTGGCCACATGACCCAGAAGCTGTCTGCAGACAAACGCTGGCTCCTTCGGCCTATAGAGCGAGATGAGCGCGAAACCCCAGAGTCGGTCCCAACTGGACCTAATGGTCAGGGGTCCCTTTACCTTTACCTTATACCCGGAGGTCTCAGGGCAGTTCACAGAATAAAATCAAAATATAAAACCACAAAATACATACTCAAAAACAACCTAATAACCCCCCACCCACCCCCAAAAAACACATTTTTAAAGGGCATAGGGTCCTCACAACATTTAAAGTAAGACAGTTTACAAACCTGGACAGGAGCCACTCATTGGAAACTTAGGTAAAGGTAAAGGGACCCCTGACCATCAGGTCCAGTCGTGGCTGACTCTGGGGTTGCGGCGCTCATCTCGCTTTACTGGCCAAGGGAGCCGGCGTACAGCTTCCGGGTCATGTGGCCAGCATGACTAAGCCGCTTCTGGCGAACCAGAGCAGTGCAGAGAAACGGCGTTTACCCTCCCGCCAGAGCGGTACCAATTTATCTACTTGCACTTTGAGGTGCTTTCGAGCTGCTAGGTTGGCAGGAGCAGGGACCGAGCAACGGGAGCTCACCCCGTCGTGGGGATTCGAACCAACGACCTTCTGATTGGCAAGTCCTAGGCTCTGTGGTTTAACCCACAGCACCACCCGAGTTGGAAACTTAGATGGCTTTAAAAGAGGATTGGAGAGGTTCATGGGGGATCCAGCTATCAGTGGCTGCTAACTATTGTTACAGGAATTTATGTATAGGTTGGGGGGGGGGGTTGCCCCTCCAGCAGATATCTTGCACTTGAAGCCCACTACCAAAACTGGCACAATCACTTTTGTGACTTTTGTGATTCGTTCCCACAAAACACTTCATCAGTTTCTTCCTATCTATTCAAAGGGCCTTTGCTACACAATACCAAATGTAACAATTCACTGATAAATGCATCTATGTACTGGCTCACTGGGAAAACTTCAGAAATTCATATAGACATGTGAGCTCAGCTACTCAGCAGCCCCTCTGCCTGAGTGATAATTCCTGCCATCCTGATACCCGAGTGCCAGACAGGTAGCCATTCCAGAAATAACAAACCCAGATGAAGACAAAAGGGTGTGATTAGCTTGGCTGGGAAACAGGGAAATGTAAATATATTTTTTGTTACACTTGATGGGTGTTTGGTGGAGGGCAAGGAGAACCATGGGGCAGGGTCCAGGATGCTCAGATTACGGCCACCAGACCTCCCCTTTCATGATGTAACCATGATGTATGAGTGATGTAGTTTGGGGGTGTAACATGGGGATTAGCAGCTAATAAAAGTTTGGGTTCTCTTTTGCTGGGGGCTTACATCTTGTTCCACCTTGTGGCAGGTGGGAGTCCAGTCACGACAGTCTTCAATAAAGACCAAGCCTACTGGCTGCTGTTTTGCTCTGGTATTCCTGGCTGGTGTCCTTGTTTTTTGTCCAAGGGAGCCCTCAGATTTCTCCATTAACACTATGTTGGCTAGGTACTATCTTCCCTGTTGAGGGGAGTAATTCTTCTTAATCCCAGTTGCTCAGAGCTGCAGGAAGGGCTTGGATCCTGCTTGCACAGCCATCTGGTTGGCCACTGTGAAGACAAGATTCTGGGCTAGATGGGCAATTGGCTTGATTGGCTTATGTTTTTAGCATGCAGTGGTGAAATTCAGACCGTGACACTTACTGGAGACGAGTGACTGCATGACTAATGCATGCGTCTCCTTTTTTCTTTTTTGCTGCAAGTGTTGGCAAAAGCAAAGCACATGCTTCTTGCAGCAGGCAAAATGGAAAGCGGTCAATAACACTTGGAAATTCAGCTATTAAGTAAGAGTAATCAGGCAGGCACCTCCTGGTCCAGGGAATAGGCCTGGTCTTAAACGGTACGCCTAATTGAACTGCTGGTGTCTGGTGGATACTCATGACAGCATCTTGGTTCTCCTGTGGAAGAAAATGATGGGAATGACAAAGTCGAACATTACGGATGCAATCCTAAACTGTGGGATGCGTTCAGACAACCAGAATGAGGAGTAGTCCAGAAACGAAATCCTATAAGGAACAGTATAAAGAGCTGGGTTTGTTTAGCCTGCAGAGGACAGTGGTCTTCAAATATTGGAAAGGCTGACAGGTTGAAGATGGAGTGGACTGGTTTCTCTTTCTAGACAAGAACCAGCAGGCAGGAAAGCTGCAAAGAAACACATTTTGGTTAAATGCTAAGGAGAAACTTCCTTGCAGGAAGAGCTGTTCAGCAGCGAAGGGGGTTGTTCCAGAAAGGTGGTTAGTTCTCCATTACTGGAGGGTTAAGCAGAAATTGACCATCTCTGAGAGGCAGTGGGCTGTAGTGGTTAGAGCGGTGGACTTGGGAGAGACCAGGTTTCAAGTAATAATAAATAAAACTTTATTCGCATTAGCCAATGGCCATAGCAACAGTAAAACATTACAGTATACGTAGAAAAGGAAATATGATATAAAAGCACAATTTAAAGTCCTGAATCAGCAGTCAGTTAGTGGCCCTTATTCTGACTGCCCCTGCTGTGAACCTAACAACCTTTGCTGTTTTATGCTCATTTTGATCTGATAGAAGAAATGAGATTGTGGCAGTGGTTGAGCGCCCTGGGATGGTTAGTACGAGTGGGGTGATGATCTTGTTCCTCGGGTCTTTGTAGAGAGTACAGGACAGGAGGACGTGTGCCGCTGCTTTGGTGCTGCCATCTCCACAGGGGCAAAGACGTTTCTCAGGCGGAATCTTTTGGAATCGACCCTCAAGTACCGCAGATGGCAAAACATCCAGTCTTGCAAGTGTAAAAGCACGTCTGTATTTTGGGATAATGTTTGTGCAGATATGGGGCCAGAGAATCAAAATGGAGAGGTGGAAACTGAACACACCAAGGGCAGAATTTCCTAAAAGTGGCCAGGTTGTTCTAGTGCTCGATATCTTTTAGACGTTTACCAATTAGTCTGTTTGCTTTGCTGTTGTTGTTTAGTCGTTTAGTCGTGTCCGCCTCTTCGTGACGCCATGGACCAGAGCACGCCAGGCACTCCTGTCTTCCCCTGCCTCCCGCAGTTTGATCAAACTCATGTTCATAGCTTTGAGAACTGTCCAACCATCTCGTCCTCTGTCGTCCCCTTCTCCTTGTGCCCTCCATCTTTCCCAGCATCAGGGTCTTTTCCAGGGAGTCTTCTCTTCTCATGAGGTGGCCAAAGTCTTGGAGCCTCAGCTTCAGGATATGTCCTTCCAGTGAGCACTCAGGGCTGATTTCCTTCAGAATAGATCGGTTAGATCTTCTTGCAGTCCATGGGACTCTCAAGAGTCTCCTCCAGCACCAGAATTCAAAAGCATCAATTCTTCGGCGTTCAGCCTTCTTTATAGTCCAGCTCTCACTTCCATACATCACTACTGGGAAAACCATGGATAGGTTTGATCTTTTGCAGTCCATGGGACTCTCAAGAGTCTCCTCCAGCACCAGAATTCAAAAGCATCAGTTTGCTTTAGTGGGGCCCATAGTGAGTAGGTGTTTTGGGGATAGGCCATAAGAGGGAAGTTTTGGGTCGACAATTTTAAGCCAGGCACTTTTATGGGAGTCTTGCCAGGTTTCAAATCCTTACTCAGCCATGAAGCTTGGGCCAGTTTCTGACTCTCAGCCTAGCCTACCTCACAGGGTTGTTGTGAGGTCAAAATGGGGAAGAGGGTGAAACATGCATGCTTCTTGGCGGAGATGTGAACTGTAATAATCAATCATCTTTCAGGAGTTGCAAGATTCCTGCCTTGAGCAAGAGCTGGTCTGCGTGATCATCTGTGTCCCATAGAACCCTGGAATTGTGTGATTCTGTTAGGGAGCAAGCCCCGTTCCACTAAGCAGGAGCCTTACTCAAACATGCTTGCAGAAGAGGGTGTTTAGGCAAGCACGCATGTATCAAGGTGAACCCAGCGTGCCTGGGGAAGGAGCTAATTGCTGGCTTGTTGTTATTATATTTGAGCAAAAATTATATTATGTTTAACTTTATGTATGGGATTTAGAGTGTCTTCAGACTGCCAGTGTTTTGTGAGAGGGATTCGAGCGAATACCAGAACTTTAGCTTTTCACACTTAAAGTGGATTAAAGAGCTCTGTCGCTCTAGTGCAACAAATCCTCACTAAAAAAGCCAACAGACTTCTCCGTGCTTTGACAGGGACAAGGGAATGCCTTGGAAAATGTGGGATGAATGAATGATTAAGTGGAACACATGTAAGCCCCCCGCAAGCAAATTGGAATGAAGGCTCGTTCTCACATAACCGCCCTGTAAACAAATCGGAACTAAGGTTCAATAAAGACCAGATATAGTTTTAAGTTCCGCATAAGCTTTGTGCAAGCAAATCAGGAGGAATGCTCAACAAACAATTCGTCTGCAGGAGCCCTTAATGACAATTTTACTTGTACACTTCATTGACCTTTAAGGAAGAAAAATAGAATAGTATAAGTAGCAGAAATTGGTGCAATCAAGATGAAGGATTTTTTCTTTTTATAAGAAAATAGTATGTCCTTTCCCCCCAAGCCTTAGTGGTTGGGCATTCTACATCATGACAAGTGTGGGGTGATCAGGATTTAGTGCTTAACAGTCCCAGGGTCTGTTTGAGAGGGAAGGAAAGAAGAGTTACTTTCCCAAATTCCAGCTGTTGCCTTTTTCCCCAGTCACGAAAACGCTAGTCCATGGAGAGAGGGCTTTGGCTAAATTCTTGGGCTCTGAGTGATGGGTTTGGGGAGCATGTTTAGGGCCTGATCCTGCACTTGGAAATATCTGTGTGTGTCCCCTAAAGGTAGCTGTAGATTGCGTTGCCAGGTCTGTCAGAAAGGCAGTATCGACCTCACAAATGATCGGTTCCTCCATAGCTATTAACTAGTGAAAAATCCAGAGGCGGGGGCACTTTACCTCTCAACACCAGTTGTTAGGGGAGGGTTGATTTCTCTGTGATTGTGGGTTTCCCAGAAGCATCCACCTGTCCACTGTTAGAAATGAGGTGCTAGGCTAGATGGACCCTTCCAGTGAAGCACCGATGTCATTTGCAATGTTCTAATGGACTCAATGTATGGAAGTGAGAGCTGGACCATAAAGAAGGCTGATCGCCAAAGAATTGATGCTTTTGAATTATGGTGCTGGAGGAGACTCTTGAGAGTCCCTTGGACTGCAAGAAGATCTAACCGATCCATTCTGAAGGAAATCAGCCCTGAGCGCTCACTGGAAGAACAGATCCTGAAGCTGAGGCTCCAAGACTTTGGCCACCTCATAAGAAGAGAAGACCCCCTGGAAAAGACCCTGATGTTGGGAAAGATGGAGGGCACAAGGAGAAGGGGATGACAGAGGACGAGATGGTTGGACCACTTTCTCGAGGCTACCAGCATGAGTTTGACCAAACTGCGGGAGGCAGTGGAAGACAGGAGTGCCTGGCGTGCTCTGGTCCAGGGGGTCATGAAGAGTCGGACACGACTAAATGACTAAACAACAACAGTGGACTCAATCTAATGGATTCCAAAACTTTCATTCCTGGGCTAGATTTGCAGGCTGCAGAGGAGGCTGACGAAAAAGGGATTTTTGGCAGAAGCTCGCCAATGTTTTATGGCAGCCATCGCCAGCCTGATGCTTTCCAGATGTGGTTGAGTTGCAACTACCATTAGCCCAAGCCAGCATCAGTTGTAAGACAATGATATCTGGAGGATACAGCTTGACGAAGGTTGCTGTTTTGATCTCCCTCCCCCCCCCCCCCCGGTTCCCACATCCATCCCTCTCCAAACTTTAGCCCCTAACAATTCCTCTTCTCTTCCCAAGGACCTATTTATGTAGTTGTGATTTGCAGATCTGCTTTCCTCCCCCCCTTCCCTCTGTAGCATTTTAATGTGGTGCATTCCTATTAAATGATGATGCATTAGCTCAGCTCCCCCAAATCAATTTGGAGCCACCTGCAAGAGCAGAGGTCTGTGCCCTCGGGATTCTATTCTGAGCTGTCTCGTGACTGCAGAACCAAGATCAAGTTGGCGGGGGAGACGTCTGCCAAGGGGTGGAGGCGGCTGGCATCTGCAGGAGTGAGGTGTCTGCTTTCGAAGTTGGCAGCGTTCTGTAAAAACAAAGTGACTGTGGATCGGGCAGAACAAAGGCAGAACAATTTTTTTAAGAATTTCCCTGTTGTTCTGTTAAATTACCATGCCACAAAATAAAGGGTGTGTTGTTGTTCTGCTAAATCGCTTCTGCTTCTGCTGTTGCTGCTGCAGGATAATGTCTGTGGTTTGGGCTTTGAGGGTGGAAGAGGGCTGAAAATGCAATCAGCTGGTTGCAGTATGCTGTAGTTAGTTTTTAAGCTGTTCCCCGCCGTGGCGTTATTAAAGTTGGCAATATAGAGATTTTTGCGGATAAATAAATGCAAGGAGTGGGGTTGCGGCACTGGGCCAAAACCAACACCACACATCTCAATTCATTTGCATCCTGTTCGAATAGTGTGCATAGAGCTGCCATTCTCCTTCTCACCACCCTGAGAGTAAAGATGGGCTAAAGGTAAAGGTAAAGGGACCCCTGACCGTTAGGTCCAGTCGTGGCCGACTCTGGGGTTGCAGCACTCATCTCGCTTTATTGGCCAAGGGAGCCGGCGTACAGCTTCCAGGCCATGTGGCCAGCATGACTAAGCCACTTCTGGCAAACCAGAGCAGCACACGGAAACGCCGTTTACCTTCCCACTGGAGTGGTACCTATTTATCTACTTGCACTTTGATGTGCTTTCGAACTGCTAGGTTGGCAGGAGCAGGGACCGAGCAACGGGAGCTCACCCCGTTGCGGGGATTCAAACCGCCGACCTTCTGATCGGCAAGTCCTAGGCTCTGTGGTTTAGACCACAGTGCCACCCGCGTCCCTTAGTGCTGGATTGACGTATAAGCTAAACAAGCTACAGCTTAGGGCCCCACTCTCTTGGGGGCCCCTAAAAAATTTAAAGGAAAAAAAACCTGGATGTACATTTCCAAAATACAACATAAAAAACGGATAAAATAAAACCTACATACAGCAAGTGTTTGTGTGTTGTGTAGGCTCCTGTGATGTAAGTAATGGGCCCCGCCTGTTAACCTGCTCCCTAAAATATCACTGGTTTGCTCATTTCTGTATATAGGGTACCTACATTCTGCATGGACTGGTTGCACGGCAACATGTGCAAATGGCTTTAGATACCTATTAGGTCCATAAATTACCATATAGCATATATTCAGCACAAAAAAACAGTGACAATTTGTTGTTGACAAAGGACAGCTGGACATATAAAGGTCCCCATTACCTTCAGTAGCTTAGGGCCTCATCAAACCTAAATCTGGCCCTGCATATAAGGTTGTACACTCATAATTGTTTGGGGGATCTTGCAGGTTTAGATGACAGCGCCACCCACGTTTCTTAAAAAGCCCTAAATGCTGCAACAAAGACTATTTTTTAAAAAAAATGCCGCAAACTTTCCTCCCATGGGGAGTCACTGCATCCCCTTGTTCATTTGGGTTGTCCTTTTCTGAAACTTCCCCAACCCTGCAATGTCTTGTTTGAGGTGAAGAAACCAGGACTGTTCACTGTATTCCAAACGCGCTCATGCCGTAGATCTATGTTCCCTTCCTTTCCTAATGATCCCTATCATGGACTTTTCCCTGTTTCACAGCTGCTGCACGCTGCGTTGACATCCTTCCAGATGTCAGAAGTGCACACAGGGTCGCCATACCTGCCTCCAAACCTTGCAGACGTCAACCCACCTCATTCCTCATCGTAGCTGCAGCCCCTCGCAGAATTGCTAAAAATGTTTTGACTGGGTTTTGACTGCAACAGAGGCAGAGATGGACACTTAACTTTAAACGTAGCACTCTGGTTAACACCAGGGGTACTTCACAGATGATTCTGGGCAGAGCCTCAGTAATTTATGCTGCTCAAGACAGTTTTCTCCTGTAGGCTTCATTTCCCGTCAATCAACGCCAGACGTCCCATTGCCGGATGCCCACCGCATGCTGATAGCCAGACACAGGTCTTCTCTCCTTAGCCAGACGCCATCGCCAGTCAGTCAACCATATGATTAAAAAAAGTGCACTGGTATTCAGTGTATCATTGAAACATAAACTAATAGCATAATCCATTGCAATATTCTTCAGAGAGCACAGCGGTATTTTTCGAACTATTTATAGGTTGTCTGTTATCTTTGTGGATCCCAAGGTGGGGTGGGGGCTACACATAAAATAAACAAAATCATATAATACAGAACGATAAAAGAACACTTAAATCGGAATGGGACTCTCATAGGCCTCGAGCAAGCATGGTCACAGGTCAGGGTTGATGGGGTTTGCAGTCCAGGTACATCTTATTGCCCATTCACTCAGTTTGGAGAGGTCCTTTTCAACCTCTTGACGATCTCTCGTGGTTTTAATGCCCCTGAAGAACGCTGCATGCTCAGCAAATGGGGCCACCTCCCTGTTTAACCCTAACACAAGATCATTTATGGAAAAATTAAAAAGCACAGGTCCCTGTACCAACCCTTGTGGAGGTGGGGCTGGACTCTACTTTTTACATCTTTTCATACAGAGAACTGGCCATTTATTCCTGCTCTCTACTTCCTGCCTAACCAATTCCTGATCAACAAGAGGACCTCTTCTCTTATTCCATGAAAGCGGAGTTCGCGTAAGAGTCATCAGTGAGATGCCTTGTTGAAAGCTTTTTCATCATGTGTATCTCAATGCTTGTTGACACACTCAAAGAGAGTGTCCATGACACAGGACGTCCTTTGCAGATGCCATGATAGCTCTGCTTCAGCAAAGCTCTTCTGTATCCATGGTTATTTTATCATTAGCAATGGCTTCCACCGGTTTTTCCAGGACAGACCCTACGCTAACCAGCCTGCAATTTCCAGGATCCCCATGTGATCCCATTTTTTTTAAAAAAGGTGTTACATTGGCTGCATTCCAGTCTTCAGGTATGGAAGCTGATCTGAGGGACACTTTACATAATTTTGTTAGAAAATCAGCAAATTCACATTTGAGTTCTTTGAGAAGTCTTGGGTGGATACCATCTGGACCCAATGATTTGTCAGCTTTAATTTTTTTCTTTTATTAGGCTTAAAACTTTATCTCTCATAATCACTATCTGCCTCTGTTGCTCAGACCTCCCTTCCTACAGAAGTTAGCTCTGGTGCTGGGGTCTGCCGTATATCATCAACCATGAAGACTAATGCAAAGAATCATCCAGCTTATCTGCAATTTCCTTATCCTCCCTTAGCACCAGTGCCAGATTTACGTATAAGCTAAACAAGTTATAGCTTAGGGGCCCACTCTCTTTAAAAAAATTTAAAGGGGGGAAAAAACTGGATGTATATTTCCAAAATATAAGATAAAAAACACTATTAATATACTTCTTCTTAATTGTATTTCACTATTAATATACTTCTTAATTGTATTTCACTATTAATATACTTCTTAAATGTATTTCAGTTCAAAAAATACATATTTTATTATGTGCAAATGGCTTTAGATACCTATTAGGTCCATAAATTACCATATAGCATATATTCAACACAAAAAATAGCGACAATTTGTTGTTGACAAAGGACAGCTGGACATTTAAAGGGCCCCATTACCTTCAGTAGCTTAGGGCCTCATCCAGCCTAAATCCCGCCCTGCTTAGCACCTTTGACTCCTTTTTCATCCCAGTGTCCAACCGCCTCTATAGACGGACTCCTGCAACTAACATGTTTGAAGAAGTTATTATTCTTGGGTTTGATGTTTTTAGCAATGTGCTCCTTACATTCTTTTTTGCATGCCTTATGTCTGCTTCCTTTTTCTTTTGCCAAAGTTCCTATTTTTATCTCTTCATTTGGACAAGACTTGCATTAGCGAAAGCACGCCTCTAGTTAAGAACAGTTTCAGGTTAAGAACGGACCTCCGGAATGAATTAAGTTCGTAACTAGAGGTACCACTGTACTTTAATACCATCATGGTCACAGCTCCCAACTGACTCAGGAACACTCAAGATTAAGTCTAGCGTCACCATCTCTCTGGTTGATTCCAACTATTCTAAGGCACAGTCATTGAGGATACAGTCGTACCTTGGAAGTCGGACGGAATCCGTTCTGGAAGTACGTTTGACTTCCAAAACATTCGAAAGCCAAATCATGGCTTCTGATTGGGTGCAGGAAGCTCCTGCAGCCAATCAGAAGCCCCGGAAGCCCCGTCGGATGTTCGGGTTCCAAAACAATGTTCAAAAACTGGAACAATCTCTTCCAGGTTTGTGATGTTCGGGAGCCAAAACGTCGAAGTTCTGGGGCATTCAGGATCCAAGTTACGACTGTATCTAGAAATTTTACCTCTTTGTTATGTCCAGTCTGAGGAAAGTTGAGCTCACCCTTTATTACAAAATTTCTTTGGTGTTGCTCCTTGTTTTCATTCTTCAATGTCCCTGAACATTTTTGATCAGGGGGTAATAGCATGTCCCAAGTACATGGATCCTGGTATCGCTAGCCACAACAATTCTGTGGCAGAGTCTGCACATTTTTGGGATTCATAACTAGTTGGATCAATGCTCTCTTTGATGTACAACACCACTTCCAGTATCCTCTCCCATCCTTCCTGCTCAGGTTGTAGTTTAATGCAGTTTCCCAACCAAATAACATGTACAAAAATATGTGTATTGGAGGGGAAGCATACATAAAAAGGCATATATTTCTGAGGCATACAGCATATACAGTGCATTATATTGGAGAAAACTGCTTGTAAAAAATGTGCTCATCAGGAAAATTTGCATACAAAGCTGTGTATATTCAAAGAAATTTGAATTAAAAGTCGGACATATTTTTGTGCTAACTTCTTTTTTCTTTAAGGCATTGGTATCATGCAGGGGGGACGGGACGCGGGTGGCGCTGTGGTCTAAACCACAGAGCCTAGGCCTTGCTGATCAGAAGGTCGGTGGTTCGAATCCCCACCACGGGGTGAGCTCCCGTTGCTCGGTCCCTGCTCCTGCCAACCTAGCAGTTCGAAAGCACCTCAAAGTGCAAGTAGATAAATAGGTACCTGTCCAGCGGGAAGGTAAACGGCATTTCCGTGTGCTGCTCTGGTTCGCCAGAAGCGGCTTAGTCATGCTGGCCACATGACCCAGAAGTTGTACGCTGGCTCCCTTGGCCAATAAAGCGAGATGAGCGCCACAACCCCAGATTCGGCCACGACTGGACCTAATGGTCAGGGGTCCCTTTACCTTTACCTTATCATGTAGGGGTGGGTGGGTATCTTTGGCAGTGAGTTTCATCCTCCTGTGACTCCTGTATAACCCTGTCCCCCCTCCAGTTTCTGAAATGCCCTGTTAAATGGGTCAGTGAAAGAGGTGGCCGTGTCATTTTGCTTCAGAAATCTTTGCCGACAAAGTATCAGGTATCTTCCACTCTACCTTTGCTAATGGCTATTCAAGGCTGCATGTTGGGTTGTTAAATGCTCTTGGTGCATATAATACACTGAAAGGTCTATCAATTTTGTACTCGGTTAATGACTGTAGCTTGCCCCAAAGACTCAGGTTTTTTTGAGGGTGCTAAGGAGCCTCTGTTGGAAATCTCTACTCCCACAGAACTAGAGTTCCCCAGGATTCACTCTTACGATAATTTATCTATAGTGTAGACTAGAACTTCATAGGTAACTGGGTAAAGACTTGCAGTCTTATACTGCAATCCTTAGCATTTTACTCTGAAGTAAGTCACACTTAGTCAAATATGATTTATCCTCTGCAGGGTCGGATTTAGGTTTGATGAGGCCCTAAGCTACTGAAGGTAATGGGGCCCTTTATATGTCCAGCTTTCCTTTGTCAACAACGAATTGTTGCTGTTTTTTGTGTTGAATATTTGCTATATGGTAATTTAGGGACCTTATAGGTATCTAAAGCCGTTTGCACATAACAAAATATGTACAGTATTTTATCATAAAATACATATTTTACGTAGGCACCCTATATATAGAAATGAGCAAACCAGTGATATTTTAGGGGGCAGACTAGCAGGCAGGGCCCATTACTTACATCATAGGAGCCTACGCAACACAAAACACAGTTGCTGTATGTGGGTTTTATTTTATTTGTTTTTTATCTTACATTTTGTTTTTGTTTTTTTTATAAATATTTATTGGGATTTTACAGAAAAAATAGAAGTTTACAGAATGAAAAAACCACAAAAAAAGATATACAATGAAAAAAGAAAACACAAAAAATACAGAAGTTCATAAAAAAAAACAAGAAAAAAAGATACAAAATACAAAAAGCAAATAGTTAAAAAGGAAGTTAAAAAACCAATTCATTTTTTTTGATATCTTTAAATTCATATGCTTGTTTCCTTGACCTCCTCACACCTTATCTTATGTTTATCTTACATTTTGGAAATGTACATCAGGTTTTTTTTCTTTATATTTTTTTGGGGGGCCCCAAGAGAGTGGGGCCCTAAGCTATAGCTTGCTTAGCTTATACATAAATCCGGCACTGATCCTCTGGTATGTTCCTGATCATTCTCATAATTTCCATTATGATGATTATTTCTTGCCTTTTTTTTTCCTATCAGGGACTCAGTGCAGCTTACAGCTAAAAGTTTATTTCATTCCATTTATCTGTACACGATCCCTTCCGTTGCACTTTTTTTTCCCCTTTACAACAACCTTGCGAGGTAGGTTTGGCAGAGAGGTTGTCCTTGGCTCAAGGTGACAGGTGTATGTATGAATGAATGAATTTATTAATACGGTCATAGACCAGCTTCAACACACACAATATCATAGATCATAAAAAATATCAGGAATACAAGGGACAATATGCAATAACAAGAATTTAAATATAAAAATTAAAATTAATTATTAGCGTGCCCCCTGTAATTAACACTTAGGGGATTGGACATTATGGGATACCACTTGCTTCCTGCGATTGATTGCAGACGCACAGAATTTAGCTACATTTAATGTAGCCTTGGGCTTCTTGTCCTCTAGCAGTAGTTTTAGACTGGTATTCCGATTCTTTCCTAGACTTTTGCAAAACAGGTGTAATAAAAGTCAAACGTATATCCTCATAAAGACAACAACGTAATAGTACATGTGAAGCAGTTTCAACTTCCAACGAACCACAAGGACAGACCCGTGCTGTGTATGGTTTACCCTCAAATCTGCCCTGAAGTAAGGCAGAAGGAAGAGGTGTATGCATATATGACGTATCTGTGTACGGCGAGATCAAACACAGGAAAAGCTTCCTGGTATATGATGTCCCTGTTTTCATCTGAGGAATCTTGGAGGCTGCCCTAAATTAGGCAGCTTTTCCTAATATCTATCCTAAATCTGCCTTCCTGTCCAAGCCATTTATTCTTGCTTGCTTGCTTGCTTGCTTTGTCCTTGGTGAATACATTCCTTCCCCCTCCTCCCACATTCTTTTGCATATATTAAAAAGTGATGGTAAATTTCCCTTTTTTATATATATACCTCGTTTTCTATGGGCCAAATACATCCTGTTTCTTCAGAGTTCTCTCACAGAAGTTTGTCTCCTGGATATATTGTACTCTTCTTCGTCTAAACAATTTCCAGGCTTGTCAACAACATTGAAATGTGGCTCCCACTTAAGTATTCCAGAGCAACGACTTAGATAATGCTTTGCTGAATATCTCCGGTTTTGGTTTGATTGGTGCAGAAACTCTCTTTCTCTCCCTGCACAAATCTTACATTATCCGATATAAACCTTTCTTTCCCCCAATTATCTTTGGAGCAATTTTTAACCCTGCCCTGTCTCTGCTTCTTCTCTCTTGAATTATTCAGAAACACACACATAAAAGAGTGAGCGTTCGTTTCATGGAATAAGAAGTGTTTCCTCCACCATCCCGACTGCTACTTTTGCTCCCCAAATCAAATGGGAAAACATCTGACGCAGACCTCGCATTACAAAGCGTTTCACATACTTTATTCTGGTAATCCTTGCAGTAATTGCGTAAGGTGCTCCAACAATATTATCTCCACGACTCTGAGAAAAGGGACTTGTCAAAGGCCACCTAGCTACTTACGATCTGAGACAGGATTTGGACTTGAATTTTTGAGGGCTTGGCTTCTGTGACCCCTGTGCCGTATCTGCTCAGGAAAAGCACGTTGGCTCCAGCTGCTGTTGCTGGCTTGAGTTCCCTTCCTTGTCTCTTGGGAGCTGCTTTCACACATTAAAAAGGGTAAAGGGACCCCTGACTCTGGGGCTGCGGCGCTCATCTCGCTTTATTGGTCGAGGGAGCCGGCGTACAGCTTCCGGGTCATGTGGCCAGCATGACTGAGCTGCTTCTAGCAAACCAGAGCAGCGCATGGAAATGCCATTTACCTTCCCGCCGGAGTGGTACCTATTTATCTACTTGCGCTTTGACGTGCTTTTGAACTGCTAGGTTGGCAGGAGCAGGGACCGAGCAACGGGAGCTCACCCCGTCGCGGGGATTCGAACCGCCGACCTTCTGATTGGCAAGTCCTAGGCTCTGTGGTTTAACCCACAGCGCCACCTGCACGGAAAACCCCAGTTAGCTTGCGTGTGCATGTCACAGTCCCAAGCCTTATGGACTTGCTGTTTGCTCCAGTTGAGCACTAAAGCACAATTTTCCCCTGAAGAAAGCACTGGGGCAAGAGGAAGTGTAAAGGAACCCACAGTCAGGGGCGGAGGAAGGGGGGTCCAGTGGGGGCGGGCCGCCCCGGGTGTCACCACTGAGGGGGTGACAAAATGCCGGGCGGCACTCACCGTGGGGCCTGCAGCGAGCCTGAGCCACGTGTCTCTCCTGGGAGTGACACGGTGGCTTGGGCGCCCGCAGGCTCCATGCTGCCCCAAATTGGCTCCAATCAAATTGACTCCAAGCCAAAGGAAATCAAATTGGCTCCAAGCCAAAGGCAAGGCGGAACAACTCTGTCTTACAGGCCCTGCGGAAATAAATCAGATCCTGCAGGGCCCTGGTCTCATGAGGCAGAGCGTTCCACCAGGCCGGAGCCAGTGTTGAAAAGGCCCTGGCTCTGGTTGAAGCTAATCTAACTTCCTTAGGGCCCAGGACCTCTAGGGTGTTGCTATTTATGGACCTTGAGGCTCTCCGTGGGGCAGACCAGGAGAGGCGGTCCCGTAGGTACGAGGGTCCTAGGCCGTGAAGGGCTTTAAAGGTCAAAACTAGCACCTTAAATCTCACCCTGTACTCCACTGGGAGCCAGTGCAGCTGGAAAAGCACTGGGTGAATATGCTCCCATGGCAGAGACCCCGTGAGGAGCCTCGCTGCAGCATTCTGCACCTGCTGGAGTTTATGGGACAGCTTCAAGGGCAGCCCCGCGTAGAGCGAATTACAGTAGTCAAGCCTGGAGGTGACCGTCGCATGGATCACTGTGGCCAGGTCGGGACGGGAAAGGTAAGGGTGCTTTCACTGACATGAATTTGTGTTAGGGGCACCAAGCACCCCTTCCTCTATTCAGAGATAAGATTCAGGGGCCCTGGGAAGACTCTGAAGAATGACAAGTTGAACACACTAACACAGTTTTTAACGACACACACACACACACACACACACACACCCAAACAAAATGGAGACAATGGCGAAGAAAGGAAATGGGAACTGCCCTCAGTACTGGAGCATATTCTGGTTTGGGCCTGCAAGACAGCCCTCTATGATGCTGAAGGAAGGTCACAGAATCATAGAATTGTGAAGTGTAGAATTATTAAGGTCATCCTTCTGACCCACGAGGAGGGAAGTAGAGCCACTGGCCAATCATACAGCAGCCCTGATCACACACCAGAAGTGGTGCTCAGGTTGAGGAAAATAAGAAATTCGCCGCTGCTGAAATTTTGCATGCACTTAAAGCAGTTGCAAATAAGTTGAACTTCTAGATGATTGGTATGTTTCACTCGTAAGACGTGATGCATTGAACAGCCAGGGTTATAGGCTGTGCTGTAATGACCCAAGATTATACGTCTCCAAAATGGGGAAAACATTCTGTAAGTACTAGGCTGCTACCTACGTAAATTGACAGAGGGAAATTGCTTTTGTAAATGGGAGCTGGATCTTTTTGAAGCTAAGGAACAGCTTTCTTCATTTCCCTCCGACTGATGATGAAAGAAGTCTATCAGCTATGGGGTTGTGCATTTTTTTGATTGGCGTGATACAGTCCTGCAGGAACAGTGACCTTTAAATGGCAAGTGAAAATGCCCCACCAACCATGTACACATAGACCATCCTTGGGGACCCATCTTTAAGAAGATGCAATATATAGTAAACAGTGAGGAAGCAAATTATTTGGCTGCAAACACTTTTTGGTTGTGCCTTTGCCCTATCAAGTTTGAAGGGTGGTAGCATATGATAGGGCCCATTCATTGGAGACCCCTAGACTTTGGATTTCTTTCCCCTAGGAAATGCATTTGACACCATCACTGTATACCTTCCACTGGCAGGTCAAACACACCTCCTTCCCCAGACCTCTCTTTATTTGTTGGCTGGGTGTGTTAAATATAGTAATTTAAGTTGCTGAAATTGTAAATGCTTGTACGTATTGCTGTGTGCTTAAATCTGATGGGTTGGTAGCTGAATTCTAGAGAGTTCTCTAGTAGTTCTCATGTTCTTGGCTATTGTTAGTCACATGGGAGGTGTCTAATGAAGGAGAGACTCCATTTTTTGTGAAGCAAGATGACTGTGTTTTAGAATCCACTGTGAACACTGCTAAGTTGAATGGAGTGTTGGAGTGCTTCTTCTCTGCTCAAGAAGAGAGCAAAGCTGCAGGAGAAGAGGAAAGTGGGAATCTCTCCTAGGAGCTGCAAGGCATGGCCTAATGGAGACATAGAAGGCTGAGTGCTGAGCTCTGCAAAGAGAGGAAAATGCAGTTGTTTGGAAGTTAGAATAAGAGACTGCAACCCCATGCTCGGAGAAGCATGGGGCTGTAAATATTATATTTTAATTCATCTATAACTGTAAGTTTCTGCAAGTAAAGTTTTTGAATGTTAAAAGTCTGGACATTGGTTTAGTTTTTTAAAAAAAGGTGTCAGTCATATATACCGTATTTTTCTGTGTATAAGACGATGCTTTTGCTAACAAAAAATAGGTAAAATTGGGTGTTGTCTTATACACGGATAGTGAATGCAGAGAGGGGACACGTGATTAATGGCAGCAGCAAGCAGGAGATTGGCAGCAGTGATTGGGCCGGTGATTGGTGGCTGCGGTAAGGCCTGCTGGCAATTGGCTGCGGCAGTTTGGCAGGCGATTGGCGGCAAGTGGGCAGGTGGGCTTTTGGTAGCGGCAAGCGGGCAGACAATTGGCAGCTGCAGAGAGGTGTGCGATTGGCAGTGGCTGTGGCAAGCGATCGGCAGTGGCGGGCAGGCGGGTGAGCGATTGGTGGAAGTGACCTCCCCCCCCCCAAAAAAAGCTAAACAACTTAATTTCTTAATTTTAGGTTATAAAAAATAGGGGTCGTCTTATACATGGAGGCGTCTTAAACACAGAAAAATACAGTATATATTTGAGCTTCTTGGCTGCGATTTTGCTACTTTTACTTCAGAGAAGGGGTGTTGAATATGTAAGATCATATAACTCCTTCTGCAGAGAAATGGAAGTCTGATGGCGGTGTTTTTCTTGCTGTCCTTGTTTATTCTTTAACCGAAGCTTTAATGTAATGGATTCATGTTAGCAGAAAGGAGACTCTAACTAAACATTAAGAAGAACTTTCTGATCGTAAGAGCAACTCGGAAGGTGGTGGAGTCTCCTTCTTCAGAGCTTTTTAAACAGGTTGGACATCTGTCAGGAGTCCTTTAGCTGCAATTCCTGCCTTGCAGGGGGTTGGACTAGATGCCCTTGGGATCCCTCCCAATTCTATAATTCTATGATTCTATTATCATTGTTTAATAATAATAATAATTTATTATTTATACGCCGCCCATCTGGCTGGGTTTCCCCAGCCACTCTGGGCGGCTTCCAACAAAATATTAAAATACAGTAATGCCTCAAACATTAAAAGCATTCAGATGTCTTCTAAAAGTCTGGTAGTTGTTCTTCTCTTTGACATTGGTGGGAGGGCGTTCCACAGGGCGGGCGCCACTACCAAGAAGGCCCTCTGCCTGATTCCCTGTAACTTGGCTTCTTGCAGTGAGGGAACCGCTAGAAGGCCCTTGGCACTGGACCTCAGTGTTAGGGCAGAACGATGGGGGTGGAGACACTCCTTCAGGTCTACTGGGCCAAGGCCGTTTAGGGCTTTAAAGGTCAGCACCAACACTTTGAATTGTGCTCGGAAACGTACTGGGAGCCAATGTAGGTCTTCCAAGACCGGTGTTATGTGGTCTTGGTGGCCACTCCCAGTTCCCAGTCTAGCTGCCACATTCTGGATTAGTTGTAGTTTCTGGGTCACCTTCAGAGGTAGCCCCACACAGAGCACATTGCAGTAGTCCAAGTGAGAAATAACTAGAGCATGGAGCACTCTGGCAAGACAGTGCTCAGGCACGTAGGGTCTCAGCCTGCATACCAGATGGAGTTGGTAAACAGCTGCCCTGGACACAGAATTGACCTGTGCCTCCATGGACAGCTGTGAGTCCAAAATGACTCCCAGGCTGCTCACCTGGTCCTTCAGGGGCACAGTTACCCCATTCAGGACCAGAGAGTTTCATTGTATTGTTGTACCATAGCCTGAGCCCCCCATGGTGAAGGGCAGGTAAGAAATGCACCAAATAAATAAACGGACTGAAAGATCCCTCCCTTTCTTTTTCATTTTCTGTGACTATTTTGGTTCTCTGGAAAGTGAGTCTTGATTTAGTCATTCTCCCGTTTCCCAAAATCTCTGCCAGATGATTCAAGACACACACACACACACTCGTACATATATAGGGCTGGTACATTTTGGAAACTGGTTAAATTAGGCAGGATTGGAACACGACAGCTAAGAGTTTAATTTGCAACCTGCTCACAGAATTTGGATTTCCATTTTTGTCAAACTCTGCAAAAAGAGGAGCTAATCTGAATGGGTGTGGGAGGGGTGGTGAAGATCTTGGCTTGCTCGCAAGGACATTAGCTTTGTCCATCAGTGGTCCCAGGCATCTTCAGTTAAAGGGATCAGGTCCCCAATGATGGCCAAGTGACCTCTTCCTGAGCGTGTGATGCAGGCGGTGTCAGTGGCAGAGCACGTCCTATGCCCTTGGTCTGATCTCTGAAAGATCTCTCTGTATCAGGGCCAGGAAAATGTCCTCACCTAGGGCCCTGAAGAGCTGCTACTGGGCAGAAGACAGCACTAGGAGAGGTGGTCCAAGTGCTTTGACTCCCATCTAAATTAGCTTCCAGAAACAGCTTGGCTTGAGATCTGTCATGCCTTGTGAAGGATACCTCCCCCAGACTGCGGAGCAAGGTGTGGGAAGGGTTGTTTGGAATAGAGGACCCTTCTCTAGTCAGTGTGTTGTCATCTTCTGTCAAGTGACACTGATTACTTGTGTATGTGTGTGTGCTTGTGTATGGCAGCTTCCCACCTCCCACTTTGCACATGCCAGTGTTGGCGATTCCTGCTTCAAGAATCTGCCTCAAGACTGAATCAGACGGTTGCTCCATCTAACTTAGTATCATCTCCTGGTTCCGAAACGTCTGCCCCCACGGACCACTTGGAAATCTCAGAGGGTCTTGGAAGACCCCTTAATGCAGGGGTCAGCAAACTTTTTCAGTAGGGGGCCGGTCCATTGTCCCTCAGACCTGGTGGGGGGCCAGACTATATTTGGGCGGGGGGGGGATGAATGAATTCCTACGCCCCACAAATAACCCAGAGATGCATTTTAAATAAAAGGACACATTCTACTCATGTCAAAACACGCTGATTCCTGGACCGTCCGTGGGCTGGATTTAAAAGGCGGTTGGGCCACATCTGACCACCAGGCCATAGTCTGCCTTGTTGTTGTTTAGTCGTTTAGTCGTGTCTGACTCTTCGTGACCCCCTGGACCGGAGCACGCCAGGCACTCCTGTCTTCTACTGCCTCCCGCAACTTGGTCAAACTCAAGTTCATAGCTTCAAGAACACTGTCCAACCATCTCGTCCTCTGTCGTCCCCTTCTCCTTGTGCCCTCCATCTTTCCCAACATCAGGGTCTTTTCCAGGGTGTCTTCTCTTCTCATGAGGTGGCCAAAGTATTGGAGCCTCAGCTTCAGGATCTGTCCTTCCAGTTAGCACTCAAAGCTGATTTCCTTAAGAATGGATAGGTTTGATCTTCTTGCAGTCCATGGGACTCTCAACAGTCTCCTCAAGCACCAGAATTCAAAAGCATCAGTTCTTCGGCGATCAGTCTTCTTGATGGTCCAGCTCTCACTTCCATACATCACTACTGGGAAAACCATAGCTTTAACTATACAGACCTTTGTCGGCAAGGTGATGTCTCTGCTTTTTAAGATGCTGTCTAGGTTTGTCATTGCTTTTCTCCCAAGAAGGAGGCGTCTTTTAATTTTGTGACTGCTGTCACCATCTGCCGTGATCATGGAGCCCAAGAAAGTAGAATCTCTCACTGCCTCCATTTCTTCCACTTCAATTTGCCAGGAGGTGATGGGACCAGTGGCCATGATCTTAGTTTTTTTGATGTTGAGCTTCAGACCATATTTTGCGCTCTCCTCTTTCACCCTCAATAAAAGGTTCTTTAATTCCTCCTCACTTTCTGCCATCAAGGTTGTGTCATCTGCATATCTGAGGTTGTTGATATTTCTTCCGGCAATCTTAATTCCGGCTTGGGATTCATCCAGCCCAGCCTTCTGCATGATGATGTCTGCATACCATAGATTCCGGCGTATGAGACGACTGTTTAACCCCGGAAAAGAGGTTTAAAAGTTGGGGGTCGTCTTATACGCCGGGTATGGCTTTCTCCCGTCGTGGAGTCCGCCCACTGCTGCTGCCCAGCGTATAAGACTGGGCTTATAAGACGAACCCTCAAATTGGCAGCTGCCAATTTGAGGTGTCATCTAATATGCCCAGTCGCCTAATACGCCAGAATCTACGGTATGTTAAATATGCAGGGAGACAATATACAGCCTTGTCGTACTCCTTTCCCATATCCAGTTCTAACTGTAGCTTCTTGTCCCACATAGAGATTTCTCAGGAGACAGATGAGGTGATCAGGCACTCCTGATCACCTCAGGAGTTTGCCTACCCATGTCTTAATGTTTTCTTTCCGGATGTTGGTAGCGATTGCAATGTGCTTTGCTAGATGTTTTGTGTGCTTCTTGGTTCTTTCTTATTTCTTCTGATATTTCTTATATATTGCATTCCACATGGTTCAAATTGTAAGACAGTAAAAAAACAATAGGACGCGGGTGGCGCTGTGGGTAAAACCTCAGCGCCTAGGACTTGCCGATCGTCAGGTCGGCGGTTCGAATCCCCGCGGCGGGGTGAGCTCCCGTCGTTCGGTCCCAGCGCCTGCCAACCTAGCAGTTCGAAAGCACCCCTGGGTGCAAGTAGATAAATAGGGACCGCTTACTACCGGGAAGGTAAACGGCGTTTCCGTGTGCTGCGCTGGTGCTGGCTCGCCAGATGCAGCTTGTCACACTGGCCACGTGACCCGGAAGTGTCTTCGGACAGCGCTGGCTCCCGGCCTGTAGAGTGAGATGAGCGCACAACCCCAGAGTCGGACACGACTGGCCCGTACGGGCAGGGGCACCTTTACCTTTACTTTAAAAAAACAATGTAAGAAATAAAGGAAGCAATGAAAAAGGCAATTAAAAGGCAATTTAAAATAATACCCAGTATGATGGATAGGCTGTATCCCATCTTCAGGAACAAACCCACTGACATGCCATGGATTTCCTGACTGAAACTCATTAGATCACTGGTGGTCTACCAACCATAATGTGTGTTAGGGCTGGGCGATATATCATCCAAAACCGGTTTCAAGTCCATATAATGATATTGAATTCATAACTTTTACCTGGCAATACAGTGGTACCTTGGGTTAAGAACTTAATTCATTCTGGAGGTCTGTTCTTAACCTGAAACCATTCTTAACCTGAGGTACCACTTTCGCTAATGGAGCCTCCTGCTGCTGCCGGGCCGCAACCTCATGATTTCTGTTCTCATCCTGAAGCAAAGTTCTTAACCTGAGGAACTATTTCTGTGTTAGTGGAGTCTGTAACCTGAAGCGTCTGTAACCCGAGGTAACACTGTACAGTCATACCTCTTGTTACGTCTGCTTCATTTTACTTTTTTCATGTTGCATCCCACGGCGACCCGGAAGTGCCAGAAAGGGTTACTTCCCGGTTTTGCCGCATGCGCAGATGCGCAAAATGACGTCATGCGCAGAAGCGGCAAATCGCGACCCACGCGTGCACAGACGCGGGTTGCGTTCCTTTCATGTTGCGAATGGGGCTCCGGAACGGATCCTGTTCGCAACCAGAGGTACCACTGTATATCGCAAATCATTATTTTTGTGTGTGCGCGTTATGCAAAAATCACAATGTGGGAAAAACCACGAAGCCAGCCAGTGCATAGCTCCATCCTTATTTCAGATGTTGTGATATATCAGTTTATCGCAGTGTTTAGCTGGTGGTATATAACAAAGTTGAAAACCTGATATAGCCAGCGGCCCGTCTGGCCCAGCATCCTGATCTCACAGTGGCCAACCAGATCCCTGTGGGAAACCCAAAAACAGGATTTGATCACAAGAGCCCTCTTCTCTCCTGTGGCTTCAGCAACTGGTTTTCAGAAGCATGGCTGCCTCTGACTGTGGAAGCAGAACAGAGCCACCAAGAGCCCTCTCCTCCTCAATGAATTTGTCCAGTCCTCTTTTAAAGTCATCTAAGTTGGTGGCCTCCAGTGGGAGGGAGTTCCGTGGTTTAACTATGCGCTGTGCGAAGAAGTGCTTTTTAAAAGAGTTGTCCTGTTATCTTCCAGCGTTCAGCTTCATTCAATGTCCACAAGTTCCTGTGTCTTTTTAGAGAAAACACACACAATAATATTAGCAAAATGCTGCTTACAGTGTTACCGCGCTATTCACACTTTATCGCTAGCTATGAAATGCAAACTTGCGTTTTAAAAATGAAGAAAATTAACATTTCCGCCATTTTAGCAAGGTGGTTTGTTCCTCATTCAACACGTCTGATCGAAAACAAACATCCAACACAGTGGGTGTTTTTGACGCTTTGTAGGTAGCAATGGGTGACCTGTGTTTAAAAGAACGAAGTGTTTAGCACTAAATCTATGATTACTCTTTTGGAAATTCAGGCTTGCGTGGTTTCTTTTAAAAACTCAAATGGCTGTTGGGATGAATGGGACCTTCCTCTTCCCTATGTACAGTAGATAGGCCCTGCCCAATATTATGGGTTGCAGAGATCGGGATTAACATAAAGAAAAAGGGATTATATCCCTGTATGTGTGGGAAGTCCAATTGCCATTCTACATAGGTAAAGGACCCCTGAATGGTTAAGTCCAGTCGAAGGTGACTATGAGGTTGTGGGACTATGAGGGACACAGGTGACGCTGCGGTCTAAACCACTGAGCCTCTTGGGCTTGCCGATCAGAAGGCAGGCGGTTCGAATCCCCACGATGACGTGAGCTCCTGTTGCTCTGTCCCAGCTCCAGTCAACCTAGCATTTCGAGAGCATACCAGCACAAGTAGATAAATAGGTACCGCTGTGACGGGAAGGTAAACAGTGTTTCCGTGCGCTCTGGTTTCCCGTCACAGTGTTCCATTCCGCCAGAAGCAGTTTAGTCCTGCTGGCCACGTGACCTGGAAAGCTGCCTGTGGACAAATGGCGGCTCCCTTTGCCTG
Organism: Podarcis filfolensis; assembly: GCF_964270895.1. Taxonomy (NCBI): domain Eukaryota; kingdom Metazoa; phylum Chordata; class Lepidosauria; order Squamata; family Lacertidae; genus Podarcis; species Podarcis filfolensis. Next base: position 94,650,842 of record NC_139609.1, on the reverse strand, counting down.
AAAGCGAGATGAGCATGTTCTACATATATCTTACAGCACAAGAGCAATGATTTATGGGTGCTAGGATTCCCCTATTTGGAAGCAGCCTATAGAGATGGCTGCTCTCCAACACTTCTGAGAGGCATCTGGCGGCGCTCGCCTAAGTGATGTTGGCAGATCATTGCGAACCCATTACGCCAGGACTTCAGAGTCTGCTCTGCACCGGGCGTGATTGAAGGATCGGCACGAAGCACTAAACCGTGATATCCTCTACCAGATCACATCATCACATCTGTCGCATTGCGACCTCTGTGGTCTGTCTTCAAGAAGAAACATGCTCGCTCGCTCTCTTAATAGAGCAGGGATCTGCATGATTCTTGCTGAATTGATTGAACAAAACAGTTATTGCCAGAAGAAAATAACTCATGGGGGCCTAGCGTTCCAGGCAGGCACATCCCAATTCCGTGACCAGGATACATCCGGCAGATAAGATAAGTTGCATGAGATTTGCATAATAATGAAGCCATTTGTTTTTCGGGCTTTTATGCTTTTTTTAAAAAAGAATGTCACTGCTGTACGAACACTGAAAGAAGAAATGTGCAGTGCAAGACAGTCTACTGGAAAGAATGAGACTTGCAAAAATCCCACTCGTTTCTGTAAGGCACAGAATGCCAGTTATACCCCAAGGTGTGGGTGCTCTGTCTAAACCACTGAGCCTCTTGGGCTTGCCAATCGGAAGGTCGGCGGTTCGAATCCCCATGTGGGTTGGAACTGGTCTGTGACCGAAATAATAAATTCATTCAATCCCTATGACAGGGTAAGCTCCCATTGCTCTGTCCCTGCTCCTGCCAACCTAGCAGTTCGAAAGCAAACCAGTGCGAGTAGATAAATAGGTACCGCTCCGGCGGGAAGGTAAATGGCATTTCTGTGCACTCTGGTTTCCATCATGGTGTCCTGTTGCGCCAGATGCGGTTTAGTCATGCTGGCCACATGACCCGGAAAGCTGTCTGAGGACAAACGCCGGCTCCCTCGGCCTGAAAGCGAGATGAGCGCCGCAACCCCATAGTCGCCTTTGAGTGGACTTAACTGTCCAGGGGTCCTTTACCTTTTTTACGTAGTTGTGTCAGCACTCACCCTTCTTCTGATGGGAAATGCTCTGCAGGGGGTGGACAAAAAATGGGGGGCCCAAGGAGGTTCAGTTGTGGGGGGAGAGAAATGTCGTATTTACATCTAAGGAATGTTGGAATGTATGGGATCCGTGCGAGTGTGTGGCAATACAATATTTGTAGTGGTTTGGAGAGGGAAACATGAAATGAATCTGGAGGAAGGATACTAAAATATCCTTAGTCCAGAATGCTCGTTTGGAAAATCGAACATTTGTTTTTAAAAAAATTATGCTGGCATCGTACATCTGAGCGAGGTTTCAGTTTGGAGTAGTAGTTCAGCTTTAGGTACAAAGACTCAAACGTTGGCTAGAAAGCCCTTCGTTTGCAACTCACCCTTAGATAAGGCTGAGATTTCAAGGTGGAAGTGGGAGGCTGGATTTCTGGAAGGCGACGATTTGCCCTGGATCTTTGCATTTTTTGGCATTTTTGTAAACCAAACAAACAAACTTCAACAAATTTCAGGGTGTCCTGGTTTTTACTTTTTGAAATATGGCAACCCTACCCTTAGCTGGGACGTGGGTGGCGCTGTGGGTTAAACCACAGAGCCCAGGATTTGCCGATCAGAAGGTCGGCGGTTCGAATCCCCGCGACGGTGTGAGCTCCCGTTGCTCGGTCCCTGCTCCTGCCAACCTAGCAGTTTGAAAGCACGTCAAAGTGCAAGTAGATAAATAGGTACCGCTCTGGCGGGAAGGTAAATGGCGTTTCCGTGCGCTGCTCTGGTTCGCCAGAAGCGGCTTAGTCATGCTGGCCACATGACCTGGAAGCTGTACGCCGGCTCCCTCAGCCAATAAAGCGAGATGAGCTCCGCAATCCCAGAGTCAGCCACGACTGGACCTAATGGTCAGGGGTCCCTTTATCTTTACCTTTACCCTTAGCTGGAACTAAACTGTGGGTTTCTGCAATTGGTTGTTGAGAACAGGATGTGTAACTCGAAGGCTGTTTGGTCTCATGTCAGCCTCCTTGAGACATATGGCCCTGTATTGCCCAAGAAACCACATGAGACTTCCTCACTTCCCTTAGTCCTTCTCTTAGACATTTATTTTTATATCAATTCACCAGAAGACTGTTCCTTCTTTAGGAGGTACTTCTTCCCCTTTTATCACTCCTGCGGCTGTAAGGAAGGGTGGTAAATGCCTTTCCCTTCAAAATGTAAGGAGCAACACTCAGCTAAAATAAAATTACGTTTGTAAGCCTGCCTGTAGGCACCGAGACAAAGTGCTGATAAAGTAGGCTGTTGCCTACAAAAACTTGTGCTTCAATAAATCTCTCTTTAAGGGGCCACATCTCTATTTGCTGACTTCTGGAATGTGTCCCAGTAGAAATAGTGTAGTCTGGAATGATTTCATTTCAAAAAACCATGCTCCGTCTTCTGGTGTATTTTTTCCCAAATACGCATGCAAGAAGTATTTGTTGATCTGTGCAGAGATTTTAGTTGACACATGTATTATCGTTTGCACGGGCGTTGTTTATGCCCAGAGATTAATTGCACACTTTAAATAGGGCGTTTGTACATTCCTGTTACGGGATGCGAGATCCACGGACTAAGGCTGTGCTCTGAACAGAAGTAAATGAATGTGCTTGCAGTTTGGTTACATCAGGCTTTAGTGGTGCTTGCTAGCCAGCACTAGGAAAAGCCAGAGCCATTGCAACCGAGACTGAATAAAAACTGTGTACAGAATAGACCAATATGCAATTAGGTTTTTAGAAAGGAGGGGAGCTTACCTAGTAGTACAGAGAATGCTTTGCATGTAAAAAAAGTCAGTGTCAGCACTGAGCTAAGGGAGTGAATCCCTTAGTATAAGGCAGTTTCCTATGTTCCTTCTCTCCTCCCCCACATCCAGTCTGTGGCTGGGAAGGACCACAGTTCAGTGGCAAAGTGCAAGCTTGGATGAAGAAGGCCTCAGGTATATTCTTTAGCACCTTCAGGTAAGTAGAGCAAGGAAAGTCCTCTCTGCCTGAATCCTTGAAACCAGGGCCAGGCTCTGCAGTAGAAAATACGGTGGTACCTTGGTTGTCGAACTTAATCCTTTATAATAATAATAATTTATTATTTATACCCCGCCCATCTGGCTGGGCTTCCCCAGCCACTCTGGGCGGCTTCCAACACAATATTAAAATACAATAGCCTATTAAACATTAAAAGCTTCCCTAAACAGGGTTGCCTTCAGATGTCTTCTAAAAGTCTGGTAGTTGTTTTTCTCTTTGATATCTGGTGGGAGGGCGTTCCACAGGGCGGGTGCCACTACCAAGAAGGCCCTCTGCCTGGTTCCCTGTAACTTGGCTTCTCGCAGTGAAGGAAGCGCCAGAAGACCCTTGTCGCTGGACCTCAGTGTTCAGGCAGAATGATGGGGGCGGAGACGCTCCTTCAGGTATACTGGACCGGGGCCGTTTAGGGCTTTAAAGGTCAGCACCAACACTCTGAATTGTGCTCGGAAATGTACTGGGAGCCAGTGTAGGTCTTTCAAGACAGTGTTATGTGGTCTCGGCGGCCACTCCCAGTCACCAGTCTAGCTGCCGCATTCTGGATTATTTGTAGTTTCTGGGTCACCTTCAAAGGTAGCCCCACGTAGAGTGCATTGAAGTAGTCCAAGGGGGAGATAACTAGAGCATGCACCATTCCGGTGAGACAGTCTGCGGGCAGGGAGGTGCTCAGCCTGCATACCTGATGGAGCTGATAAACAGCTGCCCTGGACACAGAATTGACCTTCGCCTCCATGGACAGCTGTGAGTCCAAAATGACTCCCAGGCTGCGCACCTGGTCCTTCAGGGGCACAGTTACCCCATTCAGGACCGGGGAGTCCTCCACACCTGCCCGCCCCCTGTCCCCCCAAAACAGTACTTCTGTCTTGTCAGGATTCAACCTCAATCTGTTAGCCGCCATCCATCCTCCAACCGCCTCCAGGCACTCACACAGGACCTTCACCGCCTTCACTGGTTCTGATTTGAAAGAAAGGTAAAGCTGGGTATCATCCGCATACTGATGAACACCCAGCCCAAACCTCCTGATGACCTCTCCCAGCAGCTGGATGTAGATGTTGAAAAGCATGGGGGAGAGGACAGAACCCTGAGGCACCCCACAAGTGAGAGTTCCATTCTGGGAGTCCATTTGTCCGTTTGACTCCTGAAACCGTTCGAAAACCAAGGCGCGGCTTCCGGCTGGCTGCAGGAGCTTCCTGCACTCAGGCAGGATGTTCAGCTTCCAAAGAACGTTCGAAAACCGGAACACTTACTTCTGGGTTTTCAGCATCCGGGAGCCAAAAAGTACGAGTACCAAGGCGTTCGAGAACCAAAGTATGACTGTAATAAGCTTGATGGACCCACAGTACGATTTCTATACAAGGGCTCCTCTGGAGTAGCTGAGTCAGTAGAGCATGAGATTCTTCATCTCAGGGTCATGGTTCTGAGCCTTACATTGGGGAAAAGATTCCTGCATTGCAGGGGGCTGGACTAGATAACAATTGTGGTCTCTTTCAGCTCCATGATTTCATGATTCTGAGACCTGTTTCTTGAGCATCCCTCCTGAACAAACACATATGCACAAAGCATATGCGGAGGATAGATTATGTCTAGCCAGACTTTTAGAAGACATCTGAAGGCAGCCCTGTTTAGGGAAGCTTTTAATGTTTGATGCATTACTGTGTTTTAATATTTTGTTGGAAGCCGCCCAGAGTGGCTGGGGAAGCCCAGCCAGATGGTCAGGGTATAAATAATAAATTATTATTAGTATTAGTATTATTAAGCATTTGTTTGCAGGGTGTTCATCTTGATTTGATTGTAGAGGGTTCACACATCTTCCTGTTAATTATTCTCGCTTCTCAAAGTTTCTGGGTCTTTTATAAGTGGGTTTGTCGTGCTAGCGGACTGGGCCCTTTAATCCACTTTAATTGTGAAAAGTATGCACTTCAATCTCTCCTGCAAGATACCGGCTGTTATGTAATGAGTTGAATAGGATCCAAAATGCAGCAGTATGATTGGTCCTAGAACAATAGGATTCAGAATGCAGTAGTCTGGTTCTAGAACAATAGGATTCAGAATGCAGTAGTCTGATTGGTCCTAGAACAATTCAGTAGTATGATTGGTCTGCAGGAGCCACCCAATCCAGCTCCAGATGGAAGTGAATCCACGATTGGCCTACAGGAGAATTCCGAAATTAGCCAATCACGTGCAGCCCATTTTGTAAATATTGTATATAAAGCAGATACTTTGGGAAAACTTTCATTCCTCCTCACCACTATGAGCTGAATAAAGAGCATGAAATCCACTCTTGACTCTGAGTATATTTCACCGGCAGTCTTGAGAAATCTCTCAGGAACTTCGCTTTATCCGCCCCTCTTTAGTGACTCCCTTTCATGCAACTTCCTTTCCCTTTGCTTGATGTTTCATGAATGGAAACATTATATACATAACTGAAGCTGAGGCAAAGATTCACCCTTGTTACTCTTTTTTTCTTTTTCCCCCTACTGGACCAAAGAAGCCTGGAGAGAAAAGGCGGTGGCAGGTGGTGCAGTTTTAGCTTTGTGTCCATGGAGAAAGTGCATAGACGCATGATAACTCGGAGCATCTCGGAAAGACCTCTGGCTCAACAGCAGGAGTTTCTACTCCAATTCTGTGGGTAGCAAGCACTGGGAAGAGATCCAGTTGGGCTGCCAATGGAAGATCAGCTTTTGAAGGATTATAGACAGGTGCAAAAATCTATCATTACTGAAATTGCGGTGCACATTAGGCCACATCAAACCATCTAGATATGCTGGTTTCCCTACCACTTAAAAACATTGTGCTGCATATTTGAGGAGCGGGGTTTGAATGCATTCCCTCTCCTCTCCATGTGTTCGCCACTGCCGCCTTTTATGTTTTTTCATATAAGGGCTTTAGAAAGCAAATCTTACTTTGTGAGATATGATTATTAAGCGCTACTTGCCATGCATGCAGCATTGATTATGAGAAGAAAATAGGAAGTAGCTGGTGTGGTGGAGCGGAAGAGACAGAAACAACAATGTTTCCAGTTGTTTTCCATTTCTAGTGTTCAGCTGTGCCTGCCATTGCTTACATAGGCAAAATGGCACCAACCCACACGCGAGAGGGAAGTGTCAGCAGACTTGGGGGAAACCACGAGGTTTGCAGAATCACAGAATCACAGAATCATAGAGTTGGAAGAGACCACAAGGGCCATCGAGTCCAACCCCCTGCCAAGCAGGAAACACCAGTTTGCAGAAGTATTTAAAAATAAAAAACCTTTAAGGAAAATTGAAAAGCGGGTGGAGGCTCCAGAACAGTCGAATATGGGTTGAGTGTATTCAGTGGACATGAAATGGCAACTGAGTGTAGGGAGAGGGGAAACAGAAAACTCTGGGGAAGTGGAATGGAACGGAATGGCTGGAATCTTGGAGTAGCAGCGCTCCCACGCTGCAACATTTTGTTGCAGGTCACACTTGTGTTACGTTGTCGTCGTTGTCTTTGGCAATCACTCGTAGCCGAGTAAGATTGCCTTCCATAAACACGGTTTTAACAATGCGTCCGTAAGTGACTGTGGAGGCCAATTCTGGATCCACACGTCCTTCCACAGTGGGGACATTGGTTCCTGGGTGGGAGTTGATCACGGTGTGGATTTGCCAAGTGTGCCTTCCTCATAGCACGTTTCTCCCTTTCGTCCTGAGTTCGAGTGTCTTCAAAGCCCATGACACCTTTGATAAAGGTTGTTCTCCAACTGGCTCACCGGCCAGTGTTTCCCAGTTGTCGGTGTTTATACTACATTTTTAAAGATTCGCCTTGACAGAGTCTTTAAACCTCTTTTGTTGACCACCAGCATTACGCTTTCCATTTTTAAGTTCGGAATAGAGTAGTTGCCTTGGAAGACGATAATCAGGCATCCGCACAACATGACCAGTCCAACAAAGTTGATGTTGAAGAATCATTGCTTCAACACTGGTGATCTTTGCTTCTTCCAGTACACTGGTATTAGTTTGCCTGTCTTCCCAAGTAATGTGTAAAAATTTTCATAGACACTGTTGATAGAATCTTTCGAGGAGTTGGAGATGGCGTTTGTAAGTGGTCCATTTTTCACAAGCCTACAGTAAGGTTGGTAGTACAAAAGCTTTGTAAACAAGCATTTTGGTTTCCCTGCGAATGTCCCGGTTCTCAAACACTCTGAACTTCAATTGGGAGAAAGCCACACTCACAGAGCTCAGGCGATGCTGGATTTCGGCATTGTGTTCCGTACACAGTAATTGAGAGTAGCTACAGAGTGTGATATTGGTGTGTCTGACACTCTTGTCTTTTCTTGCATTTGAGATTCCTGGCTGTGGCTCAGCACTTACAGTGTGGACCTATAACTAGAAGCAGGGCGGATAAGACTTGATTTAAATCAAGTAAGACTTGATTTAAATCTTTTTGTTTTACAGTAAGACTCATTCCTGCTGGTATAATCTTAATATTTACAACCAGATGAAGGTTTCATTTTTGGAATAATAAATTTTCAGAGTAGTTTTTACAGTTATATCAAAAATTACTGATTTGGTTATACTAATAGAAATACAAAGACAGGTAATTATGAAATTATTGTTTATATTTGGACAACTTTTCTGCTGTACTTTATTGGAAGGAGAAAAATAATAATTTCCTTAATAACAATTTAAACAATTTAACTAAAACAATAACATTACAGCATATGTATCCATGTTTGTTAACTGATGTGGTTAAACAATTTTCTTTTTTTAAAAAAAAAAACTTAGACTGGGTTTTAGCACACATGAAAAACTTAAAACAAATCCTTATTTCCTGATTGTAGCCCTTAAACCAGGGGTCAGCAACCTTTTTCAGCCATGGGCTGGTCCACCGCCCCCAGAGCATGTGGTGGGCTGGACTATATTGGGGGGGGGGGGAATGAACAAATTCCTATGCTCTGCAAATAACCCAGAGATGCACTTTAAATAAAAGCACACATTCTACTCATGTAAAAACACCAGGCAGGCCCCACAAATATCCCAGAGATGCATTTTAAATAAAAGGACACCTTCTACTCATGTAAAAACACGCTGATTCCCAGATCATCCACAGGCCGGATTGAGAAGGCGATTGGGCCGCATCCGGCCCCCGGGCCTTAGGTTGCCTACCCCTGCCTTAGACTATAATGTAACATAAATAGAAAACTATCTTTAGAAAGATTTTTCGTCTGAAAGCATTTTATTTTAAAAAGCCGATTTAAAGCAAACCATTGATTTTTATCCCCCTTGACCAGAAGCATGCACAGGTTATTGTTGCATGTTGTAAAAGACAAGAAGTGGTCTTATTCATCTTGCAAAACTCAATAATAAAGAAGAAGATGTATGCATGGGAAATATTGGCCCAGGCAGACTGACCTTACGCTAGAGACGCATTCCCCTATGCAGTCGTTCCAAGATATTGTGTAATCCCCAAAGCCAGCCAGCTGGTCTAGAGAGAGGCTGGACTTCAAGGAATGTCAAGGCTAACTGGTGCTGAAAGATGAATCAGATAGGAGAAATACATTGGGGGGGGCAGGGCTGGCAAAGAAGCTGATCTCCTGCTGGAAAGCCAAGGATGCGATGTGCTTGGCCTGCTGGAAGCTCAAAGGAGATTTGTTCATTGGGAATACACACAGAGAGAAAAGAAACACATGCTGCTAATTTTTATTTTTATTTTCAAAAAAAATTATTGGTTTTCCAGATTTATAACAAACATAAAAAAAGAAAAACATTACAATATAAAAAACAAACAAACAAGCAAACATTTATCCTAACTGTTATAATTCCACTTTTGTTATCATTGTTAGATGACTTCCTCAAATCCCCCTAGCTGAATTTCCATATAACTCATTGTAGCAGTTTTCCAATACAGTGGTACCTCAGGTTACATACGCTTCAGGTTACATACGCTTCAGGTTACAGACTCCGCTAACCCAGAAATAGTGCTTCAGGTTAAGAACTTTGCTTCAGGATGAGAACAGAAATCGTGCTCCGGCGGCGCGGCAGCAGCAGGCCCCATTAGCTAAAGTGGTGCTTCAGGTTAAGAACAGTTTCAGGTTAAGTACGGACCTCCGGAATGAATTAAGTACTTAACCTGAGGTACCACTGTACTAGTTTCAAATAAAATTAACTTAATCAGTTAACATCTCTCTTTCTTATCATATTCATCTATCCATAATGTTATGCAATTTAACATATTTAACTCCTAAGCCAATTTGGTACTCACAAATAGTAGTACTTATATTATCTTTGGCACGCGGGTGGCGCTGTGGGTTAAACCACAGAGCCTAGGACTTGCCGAGCAGAAGGTCAGCGGTTCGAATCCCTGCGATGGGGTTAGCTCCCGTTGCTCAATACCAGCTCCTGCCCACCTAGCAGTTTGAAAGCACGTCAAAGTGCAAGTAGATAAATAGGTACCGCTCCAGCAGGAAGGTAAATGGCGTTTCTGTGCGCTGCTCTGGTTCGCCAGAAGCGGCTTAGTCATGCTGGCCACACGACCTGGAAGCTGTACACCGGCTCCCTCGGCCAAGAAAGCGAGATGAGTGCCGCAACCCCAGAGTCGGCCACGACTGGACCTAATGGTCAGGGGTCCCTTTACCTTTACCTTTTATATTATCTTAGAATATTTAACTAAATAATCCTCAAATTTCTTCCATTCTTCTTGGCATTCCTCCTCTTTCTGTTCGTGGATTCTTCCGGTAAGGTCGGCCAGCTCCAAAAAATCCATCATCTTCATCTGCCATTCCTCCACACATGCTGCTAATTATTAATCAATCAATTAATTAGTTAATTATTAATTATTAATTGAAGCCCACCACCACCATTTGAAAGCAGTTCTTCCAGACGTTTTCCTTGCCTGTGTGCAAGCCATTTGGGGGCAGAGTCATAGTTCAGTTGCAGAGCACAGAAGAATCTCTTGTAAGTGGGGAGGGAGAGACCCCATAGCATCCTAAAGACTTAACCAAACAAACCCCTGTGTGGCGAAGAGAACGTCAGCAATGTCTAGGCAACACGATGACCATGTACATACGCAACAGACAATCTTTATAGAATACCTTCAAACCATAACAAGTCCAAAATGAAATCTTTAGCCTCAGAGTCTCTGAAAACCTTTAAATGAAGCGAGGTACCAGACTTCGTACGATGAAAGACAAGCTGTGAAGCTTTGTGTATTCAGCAAATATGATGTCCAACACTGAACAGTGATTCCGGATACTGACTACTGTTTCGTGGAATTCTTCGTCGGTGTGGTGGGAGGATATAGAATTGCTTCATAAACCCATCTTATTTCGAACAAATGTATGTAAATGAAAAGATCAAACGCTGTGGAACAGTGCTCATGTAATAATGTAGTCACTGATAAGAAAGACACTGGAAAACGAAAAGAAACAACCGCTAGCAGTGCTTGAACGCAATTGCTTTATAACATGGTCATGGGCCATCCGAAAAGTATAAAGCAAAAGTATAACAGCATGCATCATTCCCAAAATATAATTATAAACGAGCCTCTTACATATGTCTTGGTGATGAGTATGTCTTGGTGATTAATGCCTCTCTGTGTAAACAAAAAACGATGAGTTTCAATGTTTCTTTGATTGTCCTTGAGTCTTCCTCCCCCATTTCCCATCCTCTCCTGCCGCACCAATAAGGCGCACGACACTCTTTGAGACCCAGGGTTCTAGACAGAAGGGCTGCTCAGCAGGATTCAAATGTGGACCTTACAGAATCATGGCTTTGTTGAGTAGGAAGGGGCCAGGGGGTCATTTAACCCAACTCTCTATAACGCAGGAATCTCAACTACAGCATCTGTGATAGATGGCCAGTCAACCTGCTTGAGAAGCACGTGTTTTTTGCCACGAGGACCAGTTGCTTCGGAACAACAGCCGGTGAATTCTGTTGCGTGTCGAGGTCCCCAGGGCCACCCCAATAACTCACACATCACACAGAATTTTTTGTTTAAGATTTTTGGCATAATTTTGGCCACAACTTTATTAAAATACAAATTTGTGAGTGGTTGCTTAGGCATTGGTTGCGACTATCTGCCCCCACCTTGGGGGACAGACTGACATTCCGCACGATGCGGAAGTCAGAATAGGGGAATACACTTGGGGGTAGCGACGGAGCAGGGAACCTGCCCTCACCCCAAATGCAACCAGGAGCTCATTGCTATGGCCCGAGCCCCCTTGACAGAGTGGACAAGCAATAGTTAGCCCCCAATTCCTTTAAGAGAATCCCTTGCAGCAGCATTAGAGGGGCAGGCACAGCCAATCCATGCCCCTCAACCAACCAAACCATAAACCAATGCCTAACCGCAACCTTATAAGTTGTGATGATTTGCTACGCAGTAGGCAAAAACCAAATGGCCCCAGCCAATCAGCCAGATGGACAAAATTCCTACCGGGCCCCTGCCCCAAGAGCAGACGACCCCATGACAGGCATAGCAAGGTCAAAGCGAACAACCCTAATTCTAGGGAGGGGGGACGGGCAATCCGATGCATGGGCGAAAAGAGGAAGCCCTAGCCTCATGCAAGGAGTTTTAGCATTTCTGGCTGTCAATCAACAAATGGCAAAATTAACTTCTTCCCAACAACAAGAGAAGCCCCAATTGCATCAGTGGCCAACGATCAATTAGCCCGCCCCCAACTTTGGAGTGTCCTGGCGGCCCGCACCGCAACACGTGCTCTCCATGAAGGAGAACACACTTTGTCCTTGTGTTGATCACTGTAGGAAATGGGATCCTAGATTACATCAGCCTTTGTTCTGATCCTAGTAGGGCTTTTCTTAATTTCTTGGTGCTGTGCTAGAGCCATAAGAAAAAAATCAGCAAAATGTTGCACCACCTCCATGTTGCCTTTTATCAACAGAAAATATTTTTTCCACCCAAGTTGCACCAATGCTCTTGATGATTATTATTTTTTAATAATTTTTTATTAGTTTTCCATTTACTAATATATGTTCACATCAATAATGTCCACTTTACATCTCTGGCTCTATAGAGCCCATCAACTCCCCCCCACACACACACACCTCATAGCTTTCAAAATTAACCTTTATGTTGTTGCATGTTGTTGTACTTTTTCCAATTCTAGATCACTCATTACAAAAAATATTGAGATTTAAATTAAAATGAACAGGGAGAAAGTTCATCATTACAAGTCTTCAAACAACCCTGCTAGTGATGTTAATTGCTTGCAGTAATCTTTCAAATGTTGAATAAATTCACTCCAGTCCTTGTAAAATACTTGATCTCGCTGGTTTTGGATTCTTCCTGTCAGCTTCGCCAGTTCCGCAAAGTCCATCCTTTTCATCTGCCACTCTTCTTTCATCGGTACTTCAATGCTCTTGATTAAAGCATCATTTGATTTTCTATCATTTCATTTTTTGGGACAAGGGCAACTGAACCAGTAATGTGGCGGATTCTCTGAGACTCTTCCTCAAACTCAATAAATGAGATGAAGATGTCCCGATTTCCATTATTGCTTGCAAAATGCATTGAGGCAGTCTTAATAAAATTAATGCTTTTCTCACTTAAAAAAACCCAACAACTCTTGCCAGATCTTTCTTAGGGAGATCTATCTGTGTATGTCAACACCCCCTGACTTGTACTCTTGCTCCACCCACTTTTGCATGTGGTCCCACCCACCACTGGCATGTGGTCCCCAGAAGGCTATCCAAGAGCAAATGTGGCCCTCAGACCAAAACAGGGGCCCCATCCCTGTGCCTAAGCCATGCAGTGGCTATGTTGAACTCTTCCTTTGGTTTCCATTTGGAATGTGAGGGATCTGATCAGATCTCCCGGCTCAACCCTGTGACAGGGACAACTCATGACCCTCCGAGTTGGCTGCATTCTGCCTGCCATTCTTGGTCCCCCAGGAGCTCAGTTAAGCAGTTTTGTTAGCTGTCTGCCTGGGCTCTGCAAAAACGGGGGGGGGGGGCGTTGACCACTGCCACCAGCAAATTGTTGTTGTTGTTGTTTAGTCGTTTAGTCGTGTCCGACTCTTAGTGACCCCCTGGACCAGAGCACACCAGGCACTCATGTCTTCCACTGCCTCCCGCAGTTTGGTCAAACTCATGCCGGTAGCTTCGAGAACACAGTCCAACCATCTCATCCTCTGTCGTCCCCTTCTCCTTGTGCCCTCCATCTTTCCCAACATCAGGATCTTTTCCAGAGAGTTTACAGCATTGGACTTTCCTTTCGCTTCCAGGCATATCCACAACTGAGCAACCTTCTGGCTTTGGCCCAGCCACTTCATCAGCTCTGAATCTACTTGTCCTCCACTCTTCCTCAATAGCATGTTGGACGCCTTCCAACCTGAGGGTCTCATCTTCCAGCGTCTTAACTTTTATATGCCTGTTGTCTTTGTCCATGGAGTTTTCTTGGCAGGGATACTGGAGTGGCTTGCCAGTTCCTGCTCCAGGTGGATCACGTTTGGTCAAAACTCTCCACTATGACCTGTCCATCTTGGGTGGCCCTGCACGGCATAGCTCATAGCTTCTCTGAGTTATTCAAGCCCCTTCACCATGGCAAGGCAGTGATCCATGAAGGGGCCACCAGCAAATAGGCTCCATTATATCGCTATTGGGATTTCCTGCCTGCCGTACCCCACAGTCAAGAGGCAGGTTGGTTTTCACAGTAGGTTCCAGCGGTTACGTTTGGAATTTTGTAAGCCTGCATTTTACCACTGCATTATCACTATGGCTGCACTGTTCGCATTGCCAAGCACCAGAATTGTCCTTAATGCTATTTAATTAATTACTTAGTTAATTCGTTAATAAAATTTATGCACCACTTGATTGTAAGTTTTAAAAACCTGTCAAAACTGTTTACGAAGCATAAAGCAATAAAACGATCAATAAAAAAACCACCGTTTGAAACGTTCAGAAGATAAAATCAGCAATAAACTAAAAGCAGATTAAAACATACATCAGTATTCTGCAAGCTGGAAGGTGTGCAGAGGAGGGCGACCAAGGTGTTAAAAGGGTCTGGAAACCAAGCCTGATGAGGAACGGTTGAAGGAGCTGAGTAGGTTTAGCCTGGAAAAGAAGAGACTGAGGGGAGATACAAGAGCCATTTTCAAATATCTGAAGGGCTGTCCCATGGAAGATGGAACAAGCTTGTTTTTTCCTGCTCCAGAGGGTAGGACTTGAACCAATGGCTTCAAGTTACCAACTAAACATCAGGAAGAACTTTCTGACAGTAAGAGTTGTTCGACAGTGGGATGGACTCCCTCAGAAAGCAGTGGACTCTCCTTGCTTGGAGGTTTTTAAGTAGAGGTTGGGTGACCTTTTGTCATGGATGCTTTAGCTGAGATTCCAAGAAAAAAGCACACCAGTAGTCAGTTGTAACAAAAACTAATCCTTTCAAAAGTATGTATTCTGACAAGGATTACAAACTCAAATAGAGATTACAAATATTTATGAGTTTGAGTTTGTATTTTCTGCTAGAGTTTGTAATCCTTATTGGAGTTTGTTACAACTGACTGTTGATTTGCAAGTAGGGACTATGCCCATTATTGAAACTTACGTTGACCTGAGTTCTTGGTGTGCTTTTTTCTTGGTATATTTAATAACAAGAACTCCAACTTATTTAACGTTAGCTGAGATTCCTGCATTAAAGGGGTTGGACTAAATGACCCTTGGAGTCCCTTCCAACTCTACAATTCTGTGATTCTACATGTCTGGGGAGGCTTGTCTAAACAAAAATGCTTTTAGCAGGCACCAAAAAGAGGAGAAGTGAAGGCACCTGCTGATAGGCTTGCCATATTTTGATGAGCAAAAGAGAAGACCATAGACTCTCATTTAAATACCCCTACTATTGTCAGGAGCAAAACATACACCGTCATGTGATAGACAACAATCCCATGACTGCAATCATGGAGCAGGAATTCTAACAACTATATGTAGGCTATAGGAGCTGTGATATATTGCTGAGGAGGGCAGGAGAAGAGAAGAGGAAAGCAAGTCTACAACCAGAAAGTAATGTCTCATCCAGAAAGTATAGCCAGAGACATTTTGGCAATTTTTTAAAAAATCCACCTGGACAGAAATTACACCCCTGAAAAAGAGGGTGTGTCCTGGAAAAAGAGGACACATGGCAACCCTACAAATAGGGAGTTCCAAACTGCAAATGCTGCCACACTACAGATATTATGTGGAACTTGGAGCAGTGCCAGTTCCGGCAGTTGAAGCAGTTCAGTGGGCACAAATGGGATAAAGCAGTCTCGCAGGTAAACTGGTCTCCTGCTGTTAAGGGCTTTATGTACAGTGGTACCTCGGTTTTCGAACATCTCTGAAGCTGAACGTTTCTGTTTTCGAAAGCTGAAGACTCAGAAGTAAATGCTTCCGTTTTTGAACGTGCCTTGGAAGTCGAACGGCTTCCACTGAGTGTTTTTCTTTTCTTTTCAATTTTCTCCATTGCATTTTTTTGTTTTTATTCAAAATTAAAACAAAACATATTATCCAGAAACATATCATTCTTATCCCCCCCCCCATTTTTCCTCCCTCCCCCCATCCTCCCACACACACACAAACACCGGCTTCCCTCAGTTCCAGTCTCTAAAAATGCTGTTTTCTGCATGTTACAAAGTTGTATAGATCCTCAAACTATTTAGCTGATTATTATCAATAAAAAGTTTGTGAATGTTTATTCAAAACCTGCCAAGGAGTCCAGTTCGCTTTGTTGCATCTTCAAATACTTTGTAAAGGGTTCCCATTCATCTTTAAAGTCACAGTTATCCTTGTCCCATAGCTTATATGTCAGTTCTGCCAGTTCTGCATAGTCCATCAATTTTTCTTGCCATGATTCTTTAGTTGGGGTTTCTTCAGTCTTCCATCCTTGTGCTATTAGAACTCTTGCGGCTGTTGTTGCATACATGAAGATGTTTTTCAGCTTTTTTGGCAGATCTTTCCCTACAATCCCTAACAAAAATGCTTCATGTTTTTTAACAAATGTTAAATGGAACGTTTTCTTCAATTCGTTGTATATCATTTCCCAAAATTTTTAAATTACATTACAATCCCACCACATATGATAAAATTTATCTTATATCATCTCCGCCCTTTGCTCCTCAGTTTTTGAACATTTCGGAAGTCGAACAGACTTCCAGAACGGATTACGTTCGGAAACCGAGGTACCACTGTACCTTGAAAGCCAAGGTACCACATTTTGAACTTTGCCCTGTAGCAAATTGGTAACCAGTGCCAATCTCTGAGCCCAGGTGTTGTATGCCGACAAGACCTCACTCCTGTCAGCAGTCATGCTGCAGCATACTGTACTAACCGCAAACAAAGCTACACTTACAGGAATCGATAATCCTGCCCTGCGCCCAAAGCATGCTCCATCCTGGATGCGCAGTCTCAGGCAAGCATCTCTCACCTGGTGCAGCGCTGTCTTGCAGCAGCTCTTGACCACAACTTCCATCAGCCCCCCAGCCAGCACAGCTGGGAGTTGTGGTCCAAAAGAGGGCACCAGGTTGGATTGAAAATAAGTGGCATTAGCAACAAAGTTAACAAGAATATGCAAAGTTGAATTGATAATGGATGAAAATATAGAGTTATAATATGCTAAGATACAGAGTTAAGATAAACGAAAGAGGGTAAGGATTTGCTGATTTGATTATTTAAATGGGAATACAAAAAGGGGAGGTGTGAGGAGGCCAAGGAAATAAGATAATGAGTTTAAAGTGACAAAAAATGGATTTGTTTTTAATTCTTTTTTAGCTATTTGTCTTCTGTGTTTTGTATTTTTATTCTTCTTTTTTCTTTTTCATGTATATTTTCTATGGGGTTTTTTTGTATCTTTTTCTTTTTATATGACCTTTTTTCATTTTGTAAATTTATGTTTTTGTAAAACTTCAATAAATATCTTCAAAAGAGGGCACCAGGTTGGGAGAAGGCTGACTCCAGGTAGCACCTGGGCCCTTGTGTCCTCTCGATTTGATTTTCTCTCCACTAAGGGCTTTTTAAAAAAATTATTTAATCATTTTTTCGATACAAACAACAACCGCAAAAGACACATACAACAAAAACCATAATAACAATAATAATTTGACAATTCAGATTTGAATACACTGATATACCTATGACTACACCTTTTAAACAATTTTTTCCCACCTCTCTCTCCTCCCCCCACTTCCCCCCGCTATCTGCCTTATCGCTTAAATATTCATTCCAGATTTATCCATTCTTAATTTGCGTCGACATGCCATTCATTCGTTTGTAGCTAATCTGTCCATATTATCAATCCATGTGCTCAATGGAATCTTTTTGCGGCTCTTCCAATTCACCAAAACAAGTTTTTTTTGCTTCTAATATAATATAAGGGCTTTGTTGACAAAGAGGGAAGGGTTTTTCTTTGTCTTGCTTTTACTCTTTTCTTCCCCGTGGGTGTTTTCACAAGCCAAACTTAAAGCCCTTTTTGCCTCCCTGCGCAGCACTTTCGAGTGACACTAATGTGGCGTATCTTGCACTAGAGAGTGACTCCTCACTCAGTCAAGAGCTGCACTCTAAGATCGGTTTTTCGAATTCATGTTTAATGCTTGACATGGTGTTTCAGTCACCTGTGAATAGATGCAATCACGAACAGGTGCATTAGCGGTGCCTCTGGATTTTTGGAACGGAGGCATCTGGGCTCCTGCCCCAGGGTGGGGCTGGCATGTCTCTTGACAGCTTCAGCTCAAGTAGGGTGATTCATTTGGGTGGGGGGGACAAGAAAGGGCTGAAGTGACGGAGCTGCGTGAGCTTTTGACTGACTGCGGGGGGAATTGTCCATGTCCTATTTTATTGCTTTCCTGTCACGACGGCTGAAATAATAGACTTTTCAAAGCATCTTTTAAAGTTCATATGTGAGGCGGAATTGAAACGCAGTGTTCAAAAACGATAATTGTCAGTTTTGGTATATTTAAAAAAATGGAAGTGGGAAAGGAAGGGCTTTTTCTTTATTTATTTTTACATATGTCCTGGGAGCATAAATGTCTTCTTGTAGCCCCGTCTGCCCTTTGACGGCAGTGGGAATTAGATGCCAGAAAACCTTCAGGTTTCCCTGGCATTATCAGAAAGGTGTGTGAAATCCCAAAAACAAAGCGGATATCTCCAGCTTGCTGTTTAAACTGTGCTCTATTTAAGTTACCTTTGCCTCCCAGGGGTTTCTCCCCCCCCCCTTACTCCTTTTCTATCTCTTGCCTCTTGCATGCAAGGACCCGCCGGCTTCCAATAATTAGGGGTGAAATTTTCTGGCAGTCTCGAGGCTGAGCATGGATTTGTGTTTGGGGGGGGTGTTTCCCCGCCCCCCTTGCTCCTTAATCTCAGTGACATGCAATTTCTCTCTCCCTGATTCCCCTAAAAATATGAGAGATTCTCGCACTGGCAGATACATAATATTATACCGTACAGCTTCCAGGTTTCCTAAAGTGACCATACACAGATAAACACGACACCTGTAACTTGATTAAAAATACATATTTTTATGGTCGGCGAATTTTCAGCTCTTTCATTTGCTCATTGAGTTCAGCATTCTGATTTTGTAATGGCCAGCAAAGGCATATGGGAAACCCATAAGAAGGTTTCTAGCACAGGAACCCTTTCACCTCCTGTGGTTTCCAGCAACTGGTGTCAGAAGTCTTACCATCTCCAACTGTGGAGGTAGAACATTGATATCGTGAATTAGTAGCTGTCAATAGCACTTTTCTCCATAGATTTTCCAGTCATCTTTTAAAGTCATCCAACTTGGTGGCTATCTCTGTCTCCCATTGGAGCAAGTCCCATAGTTGCATGGTTAGCTACCGTATAGAACAGGAATGTCCAACAGGTAGATCATGATCTACTGGTAGATCGTGGGGTGTTCCTGGTAGATCCTTTTCGATCTCTGGTCCCTCAGAGATCTCCTACCCCAAAAATAAAGAATAAAAAAAGCATAAAAAAGCTCAACAACTTGTTGTTATCGTTTAGTCGTGTCCGACTCTTTGTGAGCCTGGCTTCCTGCAAAAAGTTGAACTTTGCCTTTCCCAAAAAAAGCTCAGCAACTTTTGATTCCTAGCAAAAAAGTGGGCTGTCAGATTAAGTTCCACTGTCGGATGGTGGACTCAGGGCCCTAAGCTGTGTTTTATATAATCAACCTTTGATTATGTTCTGTCTATAATGCTCATTCAGTCTCATTCATTCATTTGCTCCCTAAAAAACAGCTCAACCACTTTGGCTTCCCAAAGAAACTTTCCCAACAACTTTGATCCATCCGATGACAATGGGTGGATCATGGCCAGTTTTTTTATACTGTGAGTACAGTGGTACCTCGGGTTAAGTACTTAATTCGTTCCGGAGGTCCGTTCTTAACCTGAAACTGTTCTTAACCTGAAGCACCACTTTAGCTAAAGGGGCCTCCTGCTGCTGCTGCACCGCCGGAGCACGATTTCTGTTCTCATCCTGAAGCAAAGTTCTTAACTTGAAGCACTATTTCTGGGTTAGCGGAGTCTGTAACCTGAAGCGTATGTAACCCAAGGTACCACTTTAGATCGCAGTCTCTTGGGAGTTGGACGTCCCTGGTATAGAATATACAGATTTGATTCCGCACCCCCTTTTTTAGTTGGGGGTTAATCAGTGGACCAATGATTCCTATCTGAGGGGGAGAATCATGGAATCATAGAAGTGGAGGGGACTCTAAATGCCATCTAGTCCAACCCCAAATTTAGTGCTTGTGCATCCTCAGCTGATGGCTGTCCAACCTCTCTAAACACCTGCAGCAAGTGAGAGCCCGCTATAGCAGTTGGTTCCCTTGTCATCCTGTCCTTACGGTTGAGAAATGACTCCTGCGACTTTTCCAAATGACCTGCATAATGAGCATTCATCCGGATTTGCTTGCACAAAGCTTTTGTGGAAGTTAGATTGGACCCATTATTTACGGAGCGTCCCTTCTCATTTGTTTGTGGGGAGGTTATACAGCGATGAGCATTAATCCTGCACTTATCCTTATCTGCTTACGAGGTGCGTACACTGTCTTTCTTCCTGCTAATCATTTGTTCATTCCTCAGTGTTCAATGTGTCGTGTCCCCATGGCTTTCTAAACCGCAAAATGTATGCCCCTTGTTTTCAAGTGGATTTGTTGTGCGAGGATCGCAAAGTGCTTTAATCGTCTTTCGTTGCGGAAACTTAAATTTCCCAGGATGGGCTCGAATCCCTTCGCAAAATACAGACTTTCCAGAGGCGCCGCTACATATATTGTCAGCTGAAATCTTTCCTGCTGTAATTTGGGCAGTTGTGCAGCTAAACAGACCTACTAGTGCAAAGATTTTCACTTGTGCAATTCAACTTCTCTCTCTCTCGCCTTACATGCCCCCTCGCCAAATGTGCTCCAAAGGTTTTGGGGAAAACACAGTACAGATTTAAGTGGTGGGGGTGCTCATGGGGAGATTAGAGGGAGGGAAGTTCCTTTGAGGAGCCCAGTGTCCTTGCATGTGTGGGTCTGTGGCTCCCTTAATTCCATTATAGTGCAATCACAGCTTACATGGATTTTACTTACGTGATCACACCTGTGTGCGCTTGGCTGAATAATAAATTTTAAAATAAAACAGGGGTAGGAGAGCAAGAAACAGCTATCCAAAGTATGTGAGAATCTCCAGAGCCTCTTCAAGCCCTTTCCAGAGCCTGGTAGGCAAGCCAGAGGGTTTAAAAACACTCTCAGTGGCAGGGAACCCCAGCATGGTAATATACAAGAATAATAATATAATAATTTTATTATTTATACCCCGCCCATCTGGCTGGGTTTCCCCAGGCACTCTGGGCGGCCTCCAACAAAACACTAAAATACAATAACCTCATAAACATTAAAAGCTTCCCTAAACAGGGCTGCCTTCAGATGTCTTCTAAAAGTTTGGTAGTTATTTTTCTCTTTAACATCTGGTGGGAGGGCTTTCCACAGGGTGGGTGCCACTACCGAGAAGGCCCTCTGCCTGGTTCCCTGTAGCTTTGCTTCTCACAGTAAGGGAACCACCAGAAGGCACTCGGCGCTGGACCTCAGTGTTCGGGCAGAACGATATACAAAAATTTGGGGGTTGCTTTTACAGGGGACTGTAGGGATGCGGGTGGCACTGTGGGTTAAACCACAGAGCCTAGGACTTGCCAATCAGAAGGTCGGTGGTTCAAATCCCCGTGATGGGGTGAGCTCCCGTTGCTCGGTCCCTGCCCCTGCAGTTCGAAAGCACATCAGAGTGCAAGTAGATAAATAGGTACCGCTCTGGCGGGAAGGTAAATGGCATTTCCGTGCGCTGCTCTGGTTCGCCAGAAGCGGCTTAGTCATGCTGGCCACATGACCCGGAAAGCTGTACGCCGGCCCCCTTGGCCAGTAAAGCGAGATGAGCACCGCAACCCCAGAGTCGGCCACGACTGGACCTAATGGTCAGGGGTCCCTTTACCTTTACCTTTACAGGGGACTGGGAGTCCGCTAAGTCAAAGAAGAATGGATGGAGGCAGGAACCAGTAGATGAGAAGCAAAGAAGGCCTTTATTTTTCTGTTGCAACACAGTCTCCCCCCCAAAACACACACACACAACAAAGGCATTTAACAGCTTTTAAAGAGTTTAGAAATTGCCCAACCCCTTAGCCAAAAACCACCCAAAAGCATCGCACAAGCATCACAGAAAAAGGCAGCCCATAACAGAAATTTGAGAGTATGGCTTCTCTCCTGTTTGTCAAGACACCTGATAATGCTTTCTGATTGCATTATCCTGGCCAGTCTATGCCATTATTTTGAAACGGTAAATAACCTGGTTTCTGAAACCATTGTCAAAGATCTCCCCTATTCATACACAAAATGTGCTCTTTTGAGTGGATTTGAAGCATTTGTAAATGAAAAGAACTATTGAGAAAGGTGTTTTGTTCCCCAAGATTTCCTTCTGCAGAGAAAATATTTGGAGACATTAAAAGTCAAGGTTGCTCCCTATTGTTCTCCTGTACTATTTCAGATGCGATTTAGGTACTTAGCATGTGTGTTTACCTTGGGCCCCTATGAACATTCAGTTTATTTATGACACCTTGCAATTATTATAATGCTTTTTGTAGCCAAATGCCCTTGCAGGAGCGGAACTGTGGATCCCTTAATTCTATTACAGTGCGATCGCAACTTATGCCGATTTTGCTTATGCAGTCGCAGCTGCTTGTGCGTGGCTGGAAAAGAAATAAAAAAACAAAAGGGTGCAGGAGCGAGAAGCAACCGTCCAAAGGGGCCATCCGAGGTCTTGCTAGAGTCTCCAGAGCCCATACAAGCACTTCACAGAGCCCGGTAAGCAAGGTAAAGGTAAAGGGACCCCTGACCATTAGGTCCAGTTGCTGATGACTCTGGGTTACGACGCTCATCTCGCTTTATTGGCCGAGGGAGCCAGCGTACAGCTTCCAGGTTTTGTGCCAGCATGACTAAGCCGCTTCTGGCGAACCAGAGCAGCGCACAGAAACGCTGTTTGCCTTCCCTCCGGAGTGGTACCTATTTATCTACTTGCACTTTGACGTGCTTTCGAACTGCTAGGTTGGCAGGAGCAGGGACTAAGCAATGGGAGCTCACCCCGTCGCGGGGATTCGAACCGCTGACCTTCTGATCAGCAAGTCCTAGGCTCTGTGGTTTAACCCACAGCACCACCCATGTCCCCTGGTAAGCAAAGTGAAGGGTTAAAAAACTCTTTAAGCAGTGGGAAAACCCAGCGTGGAAAAAGCTTTTCAAGCTTCTCACCTTGTTTTCCAGGCTCTCTGGAGGTCGATAATAATAATAATAATAATAATAATAATAATAATAATAATAATAATAATAATAATTTATTTATACCCCGCCCATCTAGCTGGGCTTCCCCAGCCACTCTGGGCGGCTTCCAACAAAATATTAAAATACAGTAATGCATCAAACATTAAAAGCTTCCCTAAACAGGGCTGCCTTCAGATGTCGTCTAAAAGTCTGGTAGTTGTTGGTCTCTTTGACATCCATTGGGAGGGCGTTCCACAGGGCGGGTGCCACTACCGAGAAGGCTCTGGAAGGTCCTTGGAGTCTCTTGCAGGATCTCAAAGAGCTCCATCAGATCTTGCAGGAGACTCTCCGGCTGTCCAGAGAACAGATTCCCCAAACCCATTAAGCAAGGCAAAGGGTTTTAAAACTCCACCTTGCAGGGCTGGGGGCGAAGCCCACTTGGTGTGCCAGCTTCAGAAAGGTAGGGGCTGGGTTGCCATACGTCCTCTTTTTCCAGGACATGTCCTCTTTTTCACAGGTATGTAAAATGAGAGTCGTCCTAACGATCCATAGTTAAAAGGAGAAGTTGGCAAATGTGTCCTCTTTTTTTGCTTTCCAAAATATGGCAGCCCTTATGCGGAGGCAGTTCTGGGGTCATTCTGACTTTACATGAGATATAAGTTTAAAAAACTGCTCCTTTACCCTTATGGGGTACCCAAGAGCCCATACAGAGTCCTTTTGTAGGTTCTCTATCGGTAGGAGAAAATAACAGAGGCCAACCAGAGAATATTGAGAAGCAAAGCAGCTAGTAAGCCTGGTCTTTATTAACTGTTGCAACAGGGTGCTCTCCTCACACACAGGAACGGAGGAGGACCCAGAACCAAGGTGTGCCCGCTCTTATATAGACATTTTAAATTGCCCGCCCTGGAGTCCAAGACCACCCCCAGAAACATCATACCTACATCACAGAAAAGGCGGTCTACAACAGAAATCTGAGTGCGTTGTTTTTACCTTGTGCCAGGTTACCTGTTAATGGTCACTTGACTGGATTACCTGGGGAGCCTGGCCATTCTTTTGTAATAATAATACTTAATTCCTGAGCCAGGTCACAGGCTCACCCTATTCACACCTTAAATGTGCCCTTAAGGCAGGATTTGTGAGGACAGAGACAATGGGGAGGTTTTGACCTCGTGGAGAAATATTTGAGGTGACTGAAAGAGTCAAAATGGCTTTAGGACTTTTTTTGTGGGGTTTGGACATGTGGTTTATATATTTATATATGTGTTTGCTTGGTACATTTATGAACATTTATTATATACTGTATATATAAGACCTAAAAATTCTTATAACACATGCGATCCCCCGGAATGCAACCCCCATCTAAGTGTCGACTGCACTGTATTTGGTTATATCAAAAGTATGGTATTATAAAAGGATAAAGAGTTAATTCAGCATTTCTTGACAGAGGCACGAATGTCTGTTTGTAAGCATTGCAAGAAAATGAGGACAGTATTCATAAAGAACTGGATAATTAAAATCTGGGATATTGTGTGTATGGTAAAGCTTGTGGATAAAAGAGAAGCCAGGCAACGCAATCAATTCCTTCTAGAAAAAAATAGTTTCTTCATCATAAATTATTGGCGCAATAAGATTCAAGACAATGTAAATTCGTTCGTATTACTCAGAACGTTATGATCTCAATGCATACACACTTCTAATATCCAATTTGTCATCTGTTCCGGATATGATTATCCTTTTCTTCGTTACATTTTTGGGTATTTCTGTGTTTTGCAAGTTCTCAAATTTTAAATATATGTTAATAAATAAAATATTCAGATGGATTCCACCCATTGACTCTAATCTGGGGCAACAGGGAACAAGTGTTTGCCCTCTTCTACATGAAAAGCACTTTATGGAATCATGGACTTGCAGAGTTTGAAAAGGGACACCCAGGGTCATCCAGTCCAACCCACTGCAATGCAGGAATTTCAACTCAAGCATCCATGACAGGTGGCCATCCAACCTCTGCTTAAAATCCTCCAAGGAATAATAATAATTATTATTATTATTTATTTTTTATAGCCCACCCATCTGGCTGGGTTTCCCCAGCCACTTCCAACACAATATTAAAATACAGTAATGCATCAAACATTAAAAGCTTCCCTAAACAGGGCTGCCTTCGGATGTCTTCTAAAAGTCTGGTAGTTGTTGTTCTCTTTAACATCTGGTGGGAGGGCGTTCCACAGGGCAGGCGCCACTACCAAGAAGGCCCTCTGCCTGGTTCCCTGTATCTTGGCTTCTCGCAATGAGGGAACTGCGAGAAGGCCCTCGGCGGTGGACCTCAGTGTCCAGGCAGAATGATGGGGGTGGAGACGCTCCTTCAGATATACTGGACTGAGGCCGTTTAGGGCTTTAAAGGTCAGCACCAACACTTTGAACTGTGCTCGGAAACATACTGGAAGCCAATGTAGGTCTTTCAAGACTGGTGTTACGTGGTCTCGACGGCCGCTCCCAGTCACCAGTCTAGCTGCCGCATTCTGGATTAGTTGCAGTTTTCGGGTCACCCCCAAAGGTAGCCCCACGTGGAGCAAATTCCAGTATTCCAAGTGGGAGATAACCAGAGCATGCACCACTCTGGCGAGACAGTCTGCAGGCAGGGAGGGTCTCTGCCTGTGTACCAGATGGAGCTGGTAGACAGCTACCCTGGTCACAGAATTGACCTGCACCTCCATGGACAGCTGTGAGTCCAGAATGACTCCCAGGCTGCGCACCTGGTCCTTCAGGGGCACAGTTACCCCATTCAGGACCAGGGAGTCCTCCATACCTGCCCACCTCCTGTGCCCCCAAAACAGTACTTCTGTCTTGTTGGGATTCACCTCCTGAGGCAGTCTGTTCCACTGTTGAAGAGCTATTACCATCAGAAAGTTCTTCATAATGTTTAGTCAGAATCTCCTTTCTTGAATTCATTCATTTGGGTCTTTGGGAGCAGGAGAACTCACTCTATCAGTGACTCAAAGAGTGTTATGAATGGATAATAAACACCCAAAGCTTTGTGTGGTGCTTTAGGAAGGCGGACAACTTAGAAATCAACACAGTGATGGGGTTTGATCCTGCTGCATGAGGCTGGTGACCCAGACAGTGGCACTGGACAGCTGCCACTGTACAGCCACTGCTCCCTCCTCTCTTGCAAGCCCTCAATCCTGCAGCCTCGACACCCCATTCATGCTACTTCCTAGAGTGGGCTTTGCTCCAACCTCCCACATCAGTAATATCTGTTGGTTTTGCAGAGAGTGCATATTTCATATATTTCATACCGTTCAAAGTTCTGTATAGATTATATAAAGAGTTCATACTGACATCGCATTGTTGTACTTGGTCATCATGTTGCCTTGGATATTACTGATAATTGCTTGCAACACAGGGGTTTAATTGTTTGGTTACTTATTGTCCAACCTCCCACATGGCAGGGCCGGCCCTGAGAATACAACCTGCCCTTTTTGGCTGCAAAGCTGGCCTTGCCCTGCAGCGGAAGGTCTGCAGTGGGCAGTTGCCCTCCCCAGCAGTGGAGCAATCCGATCGGGCACCTGGGGTGGCGCGCGTGCCCTGCGCCCAGGGCCAGTGTACAATGTGTAATGGATTTCAGAGCATGGTACCCTTCCTCGCTTCCTCCTCTCCATCTGTCAACTGCTTATGGAGGGAAAGGATGCACAGGCCAGCCGCCCTACAGATTGGGGTTGAGGCAGTCGGTGGACCATTTGGGCAGTGTGGAGCCTGCGGGCGCCCAAACCACCATGACACTCCCAGGAGAGACGTGTGGCTCGGGCGCGCTGCAGGCCCCGTGGTGAGTGCCGCCCTGCATTTTGTCACACACCCCCAGTGGTGACACACGGGGCGACCCGCCCCCACCGCACCCCCTTCCTCTGCCCCTGCCCCTCCCCGCCTCCTTGTTCGATGGCTCTGTACAAGCATGTCCACAACTAGAAGCATGATGAGAGGAGTTTGAGACCCTGCCGTAGAGAAGGGCTTTCTATAGGGAAGAAAGGGGATATCTTCGCAAGCTAAGGACGCCATTACCCAGTGGGTATTGTTTGGGTGTCCAGTATGAAATTCTGCTATTGCATTCTCATTGTTTCTGTTAAGTTGATTTCCTTGCCATTGTTGAGGAAGCTGCCGTGGCCGCCTGTGTGTCTATTCACAATTCTAATAAGATAATTAAAATGGTGTGGAAAGATTGCGAAGAAGCGAGCCCTCTGCTATTGGAGATGGGGCTTGTGTGCGTGCTCCGAGTCCAGAGTCTCCGAGATCCGTTATCTCCCCATAGATTTCCTGCTACAAATCAAACCCAACCAGAGCATTCCAGCTCTTGCCTGAGGAGCGTCCATCTTCCCCAACACCCTCCAGGCTTTGCATATTCCTCCATCTCCACCCCCCCCCGCCCGCCCCCAGCTCTGTGCATCCTTTCCCTCCATAAGCAGTTGACAGATGGAGAGGAGGAAGCGAGGAAGGGTAGCATGCTCTGAAATCCATTACGCATTGTACACTCTGCCTTGCCTACACACTTGCGCTGCCTGGAGTGATTGATGCATTCAGCAGGATCCGTACCTCTCCCGGGGAGTCCTTCCTCCAAATAAGTTTTAACAGGGGCTTGTGGGGAGGGGGGGGAGATGAACACCACTATTTTACCACTTCCTTTTTGGATTATTTGGAATAAGGATGGACCACCCACCCACCCCTCTTGCTTTGCAGTTTATTTGTTTTACGCAGATGTTATTGAATTAAATTGCCGCTCTTGTTGCAAGTGGGTGATGGGGGGGGGCAAACGACCCTCTTGGTGAACTTCTGTAGGCGAAAACGTGGGCAGTGAGTCTTGTTATTGCTAAACTCCATGTGTTTGAAGGAAAAACAAACAGTGCTTTTTTCTCTCTCTCTTCCAAATCCACAGCCCAGATCTGAGCACCTGTTTTTGCTTGGATGAATATTCACAGCTACAGGCAGGCAGCGTTGACATATGAATTCAAATTAACTTGGAATTATTGCAGTTTTCCCCCTCTCCCGTTTTCGTGCACAGTGAATCAAAATTTCAAATTCACAGGAGCCAAATTACCTGGATTTGGAAATAATTGGACAAGTAGGGCATTCACTAATCAAGCAACGTGCCCTGCAGGGTAACGGCAAAGGCTGCCGCGGA
Organism: Podarcis filfolensis; assembly: GCF_964270895.1. Taxonomy (NCBI): domain Eukaryota; kingdom Metazoa; phylum Chordata; class Lepidosauria; order Squamata; family Lacertidae; genus Podarcis; species Podarcis filfolensis. The sequence continues at coordinate 94,622,834 of NC_139609.1, read as the reverse complement.
TTTCATAAATAATGGGAGTAAATTAAGCACAAGGGGTAAATTTTGAATTCATGAATTCTGAGTTAGCAAAATTAAATCAGCCTGCATGTTTTCATCTTTGAAATGTGTATATTTGAGGACGACTTTGGGTTCTCACCTTTTCAAAGCTGTTGTGCTTTTGAAGTTCTGAATATGCAAAAGTTTTTGCTTTGAATATTGGGGTTCTTTGTTTATAGCTTCTTTGTGTGTGTGCAGTGTGGTGGTTTTTTTTAAACTCCCATCACTGAGTTACTCTGCTGTTGTGCTGATGCTGATGTTGAACTTTAAGAGGCTTTCTCCTCAAACCTTCTTCAAAAGACTCTGCGATCTCCACCCAAATAGAAACTGCAAGTTTTAGGGCTGCTAACTTATTTTGGAGGCTGCAGATCTGGGGTCTGTCTGGTAGTCTTGCCATCAAACTGGAAGCCCTGCACCCAGTCCCAGGTGTGTGGGTAAAAGGGCTGTGGTAATTGGTGGGCATCTGTCTGTCTCGAGAGACGATGGAAGAGTGAGCCTTTAGGGATGATGTCATAGAGTTGGAGAGTTACAGCACCTGCTGTGGCTGTAGAGACCAATACAGGAGAGACATGTTTTGTTGCAGCTGGGGCAGAGGAAGGTGTCCAGTTGTGGTGCTGCAGATGCACCGTGGCATTTCTTCTCTCTGCGCTCCTCCCAGCGGTCATTCCTCCTCTGGCCACTTCTATGGACACATAACCTGACTATCCCATCTCCAGGCACTGGGGTCGTCTGCAAGGGTAATTAATGGTGCAACAGGATTCCACATGTCCTCAGGTGCACATGTTCCTTTGTGGACCAGAGGGCAAGCAAAGATCTAGATTCAGATCACTTTGTAGCCATGTGTACAGTGGGGGTTTGTGGGAACATCACTGCTACTAACATCTCGTCAGCCTTATCTTCAAAATGGGGGGTAAAAGCAGCCTTGTTTCGCCGAGTTGTTAAGACTGGACAAAATAAAGGCTGTAAAATACTTTCCAAATTCAAAGCATTGCATCTCAGCAGTGCTTGAATTACAAGCCCGGCTCGCTTTTGCTGCTGTTTTTAGAAGCTACAGGTGGGCTGTGATTTTGCTAAAAGCTGGAGGAGTGGGGCTTATGGATTTCATTAAGTCCCTTCGAGTCGCCTGTGCATAGCTCAGGGCTGTATCCAACAGAGTAGTAGGACTTTCGGCTGTGCAATGGAATTTCCCCTCCCTCTCCCCCCGCCACTCCAAATCCATTCTGGGGGTTTCAGCAAGCCCTCTGGAACAGATTTGGAAAGGGCACCCAGGAAGATGAAAGGGAGAAGAAGTTCTGCTGCACAAGCAGGAATCCTTGTCCCAGCAGAGCTACATTATCGGATACCACCCTCGATGTTGGACCACCTGCTTTATCTGTGGAAGGGTTCCAATTCAATTCCTGGCATCGCCAGGTAAAAGATCTCCGCAGGGTTAGGGGGAAAGTCTGCACCTAAGACCTCGGACAGCTGGTGCCAGTCAAAACAAACAGTTGTGTTGGGTGTCTCAATGCAAGACAGCTTTATACACTGTAATTTTAGTGATGGAGCCGCCCAAGCAAAAGAGGGTAGCCTCACTTTGTCATTCATATTTACACATCTCTGCTATGCCTCCCAGGAGATTTAGGGTGGTTCCTGAAGAATGCAAGTTGGTTGTTTTCCATCTAGGCAGTTTGCAGGCCTGAGCGTCTCTTAGCTTCAGCAACAGAAAGCAGGTGCCTTCAGCAGATCATCTCTTGTGCTTTCCCCACCTCCACCCCTGTTTTCTTAAAATATAAGAATAATAAACCGGATCATTTTAGGAGGATAATATGGTCAGTGGTATGAAAAGCCTGAGAGTGAGTAAGAAAAGCAGAGTTGCACTCCCTCTGTCCTTCGTTGGAGGTTTCTAAACAGAGGTTGGGTGGTCATCTGTCCTGGATGCTTTAGCTGTGATTCCTAAATTGGACTGGACTACATTCCCTTTGTGGGACGCAGGTGGCACTGTGGGTTAAACCACAGAGAGCCTAGGACTTGCTGATCAAAACGTTGGCGGTTCGAATCCCCGCGACGGGGTGAGCTCCCGTTGCTTGGTCTCTGCTCCTGCCAACCTAGCAGTTCGAAAGCAAGTCAAAGTGCAAGTAGATAAATAGGTACCGCTCCAGTGGGAAGGTAAATGGCGTTTCCGTGCGCTGCTCTGGTTCGCCAGAAGCGGCTTAGTCATGCTGGCCACATGACCCGGAAGCTGTACGCTGGCTCCCTCAGCCAATAAAGCGAGATGAGCGCCGCAACCCCAGAGTCGGCCACGACTGGACCTAATGGTCAGGGGTCCCCTTTACCTTTACCTTTTACATTCCCTTTGAATCCCTTCCAACTCTATAATTCTATGATTCTCCTGACAAGATTCTCCTGATAAGAGTGAAACATCAGGGTGACCGGGGCTGAACTCAGTTGGAATGGTGAAAATGGTCTGTTTCCACCAAAGAGACTTGCAACGCTTTCAGTCACTTTTTCCAGGAAGGAGGTATTTGTGATCAGATAGTATAGTGGTACCTTGGTTCTCAAACTTAATCCGTTCCAGAAGTCCGTTCCAAAACCAAAGCACATTCGAAAACCAAGGCGTGCTTTCCCTTAGAAAGTAATGCAAAATGGGTTAATCCGTTCCAGGCTTTTAAAAGCAACCCCTAAAACAGCAATTTAACATGAATTTTACTATCTAACGAGACCACTGATCCATAAAATGAAAGCAATAAACAATGTACTGCAGTCACATAATCAATCAATCAGTAGCTGAACTGGGTTCCACACAGTCACAAAAACAAAACAAAAAAGCCGCAAAAACAAAAACGCAAAATAAATAGCAAAAACAGACAGAACTCAGCATAACACTGAAAACGGAAGTGTGGCACTCAAAACGGAGCGCATTCAGCTTCCGAGAAAAGTTTGCAAACTGGAACACTTACTTCCGGGTTTGCAGTGTTTGGGTTCCAAGTTGTTTGAGTACCAAGGTGTTTGAGAACTGAGGTACCACTGTAGTTGTTTGATCTGGGCAGTAGTTGCTGATCAGGACTAAGGGGTCCCAGGTGGGCTTTTTCAAGAGTGATCAAATAACAGTCTCTTTCAAGACAGCCCAGTGGAGACTGGTCATTAGGGCAATTGGGCAGTACTCCCACCAAGACCCCCACCCCCATCAACCTCCTTACAACCAGTCCAGGGGGTGACCCTGGCTGTCAGTTTTGTCCTCCTTCTCCTGAGTCTTGGAGTTGCTCTTGTAGAACTCAGCAGTCATACCCCTTTGGCCCACTTTAATAAGCCAAGAAGGAGAAGGCCAGTTACAGCAATGGACTTTAGAGGAAAGCGATTATAGGAAAGCAATCTGTTCTATACCATCATAAGAACATAAGAATGGCCCACCTAGTCAGGCATCCTGTTCTCACAGTGGCCGCCCAGATGTCTGTGGGAAACCCACAAGCAGAATCAGAGCACATGAACAACTCTTAGGAAGCCAAGCTTTTTGAGGAGCTGTTGAAGGAGCTGGGTATGTTTTGTGTGGAAAAGAGATGGAATAGAGAAAGCCGTCTTCAAATACAGTGATACCTCGGGTTAAGAACTTAATTCGTTCCGGAGGTCCGTTCTTAACCTGAAACTTTTCTTAACCTGAGGTACCACTTTAGCTAATGGGGCCTCCTGCTGCTGCCGCGCGATTTCTGTTCTCATCCTGAAGCAAAGATCTTAACCCGAGATACTATTTCTGGGTTAGCGGAGTCTGTAACGTGAAGTGTATGTAACCTGAAGCGTCTGTCACACGAGGTACCACTGTATATTGAGGTTTTCTCACATGAGAACAAGCTTGTTTTTCTCCTGCGCTGGAGGGTAAGACATGAACCAATGGCTTCAAGTTACAAGGAAGGAGATTCTGACTAAACGTACGGAAAAACTTTCTGACAGTATGAGCTGTTTGACATTGGAATGATCTCCCTCGGGAGCTTGTGGACTCTCCTTGCTTGGAGGCTTTTAAGCAGAGGTTGTAGATGCTTTTGGGGATGCGGGTGGTGCTGTGGTCTAAACCACAGAGCCTAGGACTTGCCGATCAGAAGGTCGGCGGTTTGAATCCCCGCGACGGGGTGAGCTCCTGTTGCTCTGTCCCTGCTCCTGCCAACCTAGCAGTTCGAAAGCACGTCAAAGTGCAAATAGATAAATAGGTACTGCTCTGGCGGGAAGGTAAACGGTGTTTCCGTGTGCTGCTCTGGTTCGCCAGAAGAGTCTTAGTCATGCTGCCCACATGACCTGGAAGCTGTACGTCGGCTTCCTCAGCCAATAAAGCTAGATGAGTGCCGCAACCCCAGAGTCGTCCGCGACTGGACCTAACAGTCAGGGATCCCTTTACCTTTATAGATGCTTTAGGTGAGATTCCTCGGCCAATAAAGCTAGATGAGTGCCGCAACCCCAGAGTCGTCCGCGACTGGACCTAACAGTCAGGGATCCCTTTACCTTTATAGATGCTTTAGCTGAGATTCCTCGGCCAATAAAGCTAGATGAGTGCCGCAACCCCAGAGTCGTCCACAACTGGACCTAACAGTCAGGGATCCCTTTACCTTTATAGATGCTTTAGCTGAGATTCCTGCATTGCAGGGGGTTGGACTAGATGATCCTCAGGTTCCCTTCCAGCTGTACAGCTGTATGTTTCTATGACTCTGAGGTTTCTTCCAGCAGCTACGATTCCGTGATTAGGCTACCCAAACTCTTCCCTCATTTGAATTTCAAACTGCTGCTGCTCATTCCTTTGGTATACATGAATATGGGGTTCTGTAGGGTTCTGTCTTATCTCTCGTACGTTTTTACATAAAATTGGCTGAGTGACATCACCCAGAGATTGATTTATTTTTACCGGTGTGTGCAGAGTGAGGGCGAGAGATGTGAGTTGGGGGGGGTTAATCTGTGTAGTGCCCAAGTCCAACTCTACAGTTCTATAATTCTCCCCTCCTGTGGTTTCCAGCAACTGCTATTAGGAAGTATTGCTGCCTCCAACCTTGGATGCTGGGGAAACCCAGCCAGATGGACGGGGTATAAATAAAATTGTTGTTGTTGTTGTTGTTGTAATCATAATAATAATTTATTATTTATACCCTGCCCATCTGGCTGAGTTGCCCAAGACACTCTGGGCGGCTCCCAATCAAGTGTTAAAAACAATACAGCATTAAATATTAAAAGCTTCCCTAAACAGGGCTGCCTTCAGATGTCTCTTAAAGATAAGATAGCTAATTATTTCCTTCACATCTGAAGGGAGGGCGTTCCACAGGACAGGAGCCACTACCGAGAAGGCCCTCTGCCTGGTTTCCTGTAACCTCACTTCTCGCAGTGAGGGAACCGCCAGAAGGCCCTTAGAGCTGGACCTCAGTGTCCGGGCAGAACGATGGGGGTGGAGACGCTCCTTCAGGTCTACTGGACCGAGGCCGTTTAGGGCTTTAAAGGTCAGCACCAACACTTTGAATTGTGCTCAGAAACGTCCTGGGAGCCAATGCAGATCTCTCAGCACTGGTGTTATGTGGTCCTGGCAGCCGCTCCCAGTCACCTGTCTAGCTGCCGCATTCTGGATTAATTGTAGTTTCCAGGTCACCTTCAAAGGTAGCCCCACATAGAGTGCATTGCAGTAGTCCAAGCGGGAGATAACCAGAGCATGCACCACTCTGGCGAGACAGTCTGCAGGCAGGTAGGGTCTCATCCCGCGTACCAGATGGAGCTGGTAAACAGCCGCCCTGGACACAGAATTGACCTGCGCCTCCATGGACAGCTGTGAGTCCAGAATGACTCCCAGGCTGCGCACCTGGTCCTTCAGGGGCACAGTTACCCCATTCAGGACCAGGGAGTCCTCCACACCAGCCTGCCCCCTGTCCCCCAAGAACAGTACTTCTGTCTTGTCAGGATTCAGCCTCAATAATGTTGTTGTTGTTGTTGTTGTATTATTATGCAGAGCACAGCCATCCTGGCTAGTGGTCACCCATGAGCTTCTCCTCCATGAATGTGTCTGATCTTCTTCCAAAGCCATCTTGGTTGGTCGCCATCATTGCCTCAAGTGGGAGGGAGTTCCATAGCTTAGCAGTAAAGAAGTACTTTATTTTGTCCTGAATCATTCTTAGGAGTCTTCTGGTCCATAATCGAGTTCAGGAATATCAAACTGGGTTGATGCACTGTCAAAATAAAAAAGGACAATGCAAATTCCTTCTCCATCCCTGATTGTAAGTGCCTTGTGAACAGAGACCCATGTATGTATTTAGTTGACTTATGAAACATAAAAGCAGCCATGTAAGCTTATTGTGCTGTATAAATGAACAATAATTAATCATAAAAAAACTGTTAACAAAAGCAATTTTTATCCTTCAGTCCTTCTGTTTCATTCTGTTTTTAGGTTTGCTGTTTTAATTGGGTGTGTTTTTCTAATCTGTTTGCTTTTATGGTGTTATTGATTTGCGTGATAATCGTGCAAAGGCTTTGTGTCTATGAGTAGCAAGGTGATCCATAAATGTCGAGAACAAAAGGCTGGCATATGTAGCAAGTCGGGTTTATTAGCAGCTTTAAAAGGAATTGCCAGACGGGGACAGTCCAAGGGATCTTGCTGCCCAAGGCAAAACCAGCAAATGGTGGCACGCACAACAACAATTTATTGCTATCAATTATTAGTTTTTATTATTAAATTTATGACCTGTTCTTCCTCCCAAGGAAGGCTAGGGGCAGCAAACAGCAAGTGGTTAAAAGAAAACTCTTTAAAACAATGCAGACTGGGAAAGAACTCAACTGTTAAAAGCCTTGTTGGAAGAGGAAGGTCTTTTGCGGGCACCAAAAAGACAGCAGTGGTGGCACCTGTCTAATATTTAAGAGAAAGACATTCCAGAGGGTAGAGGGTACCACAATGAAGACCCAGAACCAGCAGGGGGAGGCGCGCTCACACACACACACACACACACACACACACACACATATACACACACACAGTGGTACAGTGGACGCTCGGGTTGCGAACGTGATCCATGTGGGAGGCATGTTCACAACGTGCTGGTCACAATTCGGCGCTTCTGCGCATGCGCAAAGCGCGATTTAGCGCTTCTGCACATGCGCAAGCGCCAAAACCCAGAAGTAACCCATTCTGGTACTTCTGGATTCGGCGTGGTGCGCAACCCGAAATCACGCAACCTGAAGTGTCTGTAACCCGAGGTATGACTGTACCTTGGTTTTTGATAATCTCAGAAGTCGAACGTTTCGGCTTTCGAATGCCGAAAACCCGGAAGTAACTGCTTCGGTTTCAAAACGCTTTTCTGGAAGCCGAACATGCCACACAGCTGCCGTTTTGAGTTTTCCAAGTGGAAATGCATTCTTTGGTTTTTTTAACATTTCGGAAGTTGGACAGTTTTTTGGAACGGATTATGTATAAGTAAATCTCCAGCCCCCTGTAGAATGAGATTTATGAAGCAAAATGAGGCGATCATTTTGAGAGCAATTCTGTTGAGAGGTATGAGGCTGCTGTCACCTTTCACTGTTTGTAGTCTTCATTTTTATTATGTATTTTTTTAAAAATATGTTGTAATGTTATGCTCTGAACTGCCCTGAGATCTACGGGTATAGGGCAGTATACAAGCAACAACAACAACAACCGATGAGTGCTAAGGAGAAATTTGGGCAGTGAGACACTTCCCCCCAAGCCACGCCCACCCATCCCATACTGGACATTATATGCAATGTCAGGTGAGGGGCTGGAAGAGATGTGGCTGGATTGGCTGTGTAACCAAGAAAGCAGGTTTGATGCTTCCACCCATCAGCTGGGGCCGGGCTCGATTCCAAACCTGCCAGCCAATATCGCTTCAAAACACCACACAGGCGTCTTTGACGTACCAGCAACCATCAGCTGACATCACTGTGAAAGAGAGAGTTGACTCGCCAAACCCAACCCCTGAGCATCCTGATCCAGCAGGTCCCAGAGCCTGGCTAATCCATGTCCCCGGGTGCCACTGACTCCTTGATTGCAAATAATAATAATAAAATTTTATTTATATCCCACCCTCCCCAGCTGAAGCCGGGCTCAGAGCGGCTAACAACAATAAAAGTAACACAGCATTCTAAAATCAATTCATTCTAAAATCAATTCAAAATCAAATTAATGGCAACCATTGGGCTAGAGTTCTGTGAGGATAACCAAAGGAGGGGGTCAGACTGTGCCTTGGCCAAAGGCCTGGTGGAACAGCTCTGTCTTGCAGGCCCTGTGGAAAGATGTCAAGTCCCGCAGGGCCCTAGTCTCTTGTGACAGAGTGTTCCACCAGATTGGGGCCACAGCCAAAAAAGCCCTGGCTCTGGTTGAGGCCAACCTAACCTCCCTGTGGCCCAGGACCTCCAAGATGTTTTTATTTGACGACCATAAGGTCCTCCGTGGGACATACCAGGTGGTCCCGTAGGTACGAGGGTCCTAGGCCGTATAGGGCTTTAAAGGTTAAAACCAGCACCTTAAACCTGATCCTGTACTCCACCGGGAGCCAGTGCAGCTGATATAGCACCGGGTGAATGTGATCCCATGGCGAGGACCCCATAAGGAGTCTTGCCATGGCATTCTGCACCCACTGGAGTTTCTGGGTCAGTCTCAAGGGCAGCCCCACGTAGAGTGAGTTACAAAGTGACTGCCGTACATATACGCTATGGCTCCATGCATTTTTCAAAGCTGCGGTAACCTGGTTGGAGGAAAGCTCTTGATTTCTTTGCCACAACAGAAGCTTCTCTCTTGTTATCCCTGAACGTTCCTGGAAGGGAACAGCTGTGCTAGCAAATTACAGCTCCTTCCTTTTTTCCCCTTTTTTTTCTCACAGCCTATGGCGCGCACCGTCTGCCAAGGCCCAAATTTAATATTTATTTTTTATGTAATCACTGTGCCCTCGTTGCCATGGCTCCTGGGCGCACGGTAGATGCATAAAACCCCGCAGTGTGCCATCTCTGCCCCTCGCCATCCCCTTGGCGGCGCCACACCCTTGGCTCTCCTCAGCCTTCCAGGTGGAAAATGCTCCTCTGTATTTCACATGGACCGTTGGGTGGTTGGTGCTGCCTAGAGTGAAAAGCGTTAAGAAGCAGGGCTTTCTGATTATTACATTGTTACCTCCCTTCTATTAAAATAAAACAGAGTTGCATTTTTATTTTTATGTTTTATTATTCATTTCGTTTCTGTATTGCTTTATAAGAAAATATAAGCAGCACAAATTTGTCAGTCCGTCTGCGGAACTGGCAGTCACAGGTGCCATGTAATGCACACTGAATTTGAACGAGCTGAATCATTTGGCGTGGCATCACCTACACCAGGGGTCTTCAAACTAAGGTCTGTGGGCCAGATAAGGCCCGAGGGACTCGTTTATCCGGCCCACGGCGACCCCCGCCGCCCGCTGCCGCCTCCCACTCTTACCGACACTGCGCTGCACGGCTGCCGACTTCCAGGTCGGAAGAGGACCGGAAATAGCTTGAGCACATGCTCAAGCGTTATTTGCACATGCGCAAGCATTATTTGCACATGCACAAGCGTTATTTCCGGTGCACATTTGGGTCGGAGGAGGCCCGTGCATATGCGCACAAGCTATTTCCGGTGCTCCTCTGACCCGGAAGTGCGCCGGAAATAGCGTGTGCACACTCATATGGGCACACTCTCCCCTACCCTCCAGCCCATCATGCGATCAGCACTGGAGACACCGGCCCGAGGCGCGGTAAGTTTGCTGACCCCCGACCTACACTTTGGAACTCCCTGCGTATTGATATCAGACAGGCACCTTCGCTGCACTCTTTCAGGCATTGACGCGTGCATAGGGAAAGGGGACAAGGTCCCTTTGGGGACCCCCCATAAAATATTTGAGGGGCACAGGCCCCCTCAAAAATGATGAGCATTGCCTTTAAAATGGTATGTGTGCTGGTCCCGTGGGTTACCCAAGAGGCGAGGTCCAAGTCTGGTCTGTGGTCGAAGGTGCAACATGGAGGCAGTCGGTAGTAGCTGAAGTGCAGGGCAGGGAGTCGGGTGAAGTCAGGGACAGGCATGCAAGCAGGGAGCCAGGGCGGGTCAGGCAGAAAAGCAGGACAGGGTTCAGGCAAGAACTAGCAACCAACAATGTTGCTCCTGCAACTTGGGACTGGGGCTGGCCGGCTTCTGCCCCGAGGCATAGGGCAGCCCCGGTCCACAGGTGACTCGCCTCTCCTGGCCTGGAGGCGAGCACTCCTCCTGCGGGAACTTAGTTCCCTCCGCCTCTCTGCCCTGAGCCTCTGCAGCTCAGGAGAGGCTGGAGAGTTACCAGACCCAGAGGCAACCTCAGCTTCCCCTGACGGGGCTGAGAGTGGAGCACCTGCAGGCAATGGGTCCTCCATCACCTCCGGAGCCAGAGCAGACTCAGCTGGTGCCTGCACCTGAGGACCCGGCACAGGTGAGGACCCTTCAGGCTCATGCCCCAGCCCCGGCTCAGCTGGTTCTGGAGGCGGGGAATCCTGTGCAGGCTGGGATTCCTCAGGTTTAGCATCCGAGTCTGAATCCCAGGTCATCACAGTATGTGTGCAATGGAGGGCGCTCATAAGGGAAGTGGCGGCTGGGGCAACCTGTGGGCTGGAGGGCTGCTGAGAAAGGCAGTCGCTCTGGTGGCGCCCCCAGCCCCACAGCGTGCCCTGGCCCCATGGTGCTGCACGTGTGCCAGGTCACATGCCTGCCCGTCACAGGCACCAGTGGGGCATGCTTCACCGCTGTCTGGAGGGCACCAGGTTCCCCACCCCAGTGTTGTTTTTGAATGAAAACATGTTCTAATAGTTGTCCTCATTCAGCCGGGGGAAGTTGTGGAAATGATTTGCGACCTTGCAATTAATAAGAGGTCAGAGCGAGATGGTTTTCTCCGGAGAGTTGTATATAACCCTTCTCTTGTCAGTCTGGCTGAACCGTCGAGTTTCATTATGAATGAATCTGGAAGCGAAGACCACTAATGGTTGCATCTCTGGCTCGGGCTCCTTTAGTTTTCAGACAGTGTCCAGCTTCGTTCTAAGATGCTCAAGTCCAAGTGCGCAATGTCCTTGCTTGACTTGAGCTTTAAAAGTGCCGTTCGTGTGTCTTTATGTCACACGTTCATGATTAGTTCTCAAGGTGGTATAGGGGGCCCCTGTCTTGCTAGGATTCAAGCCCAGCTTATTCCACCACCACCCCCAGCTGTCAGAGTTTGTGAGGTGGGTCCTTCCCAGTTTCAGAAAGACCCCAGCTTAGCTGCTCAGTGCACCCCAGACTCAGGAGAATTGGGTTGCCTTGGCAAGAAGAGTGCATTTCTACAGAGGCTCCTTTCCTCAATGCATGGGTGTCTGGGCACATCAGGTTTAATCAGGAACATAAATGGAGCTACATACTTTCCCATTATTTGATGCTCAGTATGGCAGAGTGCGGGGGGACGCGGGTGGCGCTGTGGTGTAAACCACTGAGCGTAGGGCTTGCCGATCAGAAGGTCGTGGTTCGAATCCCCGTGACGGGGTGAGTTCTCGTTGCTTTGTCCCTGCTCCTGCCAACCTAACAGTTCGAAAGCACATCAAAGTGCAAGTAGATAAATAGGTACCGCTCCGGCAGGAAGGTAAACGGCGTTTCCATGCGCTGCTCTGGTTCACCAGAAGCGGTTTAGTCATGCTGGCCGCATGACCTGGAAGCTGTATGCCGGCTCCCTCGGCCAATAAAGCGAGATGAGCGCCGCAACCCCAGAATCGGCCATGACTGGACCTAATGGTCAGGGCTCCCTTTACCTTTTTTTTATGGCAGAGTGCACAGTCCTCTTAAAAGTCTGGGAAGAACTCCCTTTTGCTCCCACCAAAAGAGGCATTAGAGAAATTCATGGAGACGTAGGCTACCGATGCCTACTGACCAGGACGACTACATTCTACCCAGGGCAGCCCATCCTGTTTTGCCCCTTGGGAATGTGCCATGTTGCCCCCCCTCCCACTGAACCCCCTCCCCCAAAGCCTCCCATACCTGGGTCATGTGACCATGGCAAGTTCTGCCAAGATCTCCTGAAATCTCATGAGATCTCACTGGAAAGCACTGCGGACCCTGGTCCTACCACCACCACCACCCGAACGGAGGCAGTATGAATGCCAGTTTCTGGTAGGAGGAGATAGGGCTGTTGAACCCAGGTCCTGCTTTATTTGATTGGTTGCTGGACTTGATGGGCTATTCAACCGACCTGTCAGGGCTCTTCTTCTTACGTGGAAGCAACAATAAGGAACGGATGCTAAAGTAGGGTTACCAGATGTCCCCGATTCCCAGGGACAGTCTCCCGGATTTGCAAATCTATCCCCGGACAAATTCTGTCCCCGGAATGTCCCCGGATTTGCAAATTTGTCCCCGGGAAACATGGCAGTGGCAGCCTCAGCAGCCCGGAGCCAGCCTGGCAGCGCAGTTGGCTCTGGCTGGCTTCAGGAGCTGCTCGCTGGCGTGGCACCCACCATTTTTCCTGCGCCACGGCAGCGAGCAGTTCTTGAAGCCAGCCAGAGCCAACTACACTACCAGGCTGACCCCTCCTGGGCAACGGCTGCCCGCCCGTGACTCCCGAGCCTCCCCTGATCTGTCAGAACAAAGGGGGAAGGGGGAAGGAGATTGGGGAAGGCTCGGGAGTCACGGGCAAGCGGTGCGCCATTGCCCAGTTTTTTAAACTCTGCGCATTTATGTTTCACAGGGTGCGAAAGAAGGGCTTTGCACCTTTATCCAATATGCATGTGTGCTTGGGCCCAGGGTCTTTTGCCCCACCACCCTCACTACTGACTCCCTGTTGCTACTCAGCTTCAAAAATAAAATAAAAGTGTCCCCGGATTCATTGAAAAAAATCTGGTAACCATATGCTAAAGTGGGGTGACCAACCAGGTTGCCCCACTATTGGTGATGGTTTTATTTGCTTTGTCTAATGAGACATTCACTATTGGGGGGGAGGGGAGAAGAAGTAATGGCTCTGTTAAGCGTACATCTCCTAGGCATGTGAATGACAGATTCATTGTATGCCGACAACTGCATGGCATCTGTTTATACAACCAATTTCATCTTTATTTGAATTTAAGAAATTAGTAATGGAGATCAGAGGAGTCTCTTGATGAAAGGTTAATGAAAGCAAAACAGAATGAAAGCAAAACAGACTAAAACAAATGCAGGCTGTTAAAAACCATGAAGACCTTTCTTCCCTGCCAAGCCCAATTTAAGATGATAAAACGACAATTGGTCAGGACGCACCTTTTTAACCAGGGCTTTGGCTGAGCAGAAATCGTCTCTCCTCCTGCATTGTTCTGTGCCGCTGTTCCAATAATGGTTGTTTTTTCTGATTATATTTTACAATTTTAATGTATTTTATGTATTCTGTATTTAATACATTCCGATTTTATTTCAACATTTTAAAGTATTCTGGTTTTATTTTACCATTTTAATTGTACTTATTTGAAACCTGATATTTTGTTACCCACCCCGGGACTGTCTGGCCTTGAAGGGTGGACTGCAATAATAAATAAGTGTGTTAATAAGTATTATAGAGGTAAGCAAACAGGCATGTGGCATACGCCCCCCCCCCAATGTTTTCAGAAAAACTTTCACAGATACTTTTCTAATGCATTCCATTGTTACTAAAAGGTTGGAGTAAACCATCCACAGACTTGTATATTAGAGCAAACTGCCGTATATGGACTTCCATACCCTCCCACCAGATGTCAAAGTTATAGACTGGAAAGAGAAGCTGCTGAATTGCAACTCATTACCAAACTTAAAACCATGGAGAGACCTGGTCTGAACAAAGACATTGGATTCTTATCTCATTATACATGACAAAGCCATTTTTCACCTTCTCACCCCTTGCTTTTTCCTGTAAGACCTATTGCAGTCGTTAAGAGCCGTCAACAGGCTCATCTCAGCTATCTGCCAACCACCCATTCCCACCACCCTTCTGAGTAATACCCCTCCCCACCTTCTCACTATATAGAAGGATCTGGCAACTTCTGTTTCAGTGTATCTGACAAAGTGTGCATGCACACGAAAGCTCATACCAAGAACTAACTTAGTTGGTCTTTAAGGTGCTACTGGAAAGAAAAAAAATTTTTGTTTTGCCGTATATGGGTGCTTCTGTAGAGATTCCTGCATTAGACAGCTTCGGTCCAGTATACCTGAAGGAGCATCTCCACCTCCATCTTTCTGCCCGGACACTGAAGTCCAGTGCCGAGGGCCTTCTGGCGGTTCCCTCACTGCGAGAAGCCAAGTTACAGGGAACCAGGGAGAGGGCCTTCTTGGTAGTGGTACCCACCCTGTGGAACACCCTCCCACCAGATGTCAAAGAGAAAGACAACTACCAGATTTTTAGAAAACATCTGAAGCAGCCCTGTTTAGGGAAGCTTTTAATGTTTAATCGATTATTGTATTTTAATATTCTGTTGGCAGAATTATTATATAGATGGCTTCAAAAGAGGATTGGGCCAATTTGTGGAGGAAAAGGCAATTGATAGGTAATATCTGCCTCCATGGTCCGAGGCAGTAATGCTTGTGAACGCCAGTGATTCGAAGCCACAGAAGGCTGGCCCCTTGTGCTCAGGTCCAGCTTGCAAGTTTTCTGTGGGAGCATGTGGTTGACCTCTCTGAGAACAGGATGCTGGACTAGATGGGCCATTGGCCTGATCCTGCAAGCTCTTGTTTTGTCCTGCAGTCCCAGGGCAACTGGCACTTGGAGCGGTGTGGTGTTGTTGTTGTTGTTGTCGTCGTCAGGGAAGCTCTCTAGATGGGGCCCGGCTGAATTTCCTCTTGCCATGATGTTCTTCCTGGGAATAGGGGGGTGCAATTTTACAGTGGCCTGTTTTTCTTCAGTAAGTGGAATGGGATTTAGTTCTCCCTGCAGCTCAGTAACCCTCTCCAGCCTAGAACATAGGGCGCAGAATCATGTCCGCTCACACAAATTGGTCCATTTGTCTATAGAGCACTTTGAGTCCCCCCTCCCCATGAAGCAGTATATAAATTTTGTTAAATAGCTCAGGATTGTCTACATCAGGGTTTCCGAAACTTGGGTCTCCAACTGTTTTTGGACTACAACTCCCATCATCCCTAGCTAGCAGGACCCAGGGGTCAAGATTGTTGGGAATTGTAATCCAAAATCAGCTGGAGACCCAAGTTTGAGAAACCCTGGTCTACACAGACCGACCGTGACTCTCCAAGGTTTCAAGCAGTAGACATTCCTAATGCAACCTGGAGAACCCAGGGATCAAACATGGGACCTTCTGCATGCAAATCAGATGCCCTATGCCTGAGCTACAGATCCCAGATGCAAAGCACAACTCTGCCTAGATAACTGCATTCAACAGCAAAACATATTCATGGCCCTAACTGGCATTTGAGGTCTGCAAGTCTGTAGGCCGAATAGACACCAAATTGCCAGTCGGCACCATCTATAAAAGCAAAACAACACGCCGAAAGCAAAACAAAAAATATTTGTCAGCCCCTAGGGGAACAAGGAGCAGGCATCACACACACACCAGCCAGCAAGCCGGCACTTCAGCACATAACCTTGAGCTAGAACATCGATACGAATTTTCCTCAGTTCAGATTCAATAATTCCATTGGCGTGACAAAGCTGACAACTTGTGCCAAAATTAATACGTCAAGTGAGATGTGCCTAGACTTTGACGGGTTCCTTGTTAAAAGCTCAGGATGCTTCTGGCGGTGTCCTTTGCTCCCCTTTCCCTACAAAGTCTTTTGTTTCGTTTATAAAATTATTTTTATTATTATTATTAGTCTGGTGGAATCCCAGCCTCTCGTTTATTTGCCACTGCGGATCTGCAGCCCTGCCTCTCCAGTCCTTTGCAATATTCCGCAGCCTGAGCATCGACTGGGCATTGTCGCAGGAGAGGCTAGGAATGGGATTTCAATCATCACAGAGTGTTAGCCTTTTGTTTAATTCAGAGCTTCAGGGGGTGGGGAAGACCAACCGTTGAATGTGTGTGTGTTGAGTAAAGTTCTTTAGGTCATTAATAATGATGACTTCAGCCGGGCTTAATTGATTTATTAATAATGAATCAACGCCGCCGTCTAGTCTAAAATCCTGCAAGGAGCAATTTTTCAGCAAGTACCTTGTAGCCCTCCGGAAGATACAAATGGGCAGCATTTTCTAGCAGCTTGATGGTGCGCCAGAGAAATGTCAAAACAGAGGCTGTGTTTATTATTTAAAGGGCCTTTTCACACATTACACAGCAACAAACCTGGGTTTGCTGCAAAACATGTACTACCAATGAGTCGCATCCCATCCTGGTGCAATGCTTGTGTTTACAAAAGCATACTTCTGTTGCATTTATGCTTAACCTTCTAGTACACATTAAATGGGATGCGGGTAGTGCTGTGGATCAAACAGAGCCTAGGACTTGCCAATCAGAAGGTCGGCAGTTCGAATCCCCGCGACGGGGTGAGCTCCCGTTGCTCAGTCCCTGCTCCTGCCAACCTAACAGTTCGAAAGCACGCCAAAAGTGCAAGTAAATAGGTACTGCTCCGGCGGGAAAGTAAATGGCGTTTCCGTGCGCTGCTCTGGTTCGCCAGAAGCGGCTTAGTCATGCTGGCCACATGACCTGGAAGCTGTACGCCGGCTCCCTCGGCCATAAAGCGAGATCAGCGCCGCAACACCAGAATCAGTCAGAACTGGACCTAATGGTCAGGGGTCCCTTTAACTTTACCTTACACATTAAATATATAGCAAAAAATCACTCTTTTTATACTTCTTTCCCTTCATCATATTCTGCTGCTTTTGATCAGTAACAGGCCACTTCAAGCACTCCATTTATTTGTCTCACTACATTTCTTTGCGTTTTTAGATCTGACTCTTTCTGCACCTCCTCTGCTTTCTTTCTCATTGCCTGAATGATGAAAAAGAGGCAATGAGGTCCCTACTACTGCTTGGCATTACTCCCAGAATCCTTTGCTCCAATCTCTGTTTATAGCACTGCAGCCTTCCAACAACCTCTCAATCAATCTAGATCTGACTGTGGTTGTTCGAAAGGTACCAAAAATATAAATAACTTACCATTGATCTTTTTTATTATTTTTGAAAAAGGGTTCAATATGTCCTTTCCTGATAAAGCAGGTTAGCAGACTCTCATGCTCACTTAGCCGTTCATGTTGTCCCTTAGAGACCCTGCAATGTCGAGAGAGGAACCACTTGCAGTGGTGGTGATTTTATTTACCATACCACAACTCCACAGGGTCAGGAAAACTTCTTCAGCCCAAAGACCTCATTCCATTCTAGGCAACCCTCCCAAATGCACATGCCATGGTGGAGAAGGCTCAGAAGCCCAAGAGGCTAGAGCAATGAATATGACTTCTACCTTGATAATGTAAGTAAAGGTAAAGGGACCCCTGACCATTAGGTCCAGTCAGGGCTGACTCTGGGGTTGCGCGCTCATCTCGCTTTATTGGCCGAGGGAGCCGGCGTACAGCTTCCGGGTCATGTGGCCAGCATGACTAAGCCATTTCTGGCAAACCAGAGCAGCGCACGGAAATGCCGTTTACCTTCCTGCCGGAGCGGTACTTATTGATCTACTTGCACTTTGACTTGCTTTCGAACTGCTAGATTGGCAGGAGCAGGGACCGAGCAACGGGAGCTCACCCCGTCACAGGGATTCGAACTGCCGACCTTCTGATTGGCAAGTCCTAGGCTCTGTGGTTTAACCCACAGCACCCCCTGCACAGTAAATCATGCCGTGCATATTGGAGTTAACTCTTTATTAGCAAGAACAGGATCTGCACAGACTTGGAAAAGTGCCACGCCTGATGAGCACAGGACCTCCTCTCCAGTAGTCTTGTCCCCATGGATCAGTTGCCAAGACTATAAGGTCCCTGCCTCCTCACAGCCATCTATGTCTCCTCCTCTCCAGGGTCTCTCCACAGAATTAGAGACTGCGCCTGTATGCCTGTCTTTGCTCCGCACACTTCATGCGTCTTCTGGTTCTGGGAGACCAGAAGAAGCGGAGACAGAGGTGCCGAGTTCGTTATATTCATTATTATGCTCACATTAGATGCATTTTTGCAATAATTGGTTGGCTGGAGAACTTCATTGTGAAATTCAGATGAGTGCGAATTTTCTGAAGGATGGCTGTGTTTTGGTTCTTGAGCTGTTTCAGAAGGTGAGAATTTGATGGACTCAAATCTCAATGTGAACTGATCTGAATTTCTCCCCTAGCCCTACTGTGGAGTTGGTTGGAAGATGAGGAGCTAAATGTCAAGCCAGGGTGCCTCATTTTATCTGGGGGTGATCACGTCTGTCAGCTCGAGGGCAGTTGCTCAGTGAGGTTTGGAGGCTACTCCCGTGGGCAGGAGCTGCTGGAAGAAAAAGCAATTATTGCTGGCAAGGCACCTTTGTAAGGCGAGAAGTGGGAAACAGAGAAGGCTAGGATTTTCTGCCCGGCAGAAATGTGGAGTCAGAAGTGCTGGCTTGGTACGTGACTGGAAAGACATGATTAGCAGACAGCGTCTGCAATTCCAGACATCTCCTATAGAAAATGTAAAAGGCCAGTCTGGGTAGTTTCTGAGATTTGTGACAGCTGTCTGGACCAAATCTGGCGTAAAGGACCCTTAAAGAGAGCTGGTGAAGCATAGTGGTTAGAGTTTCTTTTTTTTAAAAAAAAAGATATTTATTGAAGTTTTACAAAAACATAAGTTTACAAAATGAAAAAAGGTCATATAAAAAGAAAAAGATACAAAAAAGAGAACATAGAAAAATACATGAAAAGGAAAAAAGAGGAATAAAAATACAAAAGACAAAAGACAAATCGCTAAAAAAGAATTAAAAACAAATCCGTTTTTAGTAACTTTGAACTCAGTAGCTTGTTTCCTTGACCTCCTCACACCTCCCCTTTTTGTATTCCCCTTTAAATAATCAAATCAGCAAATCCTTACCCTCTTTCGTTTATCTTAACTCTGTATCTTAACATATTATAACTCTATATTTTCATCCATTATCAATTCATTTTTGCATATTCTTATTAACTTTGTTGCTAATGCCACTTATTTTCAGCCCAACATCATTTTAACATTCATTAATTTTACAGTGTTTCTGAAGATAGTCTTTAAATTTCTTCCAATCTTCTTCCACCAACTCTTCTCCCAGGTCTGGGATTCTGCCAGTCATTTCCGCCAATTCCATATAATCCGTCACCTTCATCTGCCACTCTTCCAGGGTGGGTAACTCTTGTGTCTTCCAATACTTTGCAATAAGTATTCTTGCTGCTGTTGTTGCATACCCATAGTGGTTAGAGTTTCGGACTACGACCTGAGAGACAAGAGTTCGGATTCCCAATCCTCGATATGGGAGGATAGCTCAGTTGGCTTGAGTGTGGTGCTTACGACCCCAAGGTTGCAGGTTCAGTTTCCCTATGGGGCAGCTGCACATTCATTGCAGGCAGCTGGACGAGAGAATAATAATAATAATAATAATAATAATAATAATAATAATAATAATAATGTGTTATTTGTACCCCGCCCATCTGGCTGGGTTTCCCCAGCCACTCTGGGCGGCTTCCACAAAGACCAAAAATACACTAAGATGTCACACATTAAAAACTTCCCTGAACAGGGCTGCCTTAAGATGTCTTCTGAATGTCAGGTAGTTGTTTATCTACTGAGAAGGTCCTCTGCCTGGTTCCCTGTAGCTTTGCTTCTCGCAATGAGGGAACTGCCAGAAAGCCCTCGACGCTGGACCTCAGCGTCCGGGCAGAACGATGGGGGTGGAGACGCTCCTTCAGGTATACTGAGATGTTCCTCAGGGTCCAACTCTTCGATTCTATGGTTCATCAACAAAGCTCCCTGTGCCAGGCCAGAGGTGCTGCCTTGTGCCCAAGATTGGGGGGACGGCACACAGCACATGCAGGGCGTTATGCGCACGTTGCGCATTGTACGTGTCTGAAATATGCACGAAACACGACACAGACGTGCAACGGCTCGTCGGGAAGAGGCCAATGGCAGAGCCGAGCATGGCGCAGCTTTCTCTGTTGCGCTCAGGAGGACCCTGAACGCACGCCGCTGAACCACGCCGCAAACAGCTCCGCAAATGCCCTGTCAGTATTGAGGGGGCTCAGTCCCCTGCCAGAAGATATTAAGGGGACTGAAGACAGCTCTGCCCCTAGCAGAGGTCCAGCGCCGAGGGCCTTCTGGCGGTTCCCTCATTGCGAGAAGCAAAGCTACAGGGAACCAGGCAGAGGGCCTTCTCGGTAGTGGCACCCGCCCTGTGGAATGCACTTCCAGCAGATGTCAAAGCGATAAACAACTACCTGACATTCAGAAGACATCTTAAGGCAGCCCTGTTCAGGGAAGTTTTTAACGTGTGATATTTTACTGTATTTTTGGTTTCTATGGAAGCCGCCCAGAGTGGCCAGAGCCGCCCAGCCAGATGGGCAGGGTATAAATAATAAATTATTATTATTATAATTAATATTATTATAGCAGTTGACATGCCTGAGCCAGGCAAAATAGCCACCAAAAGATGGAGTCAAAAGTGCCTTGAGTCTGTTGCCTGGACTGAAGGGAGCGGTCCTGCCTTTTCGACTCTCCCTCCTAGGCCTCAGCTGTTGAGAGATCCAAATACATGCTCCTGCTATGCTAATTTTCAAGCGCTTGATGAATTTAGCGCAAAAACCTAAAAGTAGGCCACACAGGCATGCATTTGGCCCACCCTTAATACACTAGAGCAAAGAGAAGTTTAATGATCACAAGCCTTTCCAGATCACATCCTTAGATGTATATTAAAGCCAAAAATGTAAAGCCGTTTCATATTGCTGGGGTGTAATTTTTATTTTATTTTTTTAAGAAAAGGGACAGAAATATTTACTGGACTCTTTTGTTTCGCTTTAAGTGCTAATCTTCTGGCAAAGCTTATCTTGTTTATCTTAATTAAACACGGCGAGCTCTTGCAAGGCCTTTGGTTTGATCTAGCAGCTCAGTGCTTGCTATACTTAATTGCCAATTAGTGTTGTTTAGGAAAACCTCAAGAAGAAAGGAAATACTTGGCTGCACTCGAGATAGAAACAAAAGCAAATAAAGCGATGGTAGATCACTCCCCAGCAGCAATAGCCTACCTCTCACATCCGCAGAGTTTAGCACTTTTGCTAAAGCTGGCAAGCAGAAAGCGGAGTTTTGCTTGGCTGTCTGTGCTACATCTTTGCTCTTCCGCGGTGCTTGCATTAATAATAATAATAATAATAATAATAATAATAATAATAATAACCTGCCCATCTGGCTGAGTTGCCCAAGCTACTCTGGGTGGCTTCCAACAAATATAAAAAGATAATTAAACATTAAAATCTATCCTTAACAGGGCTGCCTTCAGATGTCCCGATAGTTGTTTATTTCCTTGACATCTGATGGGAGGGCGTTCCACAGGGCAGGTGCCACTACCGAGAAGGCCCTCTGCCTGGTTTCCTGTAACCTCACTTCTCGCAATGAGGGAACCGCCAGAAGGCCCTCAGAGCTGGACCTCAGTGTCCGGGCAGAACGATTGGGTTGGAGACGCTCCTTCAGGTATATTGGACCGAGGCCATTTAGGGCTATAAAGGTCAGCACCAACACTTTGAATTGTGCTCGGAAACGTACTGGGAGCCAGAGTACATCTTTCAAGACCGGTGTTATGTGGTCTCGGTGGCTGCCCCCAGTCACCAGTCTAGCTGCCGCATTCTGGATTAGTTGTAGTTTCCGGGTCACCTTCAAAGGTAGCACCAGCCAGCGTTAGAAACTGGGACAGAAAAGCTAGGAGCCAAATGGCTTCTGGGACCTGGGTTGTGGGCGCCAAAACAGAATGCCTAGTCGCCACCGGTGGGGGGAGGGTTCAGCAACACTTTTTATTTATTATTTTGATAAGCATGAACTAAGTGACACGTTGTTAATATCACATTTTTAGCAGAAATTGTTAATACATGTTTAATTTGGTTTCATAATAAAAAATACGGGTACTTCCGTTTTCAAAACACTCTACTCTTTATTAAACTCCTTAACATATAAGTCTATCCTTAACTTATACAGTCATACCTCATGTTACGTTTTTTCAGGTTGCGTCCCGCAGCGTCCCGGAAGTACCGGAAGGATTACTACCGGGTTTCACCGCTTATGCATGCGCAAAAGTGCTAAATTGCGCTTCGCGCATGTACACAAGCACCTAATCGTGCTGCACACTTGCACAGATACAGCGCTTCAGGTTGCAGGCTTTTCATGTTGCGAACGGGCCTCCGGAATGGATCCCGTTTGCAACCAGAGGTACCAATGTACTTTGAGACTTCAAAGCACATACATTCCAGTAATCCTCGAGTGTCAGCCAAGTGCAAAAAAATGGCACCTAAAGAATCTTTAGGCGCAAAATGTGCCTGGCGCCCTGCTAATTTTGTGCTTCAGGTCTCTAAAACCACAGCAGTACCCCAAAACCACACACCTTTGGGGAACCGTGTGCATTTAGGGAGGCTTTGTATAGTAGTTTGCTGTTCTGGGCCCGGGAGGCGGCATTTTTCGCCCAGAGTGTTATTGGAATGCAACCTGCAGCGCTGCCTTAATTAAAATTCCATTCTAAATGCACTGATTTCTGTCACTTTAAAAATAGCTCCTGTACTTTCCTACTATAGCCTCTTGATGATGCTCGGTTCCTGAGCAGGTGTACCAAATGGAGCAGGAAAGGCATTTTGTCTTAATTGCGGGTCTGACGGGCTGCAGCCCTCCTCTTATGAAAGATTCATAGATCCTGGAGAGGACCAAAAACCCATACCTTTCCCTACCCAAACCCTGGGGTGAGGAACCTCTGGGCCAGTCGCTGAATGTGACCCACCAGTCTTCTCTCTCTAGCCCTCGACACTCTTCCTAGGCCACGCCAAATGCTCTGCTCAAGTGATTTTGTGTGGCTGAAATGTGACCTTGAAAAGTGACCTTGCTTCTTGCTTGCTTGGATGAAGAGATCTGTGAGAGAGAGAGAAAGAAGGGGGGAGACACCCCTGATATCTGCACTTGGGGTTATAGCCTCCTGTACAAAGGTTGAGTATTGCATTGATGGCTCCTCCCACTTTGCATCTGGCCCCGCCCGTGCCTGTCACATGACCCTCTGTCAGGGAGCCAGCGAGCAATAAATCACATGGAGTACATGAAATTAACTCTTTTATTTGAAAAAACGTTTCCCACTCATGGGAGCCAGGTCTTTGTTTGTGGAGGAGGGGTTATTGGTTTGCTTTTGTATTTCTTCCATTTTTGTGTTCCCATTTGGTATTTTTAGATTGTGAATCTTTAGATGAAGGCTGGTGTACTAATTTAATGCACAATAAATAATAATAAGTGACAGATGGGGCTCGGCCAACTAGGAAAGTAGCCCATCTAGGAGAAGGAAAGCTCTGATCCTAAACCTCCACTGCTTTGTGGGATATCTTTGGGAGAAGAAAAAGCCACAGCATAAACCCTACATAAATCCGGAGTCCCTAAGACTGCTGGATGCTAAATGTATTTCTGCTTTCCTTTGGATCACATCAGTGAGGCCAAGAGGAGAGGTCTTGTCATCTGGGCAGCCCAAAGGCCTGGTTAAAGAGAAACGTTTTCGCCTGGCAGAAGAGATCATACCCTCCAACATTTCTCCGATGAAAATAGGGACATCCCATTCTATAATGATAATTTTACTGTTTATACCCCGCATAACTTACTGGGTTGCCCCAGCCACTCTGGGCAGCTTCCAACATATATAACAACATAATAAAACATTAAACATTAAAAAAAAAAATTCTTCCCTATACAGGGCTGCCTTCAGATGGCTTGGTGGTCGGATAACAACTCCATACCCTCCAACATTTCTCCGATGAAAATAGGGACATCCCAAGAAAAAGTGGGACATTCTGGGGTCAAATCAGAAACCGAGATGGCTTCTCTAAATCAGGGACATCCCTGGAAAACAGGGACACTTGGAAGGTCTGAGAGATGTAAGGAAAGCCACCACAGAAAAGGCCCGTTCTCATATTGCCACCCTCTCATGGAGGACACGATGCCATCACATGACATAAGTGGAGAACTGGTGCCCTCCAGATGTTGTTGGACTCCAACTCCCATCACCCATGACTATTGGCTACACTGGCTGCAAAGTCTGATGGGAACTGGAGCCCAGCAACATCTTGTGGGAATGTTCAGGGTGGCAGGAGACGATATACAGTGGTACCTCGGGTTACAGACGCTTCAGGTTACAGACTCTGCTAACCCAGAAATAGTACCTCGGGTTAAGAACTTTGCTTCAGGATGAGAACAGAAATCATGCGGCGGCGGCACAACGGCAGCAGGAGGCCCCATTAGCTAAAGTGGTACCTCAGGTTAAGAACAGTTTCAGGTTAAGAACGGACCTCCAGAACAAATTAAGTTCTTAACCCAAGGTACCACTGCATTGTTTATTAATATCCTTCCTAACTTGTCTCAGCAAGTTCCTTTACTTAGCAGAGTGCATTCTCCTTTACACAGCAGAAAACTAGTTGCAAACTCGTGTGAGTTTCTTAAGACAATACGCAATTCAATCTGGCTTGTCCAGATTGAAATGTGTCCTAATATTTTCCTGGTAAGACCCCTCCTAAAAGAATAAAGACACCGCAGTCTTATTGATAAGCAAGAAAAAGAAAGCTTACTCACGAACAGGCAGAGCACAGTGTGATCCCTGAAGACAGGCTTTTTGGCTTAAAGTTACAAATGTATAAAAACAGGTTTACCCCATAAGGGAGATGACCTGGGGGACTGCTTGGTTGGCAGCCAGCAGTTCATTCCAGGAAGTTCGCAGGATGAAAAGAAGATGGAAAAGAGGGAGATTGGCAGCATACCTTGTCTTTTTACCCAGTCTGGAAAGGCCACGCCCACCCACTAGTCACATGCAAGAGAAAGGATGCTCCAGGCCAGGAGGAACAGGAAGTTTCAACTGGCTGGACCAAACATTCCCTTGCATGTCCACTCTAGGAAAACAAGGAATGTTGTACTTGACTGCTCTTGGTGGATTACATCCTACACATCTAGAGGGCTGCAGGCTCCTCCCCAGCCCTCGCAGTCTGTGTTCCCTTTTCCTGCTCTGTGTTATTGGCTGCTGCTGGGCCAGAGAAGCAGGCAGGAGGAGAATGCACATTGAGGGGGATGTATCATCAAGTATTTTGGTAACTAGGCATTCCCGGGAGAAGAGGTGAAACTGGATGCATCAGGGCTTTCTGTTTTTGATGGCAAACTGAGCTCAACGTCACAGCTACTTCTGTCCCAAGGCACTGGAATGTAAATTGCAAGATAACCTTCAAAAACGTAGAACACTAAGAGGATTTTTTTGTTCCTCTGGTGCTTAGGGAATTTGTTCCTCAAGTTTGCACTGTGAAAGATACACACACGCCCATACACAAACAAACACAGATTGGTTGAGATTTGTTTTTGTTTGCATTTCAGTGAGAAATTGCCCAGTCTGCGCTTCTCAAACCGAGACATGAACTAAAACATAACTATGCTTTGGAATTCGCTCTTCTCTGAATTTTGCATTGCAGCTTTCTGGCCAGTGTGTATGGAAATTCATACGTTTAGGGAGAGGTGAGCGTTAAAATGCATTTCTTAAGTGTAAATAAATTCAGTCTATTAGGAGAAATCCGTGCAATCACCGCTGGACAAAACCGCATACGAAATTATGTTCATTAGGCCACACTAAAATGCAGGTGAATTTTCGTAATGGTTGTACTTCATTGCAGATTGCACTTGGAGCGACGAGAAACAGATGGCAACCAAAACGGACAGATTTGCCAATCCCAACCCAGAGCGAGAGAGTTCAGTGGTTCATAACAAGAGGGAAGCAAGCTCTAGAGAACTAATTATATTCTTAGAAAATATGCTTTAATGCAGTGGGGGCCAACTTTTTAAGGCCAGTGGGGTCACGGGGGGTTCTTTAATGGAGTGCTGTGGGCACCCACCCATCTCTGCCCACTTCTCTTCTCCCCAGATTATCCCCTCCAGGAGAGACAGAAAGAGAGAAGGTTATTTAATTGTTTTTAATGGTTATTTCCCACCCCCCAATGTTTTTATGCATTCTTATTTTTACCTGTAAGCTGCCTTGATTCGATCAGGGAAAGGGGCAGGGTATAAAGAAATGTTGTTGTTTAGTCGTTTAGTCGTGTCCACCTCTTCGTGACCCCATGGACCAGAGCACGCCAGGCACTCCTGTTTTCCACTGCCTCCCACAGTTTGGTCAAACTCATGTTCATAGCTTCAAGAACACTGTCCAACCATCTCATCCTCTGCCGTCCCCTTCTCCATTCTTTCCCAATATCAGGGTCTTTTCCAGGAAGTCTTCTCTTCTCACGAGGTGGCCAAAGTACTGGAGCCTCAGCTTCAGGATCTGTCTTTCCAGTGAGCACTCAGGGCTGATTTCCTTAAGAATGGATAGGTTTGATCTTCTTGCAGTCCATGGGACTCTCAAGAGTCTCCTCCAGCACCATAATTCAAAAGCATCCATTCTTTGGTGATCAGCCTTCTTTACGGTCCAGCAACTACACACTTAAACCACTTCACTTTCCCCAGGCATCTGGATTTCAGTAGAATTCACCTGAGCCTTGAAAATTGCTTTGAACTGAAAGAGGAACTGGGAAGAAGTGACGCTCTTCCAACTTCCTCCTTCAGCTCTATGGTCATCGCCTTCACCCCCTCATGGCCAGCCCAGTGTGTATGTGTGTGTGTGTTTGTGTGTGTGTGTGTGTGTGTAAGTGTAATCTTCACAGGTACCAGGGGAAGACTTCCAGGATGCTCACGAGTGTATCACATTGATTTAATGGAACAAAGGATACATTTCTTGATGTGTATATATAATCACCCTTTTGAAAAACACATTTAATGCTCTCTAGCTCCCCTGAAGATGTGAACCACTCAACTGCTCTGTGGCATTCTGGTCCATTTAGCCATTTTGGAACTGTCCCTTAATGACGAGACGTAGGCATGTGTACTCTCCTGGAGGCGATCGATGGACGCGCCACTCACTCCTAATTAACGAATATCCCATCATTTCCCCAGATGAGTCAATTTCCTCTGGCATTTCGTAGATAACCTGCATTGCTCTCCCTGCGCTAGCAATATTTGCATAAACTATCCCTTTGCAGCCTCAGTTGATCCCAGGATTTCAGCAGGATTGGTGCTGGCGGTGCTTGCGGAGAGAAGAGATCAAATGTTACTCCTTTTAAAGCCCTATTGATTTCAGTGAGGAAGATTTAAGCAGTGCTTAACCCCTCCCACTTCCAGATCCAAGCTTAAAATATTTGACTTCAGCTAGGTTGTGCGTCCTGAAATCCACTGGGTTGTTTCTAAGTTTTATTTATTTGTTAAATTTGTTCCCTGCCCCACATCTGTAGATCCCAGGGCTGTTCACAACATAAAATTATGATGTAAAAAAACACAAAAATAGATAATAAAAGTAAGAACAAGAATAAACCAAACCTAGGGCAAGATATACCAAACGACAAGAAAAAATTATTTATGTATGCGACAACAGCGGCCAGAATTCTATTAGCGCAAAGATGGAAAAGTGTTGAAATACCAGCGAAAGAACAACGGCTAGAAAAGTTGATCTAAAGTTGACTAAAATGGCAAAATTAACTGAGAGACTCAAAGATAAAGATAATAATGACTTTTTAAAAGATTGGGAACCTTTTACAACGTACATTCAGAAGCAATGCATTGAAATGAACTCACTTGCAAGATTTGAGTAATACGCTTGCAATGGATAAACATAAATAGAAAATATAAATATGAAGTAAAAATGTTAAGACCAGATAAATGATACAAATCTAATTTTAGCCTGTGCGCCTATGAGCCCTCGGTCTCAGCGTTCATAGAATTGGAAGGGGCCTAGTCCAACCGCCTGTGATGCAGGAATCTTTTGCCCAGGGTGGGGTTCAAACCCACAACTCTGAGGGTAAGAGTCTCATGCTCTACCGACTGAGCTATCTCTTCCCTTGTAGAACTCATCAGGCAGGAGGGTGGGGTGGGGACCAGAATTAGTCAGCTCTGCCTGTCGCTGGGTCTGGCGCCACCTACTGTTGGCCTCCCAGCCTTTCGCCCAATCGGTAAAACCCTCTGCTATGCAGGCCTTTCCTGAATATTCGCTTTACGGCTGTAGGTAGTGACCTGCTGTCTCTTCTCCTACCTGTTTGCTGAAATAGCTACAGGGTTTTTCAGCTGTGTTATTAGCTACGGATATGCCTCTTATAAAGATTTTTTTTTTAACCCTCTACGTAGAATTGATTTGGAAGTGGAAAGTGTAGTAGCAGTCTCTCTGCAGCTTCTCTTGTTTCCATTTACACCCTGCCTATTAGCAGAGTTGGCCCAAGAAATTCCATGTTTTTCTTGGCTGTGAAAACTGCTTGCAAAAAAAGAAAAAAAATCCCTTAGTTCTGTTTCTTATCTTTATGGATTTGGCCAGTTTCTGAGCTTGTGGTAATATTAGGGAGACAGCTGTGAACTATTTTTATAGATTTTTTTTGTCTAGCTCACAAGCAATTAGCTTAATATAAAGGGATGTAAAAGCAATTATGCTTTCAGTGTATACAAAACTGGAGAGCTCGCATCCCGCTAGCCTAGCGTTCCCCCCCCCCAAAAAAAATATGTCATCAAATTGGATTCTAGATATGTGTAAGCAGAAGGGAACCAGATTTCTTTTTGTGGGGTGGGTTCCCAAATTCTGAAGTTTCAGCTTCAACTTTATTTAGGCGACAGCCTAGAAGGGTATAGATGTGCATTCAGGACCAAGCCAGCAAAATATCACATTTCTAGGCATCTGCGTCAATTTTCTAGGCAACTGTCTCTTCTTTTTCTGCCAGCCCCTGCCTTCCCTCCCAGAAAGGTGATGATATCTGGCACATTAGCTAAACTGGCATGACTCCTTTTTGTTTTTTATTTTAAAAATGAGTTTCAAAAAAAGCCACTTAATAGAGAAAAATGAACATCCATTACACAGTGAGGAAACAGGAAGCTTGAGGTGTTAGACAGTAAAATTGTACACTTACCTGCAATTAAGGTGTGCAATTTTTTTTTGTACCAAACAATATGCCCAGAATAACTTGTATCAGCAGTGCATAAATCATTTGTGTTCTCCTGTATCTGAGTACGTGTTAAAACATTGCCAGCCTGGTGCCCTCCATATGTTTTTGGCCAACATCTGGAGAGCACCTGGTTCGTGAAGTCTGCCGGGGGGGGGACCACAAATGTACATTTTAAAAAGACAACATCCAAAAATGTATCGTTGCGAGGAGTAATTTGTGTGTGTTTCTATCATATTTGGTGTAAAGTGAGCAAAAAATACTGGTGATAAGTGTGTGGGAATGAAGGGAAATATGTAACAGGCATCAGCAGCCTTCAAGAAGTACCCAGGCTGCAACAAAATTAGGCTGTTACTTGAGTTTGTGCTGCGTTTTTGACAGGTGAAACTTGAATTCATATTATGTCACTTACGGAAAAGTAAAACTTCCATTCAAATGCCGGGCCAATTTCTGTAGGTTCTTTTATCCTACTGCTTGCGTGAGTTCAGCCGTCTGAGAAAGACTTTTGCATTTCAAGGTTGGGAGTGGGGGGAATCTGACAGATTTTTTTAAAGAGGGTACTGTGAATCAATTTTACGATCCATTTAAATGCCACTTCTGCAAGGAGCCTGAGGGAGCTGCCTTGCTGACACTTAGGAAAGTATCAGCAACGGGAACCCAAACTCGAAATGGCTTTCCTTCTGCGTTCGCCAGATTTAGATTAGCATTTGCACCATGAGCAATAGTAATATCTATGACCTTTTAAGCTGTAGGAGGGGTATTGTTTTCATTTGTTATTTGGCATGTATTTTGTGTTGTATTGTAAACCGCCCTGCGATTTTCAGATGAAGGGCGGTTTAACTACACCCGGCCTCAGCCGTTTGTGTGCTTTACTCACAACATATTACAGTACAGTGGTACCTTGGTTTAAGAACAGCTTAGTTTATGAACAACTTGGACTAAGAACGCTGCAAACCCGGAAGTAGGTGTTTCGGTTTGTGAACTTTGCCTTGGAATGAGAACATGTTTCACTTCCTGTTGAGTGTGTTCCATTTGTAAATTGAGTCCCCCGCTGCTATGGGAAAGCATGCCTTGACTTAAGAACGTTTTGGTTTAAGAACGGACTTCCAGAATGGATTAAGTTCGTACACGAAGGTACCACTGTATTGCAATATAGCAGATCTTAATATTGCACAGTTTAAAGCGATTCGACGCATGAAAACGGACTCCTTTTTGGAAATAAAGCATTGGCAAGGCCCATAAGTTTAATTAAAAGTTTACTTGCATAACTTTCTTCAAAACAAAAACATACATCCAGATAATTCCATAAGGCATCTTGTGCTGTCCAGCACAGGCTCAGCATCTTAGAAAATATGAAATACTCGAAACAGACCTATATGCAGACGTCTGTCTCTGCCCACAACCTGCATCCTGCCTGAGGCTGTTTGCCTGGAGAGCTTCATCCTCATTCCCATAGAGTCTGAGAACAAAGACTCAAAGGCAACTCACTTCAACATGGAGATTTGCAACCAAATGCCTTTGTGGCCTGACCTAAAGTTAAACACCCAAGTGTTAACTAGCAGAGAACAACAGTTAATCATCAACTCAGTTAAAGCTCAGAGTCCGTTAGAATACTGCAGTGCAATTTCTCCAGAGATGGACCTTTTCCAGCAATAAACATTTAGCTATTTGGCGCTGTGGGTTAAACCACAGAGCCTAGGACTTGCCGATCAGAAGGTGGGCGGTTCGAATCCCCGCGACGGGGTGAGCTCCCGTTACTCGGTCCCTGCTCCTGCTAACCTAGCAGTTCGAAAGCACTCCATTGCAAGTAGATAAATAGGTACCGCTCTGGTGGGAAGGTAAACAGCGTTTCCGTGCGCTGCTCTGGTTCGCCAGAAGCGGCTTAGTCCTGCTGGCCACATGACCTGGAAGCTGTACGCCGGCTCCCTCGGCCACTAAAGCGAGATGAGCGCTGCAACCCCAGAGTCAGCCACGACTGGACCTAATGGTCAGGGGTCCCTTTACCTTTACCTAAATAATTATACTTAACATGCAGTCAATGTGGGGCCAACACTGAAGATGGCCCAGAAGCTTCACTTCCTTCAAAACGCACCTGCTGGTGCTCTGATTGCACCTTGTTGGTGCCATGGTTATGAGTCTCACTTTGGCTGTGAGAGGTCCTGGGCTCAATTTCCGCACAAGCCCATCTCTCTGGGGAAAGGGGGGTAAATTTGCTCAGTAGGAGACCATGTGCAGTGCCAGCAAAGGGCCCCTACACTTTGAATTAGGATCAAGTCGTACAGCAGGAGGTGGAAACAAATACCTGCATGAGTCGCTACTAATCAGAAATCAGCTATTGTGAAGTGGATGGCTACAAAAGTCTGATTCAGTAAAATGCAACTCCTGTTGTTCATGTTCCTGTATCTGCTGGAAGTCTTGGCATGTGACTCAGTTTGTATCAGGTGTGGTTTGCATGGGGAGAAAGTAGAGAGAACAGACTCCAAACTTCCTAGGCTGTATTTCTGTTCTAACCTGGGCTGACCTTCCTTCTGATGTCAGATTGATACCTCTAAGGGTTGCTGACTTCCTTACCTGTTCCTCCCTTCTTCTCGGTCCCACCTTGGGAATCTGACTCTCTCCTGCGGAGATGAAAGAGCAAAAATGGCTCTTTGCATCTCCAACTTAGCTACAACTAGGATTTCTTTACCCTCTAAGCATGTGTTGCAAGTCACTTTTGAGTTGCCATGGCAAAAAAAAAAAAAGTGTGATTCACAGATTTAATTAATAACCACAATGTATTTCTTCTATTTCATACTTAAAGTCTCAGTGAGATTGTGTTAGGGCTAAAGAGTGCTCAACAGCAAGAATTCAGTATACAGCCAGCTTCCAAGCTGTGTGCTCGCTCTGCAAACTTCATTCACCAATATCCGTGTTAGAACATAACATAACAACACAAGAATTGAGTCCTGCTAGATTAGACCGTAAGGGACGCAGGTGGTGCTGTGGGTTAAACCACAGAGCCTAGGGCTTGCCGACCAGAAGGTCGGCGGTTCGAATCCCCGCGACGGGGTGAGCTTCCGTTACTCGGTCCCTGCTCCTGCCCACCTAGCAGTTCAAAAGCACGTCAAAGTGCAAGTAGATAAATAGGTACCGCTCTGGCAGGAAGGTAAACGGTGTTTCCATGCACTGCTCTGGTTCACCAGAAGCGGTTTAGTCATGCTGGCCACATGACCCGGAAGCTGTACGCTGGCTCCCTCGGCCAATAAAGCGAGATGAGCGCCGCAACCCCAGAGTCAGCCACGACTGGACCTTATGGTCAGGGGTCCCTTTACCTTTACCTTAGATTAGACCGTAGGGGGGCGCATCTATTTCAACACCCGATTCTCGCTCCGGCCAACCGCACGCTGATATGGGAAGCCTGCAAGCCGGACCAGAGGGCAGCAGCACTTTCCCCCAATAATAATTTCCAGCAACTGGTATTCAGAGGCATCTCCCCTCCAACAATGGGGCTAGAACACAGCCATCCATCCAACCACATCGGTGGTGTTGACCTGTTCTTTTACTTGTCAGTCTTGTGCTCCACAATCACCTCCTGTCTCCACTGATGGGTGGAGGACCTGCATGGTCTCTATCAGGGCTGGCTCAGAATGTTTTGCCCCTCCAGGCAAAACTGGAAATGTCCCCCTGCTCCCCAGTCAGCTTGTGCAGTGGAGCAGCCCCTCCTAGCTGACTGGGGGCTGTTTCCCTGAGGCTACTGTTTCCCCTCACCTCATGGGTAGACAGGCCCAGGTCTCTATCTTCCTACATGCTATGGAATGGAACGCACAATAAATGGGCAACTGGCCCTTGAGATGCGCTTTTATGGGTTATTAGGAAGAAAAGGGGGAAAGAGGTGGAGGGGGGGAGATGGGTGGGGGTGGGGGTGGGTAGCGATGTTTCTATTTTATTTACTATATGTAGCGTTGCTTGTGCAGGTTCTTTGCTGTTCGCTTGTGTTCCTTTGGTGGTGAAAGAGGTTGGGGTTTGCCTGGAGTGTGGTTGTTCATTTGCGGTTGGCTGTGGTGGTCTTTGTTTTCGTGTGTGAGTGGGGTGGGTGGGTGTTTTGGATCAGGTTAGCCATTTTGATTTGTATGCTGTCAGCGGATTCTTGTCGTTATCTTGTTGGGCTGTGTATGTGATAAAGGGGAGCCATACCGGGGTGAAGGCATCTTCTATTTGTCCCCATGTCAGTTTTAGTTTATTGGTTAATTTTTCTAGTAAGGCTGTTTCCCATACTATTTGGTACCATTGGTCCATGCTTACTCCTGACAGGTCTCTCCAGTGTCTGGCTATGATGCTTCTGGCTGCTGAAAGTAGCTGGGTTATGAGTTCTTTGTGGTGTAAGTGGGCATTATTGTCTTGGAAGATGTTTAGTAAGGCCAATTCTGGGGTGGTTTCTAATGCTTGCTTGGTTATTTTACTTATTTCTCGTATGGTTGCTGTCCAGAATAGTTGGATTTTGGGGCACTCCCACCACATGTGGAGGTATGTCCCTGTGGAGGTGCACCCTCTCCAGCATTTTGGTGAGGTTCCTGGGTGTATTAGCGCTAGTTTTCTTGGTGTTAGGTACCACCTGTAGGTGAGTTTCAGAGTGAAATCTTTTCTTTTCGTTGATATGGATTTAAAGGGGGGTTTAGACCACATTTTGTTCCATTGAGTGGGGTTAATCTCATAGCCTATGGCATCCTCCCATTGTTTTTTGATTGCGTCTAGGGAGTTTGTGGGATTTTGTAGTAGTATTTTGTATATTGCGGGATGGTGTACAATGTTAACAATTTAATTTGCATAGCATAACAACAACAACAACAACAAACAATAAAACAATCACTGAAAAAAATCATAATGACAGTCCTCCACTTTTAAAGGGCCATGGATTGTTTAATGGCCAAAGACCAGTAAAGAGGGATGTTTTCATCCGGCACCTAAACACAGAGTGTGGTGATGAGAATGCCAAGGTTGCAGGTTTGATCCCCATAAGGGACAGCTGCATATTCCTGCAATGCAGGAGATTGGACTGAATGATCCTCAGGGTCCCTTCCAACTCTATGAATCTGTGAATCTATGACATGCAATGATGGCACCAGGCGAGCCTCTCTGGGGAGAGCATTCCACAGACGGGGAGCCACCACAGGAAAGGCCCATTCTCGTATTGCCACCCTCCAAACCTCTTGGGGAGGGAGGGACACAGAGAAGGGCCTTGGATGACAACTGCAGGGTCCAGGTCGGTTTGTATGAGAAGAGGTGATCCTTAAGGCACTGAAGTCCTGAGTCATTCATTTGCCACAAGGAGAAGGGTGATTACTCTTTAGAGGAAACCTATAACAATTTATTTTTTGCTGCAGGTGCCAAAGGCCAAGATTTGGAAGTTCTGCAGCCCCCAGGACCCCTGTCTGTGTCAGCAGGAGAGACCCTCACTCTGACATGTACAGTAAGTGGAACTGGTCCACCAGGAGGCGTGAAATGGCACAAGGGGTCGGACAGAAAGCAGCCCATTTACAGTGAAAGAGGACCACCTACCCCACGCGTGACCAGGGTTGTTCCTGGATCACAAACAGACTTCACCATCCTCATCAGCAACATCCGACCTGAGGATGCTGGGACCTATTACTGTGTCAAGTATAGGGCAGGATCCCAAGAAATAGAATTGAAATCAGGAGTGGGCACTGAGGTTTCCGTGATTGGTAAGTATCCCTCAATTTCTCTTTGTTTCCTAGGAGGATAATTTGCCCCCCTCACCCCAGAAGTTCCATGTTATATAAAAATGCAAAGGCATCGAATGAGGCTCAGACCTTTTTTAAAAAAAAACTGAAAAATAGCTTTATAGGTCGCATGTTTGAGTAGTGGAGCAGTGGAAGGAGAAAGGATGCATAACTCCTTCAGTGCTGGGCAATATCCTGCTCAAAATCTCCTTTCTCCCTCCTCCTACAGCTGCTTTTCATATTTTGAAAACCTAGATGTCATTATAAACATTTATCTGTAATGTGTAAGGTAAAGGTAAAGGGACCCCTGACCATTAGGTCCAGTCGTGGCTGACAATGGGGTTGAGGCGCTCATCTTGCTTTATTGGCCGAGGGAGCTGGCGTACAGCTTCCGGGTTATATGCCCAGCATGACTAAGCCGCTTCTGGCGAAACCAGAGCAGCGCACGGAAACACCATTTACCTTCCCGCCAGAGCGGTACCTATTTATCTACTTGCACTTTGACGTGCTTTCGAACTGCTAGGTTAGCAGGAGCAGGGACTGAGCAACGGGAGCTCACCCCGTCGCGGGGATTCGAACCGCCCACCTTCTGATCGGCAAGTCCTAGGCTCTGTGGTTTAACCCACAGCGCCACCCGCGTCCCTCTATCTGTAATGTGTACTTAACCCCTTTGGCAAGTCAGCTACGTGGAGAGCCTCTTGTGAGGGGGATGGGAATATTTAATCTGCCAGGGAATGGGACAACTCAGTTAATCACCTGGGAATTTCCTAGCTATCCAGGACTCATTCTTGAGCCCTTGGACCGGGCTGCAGAAATGGAATTTATTTTATCTACTTATTTCATCTGGAGTGGAGAGTTTGTGGCACAGGAGACATCAAGGCAGGGGCGTACGAAGTGGGCGGAGGGGGCGGTCCGCCCCGGGTGCCACTCCGGGGGGTGACAAGATGGCCCCTGCCTCCCCCCAGCTGTAGAGCGGCCGAGGGCGCACGCAGTCTGTATGGGTGCCGCTCACGTGGCATCCGTATGGACTGCCACTCTCGCATGCCGTCCACATGGGCTGCCTCTTGCACGGCGACCGTATGGGCTGCCTTTCGCACGGTGACCGTACGGGCTGCCGCTCTCGTATGCCATTCATACGGGCATCCGTACGGGCTGCCTTTTGCATGGCGGCCGTACAGGCTGCCACTCTCGCGTGACATCCATACGGGCTGCCTCTCGCACAGCGACCGTACAGGCCCACAGCCCATATGGAGTGAGCATGTGTGAGCAGCAGCCCGTACAGTCACTGCGCGTGTGTCACTGGGCAGTTTGCCCTGCCCCTCGGCGTCCCGCCCTGCGTGCCGGAGAGGGTTCGTCTGCCACTGCATTGAGGCAGCGCCTGGAAGCATCAGTGAATCAACCAACGCCTCCTATGGCGCCATGAAAGGTCGCAATAAGTATTCTCTCAAAAGGCCACAATAAGACCTTTGGCTCTTCCTGCTCGGTTCCTGTTTGCACTGCCTTGGCAACTCCTTCATTAAATACACCCCTTTACAAAGAGCCACAGTGCATTGGATGCTAGGGGTATGGACCAAGGGATAGGTGGGCCTGACTCTGTCCCAGCCTGGTCTGATTTCCTAGTTGGTTGATTAATCATTTGGGCAGTTGAGGGAAGAGAGAGAGGTGGAAAGAGCTTCTCACTGGGATCAAGCACAGTGGTGGCTGATGAAGGGGCCTTTTTACCATTGGTGGAAGAGGGATGTCCACACCATTTTGTGTTCTTCTCTCTAGATGTGGCAGGCGTTGTGTTCTGCCACACACAAACCCCAAGGCAGCCGCCTTGCGACTGGCACCCATGGCACTCTCTTAAAATTCCAAATGTGCCCACTGGCCCAGGAAAGGATTTCCCTTGGGATTGGTGATGGGTCCTGTCCTGCAAGGGTCACCAGGTGATGTGTCGATGCTTCCTCCCGCAGCCACGCCATCCCAGCCATCTATCGAGGGTCCCACGAGCAGAGTGTTATCTGGGACCTCGGCGACTTTCATCTGCACGTCGGATGGATTCTCCCCCCGAGCCATCAAAGTCACTTGGCTGAAGGACAACACCAGGATCGTGTCCCCAGAGCCCACCGTTCTGCCAGAAGGAGACAGCATCTCCTACCAAGTGCTGAGCACCGCACAGGTGCCACTCACAAGAGACGATGTGAAGTCCCAGCTCATCTGCCAGATTGAACATGAGACCTTGCGGAGTCCCCTGCGGGAGTTTTTCAAACTTTCAACTATCCTACGAGGTACAGAGACTGGTGGGGGTCTGGCGGATCATTGCATTTGATGGGGTGGCTGAGGTATCATGGTGTTTCTCACCTGCCTTCTGAGCAGCGAGCTTCACTGCTGGTTCATGAGAGGGAGGGGGTAGGGAACAAGCAGAGCTTTTTCCCCAGCCAGAAATCACTGAAACTCTGTTCTGGCACCGTTGCCGGAATGGTGGGTGCCATGGCCACTATAAAAGAACAAGGCATCACAACGACAGCCACACGGATGTTGCTAACCCAGAGATGGAGAGAAAACAAGGTCCCTACCAGAGAAGAATGTCAAACTAAACTGCTGGATTATGCCAAAATGGCAAAACTGGCCAGAAAGCTCAGGAACCAAGAAGACCAAAACTTCAACAAAGAATGGGAAAAAATTATAATTTATCTTGTAAGCAGATGAAAACATTAACAGAATTGCAATAACACTTGTAATGTAGCAAGTACTATGGAGATAATGGAGTAATATAACGTATTTTCCGCTCCATAAGACGCACTTTTTTCCTCCTAAAAAGTAAGGGGAAATGTCTGTGCGTCTTATGGAGCAAATGTGTGGTCAGTCGCTGGCTCCCTTTACCGCCCCGCCCCCTTGGCCAGACCTCCATTGCTGAATGTACTGCAGACGGAGTTTGTTTCCCCAGAGCCATGTGACTGGCTGATTAGATTATCTGTCTGGAAACTGTAGAAACGGCTCCCTTTCCTTTCCTTTTTTTTATAAATAATTTTTATTAATTTTCCAACACAAATATACAATTTTATCGAAATTTCCACAAATTTAGTTCTTTTTGGACTTCCTTCAGCTTCTCTGGCAATCATCCATATTTACCTCTCAGTTACGCATTTCTCTGTTTATATTGCCATTAAACTTCCCTCCCACTCCTATTTCTTTTTAACAATATATCTCAACTTTCACAGTGCTTCTTGAAACCCCACCAGCGTTGTTTGCACATCACATATTCTTTTCAGATATTCAACAAATTTCCCCCAGTCCTCGATGAACTTTTGGTCTCGAAGATATCTAATTTTTCCGGTTAGTCTGTCCAGTTCTGAATAGTCTGTCAGCTTCAGTCTCCATTCTTCTATCGTCGGTATTTCCTCTTGTTTCCATTTCTGGGCCAGTAGAATTCTTGCTGCTGTAACCGCATATTGAAAAAGTTTACAGTCTTTTCTTCTTATTTCATTCCCTGTAATTCCTAAAAGAAAGATCTCTGGTTTCTTTACAAATGTATATTTTAACATCTTTTTCATTTCATTGTAGATCATCTCCCAGAAACCCTTCACTTTCTTACATTCCCACCACATGTGATAAAACGTACCTTCTTTTTCTTTACATTTCCCTTTCCTTTCCTAAAGAAGCTGCAGAACTGTGAGTTGAACCCCATAAAAACAGGGTTTACCCCTTTGCAAAGTAAGCTCAACAACTTTGAGCTGATCCCCCCAAAATGGGGCTTTTCCCCTTTGCAAAAGAAGCTGCACAACTGTGAACTGATCCCCAAAAAAACAGGGCTTCCCCCCTTTCCTCCTCTAAAAACTAGGTGCGTCTTATAGTTAGGTGCATCTTATGGAGCGAAAAATACAGTAAAACGTGGATTCTTGAATAATATGCAGTTGAAAAGGTTAACAATAGGACCCACGGAGGGGAAGGTGGGAAGTCCAGAGATTTGGAGGAATCTACAAATGTGAATATGTATGGTTGTAATTTTTAGACTTGTAAAATCAAGTAAAAATTATTTCAAAATATATATATAAAAGCACAAGGCAGGTGCTCATGGTGCTCATGTAGGTGGAGCCAATCCTGCACTCCTGCTGCCATGCAGCACCTCTCCCCTGCACCATGCGCTTCTCCCTCTCCAGAACCAGCCACAGTGCGCAGTGTTCAGAAGGCAGATCAGCAATGCTTCCCCCTGCTTCATTG
Organism: Podarcis filfolensis; assembly: GCF_964270895.1. Taxonomy (NCBI): domain Eukaryota; kingdom Metazoa; phylum Chordata; class Lepidosauria; order Squamata; family Lacertidae; genus Podarcis; species Podarcis filfolensis. Next base: position 94,583,850 of record NC_139609.1, on the reverse strand, counting down.
CTATGAAGTGCAAGGATGGGGGAGGGGCTGCAGATCTGGGGTGCCAGGGAGAAGAAATTGGGAGAGGGATTTAACGCTCTGGGGTCTTTGGGGGAAAAGGGCAGGAGATCAATTGAACTAATAAATTAATCTCCACTATGCATTGCCATGCTTCCAAAGGCTGATCCAACAAGGGTGTTTAAGAGTCTACTAAGACTTTGAGCAAGATTTGAAAAAGAGGCAGCGTGAAGGCTAAGATCCAGCTTCTCACCTGTGGCTTGATTTGCTTTCCTTCTTCGTAGAGTTGAGAATAGTGTATCCAGGTGTAACTTGGAGGGTTTTAGTACATATGAATGGGTTTGCCTGGCTTACCAAGGACTTGGGGTTGATTGACCAGGAGACTTGGAGACCCCCGGTGGACTTTGTTGCCAAAGGGATTTCTCCATGTCTTCAGCATACAGATAGGAACCTTTTCTCTAAAGGAGAGGTGGCAACTTTGAGCCAAGCTAGACATCACCTTGCCGACAAAGGTCCGTATAGTTAAAGCTATAGTTTTCCCAGTAGTGATGTATGGAAGTGAGAGCTAGACCATAAAGAAGGCTGATCGCCGAAGAATTGATGCTTTTGAATTCTGGTGCTGGAGGAGACTCAAGAGAGTCCCATGGGCTGCAAGAAGATCAAACCTCTCCATTCTGAAGGAAATCAGCCCTGAGTGCTCATTGGAAGGACAGATCCTGAAGCTGAGGCTCCAATACTTTGGCCACCTCATGAGAAGAGAAGACTCCCTGGAAAAGACCCTGGTGTTGGGAAAGATGGAGGGCACAAGGAGAAGGGGACGACAGAGGACGAGATGGTTGGACAGTGTTCTCGAAGCTACCAGCATGAGTTTGACCAAACTGCGGGAGGCAGGGGAAGACAGGAGGGCCTGGCATGCTCTGGTCCATGGGGTCACAAAGAGTCGGACACTACTAAATGACTAACCAACAAAAAATACATTACACGCAGGCACTTGCTGGTCCCTTTGCTGGAGAAGCTCCATTGCAGGGGGACAAGTGGGAAAGGGCAGGTGCCCCCTCTGCCTCCACCATACTGCTTCTTTGCTCTCAATTGCTCCATGAAAAAAATTGCCACTGGTACATAAGTAGCATGTCCTTAGGTACATTAATTTAAAGGAGGGAAGCATTTCCTGCTACTAAGATTGAAGCCAAGACACAGCTAGCTACACACCAGTTTTGAAGGAGATCAGATGTGTGTTTGATGCTTGTCCAGTCTCCGCAGTCCACACACTCACCAGCGTCCAACCAAGAACAATTGATAATGAAATCTGAGAGGAGCCCTGTACTCGGAGTAGACCCATGGATAAAAGGGACCGAAGTTTTCCCATGTCCAATAATTTCAGTGGGTCTACTCTAACATTGGATGCAACCCGATGGGATCAAAGGACAAAATTTTGAGCTGATGGGGTTAGGAGGTTGCTTTTGAGGAACATCTGTCCCTTCCCCCTTATACTGCAAATCAAAACCACACAGGCCATAAGGGGAGCCTGGCTTCTGGATCAGACCAAAGACCTACCTCATCCAGAATTCTCTTTCCTTAGGGGCCAACCCAGTACCCCAATGGGAAGCCCACAAGCTGGGCATGAGGACAACAGCCCTCTCCCCACTTGAGATTCCCAGCGGCTGGTTATTCAGAGGCCTACTTCCTCCAAGAGAGGAGGAGAACAAAGCCACTGTGACTTGTCTTACGTTGGTGGTCTTATACTGTCTCATTCCCTTTCAAAGCCATCCAAGTTGGTGACCATCAGTTCCTCTTGCAGATATGAATTCCATAGTTTATGAGCTGTGTGGAGAAGGACTTTGTTTTATGTGTCCTGAATCTTCCAATATTCTGCTTCACAGGTTGTCCCCAAGTTCTGGTGTTGTGCGATGATATCCACCTCTACCAGGAATGCAATTCTAGCCCACACTGGAGTCTGGCAACCACTTCCCCACCAGGGTATTGAGGTCCTCATTCTGATTTTTTTGCCTTTGTCCACACAGTTCCACCCAGAGTGAAGCTGGAAGCCAACCCAGCCAACCCCGTCCCACTGAACGAATCGGTGACCTTCAGCTGCAGCGCGGAAGGGTTTTACCCAGAAGACACAACCTTGGCCTTGACTCTGAATGGCAGCCTGAGTGAAACAGGAACGGCTGAGCCCATGGTCCAGAACAGGGATGGGACATTCACCCTCAGGAGCTCCCTGAAGCTGAATGCCACGGAAGAAAGGAACCAGTCTGCATTTACTTGCCTGGTTACGCAAAACTCTCAGCCTGTAGCGACTGAAACGTCAGTGCTGAACATCAGGGTGCCGACTGAAGGAAGTGAAAGCGTCAGTATGGAGCCAGGTAGGTGTCCTCCACCCCTCGATCCGTGTTGACTTAAATTTCTCATTTTTGCCTGTCTCTCTGTGTGTAGACCTTCTTGCCTTCAGACCTCTTCACACCCTAATGGGCAGCAGCTATAGCTCACAGGAAGAGCAGCCACTCTGCATGCAATAGATCCAAGTTTCCATCTCCAACATTTCCTGGTAGAGTCATGGGTTTCCTGGACAGTCACTGCCAGTGAATGTGGACCAGATGTGAGGAACCTTTGGCCCGCCACCTGTTGCTGAACTACAGCTTCCATCTGCCCCAGCAAGCATCACCAATGGCCAGGGATGATGGGAGTTGTAGTTCAGAAACATCTAGGGGGCCAAAGGTTCCCCACACCTGGGATTGAGCAAGGGTTTAAAAAGTGAGATTGTGGTTAGCTTTCAGGGGGGTTGTGTGGGGTTTTGGGGCTGCCTGTTTGTTTGTTTGTTTGTTGGTTGGTTTGTAGGGTAGGTGTTCTGCCTGTTTTGGAGGGGGAACCTGAGCATCGCCAGCATTTTTTTGTGGGAGAAATGTGTGTGTTTTTGGTGCCCATTACACACTTCCCTGGCCCCAAGCCCAAAAGGTTTGGAGGACACTACGTCTAAGGCTGCTTCATATAGCTCCCATTGCTCGGTCCCTGCTCCTGCCAACCTAGCAGTTCGAAAGCACGTCAAAGTGCAAGTAGATAAATAGGTACCGCTCTGGCGGGAAGGTAAATGGTGTTTCCGTGCGCTGCTCTGGTTCGCCAGAAGCGGCTTAGTCATGCTGGCCACATGACCCGGAAGCTGTACGCCCGCTTCCTCGGCCAATAAAGCGAGATGAGCGCCGCAACCCCAGAGTCCGCCACGACTGGACCTAATGGTCAGGGGTCCCTTTACCTTTACCTTTACCTTTAAGGCTGCTTCATATACTCCTATGTAGACTTCCTCTCCTGTCCCCTTGCTAAACCCCACCAGATGCCTGCTAAAAACATTTCCTTTTGTATCGGCAAGGCTTTCCAGACTCATAATTCAGTTACGTGCGCTTGTTTTCAATATTTGCTTGTTTTCTCTGGGCGTTGTTGCTAAGTGCTTTATATTAATAAATAATATAATAAATTTTTATTTATACCCCGCCCTTCCCGGTTCAGAAAACCAGGCCCAGGGCAGCTAACAACAAATTTAAAACACTTAATTGATGCAAAAAACCCCAGCATAAAATACAGTATAAAACGTGAGTAACAATAAATTCAGAATTCAAAAATCAATTTAGGGGGAAAATCAAACCCAATAAGCATTAGATGATTACCAGGGCTAGTTGGCAAAATTAGTCTTATTTGGGCCAGCAAGGAGACCAGGGGAGAATTAGCTGTGGGATCCCAGAGCAGGTAATAAAAAGGGGAAGGGAAGGGAAGGGAAGGGAAGGGAAGGGAAGGGAGGAAGGAAGGAAGGAAGGAAGGAAGGAAGGAAGGGGCATAAAAAATCAGGCTAAGTTCAAATTTAAAGCCATTTTGTTTTATGTACACCTGCCTTCGGGAAAAGAAAAGGCTAAGGGGTAAACCCTACGCAAATCTGCAGTGGAGACCCTAAGATGGGTTGGTTGGCGCCTTGTACACCTGCTTCCAATGGGACGCAGGTGGTGCTGTGGATTAAACCACAGAGCCTAGGACTTGCCGATCAGAAGGTCGGTGGTTCAAATCCCCGTGACGGGGTGAACTCCCGTTGCTCAGTCCCTGCTCCTGCCCACCTAGCAGTTCGAAAGCACATCAAAGTGCAAGTAGATAAATAGGTACTGCTCCGGCGGGAAGGTAAACGGCGTTTCTGTGCGCTGCTCTGGTTCGCCAGAAGCGGCTTACTCCTGCTGGCCACATGACCTGGAAGCTGTAGGCCGGCTCCCTCAGCCAATAAAGTGAGATGAGCGCCGCAACCCCAGAGTCGTCCACGACTGGACCTAATGGTCAGCAGTCCCTTTACTTTTACCTTTACACCTTCCTCCAGCGGCCAAGCTGGTGCTGAGTGTCTTGCTCTGCTTCCTTTGGACCCCACCAGTGAGCTGAGGGGGGGGTCTTGTCATCTGGGCAGCCCAGGACCTCTATACACGCTGCCCAGGCTTGCGCCCCAAAGAGGTCACTTTGGTGCTGCTAAGGACAAGGTCTGACTTCAGTCCCAGAGGCAAACTCCATTGTCTCTCAAGACAGACAGGTGCCAACAAAAAAACCCCTAAAGTTGTTGTTATTATGCAGTTTGTAATTCCCCCGATAAAGGGATTGGTCCTTCTAGCCTAGTATTGTCCACACTGACTGGCAGGGGCTCTCCTGGGTTTCCAGCATGAGTCTCTCGCAGCCCTGCCTGGAGATGCTGGCGGGGATTGAACCCAGTACCTTCTGCATGCAAAGCAGATGCTTTAAACCACTGAGCTACGGAGATGGGGAAGCAGGACGCCAGTTGCCAGCTAAATCAATGCAATCTCTTTGCAGATGAGAAGAAGATCTACATCATCAGCGCCGTGGTTTGTGCCCTCCTGGTGGTATTGGTGGTGACTATCATCTACTTCATCCATGCAAGGCATAACAAGGGTAAAAAGGATATTTGTTGCATGTGTGTCATAGAATTGGAGTCCAACCCCCCTGCATTGCCATTGGGTCAATTGGGTCCAGTTCAGATCACCCACAGGGGTACATAGAGGCACACAAACTGGATGAACTGGTGGCTCTGCATGGGGTACCTACCCCCAATGCCATGGCTGTGGGACCCATAGCAGCAGGTGTGGGGAGGAGCCCCTGGTGGTTGGATCAGATTAAATCCATACAATTTAAGTGCTTCCAGAACATCATGGCACTTGCCATCCTTGACCTCTTGTGATCCCATCGGCAGTCGGCTCAAGTTCATTCCACTGAGTGGCCAAACTAGACTTTGGGGTCTCTCTGACTCGATGCATAATCCGATAAGAATTTGCTGGGTCGTATGTCGCCCGTACAAATAAATACGGGTTTTCTTTTGAAAGTGTCAGCAAGGAAAGTTTTGGGAGAAAGTGAGAATCTGGCAGTTCTAATTATTGAGTCTTTAACTGGTGGCAAAGAGGAGGGAGAGACTTGTGAAGGTGCTATTCCTGATGCTGTGGGAGGTGAGGGAGCAGGCTGCCTCATGGTTGGGTTAACTGGCACCCTGGCATCTGCTGAAGATCATGTTATGATCACCTGGCTTTGTTTGATACAGATGTACTGAGGAAGCTGGTGGTTGAAAGGGACTGAGAGTCAGAAAATATTTGGGGGCTGTTGGGACAAAGGAATGGTCAACGTAAGAAGAACCAAGAACCTGTAGAGGAGAGGGCTCTGGGCTATGAGCCAGGAGGGGAGAGGGCTCTTGTGGCCGGGTCACAGTTTCCCACTATGAGAACAGGATCCTGGACTAGGATCCATTGGCCTGATCCAGCAGGCCATTCTTACGTTCTGGCAGCTAGTTCGGCCAAAAGGACAACCTAGTCCGCCATCTGGTTCTCACAGCGCCAACCATAGACCCACAAGCAGGACCCCTGGGTGTTCTCTCCCCACCTGTGATTCCCACCCAGTGGTCTTCAGAGTCACACTGTCTCTGACACTGGGCAAAGTTGATAACCACTGTGCCTTGCCCTCCATGAATTAGCACAATCCTCTTTTAAAGCCACCCAGGTTGGTGGTGATCATCTTGGCAGAGTCAGTTTCATAGTTTGACTAAGTGCCATCCATGTCTGATGTGATGAAGCATCTCCTTTTATCTCTCCTGGATCTTCCAACACAGCTTCATCAGATGGTCTTCTGAGCCCTTCTCAGCAAGGGAAAGGTATCACTACTTGTGCCTGTCTCTGTTTTCTCCTGCTGGGCAATAATTCCTTGCATGGTGGAAGGTGGGAGAGATTTTAATTTAGCAAACAAGTGTGTGAAAGAGTTATGCCCAATATCACGGTCTCCAATAGTGCAGATAGGTTCTAAAGCACCAGCAATATTTGCACACACACACCCAGGAGTAGTGGTCCAACTCAGCCTCCCACCTTCTCAGCCTCCCTCCCTCTCCATCACTATGTCGTGGTTCTCAGAGACTGGTTCCCACCTCCACGACCAGCATGGAGAGACTTCAAGCTTCCTGAATCGCCTTGATTGTTCCCTCCCACCTCCTCTGAGAGCTTCAGCAACAAAGCCAGGTCCACAGAGGTTCTCAGAGGACTGGAGTAGATATTTGAACTATTTGAAAAGCAATTGCAATAAACAGATTACGCTAGTAGGACTGCAATAAGTTTTGTAAGGAGGACTATGCGAAATATCGCAGAGAAGATTATGAAGAGAATTATTAGTTAAGGATTATTATAAGTAATAAGGAAATGAATGTAGATTAAGGGATCAAGATTGAAAAATCTTCAGATGTGGTTGATGGAACTCCAAAACATTGTGTAAGATAAGAAAATATGTTATATGATCTTTGGGAATGATATGAAAAAATCAATAATAACAACAACAGCAACAACCAAAGCCAGGTCCAAAATAAGAACTGGGACATGGTAGGCTGAAATATAAAATGGGGCAAACTTGATTATCTGCTCATGAGCTACAAAATTGAGAAGAGCTGTGTAAAAAATTACCATGTGAGTTATGAGACACAGCAGAGCAGGGAGTCTTAACTCAGGCAGGGGGAGGTTGTTTTGTTGTTGCTGTTGTTAAATGATTGGAAGACGCCCATGCATGCACACAAACACAATTGGCAGGGTCTGCACCTATAGTTGAACAGGCATTGCTTGGAACCCAGGTAAAAATATATATTCCATCTTACGTGGGATTTTTCTTCTTCTTCTTTTCTCTAGATAAAGAGCCCACATCTGTGAGGTAAGTCTGGGCTTCTGCTTTGAACAGGAAACTAACAAACTAGTGTAACGGTTAGAATTTGGGTGGCTGGCTGGTTGTGTCTTCCAGCTCCATTTAGCAAAACCTTCCTCTGGCTTTTTTGCAAACTTGCATCAAGCTTTCTCTCCTCTGCTGAGCAAACTGAGAGGTGGGGAAAGAATTCCCATTGGGAAGGAAATTGCAGGAGAATTTTCAGCAGTGCACATTCCTCTTGCAAGTCCAAGAGGCCTCAGTAGAGGACTTAAGAAGCAGGAAGTGGCGCCTTATTTTATTTTATTTTATTTTATTTTATTTTAATGAAGAAACAACTGTGTTAGGCTTGCCTTTTACTCTCTGGTGATTTGTTTGACTTTCTTTGTCCATTTTTCTTTAGGCTGCACGAATCTGAGAAGGCTTCTGGGGGAGCAAATCAGGTAAGTTCTTCTAAATTTCTTCAGATGTTGAGCAGAGGCAGTGCTGGTGTTTGAAGCCAAGTGCTCATGAAATTAGCCATTAATCCACCTGTACCCTGTAGTTTCCTGAGAAATGTCTCTGTTTGACGCACTTTCCGTCCAATGAACTTCCATCTGATTAAAAGCCAAAGCCGTGGTGAAGCTGAGGTGTGTCCGTTTGAGATAGCCATTGCACATGAGCAGATTAGAGCACATGCATAGATGGCAGTTTCATCTGGAGTTTGGTGCAGGGAGACAAGACAGGTAATTATAGATTCATAAAACTGTAGTCCAGCCATCTAGTCCAATGCCCTGTAAAGCAGGAATCTCAACTAAAGTATTCAGGGCAGATAGCTATCCAGCCTCTGCTTAAAAACCTCCAGTGAAGGACAGTTCTTAATGTCAGAAAGTTCTTCCTGGTGTTTAATCTCCTTTCTTGAATCCATTGGTTCGGGGCCAGAGCAGGAGAAAACAAGCTTGCTTCCTCTTCCCTGTGACAGCCCTTGAGATATTTGATGATGGCTATTGTATCTCCCCTCAGGCTCTTCTTTTCCAGGCTAAACATCCCTCAACCGTTCCTCATAAGGCTTGGTTTCCAGACCATTGATCGTCTAGATCATCCTTTGGGCAGATCTGTCAATTTCAGATATTAAATTCAGTTTAAGAGCATAAGAGAGAGAGAGAGAGAGAGAGAGAGAGAGAGAGAGAGAGAGAGAGAAAGAAAGAAAGAAAGAAAGAAAGAAAGAAAGAAAGAAAGAAAGAAAGAAAGAAAGAAAGAAAGAAAGAAAAGCATCTGCTAGATCAGTGGCCGACCAGATGCCTGTAGGAAAACACATTTCCTCATCAGTGAATCCCTCACTAAAATTCATCAACTCTTTAGTGCTCATTTATTCTAATTTATCCTAATTCGCACTTTATCCTAATATGAGAGCGCATAATAATATAGTGCATGATAATGACATCCACTGTATCCTAATCTGCCCATTTTTGCATGGCATTTTGCTGACATACACACTTTCGCAAAGCAGTCTTCACTGGTGATAGACATTTCTATACACCCTTTCCCCCAAATATATTTATGCAGGTTGTGTTTTTTTTTAGTTAGAGTAATGCATAGCAAAATTTGAAGAGAAGTGTGACTTTCACAGGATAGATGCCTTTCGGTGTGCTTGCCGTTTCAGGAAGTGCAAGATTAGGGATTAGTTACAGATAGGTAGCCGTGTTGGTCTGCCATAGTCAAAACAAAAAAAAAAATTTCCTTCCAGTAGCACCTTAAAGACCAACTAAGTTAGTTCTTGGTATGAGCTTTCGTGTGCATGCACACTTCTGTATCTGAAGAAGTGTGCATGCACACGAAAGCTCATACCAAGAACTAACTTAGTTGGTCTTTAAGGTGCTACTGGAAGGAAAAAAATTTTTTTGTTAAGATTAGGGATGTTTGCATTGACATGTAAACCAATCTGAATTCCTCCGCTTCACCCCCAGCCTCAGAGGAGGGCTAGGTGTGTTCTGAAGTTCACTGTCCAAGAGACTCAGGATACTGTGAGGTGCAAGAATCAGGGCAAGCACACTGAGTGCCCCATAATTCTCTGCCAAGCACAGGGGTTCCATGTTGAACCAGCTGGTATGAGAATATTCCCTGAAGGTTTCATATTTTTAAAAACTTTGAATCCACTTTCCAAAAAGGTCTCCTTCTGGGGAGGCTAGAGTAAAACCATCACCCTTTTCCTATAGCGATCACAGGCTTATAGGGTTAGAATCATAGAGTGGTAGAGTTTAAAGGGACTTGTCTAGTCCAACTCGCTGCAATGCAAAAAATCTCAGCTGAAGAATCCATGTCTGAATGCTGTTTAAAAATCTCTAATGAAGGACAGTCCACCAGCTTTGAAGGGAGTCCATTCCTATATCCATTTAAGTCATCGTGGCAGCAGAATGGTTTTCACTTCCTCTCCTGCTCCCTCCCCCAAAAATCTGCCCTGGGGAACGGTTCCTCCAACCTTCCAGAGCAGATTTGAGCGAGGGATGGACACACCAGAAAAGAGGAGAGGGAAAGAAAGTTCTATTGACCTTCTACTTGTGCAATGGGATTGTAACCCGCCCTGAGGCCTTAGGGTGAAGGATGCACAAACAATAATAATGTTACACAATCTCTGAGGGGTGAGAAACCCATGGATTCCAGGCGCTTGCCCAGGTTTGGTGTCCTTGGAATGAAGGTCAAAGGAGACTGCAGTGTCTTTTGGACATATGGTTTTATTTACCATATGAGTGTCTGGAGGCGGTTGGAGGGTGGATGGTGGATAACAGATTGAGGTTGAATCCTGACAAGACAGAAGTACTGTTTTGGGGGCACAGGAGGTGGGCAGGTGTGGAGGACTCCCTGGTCCTGAATGGGATAACTGTGCCCCTGAAGGACCAGGTGCGCAGCCTGGGAGTCATTTGGGACTCATAGCTGTCCATGGACAGTTAATTCTGGGTCCAGGGCAGCTGTTTATCAGCTCCATCTGGTACGCAGGCTGAGACCCTACCTACCCATGGACTGCCTCGCCAGAGTGGTGCATGTTCTGGTTATCTCCCGCTTGGACTACTGCAATGCGCTCTACGTGGGGCTACCTTTGAAGGTGACCCAGAAACTACCATTAATCCAGAATGCGGCAGCTAGACTGGTGACTGGGAGCGGCCACCAAGACCAGTCCTGAAAGACCTACATTGGCTCCCAGTACCTACGTTTCTGGGCACAATTCAAAGTGTTAGTGCTGATCTTTAAAGCCCTAAACAGCCTCAGCCCAGTATACCTGAAGGAGCGTCTCCATCCCCATCATCCAGCCCGGACACTGAGGTCCAGCTCCAAGGGCCTTCTGGTGGTTCCCTCACTGTGAGAAGCAAAGTTACAGGGAACCAGGCAGAGGGCCTTCTTGGTAGTGCAGCCCACCCTGTGGAACACCCTCCCATCAGATGTCAAAGAAAAAAACAACTACCAGACTTTTAGAAGACATCTAAAGGCAGCCCTGTTTGTTGTTGTTGTTGTTGTTGTTGTTGTTGTTGTTTAGTCGTTTAGTCGTGTCCGACTCTTCGTGACCCCATGGACCAGAGCACGCCAGGCACTCCTGTCTTCCACTGCCTCCCGCAATTTGGTCAAACTCATGCTGGTAGCTTTGAGAACACTGTCCAACCATCTCGTCCTCTGTCGTCCCCTTCTCCTTGTGCCCTCCATCTTTCTCAACATCAGGGTCTTTTCCAGGGAGTCTTCTCTTCTCATGAGGGGGCCAAAGTACTGGAGCCTCAGCTTCACGATCTGTCCTTCCAGTGAGCACTCAGGGCTGATTTCCTTAGGGAATCTTTTAATATCTGAAGGACTATTGTATTTTAATATTTTGTTGGAAGCCGCCCAGAGTGTATGGGGAAACTGGTGTCTCCACTGGCAGCTAAGTGATGTGAAGGCACCTCTTTGCCCATCACTCAGTTGTCGCTCTTGCAACCCAGCTCATTCTTTTGGGATGCTGATGACGACACTTAAGTGGCCAGCAAAGGTCATTTTCTTACGAAGAAACCTCTCCGACTAGCTCAGCAAACTCCACTTGTCAGATTCTAACCTCACTGGGTACAGGACCCTATGACAAAGAAGGTACTCAGGGCATCATCCAGAATGGCACCCAAAAAAAACCCTACAATAACAACCCATAACACAATCAGGAAAGGGTTTTCCAAAAAAGCAGGGTTTGAGAGGAGGTCCTGCCTGTCTCCGACTCTGGCAGCTTCGTCCCTCCATTGGCTTGTTTGCTGGAATTTGTACCTTTGTGATTCTTTTCACTGTGCTTCCGTGTCCCCGCATCTGTATCCCGTACTTCCAAGGCAACATTTGCACTCCCACCCCCTAGACAATAAGGACTAGAACCCTGCTTTGTCTGCGACGGAGTCTCTCCCCCGCCGCCTTACAACAGGGATTGTAACCACCGCCCTTGAAGACTTGCTGACGGCCACCCTTTTCTGTTGTTGACGTTCTTGTTTGTTTCCTTCGCAAAATAATCACAAAGTGTCGCTCCCTTCTGAAAAGGCCCAGCTGCACGGCAGCCAGGCGAGGGCTTATTTTTAGAGGCCCCCTTTTGTGTGGCGCGATTGTGCGATTTCGCTGAGCAAACCAGGCCCCCTCCGCCCTGCGCGTGGCTGTTTTTCTTCCAGCCTCGTAGCTGCTCACGTACGTACACAGCTGTCTTTGCATCGGGAAGATGTCATTCCTTTGGGACAATGGGAGAAGTGATGTCTATAGCTTCATCTAGGCTGCCAAAAAACCCTAAACCCAGTCTAATGCTCACATTGCTCTGTGTGTGTGTGTGTGTGTGTTTAATTATTATTCTGAATTCATAGCAGCTGTTCTCGCATCTCCCAGCACCCCCAGTAAGCTTCCTTTTATTTATTTTTCCTTTGGAGCCAGTCTTGCAAAAACAACAGATCACATGGTGAAATTGTTCCCGAGCCGAAGCATTTTCAGTCAACAGGTGGGGGTGGGGTGGGCAGGCATGTGGCGCTGCCCCTTTGGAGAAAGGTGGGAAGAAATCCCTGCACATAGATATCTAGCTGGTCAGGGAGGGGGCTAAACCGGGAGGCCGTCCCCTACATCTCTAACTAAGAAAAAGCACATTCCGCCACTCTGCAAATTGCTTTGTTAAATATTTTAAAAGTGGCTCGCACAGTCTAAATTGAATCAGACGGTATGAAACTAATTTCGCCATTCCGTTAATTAGTTTGTTAATTTTTTAAAAAAAAAAGGCTTGCGGACTCTTAAACAATTAAGCAATTAAAACAAATAAACCTGCTGAATTGAAAGTTATTGACACCTATTAAATTAAGACAGATAGAGATGGATAGGGCTTCAGGAAATATGGTGGGACACAGTCTCTGCCCCACTGTGAACCTGGCCTGGCATCACAGCCTGGGACCCTGAGCAGGCGAGGGCAGGGTGGTTCAGAAACATCATCACAAACCATCTGGCGCTCCCACTGCTGCTCTAGAACCCCATTGACCTGCCGCTGCCTGCCTCCTCCTGGCCACTGCGACAGGCAAGCGTGAAGGCGGCAGCTGCCTTGGCAGGGCAGCCAGACACAGAGGATGACAAGGTGGTAGGCAACGTCTTGTGTTTCACCTGAAGCAGCAAAACGTCCTGGACCAGCCCCAGTCTCACCATCCCAGTAGATGGTAGATGCCAGGCTGCCAGGTCTTCAGAGTCTTCCCTGCTCGCCAGCCGCTCCTGGTATTGGTCACTGCCAGAAACAGGATGCCAGACCAGAAGGACTTTTTGACCTGATAGGAAGTGGCTGCATTTTGGATCAGACCTTTGGTCCATCCAGGCTGGTATTGCCTTCCCTGGCTGGCAGCAGCTCTCCAGCTGTTTGAAGAAGGGAATCTTCCTCAGCACTTCTTGGAGATGCCAGGGATTTAACGACGACAATTATAATTTTATTACTTATATCCCACCCATCTGACTGGCTTGCCCCAGCCACTCTGGGCGGCTTCCAAGACATATAAAATCATAATAGAACATTAAAAACCTCCCAACGGAGGACTGCCTTCAGGTGTCTTCTAAAGGTTGTATAGTTACTTATCTCTGTTAAGGTTGTATAGTTACTTATCTGATGGGAGGATGTTCCACAGGGAGGGCGCCATTAGAGAAGGCCCTCTGCCAGGTTCCGTGTAGTTTCACTTATTGCAATGAAGGAACTGCCCAAAGGTGGTGGACTTCTGTGTCTGGGCTGAGCGATGGGGGTGGAGACGCTCCTTCAGGTATACTGGGCCGAGGCAACTTAGGGCTTTCAAGGTCAGCACCAACACTTTGAATTTTGCTCAGAAACGTACTGGAAGCCAATGTAGGTCTTTCAGGACCAGTGTTATGTGGTCTCGGTGGCCACTCCTGGTCATCAATCAAGCTGCCACATTCTGGATTAGTGTAGTTTCCAGGTCACCTTCAAAGGTAGCCCCACGTAGAGCGCATTGCAGTAGTCCAAGCGGGAGATAACCAGAGCATGCACCACTCTGGTGAGGCAGTTCGCTGGCAGGTAGGGTCTCAGCCTGCGTACCAGATGGAGCTGGTAGACAGCTGCCCTGGACACAGAATTGACCTGCACCTCCATGGACAGCTGTGTGTCCAAAATGACTCCCAGGCTGCTCACCTGGTCCTTCAGGGGCACAGTTACCCCATTCAGGACCAGGGAGTCCTCCACACCTGCCCACCCCCTGTACCCCCAAAACAGTACTTCTGTCTTGTTGGGATCCAACCTCAACCTGTGAGCCGCCATCTGTCCTCCAACTGCCTCCAGACACTCACACAGGACAATCACTGCCTTCACTGGTTCCAATGTAAAGGAGAGGTAGAGCTGGGTATCATCCAAAACAGTGCTTCTGTCTTTGGACCTGAGATCTTCTGCCTGCAAAGCAAGATGCTCTGCAATGGCGCTGTGGCAGGTTCCCATGGTCCCGTGGGCCTTCTCTCATGCTTCCTTACTGACTTCTCCCTCTCCTTCCTGCCCTCTTAGGAGCCTGATCCCAACAACGTCACCTATGCAGACTTGAACTTCGAAAAGGCGCCCAAGAAGAGCCCCCAGCAGGTGGTCGAGATCAGCCAGCAGTCTGAATACGCCAGCATCCAGACTGTCCCGCCAGCGCCCAACGACGAGAATGTTACCTATGCAGATTTGGACATGGTCCACCTAAGCAAAGCTCCCAAGAGACCTGCCCCACAGCCGGAGGAAACCAGCTCAGAATACGCCAGCGTACAGGTTCGGGGCAAGTGATCCCTGGCTGCCGCCGTCGGCTCTCTGTGGCTTGCCGGCCCTCTTGCGGGGTTGTCGGAGACCTCCCTTGCTGGGGTTGGATCCTTGGCCTTGTCTCCAGCCTGGGTCTCAACTGAGGAGCCGTGGGATTTGCCTGCCAAGGAGCGGTTCCTGCAGTTTCTTTGAGTGGAACTTAATGTACGTAGCCAAGGTCAAGGAGGAAACTAATTGGTGCTACACACAATTGCATCCTGGTACTTGGGCTAGTTCATGGCGCCTCTTCATCCCCTGGTTATCAGGTGGACGGGAGGTGCCTAGACCAACTAAGGATCTAACACAGCTTTTATCACTGGGACCATAACTCTCTTCTTTTGATTCATCCAAACACATCACACGGAGCAAGTGGCGAGTTGTCACCTTGGAGGCAGGCGGGCCTCTCTCTTCAGCTTTGGCCAGCTAAAGGCCTTCTCTCCACTTCCTTCTGGGACAACCAAACCCTCTCAGATGCCACTTTGAGAAGCTTTTCTTTCCTCCACGGGGGCTGAACAAAGCCAAGATGGCAGCCCCAGCTAGCTCTGTGGGGTGGGAAGAAGCAAGTGGACGCTACCCACATCAAGACTTGGTGGTCCTTAGGAGAAGGAAACACCCACTTCCCCAGGTCCCCCTGGGAAGAGGAGGAAGAAGAAGCCTACTTTCTTGCTCATGGTGGCATCTGATTCACTTTGTATCTCTCTAGTCCACAGATGTATTTTCCTCCCTCTCCCCCTGACAGTACGTCTTGGGACAGTGCCTCTTGGAGATACAGCAGTTTGTTCTGGGCTAGCAGTTGCCAACCTGGTGTCCTCACGATGTTTCAGACTATGACTCCCATCACCTGTTGATCTTGGTGGAGGTTGCCGTCCAAACACATCTGGTGGCACCAGGCTGGTGAAGGCTGTTCCACGACAACCCATCCATCTTGCCTAACCCCAGGGGCCGATCTCTGGCAAAGCCAAATCTGTAGAACGCATTTTAGGTGTGTCAATCTGCTCCTCATTTTTATTTCTTTTTAATCCGCCTTTTTTATTTCATCCCTATGTGTGTCTAGAATTGGGGAGGGGTGACCTCGGACGTGTCTTGCAGCCTCTGTGATAGGCCTTAGGAAATACGAAGCCACGTTGAAGAATCTTGTCCACTCCCGTCTCTGCCATGTTCTGCTGGGTTCCTCGGCTGACCCCTCCCAGATTTGGCTAAGTAGGGGCAGCAACCTTCACAACAGAACTAAGGCCTGCAAGAGGTGTGTGAGAGTGTGTGTGTGTGCTTCTGAAAGCTGATTCTTGCCACCACCACCACTGTTGCGGTGTAGGATGCCTTGCGTGGTTAGAGAAGAGAGAGCTTACAAGCCAGCCATTCTCCATCCTGGCAGATCTCCATCTGCTCGTATCTTTCCTGCAGAGCCACTCCCTAACACGACACAAACACACTCACAAGCCCAACCTGCTACTCTGCTTGGGCTCCATCGTGGCTCGTTTTTCTTGCGGCCATTTTGGTTTCGTTATCATTGTTGTTTTGCACAGTTCACAAATGTGCAGTAGCCCAAGCAAACATTGGGGGGCCCCACCCCAGGACCACAGGGGAACAGCAGTGAGTGATTATGGGGCAATGACTGTTGACAGAGGAGGGGAAAGGTGGTTTGGGGTCAATGCCAGTAGATTGGCTTAGATGGGCCGATGCCCGCACTGGGGCGCGGGTGGGGCGAAACTTCTCATGAGGCTACTAAAACAGGCAGCTCATTGCAAGTTTAGAGTTTACACCTTTTGGCAGCCCAGATTGCTCCCGCCCTCCCCATGATCTCACCGCCCGCCATGCCAAGGGAACCTCCTCTTGCCTTTCAGTCTTTCCTTCTTGGCCGAATCCATGCTGTTGTCCTCCCTTCCTCTGGTGGTCTTGCTCACTTTTCTTTCCGAAAGAGCCTTTGGGGCAGGGTTGGGGGAGCACTTGGGATAAGGAATAGCACCTCTCTGCCCCCATGGGAAGTAGGGCTGCCCCCACCCCACCCTGCCCGAAACACCGTCGTACCACCTGTGTTGACTGTTCAGCATTATAACTGTTTACTCCTTTTAGAACTAAAAAAAACCGAGAAAAAAATACCAGTATTTGTGTGTGTTCTTTGTGAGTGGGTGTAGTACTGTGTACTTAGCACTAGTGTGAAAAGCACAAAAGCAAAGTTTAAAAAGGGATAAAGTGCTGGGGAAGAGAGAGGGGGTCTCTTAAAACTTGTCCTCTCCCCCATGGTGACTTGACCCACCATAACCTACCCTGTGTGACTCCTGCTGCCAGTAACCAAAATTCCTCTTCTTTTTATTTTATTTTATTTTATTTGTGGCTCTGTGTTCCTTTTAAAACAAAACAAAAAACTAAGGCAATTTAGGAACTAACTGGCACTCTGCGGAAATAGAAGGAAGTGGGGGAACGAGAACAGGAGGCGAGGGTTGCAGAGAAGTGACGTCTTCCAAATTCTCTACTGCAGATCTTCCACCTTAAGTTTGACCCAAGCGGATCGCGAGATCCAGGATGAAGGCAATCGAAACTCGGAAGAGTTTAGCCCGATTTGCTAAATTCTTCAGGAAGATGAGCAAATCTCGATGGGTTTCACATTGAAAAGACACAGGGCAGGCCTCTCTTGTCACTTCCGTGTCTCAAAAATGTGCCAGTGTCTTCTGGTGGAGACACAAAGTGGAACCATCCAAGAGCACCTTCTCCTTTTTCCAGAAGGTGCCTGTTCACAATGATGCTTCGGGACACGGGAACAACTCCTCCTTGGGTCAGTAAAGCAGGGATGGGTGATAATTGTGACCCTCCTGATGCACTTGGATTCAAAACTCCCATCAGCCCCACCCAGCATGGCCAGTGGGCTGATGGGAGTTGCAGTCCAGAAGCAATGGAAGGACCACAGTTTCCTTCACCCTTGCTCAAAATAAATGTGTGATGGGAAGAGTTTTGGGACACTGATGACATTGCGCTTAAAATTTAAAAAAAATGCCAGTAGGCACTTGTATTGTTAATATGAGAAAGGGGAGGTATGAGTGTGGTTTGGGCAGATACGGTTCTGGGAACGGCAAGCCATGGTGGCATCTCACCCTTCTGAGGTCACAAAGACAAGTCCTTTTGGCCACATTCTCTTGGCTCCTTCCGTACATCATGCATAAGGACGTGGAGGCCAAAGCCAACGGTTCAGGAGGCAAACAGCCGCTGTCCAAAATGGCGGTCACACATTCACAACTCTCCTCTCCCTCGGTAACTTCCCCTCCCAACTTAAGACCTGTCCTGACATCGCGATGCTCTATGGTTCCTCACATCATTGGCTGCTGGAAGATGCAGGTTGCCATGACACCAGGATGTTCGTAAGCTAGCTGGATGTTATTTGGGGAGGAAGGAAGACCTCTGGCTGCCATTTTTGGCTTCCACAGCTTCTCCTGACATTTACTTTGGTCCTTAGTCAAGGCAGAAATGTCATAACAGCTTCTCGGTTCCTCTGTTTCCAAACACTCCACTGCCACCCTCCTCCTCAGCGGTGTCGGATGGGAATGTGTAGAAGTTCAATGGTACCCTAGCTTGGGAGATGGAATGCCAAGAGCTTTAGCCCATAGTGGGAGGCTTCAAACCACTCCATTGAGCCTAGTCTCTTGGCCCTGGTTTTGCAGGGAGGAAAATGGGACCAGGAAAAGAAAGAAAGAAGAAAAATGAAGCCGTATTGGGATATATTTGTTGTGGATCAAAAAAATTATAGGTGACTGTTTGTATGAATTGCACCTTAAGTTCGTTTGAGTTTTTTTGTTGTTTGTTTTTGTTTTTCGCTTGCAAGATATTTTTGTAATAAAAGCATTCAAAGTTCTGCACCAACCACGCGTGTGTGTCAGTGGTGATAATAGAACTGGCTTCGGGCGGGTTGGTCTTCTGGGCAAAATATCAGATGTCTCCGGCTCTCTTGTTGGGGAAACAGAAAGCTAGTACTTGAGGAAAGTCCAGTATTGGTGGCCCACCCAAATACTTGAAGGCAGCAATTAAATATGAAAATAGCTGGTGTTGCAAAAAAGGAAGGGAAAAAATCTGTCCAAGCACGAAGCAATAATTATCAAAAGAGGTAATCTACAATCACACGGGACTGTTATTAGGAATGGAAAGTCCAATTCCCAGATTGTTCTTCATGCTGAAGGAGAACAATAATTCTAATTATTATTGTATGGACTTTGGCGACAGCTGTGTTAGAGCGCGGCGTAATCATTTGACTACCAGCCATTTCTGTCATGGAACGCACAGTGGTTTGAGTTGGAGCTGTGCCTTGGTTACCCAACCACCCAAAAAAAATATGCAATTTTGATTTGAGTCTTTTTGAAATGCGCTTATACAAAAGCTTGACATAATTGTAGATTGCATCTGTTTGCATAATTACTGGCTTATGAACTGATAGATTTTTGCATTGCAGGTTATTTTCATATTTTGTTATGCATACAACGCCAGCCAACCCAACGCAACTTTTCCAACTTTCAGCAATTAGCAGTGTGAAGGCAGGTCCCTGCCCCTTGGAGCTTAGGGGTCTGTATTTTGACAGTGGGCAAAGACAACTCATCAAAAGGCAGAGACTGGGAGTGGGGAGAGGCAAGAAAGACGAACGAGGATTGAATGCGTACAGAGATGCAGTCTGGGCCTTGCTGTGCAAGGAGACGAGGTGAATCGTGGGGAAAGGGTTCAAGGGAGGATCTGAAGAGGGAGGGAGGCAGAGGAGCACCATGAAGATGTCCTGGATGGGACTTCCAGGAATAAGAGAAAGCAAGGAGGCATTGGGTAACACCATCTCAGAGACCACAAGGCAGCTCTTGTTGTGATCCCTTGTGCCCTTTGGCCTCATCTTGTGTTGACTCAGTTATGGCCATTCTTGAACTGATGACTACAGTCATACCTCATGTTACATCCACTTCGTGTTACGTTCTTTCAGGTTACGTCCCGCGGCGACCCGGAAGTACCAGAAAGGGTTACTTCCAGGTTTCGCCGCTCACGCATGCGCAGAAGTGGCGAATTGCAACCCGCGCATGCGCAGACGCTGAGGGTTGCGTTCTTTTCATGTTGTGAACGGGCCTCCGGAACGGATCCCGTTCGCAACCAGAGGTACCACTGTACAGGGGATTATTATTTTTTTATAATATATTTATTAAGGTTTAGGAATTTATATAAAACAGAAAAAACAGAACAATAAAAAACAAAAACAAAAAAATACATACAATCCAAACAGAACACATACAAAACAAGTATAATTTCCATCCCTTATGTTCATAAAACTTACTTTCCCGACCTCCTCATACCTCCCCTTTCTGTATTCCATTCTCTAATTAAGTCAATTCAGCAAATCCTTCCCCTAATTTCTATATAATTTTTAACCTTTCTTTTCTTAGTCATATAATCATTACAGCTTTTAACCCCTTAATTTCTGAATCAACATCGTTCTAGCCTTCAATAATTTTACAATGTTTCTTAAGATAGTCCTTAAATTTCTTCCAATCTTCTTCCGCCGTCTCTTTTCCCTGGTCTCGGATTCTGCCGGTCATTTCTGCCAGTCCCATATAGTCTATCACTTTCATCTGCCATTCTTCCAAGGTGGGTAGATCTTGTGTCTTCCAATACTTTGCGATGAGTATTCTTGCTGCTGTTGTAGCATACATAAAAAATGTTCTGTCCTTCTTTGGCACCAATTGGCCGACCATACCCAGGAGAAAGGCCTCTGGTTTCTTCAAAAAGGTATATTTAAATACCTTTTTCATTTCATTATAAATCATTTCCCAGAAAGCCTTGATCCTTGGGCATGTCCACCAAAGGTGAAAGAATGTACCTTCAGTCTCTTTACATTTCCAACACTTATTATCAGGCAAGTGGTAAATTTTTGCGAGCTTGACTGGAGTCATGTACCACCTATAAATCATTTTCATAATATTTTCTTTCAAGGCATTACATGCCGTAAATTTTATACCGGTGGTCCACAACCGTTCCCAGTCCTCAAACATAATGTTATGACCAATATCTTGTGCCCACTTGATCATAGCTGATTTAACTATTTCATCCTGTGTATTCCATTCCAACAGCAAGTTATACATTTTTGACAAGTTCTTAGTTTTGGATTCTAGTAATTCTGTCTCCAGTTTTGATTTTTCCACCTGGAAGCCAATTTTCCTGTCTGACTTAAAAACCTCCATTATTTGATAGTAATGGAGCCAATCTCGCACTTTATCTTTCAATTTCTCATAACTCTGCAATTTCATTATATCCCCTTCTTGTTCCAAAATTTCCCAATATTTCGGCCATTTAGACTCCATATTAAGTTTTTTCATGGCCTTTGCCTCCATTGGGGACAACCACCTGGGAGTTTTGTTCTCCAGCAGGTCTTTATACCTAATCCAGACATTATACAGTGCTTTCCTGACAATATGGTTTTTAAAAGCTTTATGAGCTTTGATCTTGTCGTACCACAAATATGCATGCCACCCAAAAGTGTTATTGAACCCTTCTAAATCCAAGATATCTGTGTTCTCAAGAAGTAGCCAGTCTTTCAACCAGCAAAAAGCCGCTGATTCATAATAAAGTTTAAAATCTGTACAGGGGATTTTGTTTATTTGTTTATTACATTTCTATTCCACCTTTCCTCCCAAAGAGATCAAGGTGGTATACGTTCTCAGCCACCCCATCTTATCCTTGCAACCACAACCGCCCCTGTGAGGTAGGTTAGGCTGAGTGCGAGTGCGCCAATTTGAACCATGGTCCAACCGCTGCTGGCTCCCTCTTGTAGCACACCCTCACCTCTGGTCAAAGAAGAGTATTGCAAGGAGATCAGCCACCCCCACCAAGGAAACCTGATCCTAATAGGCTAGACAGGTCAGGTGTATCCCCTGGCTTCCTATAAAAGCTCCCCGGTGAGCTTGCTTGCTGTTCCAAACAAACAAGGAGGTGAGCTCTGAGCTGGTCGCAGAGAGCTGCCATTTCAACCCAACTTCCCGATTCGCACATGTTGGGCTTGACGAGGAAATAACACGCGTCCTTAACCCATCTCCCCAAAGGCTGTCACAAGCCTGTGGTCTTCCTCTCCCCCCCCCCCCCGGGAACCTGATCAAGGATTTGAGGAACTGAAAGGACTTTGGGGGAGGCGATGGTTGTAATAAAATGCTTGTGACCTCTGATTCTTTGCATTCTGCTTCTGTCGGACTGTGAACAAAGGAGAAAAGCGAGAGCGGTGCCAACAAGGCTTTCTGAAATCATTTTTGGTATTTTGCACACAAATCTCTTAACACCTTGGATTCCATTAACCTTGACGACTCCCGTGTTGGGTGGAACTGGCACAAAGGATTCCTTTGCCTAATCTTGAGTCAACGTGAACTCTTTATCCACACATTGACTAATTCATTTGCAATGTGTCTTAAATGCCTCGGATGTGTTGCTGCATCTAAATGCTGTTGCCTTTCTCATTAGCCTTCTTCCTTTTGTCTCTGCAAGCATGGAGGTTAGGATGCTAGTTATAAAAAACACCTTCTTGGTCCATGAAATGCACCACAAAAATGCAACTCCCCAAGCCGTCCTTTGACATACAAACACTTTGCAAACTTTGGTGAGGCAGCCTGGGTGTTAAAGGTGCACCTGAGCAAGATCTAGATTTTAAGCATGCCCACCTGAAGGAAAACTGGAGAGTTGGCTTCTTTTAAAATGAAGGAGAGAGACATGTGGTATCATATGCTGGGAGGTCAGATTATTGCTCATGGAAAGGAGGTGACAGTCCCATGCCCTGTCCAGCAGACAGAATAATACAGTGGTACCTCTGGTTGCGAACGGGATCCGTTCCAGAGGCCCGTTCGCAACATGAGCAGAACGCAACCCGCATCTGCGCGTGCACGGGTCGCGATTCGCTGCTTCTGAGCATGCGCGTGATATCATTTTGCGCGTCTGCGCATGCGTGAGCAGCGAAACCCGGAAGTAACCCTTTCCAGTACTTCCGGGTTGCCACCGGACACAACCTGAAAATGCTCAACACGAAGCAAGCGTAACATGAGGTATGACTGTACAACTAAAGGCTGGCTTCAGGATGCTTTGAGGGATGGGACCTCAAAGCAAGGTGAGTTAAGAACATAAAAAGAGGTTGCTAGATCAGGCCTGTGGCCCGTCTTGTCCAGAATCCTGTTCTCACAGTGGCCAGCCAGGTGGGGAAACCCGCACACAGGATTTAAGTACAAGAGCAACTCTCCTCTCCTGTGGTTTCCAGCAACTGGTGTTCACAAGCATTGGTGCCTCCAGCTGAGCACAGCCTTTGTGACTAGTAGCCACCACTAGCCCTGAGTATCCCTGCAATGTTGCAAGATGTCCTGAAGCAGAGCTTTCGGGTGATGTGCTACACCAGGAGTGAGGGACCTGTGGCCATCCATATGTTGTGGAATAGCAACTCCAAAGGGCCCCAGACAGCACGGCCAGTGACACTTCTCTTTACCCGGGAAGCAGGGGTGGCCACCCATTTGGATGGCTCTAAAAGAGGATTGGACAACTTCAAGGAGGAGTGGCTCTCAGTGGCTCCTCGCCACAGTGGCTGTGCACTGTCTCATTGACCCAGCTTCACATCCTCCTTCAGCATTGGAAGATTCGAGACAGATAAAGGAAAGTCCTCCTTCACTCAGTGCATTGTTAAACTGTGGAACTCCCTCCCACTGGATGGATGGCTTTAAAAGAGGATGAGACAAATTCGTGGAGGAGGAGAGGGCTACCGAAGGCTGCTAGCCATGGTGGCTCTGCGCAGTTTGAGACAACAATGCTTCGGAATATCAGTTGTTGGAAACTTCAGGGAGAGAAAGTGCTGGTGCCTGCAGGTAAAAAAGGTAAAGGATCCCTGGATGGTTAAGTCCCGTCAAAGGCGACTGTAGGGTTGAGGCACTCGTCTCGCTTTCAGGCCAAGGGAGCTGGCGTTTGTCCACAGGCAGCTTTCCGGATCATGTGGCCAGCATGACTAAACTGCTTCTGGCACAATGGAACACCATGGTGGAAACCAAAGTGCATGGAAACACCGTTTAACCTTCCCACTGGAGCGGTACCTATTTATCTACTTGCACTGGCGTGCTTTTGAACACACACACACACACACAAAATGCTGCAGAATATTAGTGGGAGGTGAGGAGAAAAAGTTGCAGGATTTCAGGCATAAGTTACACGACATGCACTGATGGGAAACAAAGCAAAGTATCTGCCCCGAAACATTTGCAACGTTGAAAGTGGGATCATGTGTAACCTGCCCTGATCCCACACGAACACAAATTCTCATTAATGAACAAAAAGGCTGTCTGGCGTGGTCCATCAGATATAGAAGTGTGCATGCACACAAAAGCTCATACCAATAACAAACTTAGTTGCTCTCTAAGGTGCTACTGGAAGAATTTTGTTGTTGTTTCAACTATGGCAGACCAACACGGCTACCTACCTGTAACTAATATATAAACGTCAGCTTTCAATTTTACACTCAGCTTGTTTGTATTCAACCTTCCCACCACCAGGCGGCGCTCGTGCACCAGCTATAGCTGAAGTGGGGGGAGAGAGAGACCCAGAAGCGCCTCTCTGCCTGAACATGGTCCTCTACCACTTCTGATGCTGCTCTGGTTCCTTGCCCTTTGGCTTTCTGACAATTCCATCCTTGCTTTCCCCCTCTCTCGTGTCCCCTTCCTATTGAAGAAAGGACAGAAGAAACCCTAAAGGGGGGGGGGAGAGAACCTCTTGAAATCGTGGGAGACACAGATTCAAAGTTCTCACCAGCCTAAAATCAGCCTTCCCCCATAGCTCAGTGCTAGAGCATCTGTTTTCCATGCAGAAGGTCCCAGGCACAATGCTTGGTCTCTTTTCCAGGCTAAACTTACCCAGCTCCTTCGAGCATGAGTCAGATCTTTGGACCATCTAATGCAGCAGCATCTACACTGAGTAGCAGCACCTCTGAAAGTCTTCAGGCAGGGCTGTTCCTACCTCGAGAAGCCAAGAATTGAGGTTGGGACCATCTGCGTGCAAAGCAGGTGCTTTTCTGCTAAGCTACAACCCTTCCTGTAATGGTTCTAGGGGTTGCTCGTGCGTAAGTTGTCGCCACTCCTGGCTAGGTTACCTGGGTGAACCCTTTCTGTCTGGACAGCCTCTCACCCGTGGCTGTCTCAATCGCTGGCAGATTCCGTCAGTGGGGGTTCCTTGAACTTCTTCCAGCAAAGAAGTTCTTTGACGCCTAGTCTCCTCCTACTCTCCCTGCGCGGAAGACTTCTGCGCAGGGAGGGTGTGGGCAGCGGAAGACCCGTGCTCTCCCCGCTGGTCTCCGGCGAGGAGTCCTGGAGCCCCCTCGCCGATTCCCCCTTCTGCCCCCCTTCTCCACTGGTGCTACGCTGATTTCCTTCCCCAGCAGATGGGCTGCCTCTCTCCCTACTGGGACCCTCTCCGGCATCCCTCTGGAGCCTTCCCTCTGCCTCTGGCTCCGATGGCAGTTCCCTGACACTTCCCTTCCCAAATTCCAGCACGGCTCACCTAGTAAGGGTCCTGTTTTGCCTTGGAACATGTCACGCCAGTGTTTCCCAAACCTGGGTATCCAGCTGTTGTTGGACTGCAACTCCCATCATCCCTAGCTAGAAGGACCTGTGGTCAAGGGTGATGGGAGTTGTAGTCTAACAACAGCTGGAGACTCAAATTTGAGGAACACTGTGGTACACCAAATGCTTTTGAATTATGGTGCTGTAGGAAACTCTTGAGAGTCCCATAGACTGCAAGAAGATCAAACCTCTCCATTCTGAAGGAAATCAGCCCTGAGTGCTCACTGGAAGGACAGATCCTGAAGCTGAGGCTCCAAGACTTTGGCCACCTCATGAGAAAAGAAGACTCCCTGGAAAAGACCCTGATGTTGGGAAAGATGGAGGGCACAAGGAGAAGGGGACGACAGAGGACAAGATGGTTGGACAGTGTTCTCGAAGCGACCAGCATGAGTTTGACGAAACTGTGGGAGGCAGTGGAAGACAGGAGTGCCTGGCGTGCTCTGGTCCAGGGGGTCACAAAGAGTTGGACATGACTAAATGACTAAACAACAACGTGGTACACCAAACTCCCGCAACCTAATGCCCTCCAGATGTTTTGACCAACAACTCCATCAGTTCTAGCCAGTGTGGTCAAGGGTGATGGGAGATGTGATCCAAAACACCTGAAGAACAGCAGGCTGGGGCAAGCCACCCTACCCACCTCAAAGGCGATGAGTTTTTAGCTCCAGTTCCCTTGAAGTTCTGGCGCCAACTTTCCCCACCTTTTAAGTTTTGCACCAGCTGGAAATTATGTTTCAGCTGTCACCATAGTAACTGGTTGTTGTTTGCCTGCTGTTGTCTCTGAATTGGAAGGTTACCAGAGGAGAAGGATGAATCTTCTCCCCATTAGGGGAATGACCTTGAGATGGAGGCTTTGGTGAGCCGTCGAATATGTGGATAAAAAATAACTCCCACTGGAAACTCTCAGAGTTGGAACCATAACTACTGACCTGAAGCCAGTGCTCTAGAACCACAGTTTTCTGTTGAGTGGAGAGCCTCCCACACCCCAAAAGGAGCAGGTGTGGTTGGAAAGGTGCAGCTCCCCCTTTAGATCACTGCATAGGAGAAATTTAGCACATGCTTTTGCTGGGCAAGGCAGCAAGGGAATGGTACTTTCCCCCCTCCCCATCCCATATTTGTGCACAGCTGGGCCACCAGCCAAAGCTGATGGAAGGTACTCTGCACCACCGAGGCCACCTGAACCTCAAGTGACAGCAATGGCTCCAGAAATACCCCCAAGCTGTGTACCCGCTCCTTCAGAGGGTGTGTAACCACTGTCGACAATCTGAGGGCCAGGAGGCCAGCTGGGTAGCCCCTGCCTGGCTGTTCCCTTCCAGCCGTCCCGCTGCATGGACCATCAGCCTCTGCTCTGACGTAAATCAGCGACCCGGGCTTCTAAGCCAGGGCACACTATCAGCAGATAGAACTGCGCACACAGTATAGGCGTGAGGCTTGTGGAAGCATACTACAACTACAGATTTATTAATCATAAATCAGGACAAAGAAACATGTCGTCTCTCTCTCTCGTTGTCTCAGAGAGAACAGGAAAAAGCAAAAGCTATACACAACGGAAGTTCCCAGCAAGCTGTGCTGGAATGTAAACAGACATGTGACACGCAATAATTCCACACGTCTGCTCCTTAAGGTGGAATGGAAATGTCAGCATTCTCCCCCTTTCCATGTAACCTGTGGCACAGTATTTCAACCCAACTGCAACCACTGTACATACACCTGAAGTTGTTCTCTGTTAACAACCTTAGACAACAGATCTGCAGGAATCTCATTTCCTGGCATGTAGAACAGCTGAACTGAGTCCTTTCCGGATACACTCCCTTGCACGATGTAACGTTATCTGCAAGTACTTGGTTCTTTGCTTGCAACTCTCTGAAGCAAGCAAAGCCACACAGGATCTGTTGTCTTGATAAACCTGTATAGGACATTTCACAGTAACCCTGACGTCCTTAAACAGTTGCAACAACCATTCACAATCCATAAGTGAATATGACAGTGCAAGAGCAGGCCACCTGCCAGCCATCCAGTCTAGAGAACCACCCACTAACAGTGCCTCAGACTTATCTGGATTGGGCTTCAGTTTGTTGGCTCTCATCCAGTCCATTACCAGGGTAAGACACTGGCTCAGCACTTCCACTGCCACACCTGCAGAAGTAGAGCTGTGTGTCATCGGCATACGGCTGACAATGTACTCCAAAACTCTGGATGACCCCGCTCAGCGGTTTCATATAGATGTTAAACAGCATGGGGGATAAAATTGAACCCCGAGGAACCCCACATTGAAGGCTCCGTGGGGCCAAAGAGCACTCCCCAAGCATCACCCTCTGGAAGCAACCATCCAAGTAAGACCAGAACCACTGCAAAGCTGTGCCCCCCACCCCACCCCCCGGTTCATGACTAAGTCAGGCAATTGGCAAGTGCTGCCTTCTGTCAAATTCTACCCAGGAGAGATCAGGATCTAGCCCACTGTCTTAGGCAGACCTGCTAAAAGGCAGCTCTCTATTCCTATGTAGGAAAGACCATTTATGTCTGGGTTAGAAAAGTCTTCTTTTCCGCAACTAATCAGGAAAGACGACAGTAGCCTGACCTGCTCTTATGACTTGAACAGCAACTGGATCTGCAGAAACCAGCAAATTACCTAAGTTTTTCACAGCATGGAGTTAAGTATGATTGCCCAGCCATGCCTGCAGAAGGAACTGCTGTTAAAGTTGCAGGAACAAGGCCTGCTTAAATCAGTTGGCAACCCTTAATCTTAAGAATGTTAGGTGCTTGACTTGGCTGCCCAACTCACAGTATTCTGTAGTCTCACAGTACTCCAAATACTGGTGAACATATAGTACGTATTCCCAATGCAGGATGGATTTTGATGAGTAAGAGAGGATATATTATTAAGTAATTATTCTTCCTCCTCCTCACTTGTGTGAGAATGCAAATACATATTTCAGCAGAGTTAAAAATCACCATCCATGCACAGCTTATCTCTAGAAGCTATTAGGACAACGTTTGCATAACCTTCTAGAACAATTATCTCCAATGATCTTTTAGGCAGACTGAGAATATCTTCTCCCTTTTTATGTTTCCCTCTTTACAAAAAAAAATCACTCTCAGATTCATAAGTAAAGACGAAAAATACAAGTATTACTCACATCACAAGTCTTGCCAGGATTCAACAAGTACAGTGATGGAAATCAGGCAGGAAATAAGAAGAAGAGGAGTTTGGATTTGATATCCCACTTTCTCACTACCCGAAGGCGTCTCAAAGCGGCTAACATTCTCCTTTCCCTTCCTCCCCCGCAACAAACACTCTGTGAGGTGAGTGGGGCTGAGAGACTTCAGAGAAGTGTGACTGGCCCAAGGTCACCCAGCAGCTGCAGGTGAAGGAGCGGGGAAGTGAACCCGATTCACCAGATTATGAGTCCACCGCTCTTAACCACTATACATAGTCCAGTTCAAAATGGAGGTTGTTCTCCGGAGGAGAGCAAAGAGGCAGGTAGGAGAATACTGTGTAGTGACAGAAGGAAATAGAGATTAACCTTCTATTGTTTTCCTTCCCACCACAAAAGTTTAGAATAGAGGATATGACATCATGATGTCCCATGTCTGTGACTATCTAGCAATCATGCATTTGTGATTTTGGCTACTCATCCTCCTACACTCAATACGTTTAGGGACATCCACTAGGTGGAAACACAGTTGGCTGTGATTGCCTGGAACGTATCCATCGCGTTTTGAGAATGGTGACTCCCTTTCACCCTTTGACTATGGTAACTGCCTAGCCTTGTCACGCTGCTGTTCAAATGTGATACAGTCTGTTAGTGTTTAAAGCATCCTGCTAATAGATCAGATTTCACCCTCCTTGAATTACATACACACACACAATCATTTCCATGACCCAATGCTCTTGGTTCATTGCCCATCAATGTTGCCTCCTGGCAGGCTGAAATTCATACTGGGGCTGTCACACCGTTGCGGAAATCTTAGTCAATTTATCATATGAGTTTCAGTTGATTCGCCAAACTAATCAAAGCTGAACAGGAAAAAAAGCAGCTATTCTGAAAGGTAAAAATAACAAAAGGCATATCATTCTTTGGCCTTTGCATGACACATGCATGCATCACAGCAAGCACTCTCTTGGAATGGGAAGGACCATTGTGTAATGTTGCATCTTCATGCACACAGCGCCATGATGAGTCCTCAGCATCTCCAGTTAGAAAAGACATCTCTCTGCTAGAGACCATGAAGAGCTTTTTCCCATCAGAAGATAACGTGGTGGCAAAACCTTCCACCCAGCTTCTCACAAGTTCTCGTCTCCTGCAACATTCTGCTTTTCTCCCTCATTCTCAGGGTGCTTCTGAATTTCTTTCAAATTTGCTGTGTGCAGGGTTGAGTTCACCTTAACATTACAAGGTGGCCAAGTGTAGTGGTGTGTGTGTGTTTTCCTTTCCACGAAACATTTCCCCAGCACTCTGCAGCCTCCCCAGGTGCCCACTCTTCCGGATCTCAATAGACGTCATAGGAGGAATTGCCTTGTGACATCTTCCTCTGGGCTTTAACTGAAGCACAAGAATCAGTGGAGATGAATTGTAGAATGAAGGCAAGCCTGGCCCATGACAACATGGGCTTTTCACAGGAAGAGCAGGCACCCAGGAAGGCTGTAGAATGTAGACCACCAGGGAGATGATTTGCAGAGTGAAAGAAAGTGCACCTGGGAAGGCTACAGAACGCAGACAACCAGGGAGAAGATCTGTAGAACAAAGGGGGGAAAACCCTCACAAAAACTCTCAGCCTGCATCCCTATGTTTTTTTGTAGGTACCTATATTATAGTTGCGGACGCGGGTGGCACTGTGGGTAAAAGCCTCAGCGCCTAGGACTTGCCGATCGTCAGGTCGGCGGTTCGAATCCCTGCAGCGGGGTGCACTCCCATTGCTCGGTCCCAGCGCCTGCCAACCTAGCAGTTCGAAAGCACCCCCGGGTGCAAGTAGATAAATAGGGACCGCTTACTGGCGGGAAGGTAAACGGCGTTCCGTGTGCTGCGCTGGCTTGCCAGATGCAGCTTTGTCACGCTGGCCACGTGACCCGGAAGTGTCTCCGGACAGCGCTGGCCCCCGGCCTCTTAAGTGAGATGGGCGCACAACCCTAGAGTCGGACACGACTGGCCCGTATGGGCAGGGGTACCTTTACCTTTATATTATAGTTAATTGGTTATTTTACTTCTTCTTTTTTAAGTACTCTGCTGTCCAAATAATCAAGAGCACCTTTTGAATTGACCAAAAGGGTCAATTAGTCTAGCTGATTAATTGATTAAACTTTGCAGACTGCACTCTAACACTCCTTCTCAATACTGAAATAAAACCCTGCCTCGTTATTGCTGAGCCAGTTGAGAACCGAGACTTTGTGCAGAATTGGATTTGAGTCTCGTTAATCTATAAAGCAACCCCCCTCGTTCATTCCTCTTCACGCTTCTGCGGCGGCGGCAGCATTTGTCTTCCCCCAGAGCTTTGTGCGCTGTGTTATATGTCCCGGCGCTTGCAGCTGGGCAGCGATGACGCATGGGGTGAATAGGAGGGAAGGCTAAGTAGCTCGCTTAGGCTCTTGTGGGGTGAACCTCATCCCCATGGAGATGGATTGAGGGCATGAAGGGGTCTGCGTAGGCCAGGCCTTTTGCAAAGAGTGAGCTTTACAGGCAGTGAGTCACGGGAAAGGCTGGGAATAGAAGCAGGAGACCAGCTTCCCAACCAGGGCCACACATGATTCATTCCTAGCCTCAACCTTGGACAATTTATTCCTCTTGCTTGCCAGCAAAGGATGGCCCTTTTCAAAGCAAAGGATTTCTGAAACTGCCTGCAATCCTATGCACAGTTACATGGGAGTACAGCCCACTGAGTTTGGTGGGGCTTACTTGTGAGTAGACATGTACAGGATTGCAGGGCGAGAGTCTTCGGGATGTAGGAATCTCCCTTGCACCAAGCCAGACTGCTGGTGCATTTAGCTCAGTGTTGTCTACAGGCAACTGCTCTCCAGCAGGGAGCCTTGAATGCTTCTAATATCCTGCCATATCGCAAAATGTTGCGCTAGAATGCCTCTGCCTGGCATTTGGTATCCAGTATGGAAGGGATGCATGTGTTGAAAGCGAGGGAGGATTGAATTATGTTCAAGTTACAGGGAACCAGGCAGAGGGCCTTCTCGGTAGTGGCCCCCGCCCTGTGGAACGCCCTCCCACCAGATGTCAAAGAGAACAACAACTACCATACTTTTAGAAGACATCTGAAGGCAGCCCTGTTTAAAGGTAAAGGTAAAGGGACCCCTGACCATTAGGTCCAGTTGTGACTGACTCTGGGGTTGCGGCGCTCATCTCGCTTTATTGGCCAAGGGAGCCGGCATACAGCTTCCGGGTCATGTGGCCAGCATGACTAAACCGCTTCTGGCAAAACCAGAGCAGTGCACGGAAACGTCATTTGCCTTCCCGCTGGAGTGGTACCTATTTATCTACTTGCACTTTGACATACTTTCAAACTGCTAGGTGGGCAGGAGCAGGGACCGAGCAACGGGAGCTCACCCCATCACGGGGATTTAAACCACCGACCTTCTGATCGGCAAGTCCTAGGCTCTGTGGTTTAACTCACAGCGCCACCGGCATCCCAAGTTTAAGGAAGCTTTTAATGTTTAGGGAAGTTTAGGGAAGCTTTTAATGTTTAATAGCTTATTGTATTTTAGTGTTTTGTTGGAAGCCACCCAGAGTGGCTGGGGAAACCCAGCCAGATGGGCGGGGTATAAATAATAAATTATTATTATTATTATTATTATTATTATTATTATTATTATTATTATGCAAAACTCTCACACATTGCAAGCCCTGCAGCCTGGTGTGATTTACATTCCATGAACATTTCAGCCAGCTCCTCCACAGCTGGTATGAAATAGGGCTTCATATCTCCTGCATGAGGTCGCAGGAGGGGGGGGCGCTTACTTAAAAGAAATCCCTGTGCTGCACATGCAACCCTGGTTCATTCCAGTCATGCAAGCAGTGGAGGCTTGCCACTGGGGCAAATGGGGCACTGCCCCACTGGATAGCTCAGTCAGTAGAGCACAAGACTCTTGATCTCATGTTCGGGAATTCGAGCCCCACATTGGGCAAAAGATTCCTGCATTGCAGGGGGCTGGACTAGATGAGCCTCGTGGTTCCTTCCAGCTCTGTCATTCTATGATTCTATGATCTGCCCTTCCTCAGCCCCAACTGTCCTGCCTCCAAGGCGTAACCCCTCCTGTCACCTTCCTCAAGTAACACCTTGTCGAACTCTGCAGGAAAGAGGATGGGGACAAAACCAGAATTAGATGGCTCTTCCTGCCATTGGCTCTCTGGTGCCACCTACTGTTTGTCTCCCTGCCTTCTGCCCAACAAGCTCTGGAACTTGCTGGGGAAGCAGCATACAGACACTTTGCATCGACCGCCTAAGAGGGCAAGGGGCAAGACGAAAATTCTTAGGTGATGTGCATCTCAGCGACCTGAAATGCAGTGAGGTCATTTCCCCAACCCACTGAATTTCAACTTGTAGCTTTGCATAGCTGTACAGACCACCGGGGGGTGGGATATCTTCGCCCCATGCTCATCACCTGATTTGCTTCCCTGTGCTGAACTCTTAGTTCAGTGAAGCAGCCATCTGCGCATGTGCTCTTAGTTGTGCATGCATGGCAGCTGTCTGGACTGCGCGCACCTGAGCTTGTTTAGGGAAGTTTTTAATGTGTGACATTTTAATGTATTTTTAATGTATTTTTTGCTGGAAGCCGCCCAGAGTGGCTGGGGAAACCCAGCCTCTCTCACCTTGAACTAGCCACTGTGATCCACGCGACAGTCACCTCCAGAATTGATTATTGTAACTCACTCTACGTGGGGCTGCCCTTGAAGCTGACCCGGAAACTCCAGCGGGTGCAGAATGCCACAGCGAGACTCCTTATGGGGTCTTCGCCGTGGGATCACATTCACCCGGTGCGATACCAGCTGCACTGGCTCCCGGTGGAGTACAGGATCAGGTTTAAGGTGCTGATTTTAACCTTTAAAGCCCTATACGGCCTAGGACACTCATACCTATGGGACCGCCTCTCCTGGTATGTCCCATGGAGGACCTTACAGTCTTTAAATAAAAACATATTGGAGGTCCCAGGCCACAGGGAGGTTAGGCTGGCCTCGACCAGAGCCAGGGCTTTTTCGGCCGTGGCTCCGATCTGGTGGAACACTCTGTCACAAGAGACTAGGGCCCTGCGGGACTTGACATCTTTCCGCAGGGCCTGCAAGACAAAGCTGTTCCGCCTGGCCTTTGGCCAAGGCACAGTCCTTCCTTAATACACATAGAACTCTAGCCCAATGGTTGCCATTAATTTGATTCTGAATTGATTTTAGAATGCTGTGTTATTTTTATTGTTGTTAGCCGCTCTGAGCCCGGCTTCGGCTGGGGCGGGCGGGATATAAATAAAATTATGTTGTTGTTGTTGTTGTTGTTGGATCAGGCCAGTGGTCTATCTCGTCCAGCATTCTGTTCTCACAGTGGCCAGTCAGATACCTGTGGGTGCCTGTGTGCTCACAAACAAGGCCTGAGCCCAATAGCACCCTCTCCCCTCCTGTGGTTTCCAGCAGCTGGTGCTCAGAAGCATTGCCAGCTGTGGAGGCAGCGCATGTCCTGGCTGTTCCAGGTTAAGAAGGGACTGCTGGGTGCCTCCAAATCTTGGCACCGAGAATACTCCTTCCCACCAACCCACAAGCACCCCATCACCACACAGGAACGCTTCGTTCATTTCTAGTGGGTAAAGAACAGATCATCGAAAGTCACGGTCACATTTTTTTATTATTATTCATCACGGAGAAGGAGAACAAGGGGAGAAAGAACAAACCCGGTTGCTGGGCATGCCAAATGCTTTATTGATCCTTGAAAACTCAAGAGCAAAATATACCCAAAGCAACCAGTACGCAAAAGAACAGCACAACTGACAAGGAGAAGGATTTGGCAGGGCCAGTGCTAAGCCAAAGAGTGCATCGTCCAGAATCTCATCACACCATGCATGCAGCGAGAGCTCATTTCCCCCATTCAACCCGTCTCAGAGCTTCCCTGTGAAAATCTGAGTTTATTTTTACCCGGGGTTAAAAGTTGTTTCAGCATTCCCGGTAATGTATGCTGTCAGGAGCACACAGGGCATGGTGGGAGGGCTGGAATATTGAAGTGGGGAACGGCAAAATGATTACTAATTTTGTTGTCTTAGAACGAATCAGCAATAACTAGGGATTAGGGCTTTTGTGAGGTCCTCGCTGATGGTGAATTTCAAATGTGAATCCGGAAGCGTGTTTTGCCCTTTGAAATGTGAACCCTGTCATTTTGTTGAACGCATGAGATTTATGTGAAACTTTGTTGTGTGTCAAAGTAGAATTCAGGTTCCCCAGCTGTGCTAGCCTGTGAAAAAAACGCTTGTTTAATTTACACACAAAACTAACCTGCCCTCGGGTGTAATGATGGGCTTATGCTGAGAGATGGCTTTTTAAAAGGATTAGGCAAATTTACCGTATTTTTCGCTCTATAAGATGCACTTTTCCCCTCCTAAAAAGTAAGGGGAAATGTGTGTGCGTCTTATGGAGCGAATGCAGGCGGGAGGCTCTGCTCAGCGCTGCCTTTAAAGAGCCCCGTGGAGCGTGTGTGCAGCTCTTGGGGGCTTTTCCCCGAGGAGGGAGAAGGGCTGCCCTTCTCCCTCCTTGGGAAAAAGCCTCCAAGAACCACACACATGCTCCACACGCTCTTTAAAGGGAGTGCAGCTCTTGGGGGAGCCTTTCTCCTGCTGCCCTGAAGAGGCTTCGCATGGCTATCCCAGAAGCCAGAACAGCAAGAGGCTATCCCAGAAGCCAGATCCCTCTTGCTGTTCTGGCTTCTGGGATTCAGAATATTTTTTTCCTTGTTTTCCTCATCCAAAAACTTGGTGCGTCTTATGGTCTGGTGCGTCTTATGGAGC
This sequence comes from Podarcis filfolensis, assembly GCF_964270895.1. Taxonomy (NCBI): domain Eukaryota; kingdom Metazoa; phylum Chordata; class Lepidosauria; order Squamata; family Lacertidae; genus Podarcis; species Podarcis filfolensis. The sequence goes on along the minus strand of NC_139609.1, from coordinate 94,548,851 downwards.
GAAAAATACGGTGACTGTGAAGAGGGGGAGGTTTGTTAACAGTGAGAAAAGAAGTATCCATGTTACAGGTGATATGCCTCTGAATACCAGGTCCTGGGGGCGAGCAAAGAGGGGAGGCAGTGCCCAAATATACAGAGTTTCTCCCCCTCTAAGAAGCAGTCAGGTTTAGCTGCCGGACTCAAAGGGCAAGGTGCACATTCAGAATCTCAACACTGACAATGGGGCAACATCCTGCACCACACCTGAGGACAACAGCGTAGCTTAAGGGATGCAGGACCACACACAGCTCTGCTCTCCAAAATGACACATTCGCTGCTCCCCATTCTTCCACATCTGTGGCCTGAGGTGACCGGCTCACTCTTGCTAGGGGTAGGACCAGCCTTAGGTGTTATCAGTCCTCCCCGTTCAAAGAGGATGGACGATTTAAAGGAGAACAGCTGGCCGTTGCCTGGAGCCAAGAGGCTGTGCAAACAGCTGAGAGGAAAGGAAGGATGTGGCTGATTTGCAGAAGGCCAGACATTACCCAGTTGGCTAAGGAGAGGGAACCTGGAAGGTAGGTTGACTGAAGCTGTGGTTATTAGGTAGGTGGGGGTCATTTGAGGGGTCATGGACTTTACCTGCTTGGGTGAAGGTCACGGGTGTCATGGAGCAATGAACTGGAAGGTGGGAACACCGCAGGGAATGTAAAACAGCTGGAACGTTGTAGGATCAGTGGCTGTTGAGTAGCTGGTCTTGACGGACAGCAGTCACCTGGGCTCCTCATTCCAACTGGGATTCCTGCGCCAAACATTCCACTCTGTAGGTATGGTTAGTGAATCTTCTAAGTTGATACTAGAGCTGGAGGCCATTTGGAGCTTTGACTTGGGGTTGGCCTTTTAGTGCCCTCCTAGCTCTACAGTTCTATCCTTCGCCTCGAACCTGAACTTGTGTGCAGCAGGTTAGAATTTCTATTCACCCGGATTTTACTATTCAGCCATATTATGGATGATGTTGAATTTAGGGGAATGGTTTGGCTCACCAAGTCACTTCAAAATGATCAACACTATTTAATTGTTTAAGGGTTATTGTTCTTCATGACCGTAAAATTACGCTCGGAAGCCAAATGTTCAACTCGGGCAATTTTCAGATTTGAACCCTGGTGAATTCTGAATTTGGGGGGCATTTGGGTCAGGAAAGGTACAAGTGTGTTTGGCTAAAACCCGCTCAGCTTTCACAATGTAACAGAACCTCAGACCATTGTCTGGGCATGCAATATCAACGGACATTGACATAGGATGCAAGTCATTGCTTGATGCTACAGTCAAGAACTGAGGACATCCTCAGACTTGCTAGACATTTCTCTTTCACCCAGAACTCTGGATCTATAATAACTGCACAGGATCATACGAAACTGCCTGATCCCAAATCGGATCACTGGCCCATCTAGCTGTGCCCTGAGGAACCTGTGTGGACAACACACCTCTTTGCTTGCTTGCACACGTTTGATCCCATGTGCTAACACTGTGCATTTTCATGCACACCATTAAAAACCTTTGGTGCACCCCCGCAAGGGGGGGGGAGAGAGTATATCTAAAGCAGTGATGGCCAAACTTGGCCCAGCAGCTTTTCTGGGACTACAATTCCCACCATCCCTGACCACTGGTCCTGTTAGCTAGGGATGATGGGAGTTTGGCCATCACTGATCTAAAGAGTGTTAAGGTTCCAAGTAGTTGAGGGGAAATAAGTCATTTTTGTACCGTTAATTGCTTGTGCATAAATGAAAAGGGTAAGGACATAATTTTTAATTGGGGGGGCAGCTTGTTAGTATTGCAAATATACATGCTGTGGAGCAATACAAGAGTCTTTATCTATTATCATCAGCTGTGTTACTTTTATTGTTGTTAGCCGCTCTGAGCCCGGCTTTGGCTGGGGAGGGCAGGATATAAATTTTATTATTGTTATTATTATTGTTATTATTATTATTATTATTATTATTATTATTATTATTATTATTTATTAATAAATTTTATTATTATTATTATTATTATTATTTATTATTATTAATGTTTTGTTTTGTTCCTTAATTTTTTGGGAGGGATGTTTTTGGGTTGTTGTTTTTATTTTGATTATATGGTTTTTATGTTGATCCTTTCTGTGAACAGCCCTGAGACCTCTGGGTACAGAGCAGTATATAAATTCTAATAATGATAATAATGATAATAATAATAATAATAATAATAATAATAATAATAATAATAATTAATAATAATTTGTTGGGAGCCACCCAGAGTGGCTGGGGTGACCCAGCCAAATGGGCAGGGTATAAGAAATATTTTTAAAAATATATATATATTATTATTAATCAGACTGCATGCAAAGACTGCTTGTTAGTGGCAGTTTACGATGCAAAGAAGCATCTTCTAGAGTACCTTTCACTGTTCCTGAGGGCGATCAACCCAATTCAGGCAGCCTGGGCTCTTGAATCGTGCCTATCCCTCAGAGCCAAAGAAAGCAGACTGAACAGCACCTGCAAATACGATGGTGGAATATCAAAGCCCAAGCGGCTGCTGAGCCAACAAATTGCAGGTTACCTCGGGATCATTTCAACAATGGGGCAAAATTGTTATTTTGCTGCGCCTTATATTCCTCATTGCGAAGGGTCAGAGCTGCAATTTAGCTTGAATAGAAGCGAGCCGGATCTGAGGCTCTCCTGGCAATGCACCCCATTATGCCAGGTGAATAGACGTCCTAATTCAGGGGGCAGCCAATAGGTGGCTGTGGAATAACAATGGGGAAAGGCGGGGCCGAATGGGAAAGAGGAGATTAATGGTGCTTCCCTTTGTTAGGAGGTTAGTATCTTGCGAAAAGACCGCTTTGGCGCTGATGAGGGTGACCTCCACGCAAGTAAGAGATTCTGGCTCCTCCACTAGAACAGCACATTTCTCTTGCAAATAGGGAAGTCAGAGAGAGTGAAGTATTATTAGAGGTGTGGGCCCCTGACACTCCTGGGTCCCGTCTTGCCCTGATCCAGGAAGAGAGAGCTACTCCAGTGAAGCTTGCATAGGCCATCCAAGACCCTTTGTAGGGGCTGGATAATATCTCAGTCGACGGGGGTGGAGAGAGACATCTGCCCATCGAGCCATAAGTGGCACTCAGGGACTGGCACACAAGTAGAACTGGAATCGGCCCTGCTTCTCCTAACAAAGCGTAGGGATGTTTTCTCCTGCCTTCTAGTCTGATGCTTCAGTTGTGGGGTCTCAGGGGGGTGGGCAACTGTACCTTGGCTTGATGTGGAATGTGTGACCCATCAATTCTCCTTTGATTCACCCTCCTCCACGCAGCCTTCTCCTCCAACTACTGCTGCTCCTCCTGGATTGCACCCTGTTTGTTGTTGTTTAGTCGTTTCGTCGTGTCCGACTCTTCATGACCCCCTGGACCAGAGCACACCAGGCACTCCTGTCTTCCACCGCCTCCCGCAGTTTGGTCAAACTCATGCTGGTAGCTTCGAGAACACTGTCCAACCACCTCGTCCTCTGTCGTCCCCTTCTCCTTGTGCCCTCCATCTTTCCCAACATCAGGGTCTTTTCCAGGGAGTCTTCTCTTCTCATGAGGTGGCCAAAGTCTTGGAGCCTCAGCTTCAGGATCTGTCCTTCCAGTGAGCACTCAGTGCTGATTTCCTTCAGAATGGATAGGTTTGATCTTCTTGCAGTCCATAGGACTCTCAAGAGTCTCCTCCAGCACCATAATTCAAAAGCATCAATTCTTCAGTGATCAGCTTTCTTTATGGTCCAGCTCTCACTTCCATACATCGCTATTGGGAAAACCATAGCTCTAACTATACGGACCTTTGTCGTCAAGGTGATGTCTCTGCTTTTTAAGATACTGTCTAGGTTTGTCATTGCTTTTCTCCCAAGAATCAGGCATCTTTTAATTTCGTGACTGCTGTCACCATCTGCAGCGATCATGGAGCCCAAGAAAGTAAAATCTCTCACTGCCTCTATTTCTTCCCCTTCTATTTACCAGGAGGTGATGGGACCAGTGGCCATGATCTTAGTTTGGTACCTGCTAAAAACATTTTCATCTAGACAAGCTAAGAAGTATGTTGATGCATGCTTTGAACCGTTTTTAGCTCATTGATTTTATCCCTTGAACATTTAACAGAGTTGTTCTTACTAAATGATTTTACCAATAACTTACTGGTTTTATTCTGCTTTGAGGGCTCTTGGGTTTGGTTGGTTGGGTTGGGTTTTCTGCAATCAAGCAGGGTATAAATTTTAAGAAATAAATAAGCTAAACCTGGATGCTCCCTATGCAATCAATGCAGCTCTCCTATATGGATCTTCAGGGCATGGGGAGTCTCCCGGTTTGGGGAGGAGAAATTGTGGGGCAGCAGGAATTGGAGGAGAGTGAAGGATGGGCAAGGAGAAACTGAAGGATGCCGAAAGGATTCGCCATCCACATTAAGTTGAGGCAGAGGCATCAGCTTCTCCAAAGGATTGAGGGGGCCCTGTGGGACGTGAAACGCAAGAGCAGTCAAGTACAACATTCCTAGAGTGAACATGTTTACACATGGGGAGGAATGTTTGTCCAGCCAGCAGGTAAACTTCCTGTTTTCTTCTGGGCTGGGACAGACTTCCTCTGCATGTGACTAGAGGTGGGCATGGCCTCACCTGTGCAGGTAACGACAAAAGCACAAGGAAGGGCAGCCATCTCTCTCTCTTTGACTACATGCATCGAAGAAGCAACATCTGCTTAGCCAAAGATGCCCTCTTGTATCCAAGAGATGACAAAGGGACTGTCTCCTTATGAGATAGTTTCCAGATGTATGTAACTTTTCTAAGCTAAGTCTGCCTTCTGGGATCCGATTGTGAACAGAATGTGAGTAGACTCTTTTTATACTTTTATAGAAGACTGTTGTGTCTTATCTTTTATGAGGGAATAAGGGGAAAATACCAGAACAGTTATTATAGAGGCTTTAGCGAGCCTGAGCTAACGCATCCGCTGTGAGTTTAAAAAGGGGAATATTACTCTGCTAAATTGTGAACTTGTTTACACAAGTTGGAAAGGCCATAATCCAATAATATATCCTCTCCTGCATCCATGAACATTCTCACAGGCCCAACGTGAAGTCACACAACATCCTGATGTCACAAGGAGGCAAGGGGTGGAGCCAAAAGCCCTCTGAAAAAAGACATGGGGGGGCTGAAACTGCCTCGGCTCCTAGGAGCTGGCACCAATGAATCGAGACAGGGCCAGCCCACCAGTGAGGCAAAGTGAGGCAGTTGCCTCAGGGCAGCCAGATCCGGACAGCTGGGAGGGGTGGCCTACAAGGAGCATGCCAGTCACCTTCTCCTGCTCCTCTGCCACTGCCATGTGCCCACCCTCTGCAGCCAGCTCCTCTCTGGCCTCCTTCTGCCCCCCAGCAGGTGGGCAGGTGTACAGCAGAGGAGCAGGAGGGTTAGTTGCAGAAGTGAAGGCAATATAGGCATGGTATTTTCTGTTTTGACTATAGCAGCAAAATATCCTGGGCTGGCCCTGGGCCAAGGTATGGACAGGCGCTAGGAGACTATTGTGGCCTGACATTTCCTGCATTCCAGGAAAGCACTGTTTTGCTGCCTGTTGAAGACCTTTTAAGTGGATATCTCTATCCCAGGCTGCACCTGTCCTGGATTTGAAATGGTTTTTCATTTTCGAAATTGCATTGCGTTGTTTTTGCATATAAAACTGGGGTTTGTCAATTGTTAGAATTGTGAAGGGTTTTGTTTCGTTTTGCCGATGTTCTTGTCGCAATGTTACATCCTTGATGGGAAGCAATTCATAAATGGAATTAAATATATTATGTGTTCGGTATTTTAATTTTTAAAAAACACCTTTTGAAGAGTACCCTGCTTTGTCCTGAGTACCTTGTGCTGAAAGGCAACTTAATCATTTGGCAAATAAATTGAAATGGCCAGGCTTTCTTTTTTTCTGTGGGGGTGGGATAGCAAAAGGGGCTGCAGAGGGAACCACACGGGAGATTAGGAAAAACTACTACTGATTGATTATTGTAATACCAATGGTGAATGGACTGTGCAACAGGAAAAAAACACAATAAAGATTGATTTCCCATATGCACATGCTACACTCTTTCCAAGGACTGTTTTCTAGTAGATTGGCCAAGTCTACATTAGAGAAGGGAGTGGGAGAATGGGGTGCATGAGAGAGAGAGGGTGATTGGGTGGGTCCAGCCCCAAATACGTTTTCCAGCCCCACCCACTGCTAGACTGCAGCATCCCTGCGAGAAGTGAGGTTACAGGGAACCAGGCAGAGGGCCTTCTCAGTGGTAGCGCCTGCCCTGTGGAACGCCCTCCCACCAGATGCCAAGGAAATAAACAACTATCTGACTTTTAGGAGACATCTGAAGGCAGTCCTGTTTAGGGAAGTTTTAATGTCTGATGTTTTATTGTGCTTTTAATTTTTTTATTGTCAGACTCAATGGCGCCGGGGCGGGGCTAAACTAAATTTGGGGGCGCTGGGCGGATCTTTGCACCCCTGCGCCAAATATGCTGAAGACGGCCCTAGTGCCAATGTTGCAAAGTACAAGCACGATGGGCTTGGGGCTTGGGGGGGAAATGGGTCTGAGTCAAGTCGGACACAGAATTCACTCCTCACCCCCCACATCATAGGTAGGCAGACCCGGGGGCCGGATCCAGCCCAATCACCTTCTCAATCCGGCCTGCGGATGGTCCGGGAATCAGCATGTTTTTACATGAGTAGAATGTGTGCTTTTATTTAAAATGCATCTCTGGGTTATTTGTGGGGCCTGCCTGGTGTTTTTACACAAGTAGAATGTGTGCTTTTATTTAAAATGCATCTCTGGGTTATTTGTGGGCCATAGGAATTCCTTCATTTATTTTATTTTTCAAAATATAGTCCGGCCCCCCACAAGGTCTGAGGGACAGTGGTCTGGCCCCCTGCTGAAAAAGTTTGCTGACCCCTGCCCTACATCATGTGAAAGGCGGAGGAATTATTGTGCGATCTGTGAGCCACATGCTTTAATTGGCTCTGGGAAATGGGTGTTTGGGGTAGCACTTAGGAAACTGCACGAGCCGAAGAAAGAAAAATGCAGACTTCCAGGGTGCAAACGCATCTATCACACCACATCTGGCTCAGCTAGGCGGCACAAAGGTTTTTACTTAATTTGAAGCTGGCATGATACAAACATCGGTTCCCATGGGGCACGCACGCTTTTCTCTGTTTTTGTTTGGGTTGGGTTTTTTTGCCCCACTGTCCTCTCGAGTCCTAAAGGTCCTGCATGACAGATTCCTTGCAAAGCCTGTCCACAGAGGGTGATTTCAAACATTACAAAGCAAACTGACTCTGGCTTGCCAGTCGCGACCCTGGGAACGTGTGTGCCTGTACGATGCGCGTGTTTTGAAACACCTCCTTGTCACATTTCACACTTGACATTTCAAAGGGAACACTTAAAGTAAATCATATAAGCACAGTGTAACAAGAGAGGGCAGCAGCCAGACTTTATCATACTTAGAGCAAACCCATTTGCCTGCTCCAGAGGTTCACAAAGTGGGCAAGATCACCCCCTGAGGGGCACTAGGATTATCTGGTGGGGGGCGCTGAGAGGCAAGGGGTGGCAGCTGGGCACTGGAGGTGCAAATGACTATCGTAAAATCCTAGAGTTGGACGGGACCAGGGGGCTCACGTTGTCCAACCTTCGACCATACAGGAATATTTTCGCACAAAGCAGGATTCAAACCCACCACCCTGAAATGAAGAGTCTCATGCTCTACCAACTGAGTTATCTATCACTCTGTTGGCTTTGAAAAGCTGTCATCACTGGATCAAGTTCATTCGTCTTGTTGAATTAATTAAACAGTTTTGATTTTGAATAAATGCGCAATTGATAGCTCAGTTGGTTAGAACATGGTGCTGATAATGTGAGGGTTGCAGCTTCGACCCCCGTATAGGACAGTTGCATATTCCCCTGCATTGCAGGGGGTTGGACTAGATGGTCTTCAGGTTCCCTTCCAAATCTGTGATTCTAGGATTCCTATTGTGAACGTTATTATGTTATTATCTTCCTTAGTGGGCTGTGCAAACCACTATTCTGAATACTGCTTTTTATAGGATGGATGTGACACTATTTAAAGTTTTTAAAAAGTCTTGCTGTTTCCGTTTGACCTTTCCCCAACCAGTTGCTTTGCAGCTGTTTTTGGACTACAAATCCCATCACTTTCAGACTGCACAGCCATACAGGTTGCGGCTGATGGGAGCTGTCATCCGAAACATCAGGAGGGCACGAGGTTGGGGAAGGCTGCTTTATCCAGCCGAGGTTTGGACTGTGATTGCTTTGTACCAGCAGGTGTTTCCAAGCTATTACTCTTCAATGAGGTTTGATTGCTGCTGTTTTCACCGTTTAAATTTGTTTACAGGCTGCACTTCTAAGCACGCTGGCTAGGAATTCAGAGGGATTTTACTTCCAAGCAAACAGGCTTAGGTGTGCACTTTTGGTGCGTTCCATTGATGTGGTTTTGTTATTGTACCGGCTAATTAAATTTGTTAGCCAGGCTTGATTCGTTTTTTGGCAGACAGGGAAACAAAATATTAATGACAGATGAGAACAAATCTCTTTAGAGGCTGGAAGCGGACAGCATCTCCTTACATGCACCCCTCTTTCTAGAGATTGAGGACAGCACCAGAAAGCTGCATCTCAGGCGCTGAACCCCCAAACCCTGGCTTCCCTCCACCTCAAAATCCATGCTAAGGTACCCCATGATGTTGATTCATTCCTTCTCTATCAGGCCTGCTGGTGGCCCTTGCACTACTTGGCTGAGCACTGGGGTGAGCGGTTGGAGTGACCCACACAGTCCATATTTGGGGGCGTCGTGGCCGGAGGACGCCTTGGGTTTCTGCCCAAAGCGGCTTCTATAGGTCATAGGCCTCGTCTGAGTAGGCGTTGGGCTCTTCCTCCGACCTGGTGGTCACCTTGAACTGGCGCCTCAAGAACCCTCCGTAGCGCTTCTGATTGTCCCACTTCAGCTTGGGTCGGATCCTGCGCATGAAGCCCCCGTAGCGCTTGCGCAGGTCCCCCAGCTCTTGCCTGCCCTCCTCGCCGGCCGCCGTGTCGGAACCTCGCTTGGGGTACTTGCGGAGGAAACCCCCGTAGCGTTTCACCTCATCCTTGAGCAACCCCGCATCCGACTCTTCCCCATTGTAGGCCAGGTCCCCGGTCTCCAGAGCCGCTGGGTATTCCTCCTCAGCACCCACCTCGGAGGCTGCCCTCTCCCCCACCTTCCGGAAGAATCCACCGTACTTCTTTGCCACGCTCCCCTTGGCAAGGGCGTTCTCGCGGAGGAGAGAAAATATCTTGTTCTTGTCCAGCTTCTTCATGAAGCCTCCGTAACGTTTGGCCAGCCCAGTGTACACCTCCCTGGGCCTGGGGTCACCTTCCTGTTCGGTCTCTTCTTCTTCATCCGCCTGGGATGGTCTGTCGGGCTCCCCCTCGATCAGGAAAGGGGCGAGGAAAGACAGCGCTTTCTTGCACTTCTCCCACTCAGCGGTGGACAGCAAGGAACCTTGGCACTCCAGGGAGCATATCTGTAAGACACCAACAAAAGGGGCAATCTGGTCAACGTTCCCTCCGTGGCCCAGAGATAGAAATTCTGTAAAACCCATCATCAGTGAGTGTCAGCATTGTGTATGCAAAAGGGAGGTTCGGCCGTAAAACTGGTAAGAACCAGTTTAGGAGGAATCTAACAGCTGAATGTTAGAGCGAAAAACAACTCCAGATAAGGTACAAGGAGAGCTCTGCACATCCAGTAACAATGGGTGGAGTAAAGTTGTCTTTGAAGGACTATGGTTGGATGAGGGATGGTGGAACAGTGGGGTGTTGGAAGGTGATTGGCCAGGGGATGGATCAGCTGATGTTAAATGTAGGTATCCTTTCCATAGACACAGGAGAGGTGGGTCTCGTGCAACGTAATCCACTGGGAGCAGTCAAATACAACATTCCTTGTTTTCCTAGAGTGGACATGCAAGGGAATGTTTGGTTCAGCCAGTCGAAACTTCCTGTTCCTCCTGGGCTGGAACATCCTTCCTCTTGCATGTGACTAGTGGGTGGGCATGACCTTTCCAGACCAGGTAAAAGGCCAAGGTGTGCTGCCACTCTCCTTCTTTTCCATCTTCCTTTCATCCTGTGAACTGCTGGACTGCTAGCCTGCAGTCACTAGGTAAATCTCTCTTATGGGGTAAACCTGTATGTATATGTTTGAAACTTTATTTTCTGTTAAATTGTTTTTATTAATTTTCCAATAAAAAACATCCAATTAACATATCAAATCATAATCCAATAAAAAACTAAAATAAAAAAGATCAAATTATCTTCCAAAATTGTAATTATTAATTTTTGGGACTTCCCATAGTCTGGACCTTGAAGCATAACTCCAAATCTCAATCCTGCCTCTCGTCTTTATTTCCATATTTCCACATCTCGATTTTAACACTCTAAGTATATGTTTGAAACTTTAAGCCTTAAGCCTGCCTTCAGGGATCACACTGTGCTCTGCCTGATCGTGAGTAAACTTTGTTTTTCTTGCTTATCAATAAGACTGTGGTGTCTTTATTCTTTTAGGAGGGATTCAAGGGGGTCTTACCAGGAAAATATCAGAACACATTTCAATCTGGACAAGCCAGATTGAATTGCGTATTGTTTAAGAAACTCACACGAGTTTGCAACTAGTTTTCTGCTGTGTAAAGGGGAATGCACTCTGCTAAGTAAAGGAACTGCTAAGTAAAGGAAGGATATTAATAAACAAATATCCTCTCCTGCCACCCTGAACATTCCCACAGGTCTGAGACCAAGATAGGTTACCAACAAAATTATCCTTGCATGTTTGTTTTGTTTGCATAGACAGCATCCCAGATCAGATTAGGATTCAGGTGGGCAAGGGTAGCCAAGTCTTGACTGGGCCTGCAACTTACCAAGGGGCTGACCAGCTTCTCCACATCCTGGCTGTGAAGAGCACATGCGGAGCACTGAGCGGAACAGTCTGCCGAATTCGAGGTAGCCAAACTGAGGCAAATGGCAAATGCCAGGAGCTGCCACTCCATTCTTGAAAGCAGGCACCTGGAGGAATTGGGAAGAGAGGTGAGTGAATGACAGAATGATTTCCAGGGGAGGAGTGACTTCTCTGAAATACCAGCACTGTTGAGAGCTCCATGCCTTTGGGGGGGGGAGGGACGGGAGGTTGGAATCATAGCTTTGCATGCAGAATAGAATAGAATAGAAATTATTATTTATACCCCGCCCATCTGGCTGGGTTTCCCCAGCCACTCTGGGCAGCGTCCAACAAAATATTAAAATACAGTGGTGTGTTAAACATTAAAAGCTTCCCTAAAGAGAGCTCCCTTCAGATGTCTTCTAAAAGTCTGGTAGTTGTTTTTCTCTTTGACATCTGGTGGGAGGGCGTTCCACAGGGCGGGTGCCACTACCGAAAAGGCCCTCTGCCTGGTTCCCTGTAACTTGGCTTCTCGCAGTGAGAGAACCGCCAGAAGGCCCTCAGAGCTGGACCTCAGTGCCTGGGCAGAACGATGGGGGTGGAGACACTCCTTCAGGTATACTGGGCTGAGGCCGTTTAGAGCTTTAAAGGTCAGCACCAACACTTTGAAATGTGCTCGGAAACGTACTGGGAGCCAGTGTAGGTCTTTCAAGACCGGTGTTATGTAGTCTCGGCGGCCACTCCCAGTCACCGGTCTAGCTGCCGCATTCTGGATTAGTTGTAGTTTCCATGTCACCTTCAAAGCTAGCCCCACATAGAGCGCATTGCAGTAGTCCAAGCGGGAGATAACTAGAGCATGCACCACTCTGGCAAGACAGTCTGCGGGCAGGGAGGGTCTCAGCCTGCGTACCAGATGGAGTTGATAAACAGCTGCCCTGGACACAGAATTGCCCTGCGCCTCCATGGACAGCTGTGAGGATCCCCAGGGGAAATCCCTGGCACCCCCAGAGAAACTACAATCGGCCTTTGGTCAAGAATTTGGAGTCTGAATAAGCTCCACCGAGGTCCTCAATTCAAAAAGCAAAAGGCCTTCATTCAATTATTTTTACACATGGAATTATATATTGCTGATGTTTCCCGTTGTTAGATTACTTTGAGATGCATAATGGGAAATGACTCATGATCGGAAGGAAGGAAATAAATAAAGGAAAGAAGGGAAAGGTTTAAGCAGCCTCAGCCGCCATTTCTTTGCACAAAGCAGCAGGCTCATGCAACTGCCCTTTCCATTACTCCTTCATCCCCAAGTCAGGAGGCTGCTCTGGCATTCCCTGTGCAATGGCCTCTTGATTTAAGGCACCTTCGAACATGGCCTCAGGCAAGAGCAACCTAATGGCCCATTAAGAAGGCAGCTATTTGCCATCAACAACCAGGCTGTACAAAAACCAGGAGAGGCAGTTATCTCAGTCAGCCTTAACAGGATATATGTGCTATTTTTCTAGAAAAAGAGGTGTCAGAACTCACCATGAACATCTCCCTCATTTTAGCAATGGCACCCACCTGAGAGGAGCTGGGACTGAATTCCAGCAAGTTCCAACTGAAAATACACTTTGTGTGTGCATGTGTGTATTCCAACCTATAAGTAAAGGTAAAGGGACTCCTGACCATTAGGTCCAGTTGCGGACGACTCTGGGGTTGCGGCGCTCATCTTGCTTTACTGGCCAAAGGAGCCGGCGTTCAGCTTCTGGGTCATGTGGCCAGCATGACTAAGCCGCTTCTGGCGAACCAGAGCAGTGCACGGAAACGCCGTTCACCTTCCCGCCGGAGTGGTACCTATTTATCTACTTGCACTTTGACGTGCTTTCGAACTGCTAGGTTGGCAGGAGCTGGGATCGAGCAACGGGAGCTCACCCCGTCGCGGGGTGGAATGTCCCAGGGTGCATCTAGTCTCATCTCTGCATACTTTTCAAGATCAGGTCAAGATGCGCCTTTTTGCCCAGGTCTTTGCAGGCGGATGATGGGATCGGAATATCTCCCCTATTCCCACTTCCATATTGTCACCGGGCTGCGAGCTTTGGCAGTGGGATTTTGCTTCGGCTGGAAATGAAAACCCCCCAAAAGTACCAAAAAACTTTCAGGCAAACACTCTTCCTTTGTCTCTCCCCAGCTGCTAAGCCCCAGAGGGGTCCCTGTTCTGAATCCCTGGGGATCTTTTACGCTTGCTCTCTCCTCTCTGCTCCAGCTGACTTTCTCCTTAATGTCCTTTAATTGGGGCTGATGGAGAAATATGCTAATCCTCCCATATTCATTTGTGCTAAATTAAGCTGTAATTTGAATGATATGCATTATCATATGTCGAATTATCGACGTTAGCAGAACATAAATTCCACCGAGCTGCCGTGGCTCAGAGGCATGATTCACTATCTGATTACAATACTTTGCGATCTTTTGGCACCTTTCATCTGCTGATCACAAATTGCCTTAAGAGCATTAATTAATAGAGCCTCCCAGAATGACTGCAGAGCCAAGTGCAGCTTGAGGGGGGGAAGGGAGTTAAAGGAGATAATTCTTTCCAAGGCTAAAGAAAAATAAAATAAAATTTCACCTCTACAAAAGAGAGAATATTGGTGGACTTAAATTCACAGCATGCTGTGCGTTGAAGGAGAACTATATGAAATTGATGTGCCGGTGGTATTTAACACCTATAAAGCTAGCAAAGATGTATAGAACTGTAAGGAGAAGGAAGGCACGTATGACCACATGTGGTGGACGTGCAAGATAACAAAAGCGTTCTGGGAAATGATGAGTTGGAAAAAAATGTTTAAAATAACGTTTGTTTAAAAACCAGAAGCCTTTTTCACTAGGAATCTTAGACACAGAGATACCAAAGGAGCAGAAACAATTATTTATGTACGCGACAACAGCAGCACGGATACTACTGGCCCGGAGATGGAAAGAAGATAATGTCCCAACCAGAGACAAACGACTGATGAAGATGATGGACTATGCCGAAATGGCAAAAATGACCTGGAAAATCAGAAACCAGGAAGACAGAAACTTTAAGAAGGAATGGAAAATTTTACAATTTATTTAAGAGAACACTGTAAACAACTAAAAACTTTGACAGGATTTGAGTGACGCTTGTATTGCATTAAAAACTAAGGTTAAAAAAAAAGAGAGAGGGCATTGGTTCATTAAGCTCAGAGACTGCTCAAGGGGCAAAACTGTAGAGTTGGAAGAGGACCCAAGGGTCATCTAGTCCGGGACTTCCGGGTTGGCGCCTCCGGCAATGGCGGAGCTCCTCCGATCGGGAGGAACTTGCTCTGTGAAAAGCAGGGTCTGACCGCCACGGCGAAGGCGGAGACCCATTGAAATCACAAGCGGGAGAAGCTTGTGAACCTGGGATTCAGCTGGCACCTTTTGCGCCTCCCCTACTCACGGGAAAACCCGGTTTCGGGGATCCGGAGAGACGTGGGGTAAGTGGCGCGGTGCTTCGAATTGACTGCTTCTTTCACGGAGTGAAGCCGCATTGCTGTTGCCGGAGAGCGCTGACTTTTTCCTGTGGACAATTGGATTTTAAACAACTACCCATGAGTAGAACGGAAAATTGGATCTTTAAATATCTTAATTTGGCACCGAAACGGGGAAGGTCTTAAACAGGAAGTCCGCCTTCCCCTTTTGTAAATAGATTGAAGCAAAGACGTTATAAGCTAAAGTCTTTGAAAGCTTTTGGCAAAGGATTAAATTTTCATCGGTTAAAACTACAAAACCCCCCTTGGAAGCAGGAGAAGAGGGGAAAAATTTTGGACTTAGCGAGCCTGCAAGAGAGAGTGAAAAACCAAATTACCACTGCTCCGAACCTGGTAAGGGCTGCCAGAAAGAGTGAAATTTTGGGAGAGTTCATTGACTGTGAACAAAACATTTTTGACAGCTAGTTAAATAAGAGAAAGATACTGTTTCCATTGTCCTCTTCTGCATTTAAAAAGGAGGAAAAGTAACTGGAAATTGAAACTATTTTTATGGCTTGAATTGTGTCTGAAAGGATTGATACAAGTGGAGACTGTTTCCCTCTAGAGGGAGTCTTTGAAACTGCCACAGGAGTGCAACTGGGGAATCACCAGCTGCAAGATAAGTAATTGTGAGAACCAGAGATTGACCTTGGACCACTCAAAATGTTGACAGGAGAAGCCATTGTGACGGTATCATGCAAGATAAGCTACTCGCTGGAACAGCTTCATAAGAAGACGGATGACATGTCTTTTAAAATTGACAACTTGGATCAAAAAGTGACTAATTGGAGTCAAAAAGTGAGTACCAACACAGAAATAATTCAGGACTTGGTACAAGAATCTACTTTGGCAGGACAAATTGTGGAGGAGAAAGAGAAAGCTGTGGTTGTTGAGCCTAAAGTAATACAAGCGGGATCCTCAGTCTTACAGAAGCAAATTGAGGATTATAAGTTGAGGCCTTCTATAATTGAATCTAGAAAAAGCCAGATTTTGAGGATTGGATCCCTGCTTGAACGGAAGAAGGAAAGTTGGAAAGATCCCTCTATGCAGGGATCAACTGGCTTTTGGGACATGGACTTGGGTCTGGAAGCGATTGGAGTTCTGGGGGCCTTGGGATTTGGAGGAATTTTGAAACATGTCATGAAACATCTTATAGACCTCAGCTTCAACTATGGAAATTTGGCTGACCTGCCTGGAAGGAATAAAAGCATTGTTAGGTTGGAGTCTTCCCGAGATCTGCTCTTTGGCATTAAAGAATATGAAGAAGACCTGCAAAAGGGACCTGGAAAAGAGTTAAGAGCCTCGGACATAAGATCTCCAGGTTGATGGACTATATGGAATTGATGGAAAGGACTGGCAGAATCCGAAACCAGGGAGAGGACATGGTGGAAGAAGATTAGAGAATTTAAAGTTTATATATAGAAATATTGTAAAATTAATGAATGATAGAAAAATGGTGGAAAGAAATTATATGGCCTTAGCAGAAATGTTATAAGGAGTTAAGCATATATAAGTATTTTAGTTTTAATGATAAAAAATATGTTAAGATATTTATAATATGACAGAAAATAGAGAAAGATGGAAAGGATTTGCTGAAACAATTAATAGAAGTGGAATACGAAAAGGGAGGTGAGAGGAAGTCGAGGAAACAAGGGAATGAAAGATAGAGTATGGAAAAGGTGTGATGTATGTTTTTAAATGGTTATTGTTTTGTTTTGTTTAGGGTTAAGGTGGGTTAGGGTTTTGTTTAGTCTAGTTTAATATGTTTAGGTTGTGTTTTGTATTGTTTATATATTGTATTGTATTGTTTTCTTTCTTTCTTTGTTTTTTCTCTTTTCTCTTTTTTCTTTTTCTTTTTTTTAATAAAATATTTATTGAAATTTTACAAAAACATAAATTTACAAAATACAAAAAAAACAGAAAAAATACATACAAAAATACATAAAAAAGAAAAAAGAAAAAGAAAAATACAAAATACAAAAAACAAATAGATACAAAAGAGTTAAAAACAAACCAATTTTTTGTAACTTTAAACTCATTAGCTTGTTTCCTTGACTTCCTCACACCTCCCCTTTTTGTATTCCCATTTAAATAATCAAATCAGCAAATCCTTACCCTCTTTCGTTTATCTTAACTCTATATCTTAACATATTATAGCTCTATATTTTCATCCATTATCAACTCATTTTTGCATATTCTCATTAACTTTGTTGCTAGTGCCTCTTATTTTCAATCCAACATCATTTTTAACATTCATTAATTTTACAGTGTTTCTGAAGATAGTTTTTAAATTTCTTCCAATCTTCCTCCACCGACTCTTCTCCCAGGTCTCGGATTCTGCCAGTCATTTCCCTAATTCCATATAGTCCATCACCTTCATCTGCCACTCTTCCAGGGTGGGTAAATCTTGTGTCTTCCAATACTTTGCAATGAGAATTCTTGCTGCTGTTGTTGCATACATGAAGAAAGTTCTATCCTTCTTTGGCACCAATTGGCCGACTATGCCCAGGAGAAAGGCCTCTGGTTTCTTCAGGAAGGTATATTTAAATACCTTTTTCATTTCATTATAGATCATCTGCCAGAAAGCCTTAATCTTTGGGCACGTCCACCAAAGGTGAAAGAATGTACCTTCATTTTCTTTACATTTCCAACATTTGTTATCGGGCAAATGATATATTTTTGCAAGCTTGACTGGTGTCATGTACCACCTATATATCATTTTCATAATATTCTCTCTTAAGGCATTACATGCCGTAAATTTCATACCGGTGGTCCACAACTGTTCCCAGTCCGCAAACATAATGTTATGACCAATATCTTGTGCCCATTTAATCATTGCAGATTTAACCGTTTCATCCTGCATATTCCATTTCAACAGCAAGTTATACATTCTTGAAAGTATCTTAGTTTTGGGATCTAACAATTCTGTTTCCAATTTTGATTTTTCCACCTGGAAGCCAATTTTTTTGTCCAAATTATAGGCCTCTCTTATTTGATAATAATGAAGCCAGTCTCGCACTTTATCTTTTAATTTCTCAAAACTCTGCAATTTCAATTTATCTCCTTCTTGTTCCAGTATTTCCCAATATTTCGGCCATTTGGCCTCCATACTGAGCTTTTTCTGAGCCTTCGCTTCCATTGGTGACAACCACCTTGGGGTTTTATTTTCCAGTAAGTCTTTGTATCTTATCCAGACATTGAACAATGCTTTCCTGACAATATGGTTTTTAAATGCTTTATGTGCTTTAACCTTGTCGTACCACAAATATGCATGCCACCCAAAAACATTGTTAAAACCTTCTAGGTCCAAAATGTCCATGTTCTCAAGAAGCAGCCAGTCTTTCAACCAGCAGAATGCTGCTGATTCATAGTAAAGTTTAAGGTCTGGCAGGGCAAATCCGCCTCTTTCCTTTGCATCAGTTAATATTTTGAATTTTATTCTGGGCTTCTTGCCCTGCCAGACAAATCTAGAAATATCTCTCTGCCACTTCTTGAAATAGTCCATCTTGTCCAAGATTTGCAATGATTGAAATAAAAATAACATTTTTGGCAATACATTCATCTTTATAGCTGCAATTCGACCCAACAAGGAAAGCTTCAAATTTGACCATATTTCTAAGTCTTTTTTCACTTCTGTCCAGCATTTCTCATAGTTATCTTTAAATAAGTTTAAGTTCTTAGCAGTCATATTAACCCCCAAATATTTTACTTTCTTAGCTAATGTTAAACCAGTCTCCTTCTGAAATCTCTCTTTCTCAATCGGTGTTAAGTTTTTCTCAAGAACTTTAGTTTTTGACTTGTTCAGTTTAAATCCTGCCACATGACCAAATTCTTGAATCAGTTCTAATACTCTTTTCGTACTAGATTCTGGCTCCTGTAACGTCAAAACTAGGTCATCTGCAAAAGCCTTCAATTTGTATTGTTTGGCTCCGACCTGAATACCTTTAATCAGACGGTCCCTTCTAATCATATTTAACAAAACCTCCAGGACCGAAATAAAAAGCAATGGGGAAATTGGGCAGCCTTGTCGTGTCCCTTTCTCTATCTTAAATTCCTCTGTCATCACATTATTGACTATTAGCTTAGCCTTTTGTTCTGAATAAATTGCACTTATACCATTTTCAAACCCTTGACCCACCCCCATCCCCTGAAGATTTTTCTTCATAAAATTCCAAGAAATATTGTCAAAGGCTTTCTCCGCATCTATAAAAATTAAAACTGCTTTAGTATTAATGTTCACTTGCAACTTCTCCAATATGTTAATTATGTTCCTCGTGTTGTCAGACAAGTGTCTACCTGGGAGAAAGCCAGCTTGGTCCTTATGTATCTCTTCCACTAATACTTTTTTCAATCTATTAGCCAAAATATCAGCAAAAATTTTGTAATCCACATTGAGCAGGGATATGGGGCGGTAGTTCTTAAGTTGTGTCTTTTCAGACTCCGTTTTCGGTATAAGTGTAATGTAGGCTTCCTTCCACGACTCTGGCGCTTTTTTCCCCTCCAAAATTTCATTACAAACCTCCTTTAGTGGCTGAATTAACCAATCTTTCAAAGATCTATAGTATTTTGAGGTTAAGCCATCCGGCCCTGGAGATTTACCCAACTGCATATTCTGAATGGCACCTTCTACCTCCTGTTCTGTAATTTTGTAGTTCAGCATTATCTTATTTTCTTGAGAGATTTTTTGTAATCCATTTGTTTTTAAAAATTGATCTATATCAAACTCTTTCTGTGGCCCTTGTGTATAGAACTCTTTAAAATACCTCTGGAAGCATTTTCTAATTTCCACTGGATTCTGAATGTTCTTTCCTTCCACTTCCAAATTAGTGATAGTATTGAGCTTTTGTCTTTTTTTCATTTGCCAAGCTAATAATTTTCCACATTTATTAGCCGTCTCTTTTTTCTTTTTCTTTTCCTTTTCTGTAATTTTTAAAAGTAATAAATATTATTTTTTAAAAAAAAACAAACAAGGGTCATCTAGTCCAACCCTCTGCAATGCAGGAATCACAGCTAAAGAATCTCCCAACCTTTGCTGAAAAAAACTTCCAGTGGAGAAGAGTTTGCCACTTTCTGATGGAGGCCGTTCCACTTTCCTCCTGCTCCAAAGGCTAGAACCCGAATCAATGGATTCAAGTTACAATAAAGGTGATTTGGACTAAGCATCAGGAAGAAATTATTATTATTATTATTATTATTATTATTATTATTATTATTATTAAATTTTATTTATACCCCACCCTCCCCGGCCAGGGCTAGGCTCAGGGCTGCTAACACCAGTGAAATCACAGTTAAAACATTATGGGGGGCACACCCCAATTTAAAATACAGGTTAAAATGCAATTTCATATGCAGCCTCATTTTAAAAGTAGCCCATAGATCAAAATCATAAGGGGAGGGAAACATAAGGGTCAGACTGAGTCCAAACCAAAGCCCAGGCGGAACAGCTCTGTCTTGCAGGCCCTGCAGAAAGATGTTAAGTCCCGCAGGGCCCTAGTCTCTTGTGACAGAGCCTTCCACCAAGTCGGGGCCAGTACTGAAAAGGCCCTGGCCCTAGTTGAGACCAATCTAACCACCTCCAAAGTGTTGTCATTTGTGGACCTTAAGGTCCTCTGTGGGGCATACCAGGAGAGGCGGTCCCGTAGGTGCGAGGGTCCGCTGACAATAAGAGCTGTTTGACAGTGGAACAGACTCTGCTGGGGTGCGGGCAAGGAAGGAGGAGAGACTAGCTTACCACAGATGTTTCATCAACTGCTCTGGCAGCCTTTTTGGCTAAGGTTTGGTGGGGGCAGATGCATTGCATAACTAAACAAATTTCCCACCGGTCGTTTTTGGTGCAGAATGCTCCGCTCACTTGCCAGTCCACAAACAGACAGACAGCAGTGAGGGATGTGTGGCTTGATAGGTTCTTATATCATCTCCGCCATTCCTCTGAATCAGCTTGCTTCTATCGATTTCTCTCAGGATGATTTAAACGCTCTTATTAAAGCAGGAGGGGAGAGAATTAAATTTCTCATTTTGCTGCTGCCGGGTTGCGGAGCGCAGAGGCAGCTCTTGAACGGTGTGCCAAGGGCTAGTTTGGATGTGCAAATAACGATAGAGACAATGGTGCAATTAAAGATAAAATGCACTTAGAGAAGGCAGGCTTGTTTTTTATTTATATATATATATTTTTTAAAAATCACACGCCGACAGACAGAACGAAAGGGACTTTTGCATGCAACTGCAAACTTGCATGCAAGCAAAATCCGTGTGTGTGTTTGTGTGTGCTGTGAATTCAGGGATTTTTCTCACCTCGTTGCAAATGATAACATTTGTTCCACTCCTAATAACCCCAGCATTGTCTTAGTGCAGGGACGGGGAATCTGTGCTCCTCCTGATATTGTTGGACTACAACTCCCATCATCCTCTAACAGATGCTTTAGTTGAGATTCCTGCATTGCAGAGGGTTGGACTAGATGACCCTCGGGGTCTCTTCCAACTCTTACAGTGCTATGATTCTGTTATTCTATGAGTCTGGCTGAGGGTGGTGGGAGTTGGGAGTCCAGCAACAGGTCTCTCAGCCCTGCCTTAATGTGCCAGGCAGCTCTGCAGAGTCAGTGCTGCTGCTGTTAGTGGAAAACTCATTCAGATATGTCCAGGTGTCTGCAAACCTCAAAGGGAGGCTGTTCCACCACCTCTCGCTTGGACTGGGCATAAGGAGGAAGGTGGAAGCACGCTCTACTCTATAAAAGGCTAAAGCTTGCTCAGATGGGAAGCATATTATTATTGTTAGAATTCCTGCTCCATGGTTGCAGTCATGGGATTGTTGTCTATCACATGGCGGTGTATGTTTTCATTCCACAGAGTGGGAAGAAATGGAGATAGGATGTTTGTGTTACTGTGTTCTGTGAAGAAGAAGAAGAAGAAGAAGAAGAAGAAGAAGAAGAAGAGGAGTTTGGACTTGATATCCCGCCTTTCACTCCCCTTCAGGAGTCTCAAAGCGGCTAACAATCTCCTTTCCCTTCCTCCCCCACAACAAACACTCTGTGAGGTGAGTGGGGCTGAGAGACTTCAAAGAAGTGTGACTGGCCCAAGGTCACCCAGCAGCTGCATGTGGAGGAGCGGAGACGCGAACCCAGTTCCCCAGATTACGAGACTACCGCTCTTAACCACTACACCACACTGGCGGGGGACTATTGTCCTTATTCTTTCTCTCTTTGCTGTCTGATGCTAAAGAGAGAGAGAGCCATGATGCAGTGCTCTGTGTGTGTTTATATGTAAATAAAGTAGGTTAGCCAAAATGCTGAGTCGCTGAAGTCTGTCACGCGCAAGTTGCGCAAACTCTGCAGATCCCTAAGTGTGCCGGTGTCAGTTGGCATCGGTCGCTGTGATGTTCGGACTGAAGAAAGCTTATGAAGCTCCCGAACGAACGATCAGGAGGGAGGGAACATGCCAGTCGGGCATGTGTCTCTGCCAGGGTCCTACTCGAGTGTAGGCTGAACTCCTGACAATTATTTCATCATCATCATCATCATTATTATTGCAAATATAGCCAACGTGGTGCTTTTCAGATATTATAGACTACAAATCCCATCATCGCTGGCAATTAGGCATGTTTTCTGAGCCTAATGGGAAGTGTAGTCCACAGAATCTGGAAGGTGCCAAAATGGGTTAAAGCATTACAGTGGTACCTCGGAAGTCAAATGGAATCCGTTCCAGAAGTCCATTCAACTTCCAAAACATTCAGAAACCAAGGTGTGGCTTCTGATTGGCTGCAATCAGAAGCTGTTGGAAGTCACATCAGATGTTCGGGTTCCAAAGAACATTCGAAAACTGGAACAATCACTTCCGGTTTTCGATCATTCGGGAGCCAAAACATTTGACTCCCAAGGCGTTTGAAAACCAAGATATGACTGTATTATTTTGTGTGTGTGTGTGTGTGTGTGTGTGTGTGTTGTTTATACCCCACCTTTTTCCCTGATGCGACTCAAAGCATTGGGGGCTTTTTAGTTGTTTTCCAAAAGGGGCGGGGGGGGGGAGAGACTGACAATGCAATTCTAAGCACACTTACTCAGAAGTAAGTCCCATCATGTTGGGCTGACTCCCAGGTACATTGAGACGTTGGTTAGAAGATATAATTATGCATGGCTTATTATGTTTCTCTCTCCCATAATACTAGAACCCAGTCAGCTAATAAAATTCACTGGTTTGCCCATGTAACTCCAGCATCCTGTTTTTGCAACAGCCTGCTAGATGCCCAAGAGAAGCCCCCAAGGAGGACCCAAGAGCAACAGCATTCTCCTGCCATTTGCAGCCATTCAGAAGCATAACTGCCTCTCATGAATGCAGAACACCATGCACCCATCCTAGTTAGTAGCCATTAATACCTTTGTTCTTTGTCTAATCCTCTTTTGAAGCCATCTGAGTTGGTAGCCATCACTGCCTCCAGTGGGAGGGAGTTCCACAGTTTAACAATGCACTGGGGACAGAAGAACTTCCTTTTTCTGTCCTAAATCCTCCAACATTCAATTTCATAGGACGTCCACGAGTTCTAGTGTTATGAACAAGGGAGAGAGAAAATTCTCTATCCACTTCCTTCATAGCATGCATAGTGTTATACAGGTGTATGGGGTGTTAGGGGTAGTTAATAATAATAATAATAATAATAATAATAATAATAATAATAATAACGATGATTATTATTATTAATATTATTATTAATATTATTATTTATTTATACCCCGCCCATCTGGCTGGGCTTCCCCAGCCACTCTGGGCGGCTTCCAACAAAACACTAAAATACAGTAACCTATTAAACATTAAAAGCTTCCCTAAACAGGGCTGCCTTCAGATGTCTTCTAAAAATCTGGTAGTTGTTGTTCTCTTTGAATTCTGGTGGGAGGGTGTTCCACAGGGCGGGCGCCACTACCGAGAAGGCCCTCTGCCTGGTTCCGTGTAACCTTTGGTCCCCATCCTGCACTCGGCTTCCACCTGTGGCTCCCAAAAGATGTCAATATGTGACTGGCTGGCTAAACCAGGTGAGGATAGTCGACAAGTCTCAGACCCTTGGTGAGTTAGGGGTTTCCCCTACATGTGAAGACAGGCTCCGGCAGATTGAGAGGATGAGAGCAATCGTGGGTCCAGCGGTCAAGAAGGCTGCAGAGGGAAGTGAGAGGCAGATGGGCTCATCAACCTGGAAAGGTCTAGGAGAAGGAAAACTCTGGTCCTAGACCTCCGCTGCCTTGCGGCTATACCCATTCATGAGAAAGGCTTAGGGTGTAAACCCCAAATTAAAATCCATACCTACTCCCTTGCTGAACATTTTCAGGAGCAGAACAGACAAAGACGTCAATCCTACAGAAATCTGGAGTGGAGTCCCTAAGACGGCTTGGTTGGCTCCTTGAATGCCTCTTTCTGGCAACTCCTGCAGCCAAATTGGTGCCAAACACATTGCTCCTCTTCCCTTTGGACCACACTAGTCGGGCAGAAAGGGGGGTCTTGTTGTCTGGGCAGCTCAGGACCTCCATCCACACTGCCCAGGCTTGTGCCCCAGGGAGTTCATTTCGGTGCTGCTAACACAACAGTTCGACTTCACCCCTGGAGGCGCACTCTGTTGTCTCTCAAGACAGACGGATGCCAACAACATCAACAACAGGTGTTCCTATGGATCAGGAATTGGTTGCATATCAGGAAGCATGGAGTAGGAGTAGGGCTGGATTTAGGTTTGATGAGGCTCTAAGCTACTGAAGGTAATGGGGCCCTTTACATGTCCAGCTGTCCTTTGTCAACAACAAATTGTCACTGTTTCTTGTGTTGCATATATGCTATATGGAGGGACGGGGTGGTGCTGTGGGTTAAACCACAGAGCCTAGGGCTTGTCGATCAGAAGGTCGGCGGCTCGAATCCCCGCAACGGGGTGAGCTCCCGTTGCTCAGTCCCTGCTCCTGCCAACCTAGCAGTTCGAAAGCACGTCAAACTCCAAATTGATAAATAGGTACCGCTCCGGCGGGAAGGTAAACGGCATTTCCATGCGCTGCTCTGGTTCGCCAGAAGCGGCTTAGTCATGCTGGCCACATGACCCGGAAGCTGTACGCCGGCTCCCTCGGCCAATAAAGCGAGATGAGCACCGCAACCCCAGAGTCGGCCACGACTGGACCTAAAGATCAGGGGTCCCTTTACCTTTACCTATATGCTATATGTGGTAATTTATGGACCTAGTAGGTATCTAAAGCCATTTGCACGTAACAAAATATGTATTTTATCAAAGTAATTGTTGAACTGAAATACAATAAAGAAGAAGTATATTAATAGTGAAATATTGGGGGGGGGGCAAAGAGCGTGGGGCCCTAAGCTATAGCTTGTTTAGCTTATACGGTCTCATTCCTGGGCATTCACAATCCAGGAATTCACTACTGTAGGAATAAATGGACAATTCTTCTGATGGAGGGATGTAGCGTCTCCCCACCCACAAGGATCAATATTTGGACTGTGCTTTTTAACTTGTTTATAAATAATATTGCATTAAGGGAGAGCAGAGGGGTCGCCAAGTTTGCTTATGATGCTTAATGGTTTCAGGTCCTTAAACCTGGAAGCGTTTGCAAAGCACTCCAAAAGGACCTCTCAAATGAGTGAATGGGCAATAAAATGGCAAATGCAACTCAAGGTAAACAAATGTGAAGTGATGGACACCAGGGCAAAACAAAATTTTAATTTCACATATATGCTTATGAATGCCCACATATATGCCTGTGAATGCCCAGGAATGAGACTCTTTGGGGTCGCAGTTTATTCACCCAGATTTGCTTTTACAAAGCTTACACAGCATTTATATGATGTACAATGTTTACTGAGCATCTGTTCCTATTTGTTTCAGGAATGATTATATAGGAATGAGCATTCATCCTGCTTTGATAGTGGGGCGGTTTATACGTCTTCCCATAAATGGCTCATTCATTCCACACTCCTTGCATTTCCCTGTCACTTTCCAAGCCACAAATAAAACAAGATGTTTGTTTAAGTGGATTTTTTTTACGCTAGGGAGACAGAGCTTTTTCATCCACCATCCTAAAGTTCTGTTATGCACTCGAATCCCTTCCACAAAATGTTGGCCCTTCTGGATCGCAATCTCTCCTCTCCATTTTACATTCAGACAGCTAACCAGATGAAGATCAAATTGCTCCGTATAGTAAAAGCTATGGTTTTCCCAGTAGTGATGTACGGAAGTGAGAGCTGGACCATAAAGAAGGCTGATCGCCGAAGAATTGATGCTTTTGAATTATGGTGCTGGAGGAGACTCTTGAGAGTCCCATGGACTGCAAGAAGATCAAACCTCTCCATTCTGAAGGAAGTCAGCACTGAGTGCTCACTGGAAGGACAGATCCTGAAGCTGAGGCTCCAAGACTCTGGCCACCTCATGAGAAGAGAAGACTCCCTGGAAAAGACCCTGATGTTGGGAAAGATGGAGGGCACAAGGAGAAGGAGATGACAGAGGATGAGATGGTGGGACAGTGTTCTGGAAGCTACCAGCATGAGTTTGACCAAACTGTGGGAGGCAGTGGAAGACAGGAGTGCCTGGAGTGCTCTGGTCCATGGGGTCACGAAGAGTCGGAAACG
The DNA here is from genome assembly GCF_964270895.1 of Podarcis filfolensis. Lineage (NCBI taxonomy): Eukaryota > Metazoa > Chordata > Lepidosauria > Squamata > Lacertidae > Podarcis > Podarcis filfolensis. Next base: position 94,522,780 of record NC_139609.1, on the reverse strand, counting down.
ACTAAACAACTGAACAACAAAAAAGGGGGTTGGCAAATAAGCCGCTGTAGGTTGTCAAGTGTAAGGTGAGAAAAGTTGCAGGTGTAGAATTTGAATGTTTTGCACCACATTTGAAATTCCTATCTCCTTTGCACCTGGTCATCCTGCATCAGAGATGGAGAACCTGTGACCCACCAGATGTTGCTAGACAACAAATCCCTTCATCCCTGATGATTGGCCAGGCTGACAGGAGCTGATGGGAGTTGGAGTCCAACAACCTCTGGTTCTCCAGCCCTACCTTACATGCTAACATAAAACAGGATTCTGTAGGCACACCTGAATCGTCAGAAGACACAGACCCAGCAGAATGTGAAGCCAGAGAAATGGCCAGGGCACTCGATTGCACAACAGTTGTAGAACTGCATGCACCAGTCGCACTTTTTATTGCAATGCCACTCCTTAGGAGCAAATATTTATTGAGAAAAAGGAAGGACCATTGCACATTAGAGCAGAAGGTCCAGGCTCAATCCCTGGGATCCCCAGGTAGTGCAAGAAGAGACCCTTGTCTGAAACCCTGGAGAGCCGCTGACATTACTGTTGCCTCCAGGCTGCTAGTATTTTGCCGGTGCAATTCAATATATACCAGAAATTTGGGGTTGCACTGTTGAAGTAAGTTAGAGAGCTCTGTCATCCTAGCACCATTAAAAAACAACAACTAACTTTTTAAATCAGATTATCTAAGGAAGTCAGATTATCCTCCACCAGGGCCTTCTCAGTGATGGCTTCAACATGGTGAAATGCTCCGTCCCATGAGACCAGGGCCCTGCAGGATTTAATCTCCTTCCGCAGGGCCTGTAAGACAGGGCTATTCCACCTGGCTTTCAATTTGAACTTAGCCTGATCTTTTATTCCCCTTCCTTCCCTCCCCCTTCCCTTTTTATGAGGATCCCACAGCTAATTCTCCCCTGGTCTCCTCGCTGGTCCAAATAGGACTAATTTAGCCAGCTAGCCCCGGTGATCATCTAATGTTTATTGCATGGATTTCCCCCGTAAATTGATTTTTGAATTCTGAATTTATTGCTATTCACGTTTTACAGTGGTACCTCAGGTTAAGTACTTAATTCGTTCCGGAGGTCCGTTCTTAACCTGAAACTGTGCTTAACCTGAAGCACCACTTTAGCTAATGGGGCCTCCTGCTGCCGCCGGAGCATGATTTCTGTTCTTATCCTGAAGCAAAGTTCTTAACCTGAAGCACTATTTCTGGGTTAGCGGAGTCTGTAACCTGAAGCGTATGTAACCTGAAGCGTATGTAACCCGAGGTACCACTGTATACTGTAATTTTGCTGTTTTTTGTTGCATCAATTAAGTGTTTTAAATTTGTTGTTAGCCACCCTGAGCCCGGTTTTCTGAACCGGGAAGGGTGGGATATAAATAAAAATTTATTATTATTTATTATAATTAGGAAGGTGATGGGGAACCACACTGCAAATTGTGGGTTGAAGGAATCCTTAACTGGGAAACGTATAAACACCATGCAAGAAAATTAGGATGCATGCTCATTGCCACTGTTCCTGCAAACAAATCAGAATGAATGCTCACTGGTGTTGGATAGAAAAGGAAGGGACCTGTGTGAGAGACCAGCCAGAGTGGTCTTCCTCAGAGGGTGAGGCTGAGGAAGGGAGAAGCTCCCCAGTGAAAGCTGGGGGGGGGATTCCCTTCTCTATATGGGGCGATAGGAGGCTATAGATATATTATTAATAATGAAACACAAAATTATCGTACTTTTCCATGTATAAGACTATGGTTTTTTTTACTCTAAAATAATGTTCAAAATCCGGGCTCTTCTTATACACAAATATCTTTTCCCCCATTTTCTTAAATTGGAGTCCCCCAAAATAGGGGGCGTCTTATACACTGAAAAATATGGTATATGTTATTGTTATTTTATTACTGTTCTTTTTCTCTCTCTTTCCTTCTCATCTTATCTCTTTTTCTTTCTTTTTCTGTTTTTTTTTTTTTTTGTTATTTCTCTTTAGACCACTTTGGTTTTTACTCCATTATATGTTGAAAACATTTAATAAGATTAGTGGTGGGGGGGGGAGAGAAGAGAGAATGAATGCTCACTGAAGACTAGACATAGTCTAACTCTCTGGTATTGGATGTTTTAGCTGAGTTTCCTTTGAGTCTATGTTTGTCTGCTTCAACAATATTTCATTATGCTCCTATCACTTTATGTAATTGTATTTTGTATAAATTATAAAAAAATATAAATAAAACATGTTCTATTTACAAACAAAACATATAAACAGCCATCTTTCTAATGCTAGGATGGAGGGGGGCATGGGCGTAGCCAGGATTTTTGTTATGGGGCAGAACCTCAGATTTGTATTCATTTGTATTTATTTTTGCTTATGGGGGGGCAGTTGCCCCCCTTGGCTACGCTCGGGGGGGGGGGACCACAGGAAGGAAACTGTTACGAAAAAGGAGCAATGCTGCTGAGTGCTCCAGATGGCTGGAAAGCCAAACAGGATGTTTATGTTTTGGGACTGTACCGTGGGAACAAGGAACAGTCTATTATGTGCTCTGAGCACCGGATGTTAGCTCAGAGTGTCACATGACCCTGTACTGGAAGTACATGGGTGGAGTTATTCTCTCTCTGCAGCTGGGTATCAGAGGGTGCAGACATGTTGTTCTCTGCACTGAGGAAAGACAGAAATAAAGGCATGTAAATACATTTCTGTCTGTCTCTTTCCCCTCCCTGGGGATGGCAGGGAGTGAGGGAGGAGGAGAGTGGCTGTGTTCTTCTCACGTTTGAAGAAGGATCGGCCGATAAAGACCTCGCCTTGTCTTGCCGGGAGTCGCTGACGGGGGAGGCCAACAAGAAATCAAGCCGGGCACCTGGATAGAGTGCCAAATTCCTCTGACTGACAAGGCTTGATTCAACATATGGTAGCAGACGCTGCTGGTTATCTGATCCATGGGAATCAGCATGAGAGGTGAGAGGTTGATGAATCGTGTGCCATCCTCTGCACCAATGAAAGAAGATAACGTCTGCAATTGCAGCCAGAAGCTGAACAGACGGCTGACACCAAGAGGGGGTGTTTTCCAAGCAACGGAGCCCCAAAAAAGGTATGCTGAATATCGGGCTAAAAGTGTGAATGCAGATTGATTTATTCTCTGGTTCACGAGAGCTGCGTTTGGCAAAACAAGCTCTGAAAGAAAGGCTCGCATACCAGAAATTCCTGTGGTGAGATAAGGATTCCCGTCCCGGGGAAGGTTGCTAAGCAACGACAGTCGGCCAGTGGAAAACTACTGACACCTGGGGCTGGCTCAGTCAGAGCCGGGAAAGCGAAAGTTGTTTTGACTTTGAGACAGTTTGGAGATTGCCTGAGAGAGAGGCAGAAAAACAGCTCAAAGGAGCTTTTGGATTTTAACTAGCTCGAGTGGAGAGCTGGGACTTGAGTTCAGCATGGATGCCAAGAAGGGGGGAGTGCCCCTGAGTGCCGTGGTTCAGGATGAACACAGCCGGCATGCTGCACTGGAGGTGAAGGACAGGGGGAGGGAAGAACGGAGTTCTAATTCCCCCACTGATGTTGCTACTGGAGAGGATGCTGTAGCTTTGAACGTTGTCCGATGCTACAATTGTGGACAGGCTGGGCATCTTCAGCGGAACTGTAAGAAGCCACGTCAGCCAAAAGGAGCGAAGGGCCGCTCAGCAAAGCCTGAGGCGTCAGGCAAAGGTCATACCAAGCCTATGGTGGAACCTGCAAAGGCCCTGATGGCGAAAGGAACCACGCCAGATGTTGGGAACTCGTTTGTAATTGACACTGGATGTAATTTTCATATGTCCCCGCACAGAGGACTCTTTTCGACGTTTAAGAAGCAAAGCTTCGCTGTGGAACAAGCCAACGGTCAGAAGCTGGAGGCGACTGGGGTTGGATCTGTCTATCTTAAGAGTCTGAACTTGACAATACACAATGTTTACTTGGTTCCTGAACTGAAGTTCAATCTGCTGAGTGTTTCGCAGATTGCAAGGAAAGGACTGAAACTGTCCTATGATGATAAGAGCTGCGAGATCTTCAAAGATGGAGAGTTATATCTTTCTGCCAGACAGAAAGGTGGACTATATTTGTTGGACTTTGACCAAAGTGATTACATGGAATGTAATTCTGAGTCTAACATGATTTCTCTTGCAGGTGTGACCAAAACGAGCGCCAAGAAGGTGGCCAGGGTCGACAGAGCGTTTCAGCGGGTATATGCTGATGTGATTGGTCCTCTAGAACCATCTAGAGGCAATGCAAGATTTTATCTTGTGTGTGTGGATCATTTCTCTAACTTTGTCTGGATTTATGTGTTAAAGAGGCCACAGGAAGCCTTGGAAAGGTTTCAGGAGTTTTGTGACAAGGTTAAAGATATGCATGATGCTAACATTGGTTGTCTATTCACAGATGAGAAGCAGATTTTTCTTTTACAGGATTTCCAGAGGTTCCTGCAGAAGAAGGGGATCAGACACAAGATTGCTGTTTCAGCGGAAGCGTGGAACAGGGGTGTCTGTGTAAAAGTGAACAGAGAATTGCAAAAGGGGATGAATGCGCAATTGCTTAGTTCACATCTGCCACATGAGTTTTGGGCGGAATCACTCATGTCGTTTTGTCATGCGTGGGTGAGAAAGGTTTCGAAAGAGTTGGGAAGTTCTCCTTTTGAGAAACTGTTCCAGAGAAAACCTTCTGTTGCCCATTTCAGGGTTTTTGGGTCTCATGTGAGGACAGAAGCTCCAGGTGGAGTAAAGAATGCCAGAGGCATTTTTGTGGGGTATGAAAAGGGTCTCTACAGAGTAATTTTGTCTGAATCTGGTCAGGTGATTCTCACAAAATTTCTAGAGAGTGCTCCTGAAAAGGAGAGAGTGATAGTACACACATTTCCCACAGAGGACGATTCAGATGATGATGATGATTTCACAGAGTACAGTGGAACTGAGAGCGACAGTGATAGCTCAGAGAGCTCAGTTGTCACAGTCATTGAGAGGAAATCTCACACAACGGATAGACCTTCACAGGTGAAGGAGGAACCACTGTTTACTGTTGGAACTGGTTCTGCTAAGAGTCCTGAGACTGAACCAGTGAGCAGAGAGGATCAGCACCTCATACGCAGGTCTGAGAGAGTCACAAAGGGTGAACCACCCAAAAGGTACTCAGAAGAGTATGCTAATTTAGCTGTTGCGTGTGTTGCTGTTGTACACAACCGAGGACAGGTTGGAGCTGTGTCTAAGTCAGAGACAAAGACACAACAGAGAGTTGCTAGCCAAGGGAGTGCAGATGCACTCATTCCTTGGAAGCCAGACAACCAGAGAGGTACACTGGGGAAACCAGTGGCGGGTAGTTCCAAGGGTGGAACTGAAACAACAGGGGAGTGTTATGTGTATAACAACTGTTTGTTTTCTTCTCTGGATCACGCTATGCATGCCGCAACACGCATTGATTCTTTTGGGGGAGGTTGTTACGAAAAAGGAGCAATGCTGCTGAGTGCTCCAGATGGCTGGAAAGCCAAACAGGATGTTTATGTTTTGGGACTGTACCGTGGGAACAAGGAACAGTCTATTATGTGCTCTGAGCACCGGATGTTAGCTCAGAGTGTCACATGACCCTGTACTGGAAGTACATGGGTGGAGTTATTCTCTCTCTGCAGCTGGGTATCAGAGGGTGCAGACATGTTGTTCTCTGCACTGAGGAAAGACAGAAATAAAGGCATGTAAATACATTTCTGTCTGTCTCTTTCCCCTCCCTGGGGATGGCAGGGAGTGAGGGAGGAGGAGAGTGGCTGTGTTCTTCTCACGTTTGAAGAAGGATCGGCCGATAAAGACCTCGCCTTGTCTTGCCGGGAGTCGCTGACGGGGGAGGCCAACAAGAAATCAAGCCGGGCACCTGGATAGAGTGCCAAATTCCTCTGACTGACTGTTGGATGGATGGAGGGGGGCATGGGCGTAGCCAGGATTTTTGTTATGGGGCAGAACCTCAGATTTGTATTCATTTGTATTTATTTTTGCTTATGGGGGGGCAGTTGCCCCCCTTGGCTACGCTCGGGGGGGGGGGACCACAGGAAGGAAACAAGGTTGGAAGAGGACCTCAGTCAGGAAAAGCTTGGGGGATACTGATTTAGAGGAGCCCTTAGTAGACGATTCTGAGCAGATGAACCAATGGTCTGAGTCAGTAGAAGACATGGGTAGACAAACTAAGACCCAGGGGCCGGATCCGGCCCAATTGCCTTCTCAGTCCAGCCCACGGACGGTCCGGGAATCAGCATGTTTTTACATGAGTAGAATGTGTGCTTTTATTTAAAATACATCTCTGGGTTATTTGTGGGGCATAGGAATTCCTTCAATTTTTTTTCAAGATATAGTCCAGCCCGCCACAAAGTCTGAGGGACAGTGGACTGGCCCCCTGCTGAAAACATTTGCTGACCCCTAGTATAAGACATGTCTTGGGGTGGGATTTGGGCTGGAAAGAGGTGCAGAAGGGGAAAGGTTATATTCTGCACAATGCACTCCTGATCCAGTTCAGAACCCCTCACAACCAGTGCCAGATTTACGTATAAGCTAAACAAACTATAGCTTAGGGTCCCTTTCTCTTGGGGGGCCCCCAAAAAATAAATGGGAAAAAAACCTGGATGCACATTTCCAAAACATAAGATAAAAAACAAATAAAATAAAACCTACATACACAACAGCGTTTTGTGTTGTGTAGGCTCCTGTTTGTTATGTGCAAATGGCTTTAGATACCTATTAGGTCCATAAATTACCACATGGCATATATTCAACACAGAAAACAGTGACAATTTGTTGTTGACAAAGGACAGCTGGACATATAAAGGGCCCCATTACCTTCAGTAGCTGAGGGCCTCATCGTACCTAAATCCGGCCCTGCTCACAACTGCTTTTTTAAAATAAAAGAAAACAGAAGCAGCTTGGGACAAGCACACTCAAAACAAAACAAAAAGCCCTAACATTTGAGAAAGCCCTAATTTTACACTGGGCTTTTACACGGCGGTGTCTCAACAGGTGCGCCCACAATTTTGCTGCATGAATATTGGTAGATGCTGAACTGCTAAACTTTCCCCCCACATTTTAATTTCTGGAAACGCAGCTTGGGTTTGAGAAAACCCCGAAGTGGATGATGCCCCATGACTGAGCTTGACACCTCTGGTGTCAAGCCGGGAAACGAAAACGGACAAGTGTGTTTGTGTGTGGATTAATGTATCTGCAGCACTGGAGAGAGCACCCACAACACAGCATAAAATAAACACTCTTTTTTAAAAAGGAAAAAAGACCACATTGCAGGGAAAGGTTGAAGGCATCACCGTAAGAGATTTCATAAAGTTCACTGGTGTTTACCGCTTTTTTATTATTATGGCTTTTTAAAGTGGTCAGAAGAGCACTTTTCTCAGGTAAAAATAACATATTGAATCTGGGGGTGGGGGCAGGAAATGCAATTTGTTCGCAATGGAAATGCTGCTTTGGGGAAACGCTTGAGAATCACCCCCCACCCTCAGTGAAAATGGAGCAATATTTGCCCTGCTTTTATTGAAAACATTTGAGAACTCTGTCCAGAAAAAAGCAACTAAAGCAAAGTGGTAATGAGAAGCAATAAAAACATTGCAGAGTCTTCCATATTCTGACAATTGTATATGCCTGGCTTCATCAACCTCGTGCTCTCCAGATGTGTTGGTTGTGTTATAGGATTTATAAGGTCTTAAATATATAAATACACACACACACATACACACACCGTATTTTTCGCTGTATAAGACGCACCAGACCACAAGACGCACCTAGTTTTTGGAGGCGGAAAACAAGAAAAAAATATATTCTGAATCTCAGAAGCCAGAACAGCAAGAAGGATCACTGCGCAGCAAAAGCAGCAATCCCTCTCGCTGTTCTGGCTTCTGGGACAGCTGCGCAGCCTGCATTCGCTCCATAAGACGCACACACATTTCCCCTTACTTTTTAGGAGGGAAAAAGTGAGTCTTATAGAGCAAAAAATACGGTATATAATAGTTGTTCATAAATGTACAAGGCAAACACATACATAAGTATATAAACCATGTGTCTGAAATAGTACAGAAGAACAATCCTGAAGCCATTTTGACTCTCTCAAATTGACCTCAAATCTTTCTCTGCAAGGAGGAAGGAAATGGGGAAAGCTTTCCAGTTGTCTTTGGACTGTAAGGGCTTACACACCTCCCTGTAAATACATTCTGGCAAGTGGAGCCGACAGAAGATGAAGTCCAAAACATCTGGAAGGCACTGAGATGGCGAAAGCCTGCTTATTGACTCAGCATCCATGTTGGACTTTATGGCAATAAGGGTTGTTCAACAGTGACCACCTTGGAAGTGGCAGACTTTTCTAAACAGAGGTTGGATGGTCATATGTCTTGTATGATCTAGTTGAGATTCCTGCATTGCAGGGAGTTAGACTAGATCACGGGTAGGCAAACTAAGGCCCTGGGACCGGATCCAGCCCAATTGTCTTCTAAATCCGGCCCACAGACAGTCTGGGAAGCAGCGTGTTTTTACATGAGTAGAATGTGTGCTTTTATTTAAAAGGCATCTCTGGGTTACAGTGGTACCTCAGGTTAAGTACTTAATTCGTTCCGGAGGTCCGTACTTAACCTGAAACTGTTCTTAACCTGAAGCACCACTTTAGCTAATGGGGCCTCCTGCTGCCGCCGCACCGCCGGAGCCGATTTCTGTTCTCAACCTGAAACAAAGTTCTTAACCTGAAGCACTATTTCTGGGTTAGCAGAGTCTGTAACCTGAAGCGTATGTAACCTGAAGCATATGTAACCCGAGGTACCACTGTATTTGTGGGGCCTGCCTGGTGTTTTTACATGAGTAGAATGTGTGCTTTTATTTAAAATGCATCTCTGGGTTATTTTTGTGGAGCATAGGAATTCATTCATATACCGTATTTTTCGCTCTATAACACGCACCTGACCATAACACGCACGTAGTTTTTAGTGGAGGAAAATCCGTAGGCATGCCACCCGTAGGCATTCCCTCCATAACACGCACAGACATTTCCCCTTCCTTTTTAGGAGGAAAAAAGTGAGTGTTGTGGTGCAAAAAAGACAGTATATTTTTTCAAAATATAGTCCAGCCCCCCACAAGGTGTGAGGGACAGTGGACCTGGCCCCCTGCTGAAAAAGTTTGCTGACCCCTGGACTAGATGACCGTCGGGGTCCCTTCCAATTCTACAATTCCGCGTGGTATTTTAGTAGCCTAAAATGGGAGGGGGAAGAAACTGCCCTGATTTATTAGGGTTTCCATGTCTGGCTTTCTAGAGGTGATCTGTATTGGCCACCTGTTATGCTATATTGTTTTATTTGCCTCGGCTTTTATGATGTAAAAAAAATTGATTTGAAGTTGCAGAGAATGTATTGTTTTGGGCGCTTGGGAAAGGGTGTGACCGCAGAGCCCTGGTTTTCAAGAGACTTTTCTTTATGGAAATACACAGCACGACACACAGCAAACATGGGAAGAGCCCCACTGGATTCGACCAAAGGCTCACCTTCTCCAGTCACACGCTGCCGGGGGGGCGTCTCCCACCACTGTTGTGTCCCTTGGGCAGGGGTACACTGCTTTTGGACATGGAGGTTCCACTGAGATAACTTAGCTAATGGGAGACTTATCCTCCATGAATTGTTCTGTCCATTTGGAATATACCGTATTTTTCGCTCTATAGGACGCACCTTTTCCCTCCTAAAAAGCAAGGGAAAATGTGTGTGCATCTTATGGAGCGAATGCAGGGGGGAGGCAGGCGGGAAAAGCCCCCAAGAGCCGCACACAAGCTCCGTGCGGCTCCTGCGGGCTTTTCCCCAGGAGGGAGAAGGGAATGACTGGCCGCGTCAGTCCCTTCTCCCTCCTCATAGAAAAGTCCGCAGGAGCCGTGTGCTCCTTAAAGGGTGTGCGGCTCGTGTGGGCTTTTGTGGGAGATGGGGGAGTTCCCCCACCTCCCGCAAAAGCAGGGAGAAGGCCTGTGCACTGCTCCCAGAGCTGGGGGGGGAATCATATTTTTTTCCTTGATTTCCCCCTCTGAAAACTAGGTGTGCCCTATGGTCAGGTGCGCCCTATGGAGCAAAAAATACAGTATATATACTTTGGACAGATAAAATTTAAGTAAAGATCACAAGTGGTCTGCCAGGGCAAAGACAGTTTTCTGAAGTCGAAATCTCCATTGCTGATGGTTCTTTTGGTGATAATTTCTCTTTGTATGTGTAGCTAGGGATACGGTACTGAATATATAGCTAGTGACGAAAATGAGAAATGAGAAATGGACCTTCTATGAATACCATTTCTAGAGGTGGGAGGTGAGGATGCGGGGGACAGATAGCTTTGCTCCCTAGGGATTTTTTTAAGCCCTCTGAGTCACAGGGAGGAGGACAGTAGTCTCCAGGAATTCGCCTTGTGCAGGAGAATGTCCCAATCAGCACTGGATTTAGGGCGGTGCAGACAGCTCCCTCGCAGAGGGCGCCGAGCCAAGGGGTTGCAAAATTGAGACGCTCCATCATTGCGAAGATCAATTTGGGGGCGCCAGATTTTGGGCTCGCTCAGGGTGCCATACTACCAAAGATTACCAAAGTCCCCCTCCCAATGGATTCTGCCCCCAGATGGCTCTTATTACAGAAACAGCGTTGTGAATGAGCAGCAAAGATTTGCAAATCAGTGAAGAAAGCAGATTACATTCTCACCCTCTTGGAATTAACCCAGTTTGGTTTGCCTTTGTGGCAAATGGGAGCACGATATGAATCAAAGCTGTCAACGTTTCCCTTTTTTTAAGGGAAATTCCCTTATTCCGAATAGGATTCCTCGCAAGAAAAGGGAAAAGTTGACAGCTATGCATAGATACGATCCATCTCTTATCATTGCCTGCCTGTTGCTACATTTGAAGAATCTGCCATGAGTTGTTTCGAAGGTGTCCCAAAATGGTTCAAGGAGCACACCCCAAAAATATATATAAAAGAAACACACACACACCCTTTTATCTCCCCTTTTGTTTCTACGCCATCCCTCTTTCTAATGAATCCCCAGGTGTACCAAGGGGTTGGCTAGCTTGGCCCCCACCAAAAGTGCAGGCCTAGAGGGCAGCACAAAGGAAGGAAGATGGGGAGAGCTGGAGATTTTCAAAGGAGCAAGGGATGGTGGAGGTGCCAATGCAGGTTGCCAAGGGAGCGCTGATACAACTGCTTGCCAAGGGGGCAAGGGAGCCAAGGTGTGCCTCTGATCCCCAGTCTTCCACACCCTGGTGCCAGTTGAGTGGCATCGTAGTCCCAAACATCTGGAGAGCACCCGGTTGGCAAAGGCTGGACCACAGGGCAAAATTCCTGTTCATTCCAATAGGAATTGTGCAAGAGAACTTCCCAGTGCAATGTTGGTGCACAAAGCATCACCCATTCCCACCACCCTTCTGAGTAATACCCCACCCTCTCACTATATATAAGGGTCTGGTGGCTTCTGTTTCAGTGTATCTGAAGAAGTGTGCATGCACACGAAAGCTCATACCAATAACAAACTTAGTTGGTCTCTAAGGTGCTACTGGAAGGATTTTTTTTTTATTTTGTTTCGACTACGGCAGACCAACACCTGTAACTAAAGCATCCTTCGTTTTCACCCTTTTAAACGGCTTCTAGACAATCAGCCTTGAGGCTGCTCTGTCAAATCCAGTGGACTGGGAAACAATAGCAGAGCTAGAGAAAAGGGAGAGGTAAGCTGCGGTCTTGGATGTGTCTCCTCAGAAGTAAACCCCATTTAGTTCAATGGAGCTTACCCCCAGAGGCTAGGACCAAAACAATGGCTTCGAGTTACAAGAGGGGAGATTCCGACTAAACATCTGTCTGAAGGAAAGAGCTGTTCCACCATGGAACAGGCTCCCGCGAAAGGTGATGGACTCTCCTTCCTTGGAGGTTTTTAAGCAGAGGTTGGATGGTCATCTGTCATGTATGATCTAGTTGAGATTCCTGCATTGCTGGGGGTTGGACTAGATGACCTTGGGGTCCCTCCCAACTCTACAGTTCTATGATTCTATGATAGTTAAGTGCACACAGGACTGCAGTCATAAGTGCTTTAAGCTGCCAATCAAACCCCAGTTACCAAGCCGTAAGCCCCACTGAATTTTATGGGACTTACTTCTGAGCAGAACTGTGCTGTTAAAAGTCCCATTGACTTCAGCAGGCGTGTGCCCGAAATCAAACTGATTCGAGTTCTTAATTCTGTCTGGATTATGCCCACTATTTATTTCTCCTGGCAAAAATCACAAGAAATGCACACAGATTTTCTCCAGCAATAGAGGAAACCCCAATCAAATATGCCCACAGTTCAAAGAAATCACTTGTAGCAAACAAGCGAACCGGAAAGGAACTTTTGTGGTATGTAAAAAAATGCACATTCTTTAACAAAAAAAAAAAACCAAATAATTTTATCTCCTTTCCTTTCGGCTGAAAGTTAGGAATGCATGGCAACAAGGCTGATCTTAACGCACTGGCAAGATTTTCTTTGCTGGCTCCCCCTGAGTTGAAACTGATGCGTGCTTCGAAGTGGAATAGATATAATAAACAGGCAGAGTTCAGAAATCCATTGCTAAGGAATGGGGGTGAGTGGAGAATAGAGACTAATCTCTCTATATATATCATTTAATTGCTTCTGCTTTTCGCAGTTGATTCTTTTCGCCGTGCAGTCTCACACGCACCTACTCAGAAGCAAGCCCCGCTGAGTTTCAGTGGGACTTACTCTCAACTAAGTGTGTGGGTGTGCCGAATCGGAGCCCTGCTGAACGCAAAGCGGGCAAACGCCGCCAGATGAAAGAGCGTTCCCTGTTTGCCAGTGGCGAAATTGAGATATGAAACGGGTATGAAAAGGCATAAATCAATGGCTGGAGAAAGAAAGAAGGGTTTTGAGGAGGACAAAGGATTGCACAGCAGCCGGCGTGGAAAAGGAGGCGAATGACACACAGAAAGAGGAAAAAGTGAAGGTGTTACCTGCGGAAAGAACTCCCAAAGTTCATGGAGACGCTTCTTCAGAGAGTTGGCCTCAGGTGGGTTTTCTGGGCAGGACGCGAAAGTTGCAGGTTCCTCTTGCAGGTGTGCGCGCAGCCTTCTTTGCGCTTTAGTTCATCCTTGGGGGGCGGCCGATGGAGCGGCGGCGAAGGTGCTGCGACCCCTTCTTTGCTTCGCAGCTCGGGTTCTTTCTTCCCCCTTTTGCAACGAGTTCCTCCCCTTGCCCGTCTTTTTATTGACACGCCGCCGCCTCCTGCCACACAGCCCCAGCGCAGCTCAAGCTCTCCCGAGCCAATAGGGGAAGACGGAAGCTCTGAATAATGAGAAGCATCATCCGGCTCTTCGACACCTCCATGGGGGAGAAAGGAAGGGCACCAGCAGATCCTTGCTAGAGAGACTTTCTGCAGGAGTCGGGGGGCAGCGGGAAAGAGCTGGCGAGGCACAAACTTCATTCTCCAAAACAAAACCCCTGCATGTCAGAAGCAATTCCCTCTCAATGCATAGGGTGTCCATCACAATAAGGGCCCCTTCACACGTTACATTTCTTAGGCGACTACTACGGAGTTTTAAATCTATACCCCCAAAATGGCAAAAAAGGGGGGGACTGTGCAGTCCCTGCTAAAAGGACACAATCCTGGCAAACCCAGGTCAGTGAGAAATGTCCCCGAATGTGAAGAAAAAGAAATGCATATCCACAGACATTTGGGAAACCACAGCAAACTTGCTTTGGGAGATTAAGGGAACACTCGGGAGTTTGGGAGAGCCTTGCTGTTGCCCTCTGGTCCTGTTTGCAGGCATCCCATAGACATCCACTTGGCCTCTGTGAGATCAGGAATTATTATTATTATTATTATTATTATTATTATTATTAAAATACAGCAGTCTGTTAAACATTAAAAGCTTCCCTGAAGAGGGCTGCCTTCAGATGTCTTCTAAAAGTCTTCTGAAAGGAAGCTGGACTAGATGGGCCTTGGGCTATTCTATAATTATTTGGGGTTTTTTTTATTTAACAAATTTATATACTTTTTACTGTAAGTTTAAAAAAGCACACCCTCTAAGTGGTTTACAATAATATAAAATAAGCATTAAAATGATAGATCAAAGCAGGCAGTATAAAAATTTTAAAGTTGATTAAAATCAACAGGAGCTTAAAAAAAAAAATACAGCACATATAATTTTTTACAGGTCCCTGGCTAGGCTTTCATGAATAAAAAACTTCCAAGTAGGCATCAAAAACAGTACAGGCAGGGTTAGGGTTAGGGTTAGGGTTAGGGTTAGGGTTAGGGTTAGGGTTAGGGCAGGGAGTTCCAAAGATCGATTTCTTACAAAAGGGGAATGGGTTTTATTTGACACCTGTAGCAGTGACAGTGCCGCAGATCAAAGCAGTCGAGCGGGCATATCTGGGATAAGGTAAACACATGGAGACTCAAGGAATTGGTGCATTGAACCCAGCTTTGTCTTCTCTAGCCAGAAGCATCTCCCAGAATCTAAAGCAGAGGGTCCGTTCCACTCTCTTCCCTCCCACTGACCCTTTTAATGGGTGGTAGTATCAGGCAGCATCTTAAAAAGCAGAGACATCACCTTGCCAACAAAGGTCCATATAGTAAAAAGCAGAGACATCACCTTGCCAAAAAGGTCCATATAGTAAAAGCTATGGTTTTCCCAGTAGTGATGTATGGAAGTGAGAGCTGGACCATAAAGAAGGCTGATCACCGAAGAATTGATGCTTTTGAATTATGGTGCTGGAGGAGACTCTTGAGAGTCCCATGGACTGCAAGAAGATCCAACCTCTCCATTCTGAAGGAAATCAGCCCTGAGTGCTCACTGGAAGGACAGATCCTGAAGCTGAGGCTCCAAGACTTTGGCCACCTCATGAGACGAGAAGACTCCCTGGAAAAGACCCTGCTGTTGGGAAAGATGGAGGGCACAAGGAGAAGGGGACGACAGAGGACGAGATGGTGGGACAGTGTTCTCAAAGCTACCAGCATGAGTTTGACCAAACTGTGGGAGGCAGTGGAAGACAGGAGTGCCTGGCGTGCTCTGGTCCATGGGATCACGAAGAGTCGGACACGACTAAATGACTAAACAACAACAACAATCAGGGAGCTTTTGCATGGAAGCCCTGTGCTTTGCTACTCAGCTGTGACTTGTCCCTCTTTGTTGCAGCAAATGCACGACAAGCACAAATGTTTCTGCCATGCTGCAGAGTGCGTGAGTGAGTTGGCTCTCGAACCAGCTTTGCACACTGCAAAATCCCTACGTGGAAAGTGCCTAAAACCTGCAGGCAGAACCCATCACGTCTAAAAATTGTCACATGCCCTTTCTGAAGCAAGAGCTGAACAGAGCTTGAACTGTCTGGTAGATAAATTAACTGAAAGCAAACGGAACACAGCATTTATCCAAGCGGCGCTGCCTGTCACACTGCATGCAGTGAAAGTCTATACACGAGATTGTCAGATCTGCACAAATTCAAACTTGAAAGTGGGCATTTAGTGGTCCTGGCCACCAAAGTTTCAAAATCAGGCTGCTTTAACACCGTCAAGCGAGCCTAAGCCAGGCATGTCCAAAGTCCATTTCAGGGGCCTAATCCAGCCCGCCGGTCGATTTAATCTGGCCCCCTTGGCAGTATATGTCCTGGGATAAAATCCTTAAAAAAAGCTCAACAGCATTGGTCGGCCCTCACGCATGTTCACTTCATCAGGAAACCAGGCAGAGGGCCTTCTCAGTAGTGGCACCCGCCCTGTGGAACGCCCTCCCACCAGATGTCAAAGAGAACAACAACTACCAGACTTTAAGAAGACATCTGAAGGCAGCCTTGTTTAGGGAAGCTTCTAATGTTTGATGTATTACAGTATTTTAATATTTTTTTGGAAGCCGCCCAGAGTGGCTGGGGAAGCCCAGCCAGATGGGCGGGGTATAAATAATAAAATTATTATTATTATTATTATTATTATTATTATTATTATTATTATTATTAAATCTGGCCCTCTATGAAAAGGTTTGGGCACCCCTGGCCTAAGCAAACCAGCTTAGAATCTGCATTACATGAGAGATTCCTTCCTCCCCTTTTTTGCCTTTTGGCAATCTCTGAAAATGCTTTACACATAAGGTATTCAAATGCTCTTTTGCATTTCCGTCATCCAAATAGAGGAAGTGGACGGGCCACAGTTCTGAATCCACACCGTATATTTAAAGCACATTCAATGCATACGACTTCTCTCAAAGAATCCTGGGAACTATAGTTCACCCCTTCACAAAGCTACAGTTCCCAGCACCCTTAGCAAGCTTCACTTCCCAGGGAGAGTCTGCCGTGTAGCTCACTGGGTGACCTTGGGCCAGTCAACACCTCTCAGCCTAACCAACCTCACAAGGGTGTTGTGTTGATGCAATAAGTAGGGGGAGAACCGTTTATGCTACCTCAAGCTCCGAGGAGAAAAAGATGGGACACACACACACACACACACACACACACGCTATAAAAGATAATAATAATTTTAAGGGAGGGCATTCCATTCCATAAGCAGAAATCCTTGTGTTGGATTCTACCCTAGAATATGTTTCACTGTATGATCACGGGATGGGACGTGGGTGGCACTGTGGGTTAAACCACAGAGCCTAGGACTTGCCAATCAGAATTTCAGCGGTTCGAATCCCCGTGACGGGGTGAGCTCCCGTTGTTCGGTCCCTGCTCCTGCCAACCTAGCAGTTTGAAAGCATGGCAAAGTGCACGTAGATAAATAGGTACCGCTCCAGCAGGAAGGTAAACGGCGTTTCCGTGCGCTGCTCTGGTTCACCAGAAGCGGCTTAGTCATGCTGGCCACATGACCCGGAAGCTGTATGCCAGCTCCCTTGGCCAGTAAAGCGAGATGAGCACCACAACCCCAGAGTCTGCCACGACTGGACCTAATGGTCAGGGGTCCCTTTACCTTTATGATCACAGGGTGCTATATGGCGTATCATATAATCACAGAATTGTAGAGTTCAAAGGGAGCCGAAAGGTCATCTAGTCCAACCCCCTGCAATGCAGGAATCACAACTATAAAGAATCCCTGGCAGGAAGCCATCGAACCTCTGCTTAAATGCCTCCAACAAAGGAGAATCCACCACCATCTGCTCTGCTCTTGCCATCAGAAAGTCCTTCCAAACATCAGAGCGCACTCTTTTCCCTGTTTCGGTTTTGATCTGCCTTTTGTTGCTGTTGTCCTCTGCTCCGGGTTCAAGAGAGAACTGTACACAGATGGAAGTGATGGTCAGTTGGTGAAGGGCCCTGGGTGAGAGGCAGGGAAGGGGAGATGCCCCCAGGGTGAGAAGCTTGGGGAAGAAAGGGATGCTCCCAGGTGAGAGCTGGGAGAGCCAGTGTGGTGCAGTGGTTAAGAGCGGTGGACTCGTAATCTGGTGAACCGCTTTCGTTCCTCCACATGCAACCACTCCTCTACATGCAGCTGCTGGGTGACCTTGGGCTAGTCACACTTCTCTGAAGTCTCTCAGCCCTACTCACCTCACAGAGTGTTTCTTGTGGGGGAGGAAGGGAAAGGAGAATGTTAGCTGCTTTGAGACACCTTCGGATAGTGATAAAGCGGGATATCAAATCCAAACTCTTCTTCTTCCTCTTTTTCTGTTTGGTGCAAAAGTTGAGATATACCTGTGAAAGAAGACTTTTCTTTCTTTCTTTCTTTCTTTCTTTCTTTCTTTCTTTCTTTCTTTCTTTCTTTCTTTCTTTCAATGGCTTTGTGCTTAGCTCAATTTGTTATACACACACACACACACACACATATATATGAAATATTAGAGCACATTGATGCCCCGTTTCTAAAGCTGCCAAAAGATCAATACCAAACGCAGTTCAGCATTAATGGAAATAACAGGGTTACCGAAGGGATTAACACTGGGCTGGCTTCGTTTTCCCCTCTCCTTCGCTTTGTTCTCTCACTCTGCATGTGTTTGTGGGTGGGTGTCTATGTATGAGAGAGAGGAGGGGAATCCATTTACCTCCCCCTTGCCTTGACCTTCCGGAACGACGCGTGGGAGGTGCTCTCAACCGCGCCACCCACTCCTTTTGAAAAGCGTGGGCCGTCCATTATCCGCCATCCCATAAAACCTTGCATGCTGCCAGTGCTGGCCCTTCCCTGTCCACCCACATGCGTATCCACCCTGCTGCACCTGCCCCCTCCCTCGCTTCAATTCAGTCACTTCCTCTCCTTTCCATACACACATCATCATCCTATTGATAATTCACCTTGAGAGAGACACAATAACAATGAGAGGAAAATTCACCTTCTGCAGAGAAGGCATCTGTATGGTGGAGAAAGAAAGAGAGGAGAGGGAAAATGATAGAATCGTAGACTTGGAAGAGGCTGTGAGGGTCATCTAGGGCCACCTCTGCAATGCAGGAGTCTTTCTCCCAGTGTTGGACTCGAACTCAGGACAATCTCAGAGCTCTACTCACTGAGCTATCCAAGGTCTGCATCCAACACCTTGGAACTCCAAAATGCTGTCATGTGCCAGGTTTACATGTACAGTGGTTGTTGTTGTTTAGTCGTTTAGTCGTGTCCGACTCTTCGTGACCCCCTGGACCAGAGCACGCCAGGCCCTCCTGTCTTCCACTGCCTCCCGCAGTTTGGTCAGACTCATGTTTGTAGCTTCGAGAACACCGTCCAACCATCTCATCCTCTGTCGTCCCCTTCTCCTTGTGCCCTCCGTCTTTCCCAACATCAGGGTCTTTTCCAGGGAGTCTTCTCTTCTCAGGAGGTGGCCAAAGTCTTGGAGCCTCAGCTTCAGGATCTGTCCTTCCAGTGAGCACTCAGGGCTGATTTCCTTCAGAATGGAGAGGTTGGATCTTCTTGCAGTCCATGGGACTCTCAAGAGTCTCCTCCAGCACCAGAATTCAAAAGCATCAATTCTTCGGCGATCAGCCTTCTTTATGGTCCAGTGGTACCTCAGGTTAAGAACTTAACCTGAAACTGTTCTTTTTTAAAAAAAATATTTTTATTAAGAATTTAAACAAAACATATTGTCTTAAAACATACCATCTTTGATTCCCCCCCCCATTTCCCCCCACCCCATAAAATAACCCCCCTCCCCCCCCCTCACTTCCCTCAGTTCCAATCTCTGGTTTCTCTACAAATGCTATTCTCTGCATGTTACAAAACTATACAGATCCTTAATTTATCTGACTGATTATTGTCAATAAAAAGTCTGTGAGTGTTTATTCAAACCTGCCAAGGAGTCCAGTTCACTTTGTTGTTTCTTTAAGTACTTTGTAAAAGGTTCCCATTCATCTTTGAAATCACAGTTATCCTTGTCTCATAGTTTATGCGTCAATTTTGCCAATTCTGCATGGTCCATCAATTTCTCTTGCCATAGTTCTTTAGTCGGGATTTCCTCATTCTTCCATCCTTGTGCTATTAAGACTCTTGCTGTCGTTGTCACATACATGAATATATTATATTCCTTGGCAGGTCTTTTCCTACAATCTCTAACAGAAATGCTTCAGGTTTCTTAACAAATGCTAGATAGAACATTTTCTTCAATTCATTATATATCATTTCCCAAAACTTTTTAATTTCATTACACTCCCACCACATATGGTAAAATGTCCCCTCCTTTTCCTTACATTTCCCACACATATTTGAACTGGTTTTATACATTCTTCCTAACTGCACTGGTGTCATATACATCATCTTCATATAATTTTCTTTCAACAAAGAGCAATCTGTGAATTTTAAGTCAATTTTCCATAGCTTTTCCCAGTCTTCCAACATAATATTATGACCTATATCTTGTGCCCATTTAATCATAACTGATTTTACCTCTTCAACTTTCGTCTCCCAGAAACTGTTCTTAACCTGAGGTACCACTTTAGCTAATGGGGCCTCCCGCTGCTGCCGCCCCACAATTTCTGCTCTCATCCTGAAGCAAAGTTCTTAACCAGAGGTACTATTTCTGGGTTAGCGGAGTCTGTAACGTGAAGTGTCTGTAACCTGAAGCATCTGTAACCCGAGGTACCACTGTAATGCAAGCCTCTGTTTGGACACAAACGGTCATCACATGCAAGAGACACAAACAAAGATGGAGGCAAGAGGAGGTAAGGCCAGCTGTTAAAATGTCTGAAATTAAGAGTGCTAACGGGCCTAGAAGCAGTGCCCATTGGGACTGAAAGGCAGGAAGCCCAGACAGTAGGTGGAGTCAGAACCAATGTAGAATAATAGCAACATAGAATTGGAAGGGACCCCAAGGTTTAGGGATGTTTTTAATATTTAATGCTGTTTTTAACACTCAGTTGGGAGCCGCCCAGAGTGGCTGGGGAAACTCAGCCAGATGGGCGGGGTATAAATGGTAAAAAATTATTATTATTATTATTATTATTATTATTATTAACCTCCTGCGATGCAGGAATCTCAGCTAAAGCATCCATGACAGATGGCCATCCAATTTCTGCTTAAAAACCTCCAAGGGAGGAGAGTCCACAACTTCACAAGGGAGAAACATCTTCTCCCTGGTTGTAAGGAGGTGGCTGAGGGCAGGCAGTGTCTCATTTTGGACTACAGGTACCTCAGGTTAAGAACTTAATTCATTCCGGAGGTCCATTCTTAACCTGAAACTGTTCTTAACCTGAGGTACCACTTTAGCTAATGGGGCCTCCCGCTGCTGCCGCGCCACCATGTGATTTCTGTTCTCATCCTGAAGCAAAGTTCTTAACCCGAGGTACTATTTCTGGGTTAGCAGAGTCTGTAACCTGAAGCGACTGTAACCTGAAGCATCTGTAACCCGAGGTACCACTGTAATGGACCAGACTCCTCTGGCTACAGAGTCCTCCTCCTAATGCCAGATGTGTAGATGCAATGGATGGGAAATGCACTCTGCATATGCTCAGAGATGCCTTCTGGTTGTTGTTGTTTTTAAAAAAGAAACTTTAGTAATTTTGAAAATGAAGACGAAATACAGCAACACTGAACATACTGATACAAAACTGGAGGGAAGGAAAACTAGAATGGATAAGAAGGAGGGGAAGAAAAGGGGAAAGAACACTCTACATCAAGCATAGGCAAACTTGGCCCTCCCTCCAGATGGTTTGGAACTACAACTCCCATCATCCCTGACCACTGGTCCTGTTAGCTAGGGATGATGCGAGTTGTAGTCCCAAAACATCTGGAGGACCAAGTTTGCCTGTGCCTGCTCTACATTAATTCATGTGATGCAGTTTTCATAATCACAATCCAAGGCATCGAGAAAGCAATTTATCTTAACTGTCTGAAATACATCTCCACAAACTTCATTGGACCACTGGGCGTCTATGTTTGGTCTCTGTTGTATTGCTGCATATCAAAAAATTAGACCAAATAGCATAAAAATGATCTGATTTAGGTTCTCCCCTAGTTACTTTTCTTTGATATGTGAGAGGCTCAGAAATAGCTGTATCCCAGACTCTACCAAGCCAATAATCAATCAAGGGAGGTGAACAAGATTTCCATTGACAAGCTATTGACATTCTTGCTGCCATTAGAAATGGAAAGATCAGCATCTTATGAGATACTCTGGGATTAGAATTGCTTTCTATTGAAATCAAGGCCAAGGCTGGATCTGGTGTTAGTGATTGATGTGTGATTTGAGAGATACTGATAAAAAACCTTTATCCGAAAACTATATAAAACTTCACATTCCCGCCACATATGCATATATGTTCCAATAGCAAATTGCCAGTATAGTGGAGAGATATTTGATTTTGGAAAAGTGTACCAAGTTGGACCATAAAGAAGGCTGATCGCCGAAGAATTGATGCTTTTGAATTCTGGTGCTGGAGGAGACTCTTGAGAGTCCCATGGACTGCAAGAAGATCAAACCTCTCCATTCTTAAGGAAATTAGCCCTTAGTGCTCACTGGAAGGACAGATCCTGAAGCTGAGGCTCCTAGACTTTGGCCACCTCATGAGAAGAGAAGACTCCCTGGAAAAGACCCTGATGTTGGGAAAGACGGAGGGCACGAGGAGAAGGGGACGACAGAGGATGAGATGGTTGGACAGTGTTCTCGAAGCTACCAGCATGAGTTTGACCAAACTGCGGGAGGCAGTGGAAGACAGGAGTGCCTGGCGTGCTCTGGCCCAGGGGGCCACGAAGAGTCGGACACAACTAAATGACTAAACAACAACAAAAAGGGTGCAGTCAAGGAGGAGGAGCAGCAGTTGGGAGGAGAAAGCTGCACAGAGGAGGGTGAATCAAAGGAGAATTGAGGGGTCACACATTCCACATCAAGCCAAGGTACAGATGCCCACCCCCCTGAGACCCCACAACTGAAGCATCAGACTAGAAAGCAGGAGAAAACCTCCCTTCACTTGGTTAGGAGAAGCAGGGCCAGTTCCAGTGCTACTTGAGTGCCCGTCCCTGAGCGACACTTATGGCTCGATGGGCAGATGTCCCTCTCCACCCTCATCGACTGAGATGTTATCCAGTCCCTACGAAAGGGTCTTGGGTGGCCATCTGCCTTGACTGAGCCTATGCAAACTCCACTGGAGTAGCTCTCTCTTCCTGGATCAGGGCAAGACGTGAACCAGGATTGGGAGGCAGTGGAAGACAGGAGTGCCTGGCATGCTCTGGTCCATGGGGTCACGAAGAGTCGGACACGACTAAACAACAACAATACACCGGCCTCCAATACAGCCTAAGTATCCTTTTTAGAGTGGATTCTTAAATCCTAGAAGATATAGTTTTTAATTTACCCAAATGGATTGATTCCATTTATGTTCATCAATCTGTCATTTAGGTTCACCCTCTCAGGATATCTTAAGACCCTGCAAGGAGCCCATTGCCTGGCTTCTTAGCTATTTGTAAATACTGGACACCAAGCCTTTAGCATTCACAGATATTTGAGCAATTAAGGATTCAAAAGTAGTTAGAGAACATAAACAACCTCCTTTATGAGCTAGCGATTTAGCAAATGTAGTCGTTTGAATTAACTGAATCCATATTCATGTTTCCTTTTTTTCATTTAGGGCAGTTGTGGAAATAGAATGAGTATTAGAAGGAATATCCTTAATTCTATAAAAGTATTAAGTCTCTGAACCATTACAGAGGAGAGTAATTTAGCATCTATAAGGTGGTATGACCCCAACCCCGGAGACTCAGTATTTGGTTTGGGCAGTAACACAATTCTTGAAGATTTACATGAGGAATGGATCACAACCCCAGCCAGAATACTGTTAAATGGTAAAGTCAAATAAGGCAATAAATCATCACAAAATGCCTTATAAAAATCCCCAGGAAATCCATCTGGCCCCAGAGATTTGCCCTTTTTTAGAATCCCCTCATAGAATCATAGAGCTGTAGAGTTGGAAGGTACCCCAGCGGTCATCTAGTCCAACCCCCCTCAATACCAAAATCTCAGCTGAAGTATCACAGATTTCCTCCTCAGAGATAGCCCTGTTCAAAAAGTTCCTATGATCTTCTGTGAAGATTGGAATAGCAGTCTGAGCAATATATGAGTAGATAGCCTCTGGAGATGGTGAATAATAGGAATATAAAGTAAAGGGACCCTGACCGTTAGGTCCAGTCATGGACAACTCTGGGGTTGCGGCGCTCATCTCGCTTTACTGACCGAGGGAGCCAGCATACAGCTTCTGGGTCATGTGGCCAGCATGACTAAGCCACTTCTGGCGAAACCAGAGCAGCGCATGGAAATGCCATTTACCTTACCGCCGGAGTGGTACCTATTTATCTATTTGCACTGGTGTGCTTTCGAACTGCTAGGTTGGCAGGAGCAGGGACCGAGCAACGGGAGCTCACCCCGTCGTGGGGATTCAAACCGCCAACCTTCTGATTGGCAAGTCCTAGGCTCTGTGGTTTAACCCACAGCGCCACCCACATCCCTCAATAGGAATATAGGTTGTGGTGGGGGTTTTTTGAAAGCGTATATAAATTCTTTGCTAATTGAAGGAGCGTCATAGATCAAAGCACCTTGAGATGATCGGATACAATGAATTAAATTCCTGGATCTCCGTTTCTTCAAGGCATGAGTTAGCAACCCAGGTGCCTTATTGCCAAACTCATTGTAACCACTTCTTGTGTACACCAGGGTCCGAAGAATGTCGCCTGTCTCTAAAGTTGGCAATTCTGCTTTTTTAGCTTGCAGGCATCTAAAGACGGAGTACTGGCAATTTTGTGCACATTTTCTTTCCAGGTTTTTTGAGGAACCTAAATGGTACAGCCCTGCATGCAGAAGGTCCCAGGTTCCATCCCTGGCAGAGGAGACAGATCCCTGCTTAAAACCCAGCACAGCCACCTCCAGTCACCCACGTAATCCTCAGCTAGATGGGCCAATGGCCTAACTCAGTACCAGGCAGCTTCCTCTGTTCAGGGATGCTGCATTTGCAAGTTTCTGCATCGTAGAACCCGCATTGAGCAAGGAAGCTGAACTTAGATGCTCTCCGTGGCTCCTTTCAGCTTGCCAATCCATTGAGTTCAACTCAGCAGGCAGAGATCACCCTCCCTCCATGCTCGTGGACACAATGCAACATGATACAGTGCCTCCAAATCTCCCTCTTGTTATTCCCCCCCTGCAAACTTCTAGCGTCCCTGATTTCCAAACCTGTTTTCCATTTTGAGTGCCTCCTGTTGAAAAGGCACAAAAGGGGCCGCTTTTTTTGTCGTTAGCCTGCCTGATAAGGCCCTTTCTGCCTTCAAATGAGGGCATTCAGCTGAAATGAAATCCTCACTCTCCAAGGCTCCCATCTCAGGCTAGATCATGAATAGGTCCTGAGTTTGGGCCTTTGATTCCCTTTGTACGCGCCTGCAATTACAGGAAGGCAGAAGTGCCGGTGTTGAGCTACAGAGAGCTGATTGCACTCACGTCAGGCAATCAAGTAACAAAACATGAGATCTGATCAGCTGCACCCACCAACCTTTGGAGCAGCCTGCAGGGAAGAGTTTTGAGAGCCCCTGGAGCTCCTGGTTATGAAAACCAGAGGTACTCCATTTTGTACTCCTAACCTAGAAACCCGCCATCTTCTCTGATCAGAAAAGAGCTGGATCAGCTCGACTGAAACCAGCATTCAGTGCACAACAACAGCCCGCCAGGGGCATTTGGAAAACTCATAAGCAGGAAATGAAGAAGGGAGACACCTCCTGTTGTGGGCACTCAGCATCATCTGGCATTACGGCTAGAAGAATGAAAATTAGCTGGCATTTTCCCAGGCTAATATCTCAATCTGCCTGGTTTCTTAGACAGCCACGTTTTTAATGGGCTCTGCTCCTGTGCCTTTGGTGATAACCGGAAGCAGGAAAGGTTTATCAGATTGTACTCGGCTCCATGCCAGGAGAAGGGTCACTTGTTGAATTTATGGTGCTTCTCAACCTGCTGTTAAGGATACAGAAGCATGGAGAAGATTTAAAATAAAAAATGGCAACCCTGTTTAATGCTAGAGAGCCAGTGTGGTGTAGTGGTTAAGAGCGGTGGACTCGTAATCTGGTGAACCGGGTTCGCTTCCCCACTCCTCCACATGCAGCTGCTGGGTGACCTTGGGCCAGTCACACTTCTCTGAAGTCTCTCAGCCCCACTCACCTCACAGAGTGTTTGTTGTGGGGAAGGAAGGGAAAGGAGATTGTGAGCGGCTTTGAGACTCCTTAAGGTAGTGATAAAGCGGGATATCAAATCCAAACTCTTCTTCTTCTAAATGAACTCTGAGGAGCTTTTGCCTCGGGGAAGATTCCTCCAGTAGCCCTTTGGGGACAGAAGGGAGAGTGGGAATCACTGCTTTCATTTAAAGTCTGTTCAAAGTCCCATGGGTCAGTCTTAAGAACTGATAAAGATCTGTGGGATCTGAGCCTGTGGGACATTTAGTCTACCATTTAGTCTACATTTAGTGGTCTCGCAGTGGCCACTGGGCACTTCTGGGAAGCTGAAGTAGACCATGTACAGGAACAGGCTTTCAATTGATTTTTTTAAATAAAAAACCCCTGAAAAACCATCATTGAACTCAGCCACTTTCAAGAATGGTGCGGGGAGGGGTCTGCTTAACCCTCCCCTCTCCCACCATGTATTTGTCAAAATCTCTGTTTATCTATCTCTGGGTTGCTATTCTCCAACAGGTGGGAAATTAATCTGGAAAGCAGGGATTGTTTTGTGCAGCCCTCAGGCTGTTGTTAAGGGATACTGAAGCCAGCCATGGGAAAAGTTCACAGCACAAAAAGGGCGGCAGCGGCAGAATCGCACACATACACTCCATGGTTTGTTTAATTAATATTCATACTAATGGAATAGTGTCTGTGATTCACTCTGACATTTTGCTGGGACAATGGCAATTAAGCACCAAGGCTGAAGATGAAGAATAAGCAGTAATGGCAAAGTTAAGTTCTCAACTTGATCACAGTTAAAAGCTTGGGGGGGGGGTGTTTAAGAATTAGCATAGACTCTGGGCTGGTGAGAAAGGAAGTAGGCGTTAATTTAACATCATGTCACATAGTAACTCTTGTCATCTTTTTTTATATATATAAAAAACCATCTCCATTTTGCCAGTGCCAAATGGCAAGCCCCAGAACTGTTGAGGCGGTTTTCAGAGCACTCCCAAGAAGTTTCTGTACCCATGAAGTATGCCTCTGAATAACCGTTGTTGGAGATCATGCATGGGAGAGGGCAATTCTATCTATGTCCTGCTTGTGGACTTCCAGGAAGCAATGGTTAGGCACTGCAGGAGACAAGAAGCTTGACTAGACAGGCCTTTTGCCTAATCTATCAGGGCTCTTATGCTATGTCCTTACATCATTGCTTTCTTTGCAGCTTTAAAAAATTTGTCTCATTTATTTATTTACCTACCTGACTTATGGGTGGCGCTGTGGGTTAAACCACAGAGCCTAGGACTTGCCGATCAGAAGGTTGACGGTTCGAATCCCCGTGACAGGGTGAGCTCCCGTTGCTCGGTCCCTGCTCCTGCCAACTTAGCCGTTTGAAAGCACGTCAAAGTGCAAGTAGATAAATAGGTAGGGAAGGTAAACGGCGTTTCCTTGCGCTGCTCTGGTTCGCCAGAAGCGGCTTAGTCATGCTGGCCACATGACCCGGAAGCTGTACACCAGCTCCCTCAGCCAATAAAGCGAGATGAGCGCTGCAACCCCAGAGCCATGACTGGACCTAATGGTCAGGGGTCCCTTTACCTTTACCTGACTTATACACCACTTTTCTGGATGTGATTGCCACTTCAAAGCAGCGTACGGAATCTCACAATATACAATATTATCTGGTTGCCCACTACAGAAACAGGACGGTGGACTTGCTAGACCCACCTCTGGACTCAGTTCACAAGGTTCAGGTACTTTGGGAGGGCGAACTTTTCCTACCAGTTTCCCAATTTCTACTTGTTGGACTCTTGAATGGCGTTTCAGGACCATGGACAGCAGCCCAGTCCTGATAAGGAGAAAGAGCCAAGAGCCTGTTTCACAAACATACACGATCGATCGCTCTTGGAGGGAGGCCTTGTCAGGCAATCAGGACACACAGGGACACGGGGACAAAGGAATCTCTCCAGGGCTTCAGCCCGACCTGGGAATGCTGGAGACTGAACCCAGAACAATTGAATGCAAAGCAGATGCTCCACTGCCGGGTTACGGCCTTTCTCATGGTTACACAACATCGTCTTTTAAAAGAATTGCAAAGGCTTTCATTGAATCCCTCTCATCCGCACAATGGGGAAAGCAGTTGCCAGAGTGATGTTTTGAAGTCTCCAAGAACTTGAGATCTAGAGAGGGACATATCCAGAGGCAGAGGGCAGATTTGGAGCAGGAAGAGCAAAAGTGTGTATGGTATCACATTGCGATCTACAAAAGAATTGCAAAAAACAATTCTGTGCACTTATATAGCACAATGTAAGCATCAAAAGCACATTGTAGGAAGAGAGAAGCATAGTGGTCCATCTAATCAAGCATCCTGTTTTCACAGTGGCCAACCAGATGCCCCCAAGCAGGACTCAGACTGGGTTCAAACCACTTGTGATTCCCAGCAGAATCACAATATTCAGAGGAATATTCCTATCCGACAGTGGAGAGGAATCATAGTCACATTGGGATTAGCTCAACCATCCTTGCAGCAGCCTTGAAAGAAAGGCAGGGGCTAAAAGAATAACTGGTTACCATCCACCATTAGCCTTTCATATATTTGTTTCACTTTTGTGGTTTTATTAGGTTTTCTGTGGTTGGCACCCATCTGTCTTGGGAGACAATGGAAAAGTGTGCCTTCGAGGGTCAAGTCAAACCATTGGAGAGTTTCAGTGCCTGCTGTGGCTGTAGAGACCGATATAGGAGAGACATGTTTAGTTGCAGCTGGGGCAGATGACGGCGTCCGGTTGTGCTGCTGCAGATGCACTATGGCGTTTCTTCTCTCTGTGCTCCTCCCAGCGGTTATTCGTCCTTTGGTTACTGCTATGGACACACAATCTGTCTGTCTGTCTGTCTGTCTGTCTGTCTGTCTGTCTGTCTGTCTCCAGGTACTGTGGCCGTGTTCCCCACATGGCAGGGTTGATGTTGCCAGCCTTCATGTCCCATGTGCAGACATCTTTGTAACACAGAGTTGGTCTGCCAATGGGCCTGGTGCCTGAAGCCAGCCTCCATAGAGCCCGTCCTTGGGGATCCTGCCATCTTCCATTCTGTAGACCTGACCAAGCCAGCATAGGTTAAAAGAAAAGAAAAGGTAAAGGACTCTTGGATAGTTAAGTCCAGTCGCGGACGACCCTGGGGTTGCGGCGCTTATCTCGCTTTCAGGTGGAGGGAGCCACTGTTTGTCCACAGACAGTTTTCCGGGTCATGTGGCCAGCAGGACTAAACTGCATCTAGTGCAATGGAACACCATGTCGGAAGCCAAAGCGCATGGAAACGCCATTTTACCTTCCCACCGCAGTGGTACCTATTTATCTACTTGCACTGGCATGCTTTCGAACTGCTAGGTTGGCAGAAGCTGGGACAGAACAATGGGAGCTCACCCCGTCACGGGGATTCAGTCAAGCCTGGTAGACCTTCATCTTGGTATTGTTAGCATCAATGCCAATACCTATTATGGCTGCATATAGATAATGGCACCATATATAAAAACAATGAAATTGTTTTTGGTATCCAAAGCAGTGTTAAGCCTCTTACTGGCACAATGATTTCTGCTTGTGCATTGCAGCTTCTCCCCCCACCTCACCCCCGTGAGCACCCTAAATCTGTTCTGGGGTTCCCCCAACTCTCCAAAGTGATTTTGAGAGAGTGCAAGCAGGAAAGGAAGGAAGTCTTATTGATCAAGTGGTTAACCTTGAGCTGACAGGACGTGCTAGTTGGATATGGCCCATTGTGAATACTTACAAATCCACAAATCTGCGCGCTAAACAATTTGCAAGAACGTGTTAGGAAAACAATATAGATACCCGGGAGGCAAATTGCTAACCTCTGTTGCAAAAAAATGGAAGGGAAAGAGTTGCTGCAAAAAGAGGTGCAAAAATATGTGGGAACCATCAAAGGAGGTCTGGATTAGAAAGGTTTGGCATGTAATGCTAAGAAATAAAGTTACAGCCTTTAATAAAATAGCACAGGGGGTTGGTCGCATTATCCAATCATGAGAAAGTTGGCAGCCAGTTATGGACTATTGGAACAGAAATAAATCACCAGAATCCATTAAGAGCAGGCTCTACCAGTGCTTTAGAATTCCTCAGCGGAAAACTCTGTTGCTTATAAAATGATATTTGGGTTAGGGGTGGGGTTTTTTTGCTTTTCAGCGCATGGAATAACTGCTTGTTTAATTCCCTTTTATTTTTTGTTTCCGGCTTTTCAACATCTGCTTCTTATTTGGGTAGCATATGTTTAAGGGTTGTTGATGTTTTTAAACCAAATCATAATTGTTATTACTTGGCATACTTGCATTTGTATGTTTATAGCTAAACTTTAAAGAGATACCCTTAGCACCAATTTCAAAATCATGATTTTTCACAACAGCTCAGCTGCAACACCACTTAAAAAAAGAAGAAGAACTCACAGCAAATCAGATTTGAGCTTACCAAGGAATTCAGTCTGGAGAGCCTCTGCAGCAGTTGGGTAAGAGTTTCCCCCAAAAGTTTAGTGCCCAGTGGATCCCGTGGGCCAACTAGAACCTGCTAGGATTCTTGCAAAAATTCTGATCCACCACAACAATGTTACTGGGCAGCCAGGATACATAAGAGACAAGATTCATGGAATGTACTGAGATTGTTGTGCACCTACATTTGTATTGTACACTTAGCCAATGTGATGGCTTCCAGATGTATTGGACTACAACTCCCATCATCCCTACCATTGGCTAGATTGTCCGGGGCTGATGGGAAGTGCAGTACACAACATATGGATGGTACTACATTGGCCATCCCTGATGTAAGTTAATGACTTTTTTTCGAATGCCATGTACGTGGGTAAGAATGCATGCTCATATCATTTAACAAAATTAGTAATGCTCTAACTGTTGAGAGGTCGTGGAGTCTTGCTTTATACATTTGCATTGGTGGGGCATGGAGAATTGTGGGAGAAAAGGTGGCCATGGAAGATCAAAGTTCATCTATGCTTCTTTGTGATTAGGGAAACCAGATCAGGGGAGCCAACACAGGGCTCTCAAAAGATCATGGGACTCAGGGCCATCTTACCCATAGGCACTAGGGGTGCGGGGCACCTGGGCGCTGGGCTCCCAGGGGTGCCAGGCCAAGAGTCCGGGGCTGAGATTTGGAGTCCAAGGATTGGGAAGAGCCGACAGCCGCTGCTGTGCAGAGCAGAGCCTGTCAGAGTGCCACAGCTGTTCTGCTGTGGGCAAATGAGGCGCTGAGGCAGCCAGCTGGCTCCACCCTCCTGCACACCTGGGATTGGCAGGCCATCAAGAGGGCCACACAGTGCATGCTGCTCACATGAGGCACCCAGCTTCGCTCAGTCACTGCCGCCACCTCAGGCTCCCCTGTTGGTGCTGAGGCGGCCGGCGAGGCCAGTTCTGCCATGCACACCTCCCCCACCCACGCTAAAAAAGAACTCTGAGCACCCTGGGGGACGGGGGCGCTGGGCAGATCTTTGCAACCTGGCACTGCATATGCTTAAGACAGCCTTGATTGGACTCCACTTCCCATGAGCCCCTGTCAGCACTCCCAATGGTCAGGAATGAGCCCAGTGCTAGGGCCAGGGTGCATGCCTGTTGCCTCCTTCTCAGCCACCCCCCAGCTGGAGGGCACTGTGAAAAGGACGTAGCAGCCCACAGCACCCTCCCTGCAAGCAGCGCCACTTGGAAAAGCAGCTCTGGGCCTGCAGAGGCCAGGGCACATGCCTGTTGCATCCTTCTCAGCTGCCCTCCAGCTGAAGGGTGCTGTGAACGATGCAATGGGGCAGGGCGCCGTGATGGGGCAGGCCCTCCAAAAACTGTGCCTGCAGTGACAGCTCCCTAAACACACACACACCATGCTACGCCACTGCTTTCACACACCCTTTCAAACACATGCATTTGGAGAGGAGAGAGAGAGAGAGAGAGAGGGAGAGAAGACTTGAAATACAGGACAAAAGTGTATCAGTACAGGACCCAGGGCTTTTGTTCACCCAGAACTTGTAGCATACCGGCAGCTGTTTAGTGCCATGATGCCCAGAGCTGCGTGTCGGAGGCTTCAGGCTGTATGCTGCTCATGGCTTTGTGTCGGAGACTGTGGGGCAGCGTGTCGGAGGCAATTTTGTAAATGCAGCCACAGCAACGCTCAACAACTTTGGCTCCCCACTAAAAATTGCTCAACAACTTAGGGTTGTCCGTAAAAAAAAAAAAGTGGGAGTTCCTGCACCTCTTTTTCGAGGAAAAAGCACCGACAGGACATAGCATTTTACATTAAAATACGGGACAACCCTGTATTATACAGGACAGTTGACAACCCTATGTGCAACTTCCATCAGTCTCCAACCAGCAGGTTGGTGGCAAGTGGAATCTAACAGTTTGAGGGCACCACAATGTCTTCCCCTGGTGTTGGCTTGATGGAAAGATGGAGATGATGATAGATGATAGATAGATGATAGATAGATGATAGATAGATAGATAGATGATAGATAGATAGATAGATAGATAGATAGATAGATAGATAGATAGATAGACTTTATTCGCATTAGCCAATGGCCATAGCAACATAGCTTGATGGAGAGATAGACCAATAGTCTGACTTGACACGAAGGCAGTTGGTGGACTGGATGAATCCCAAGCCAGAATTAAGATTGCCTGAATAAATCTCAACAACCTCAGATATGCAGATGACAGAACTTTGATGGCAAAAAGTGAGGAGGAATTAAAGAACCTCTTAATGGGGGTGAAAGAGGAGAGCACAAAATATGGTCTGAAGCTCAACATCAAAAAAACGAAGATCATGGCCACTGGTCCCATCACCTCCTGGCAAATAGAAGGGGAAGAAATGGAGGCAGTGAGAGATTTTACTTTCTTGGGCTCCATGATCACTGCAGATGGTGACAGCAGTCACGAAATTAAAAGACGCCTGCTTCTTGGGAGAAAGGTGATTACAAACCTAGACAGCATGTTAAAAAGCAGAGACATCACCTTGCCGACAAAGGTCCGTATAGTTAAAGCTATGGTTTTCCCAGTAGTGATGTATGGAAGTGAGAGCTGGACCATATAGAAGGCTGATCGCTGAAGAATTGATGCTTTTGAATTCTGGTGCTGGAGGAGACTCTTGAGAGTCCCATGGACTGCAAGAAGATCAAATGTATCCATTCTTAAGGAAATCAGTCCTGAGTGCTCACTGGAAGGACAGATCCTGAAGCTGAGGCTCCAAGACTTTGGCCACCTCATGAGAAGAGAAGACTCCTTGGAAAAGACCCTGATGTTGGGAAAGATGGAGGGCACAAGGAGAAGGGGACGACGGAGGACGAGATGGCTAGACAGTGTTCTCGAAGCTATGAACATGAGTTTGACCAAACTGCGGGAGGCAGCGGAAGACAGGAGTGCCTGGCGTGCTCTGGTCCAGGGGGTCACTAAGAGTCGGACGCAACTAAACAACTAAGCAAAAACAACTCCCCTTCAGGTAACTAACATGCTATGCATCCACTGTCTTAAGCCTACAGTGCTATGCACACTGATGGCTCTGCATAAGCAAGCACACAATTCAGTTTGAAGTGGATGTCCCTTTCGGGCATGATGTAGCACCTCTCACTTTTTGAAATCAGGCACCAGCAAAGCGTCATCGTCATAACCCAGTCCTGGTTCATTTGAACCGCACTGGGAAGACACAGCTTTGCTCCTGATTAAGCATCCATTGCCCCAGAGGTGCTAGATTCAAATGCCACTCAAAATCTGGATTGGTCCCAGGTGAGAAGATGTCTTAATGGGCGAAGAAAAAGCAATAATAATAATAATCACAAGATTCGGTTTCTGCAAGTGCTCTTGAAATTTCCTTTTGGAAGGGGATAATGCCATGCAGGGAAGTGTTAAAACATTCAAGTGTTGCCAGATTCTAGACCTGAAAAATGACATGTGAGGCTTGGGGAGAAACCTCTTCTCTTAACACTGCACACTGGCAATTAAGGTTGCTGGGGTTTAATCGCCAAATAACAGTGAATGCAGCACAGCTTTTTTAAACGAGGGCGAATTATCCATTGTAGAGGAGAAGCTGAAACAGCAGGGGGAGCCAGCTGTCTGCTGAGAGTTGCTAATGTTTTCCACAGGAACACCACACAAAGCCACAGGTAGTAACAGATTTAAAGTGGCAGATTCTTGAGCGATACCTTCATCTTTCGCACAGGAATAACACACCTCCCGCCAGGTGCCAGATGACATTTGCCCACTGCTGAATTTTATTCCCAAATAATGAACATACACAATGACCCAATCTCAGGGGCGGAGAAATCTAAGCCCAAGGAGCCTGGCAAGTGGCTGATCCTACAGAAATCTGCTGATTTGGTAATTACGGGAGCTCGCAAAGCAAGTTAATAGCAGGTGACAATAAATCCCTTTGCTTTGCTCTTTGGGGAACTAATGGATCAAAAGGCGAACTTCCCTCCTAAGCCATTCGAAAGGGCACTGCAGAGAATCCTTGGGGAATAAAATGCATAAAAGAAGAGCAATCATGCCAATTCTCCTTTCAGTATAAAACCCACCAGGAACACAAGACAAGCTCTGTTGGCTCAGCCCTAAGCCCTGTCTCAGCAGTGGGAGGAATTTTCCAGCCACATTCCCACCATGGCAAACTTCCAGGGGCCACAGACCAGTGGGGCCAGGAGCAAAAGTGGTTGGGACAAGAATGCTAATTTTAGCAGGCTAATTCCCACACACACACACACACACACACACACACCTCTGCTGTAATAGGAATTTTGAGTTCTTTGATATATGGTAATGTTCATAACCACACATACATAGATCAGCACAGGAAGACCAACCTGGAACCATTTTGATTCCTAAACTGAGTAAATGTTTTCTCTACAAGGTCAAAATGGGAAACCTCCCCATTGTCTCTTTCCTCACAAATCCTGTCTTAAGGACACATTTAAGATATGAATAGGGCGTGAGCCTGTGACCTGGCCCAGGAACTAAGTATTTATCATGACTAAAGACTGGCCAGGCTACCCAGGCAATCCAATCAAGTAACCTGCCAGACAGGAGATAAACAACAACAGGAGAAAAACAATATTCAAATTTCTGTTTTAGACCGCCTTTTCTGTGATGTATGTATGATGTTTCTGGGGGTGGTCCTGATCTACAGGGTGGCAATTTCAAAAGTCTTTATAAGGCCTTGCACGCCATTTTTCTGGGTTCCTCCTCCTCTCCTGCGTGTGGTGAGGGGAGCACCCTGTTGCAACAGTTCAATAAAGATCAGGCTTACTAGCTGCTTTGCTTCTCAATATTCTCTGGTTCGCCTCTGTTATTTTCTCCTACCAATAGGGAACCTATGTAAGGACTCTGTATGGGCTCTTGGATACCCCATAAGGGAAAAGGACAATTTTTGTTTACAACACTGCCTTCCATTCAGGCCAAGCAAGAGGCATTGTTGGAGTTCAGGGATATGTCTGAGACAGGCAAAAACACTTGCCGTGTGAAGCAGGGCCAGAAAGGAGTCACACTGTTTGCTTAGTGGGCCCGTCCCTACGGAACTCCCTCCCACTAGAACAGGGTAAAACAGCCCTGCTGTGCTGGTGTGCCCCTTCTGATCCTTCTGCTGAGTGGGGCTCTGGACCTCTGCCCCAAAGCCCTGCACTGACGACGCCACTTTCAGTGCAAAAATCCTCAAGGCACCAATAAAAGCACTAAAGCATTACCGACCAAAAACAACCACCAGCATGCAAGGAAAAAAGCTGTAGCTGGGAATCCATAAAAGGATATCCATCACCATTCAAAAGCCCGAGAGGGCAGAGCTGATTTCGCCTGGCACCAAAAACATAACATTTTCAGTTGGCTCTCATTTATTTCTTTAAAAACATTTTATATGGTTTTAATTGTTTTAAATATCATAGAATCATAGGATTCTAAGTTGTATTGTATTGACATGCCGATGTCTGCCACCCTGGGATCCTTTGAGAGGAAGGGCAGGGCACGAATTTAATAAACCAATAAATAGCTAGGGAGGAAGTTGCATGGCTTGGGAGCCACCACAAAGGAGGCTCTCTCTTTAACGTCACCTGCCTGACCTCAGAAGGTAAAGTTCCAGAGAGGAGGACCTTGGATGAAGAACAGCATCAGTGGGCAGGTTCCTGTGGATTAAATCTGCCCTGCATCAGGAATTGCGTCTCTGAATTCATTTCCCCCCATTAGCACGAGCCGCTTCTCCTGAGTACGTTGTGATTCACTTCAGCCTTGGGGAATGGAGGCGTCCTTGTGACGTGTTTCTCAAGGCTGTTGTGCAAAGGAGCTCTGACACGCCTGCCTTTGCGCCTGCGTTGCTAAGGAAGTGAAGCTGACATCTTGCAGGCAAGAAGTGACCCTGTTTTTGGTTGCTGCCATTTCAGGGAGCGCCAGAAGGAAGCAGGAGAAAGAAGAAGCCTTGAGCTGCTGTTCTGGGGAGCACCAGCCATCAAAACACATGCATTCCTTTATTTACTAGCAAACTCCTTATCTGTATGAAGGCTCCAGTGGTGAAAGCAAGTTCAGATCAGGCACATACATATACAGGGAAACAGGCAGTTGCGGGTGGGTAGTTGCTTTTTATGAATCTAGAAAGCTGCTCTGCACCAGGTCCATCTAGCCAAGGGCTTCCCAAACTCAGGTTTCCAGCTGTTTTTGGACTACAACTCCCATCATCCCTAGTTAGCAGGACCAGTGGTCAGGGCTGGTGGGAATTGTAGCCCAAAAAACAGCTGGTGACCCAAGTTTGGGGAAACCCTGATCCAGCTCAGCATTGCTTCTTTCAGGGATGGGGAACCTTTGGCCTTCCAGATGGTACTGGACTACAACTCCCATCATCCCTGACCTTTTTCTCGTGGTGGCTGAGCTAAACCATCTATGCCATTCAGAATCCCGCTTTGTAAGAATCTCAGTATAAGCAAGTTTCTTGTGCTTGTGAAGGTGGTGCTTGCAAGCGCACAGGCCATCAGCAGATAGAAGAAGGGTCGTAGATAAGTGATAGAGCATCCGTTTTGCATGCAGAAGGTCCCAGGTTAAATCACCAGGTAGAACTGGGGATATCTCTTGCGGGAAACCATGGAGCCGTTGCAATGTGGACAGTACTTAAATGATCTGGCTGTCAGGAGTCCAGGTTCCCAGCTTGATAACACAGTAAGCGTAGATAATTAAAAAGGAGGATTTATTGCAAAAACAAACAGATATGGACATGCGGGGGAATGTTTGGTCCAGCCAGTCAAAAACTTCCTGTTTTCTCCTGGCTGGGACATACTTCCTTTGCATGTGACTAGTGGTGGGTGTGACCTTACCTGCCCAGGTAACAAAAGGGCAAGTCACGCAGCACACCTTCTCTCTTTTTTACTTCCTTCGTCGTTGGAGCAGCTTTTCAGCTAGAGATGCTCTGTTGGCTCTCAGCCAACAGAGGACACTGAGATTATCCTCATATGGTATAGATCTACACGTATATGCTTTGTAACTAAGTCTGCCTTCAGGGATCCAACTGTGAACTGATGATGTGAGTAAACTTATTTTATATACTTTACACAAGATTGTGACATGTTTATTCTTTTAAGAGGGAAATAAGGGAACGTACCAGGAACCTAATATTGAGAGGCTTAAACAAGCCTGCAACCAGCTATCTGCTGTGCTTTTAAAAGGGGAATGTAAAACTCTGCTAGATTATAGAACTTGCTAGTGCAAGTTAGCGAGGATATTAATAAACAATATATCCTCTCCTGCCTCCCTGAACATTCCCACAATAAGGCTATCAACAGCTATTTAGACACAATACCTCCACTTTCGGGACACGGGTGGCACTTTGGGTTAAACCACAGAGCCTAGGACTTGCCGATCAGAAGGTCGGTGGTTCGAATCCCCGCGACGGGGTGAGCTCCCGTTGCTCGGTCCCAGCTCCTGCCAACCTAGCAGTTCGAAAGCACGTGAAAGTGCAAGTAGATACATAGGTACTGCTCCGGCATGAAGGTAAACGGCGTTTCCGTGCGCTGCTCTGGTTCGCCAGAAGTGGCTTAGTCATGCTGGCCACATGACCTGGAAGCTGTATGCTGGCTCCCTTGGCCAGTAAAGCAAGATGAGCGCCGCAACCCCAGAGTCGGTCACAACTGGACCTAATGGTCAGGGGTCCCTTTACCTTTACCTCCACTTTCAGAGGCTGTATGGCTCTGAATATCAGTTTCTTGGAATTGGAGTTGGGGAGAGAGCACTGTTGTGCTCAAGTCCTGCTTGCAGGCTTTCCATGGACATCTGGTTGGCTGCTGTAAGAACGGAGAGTGGGACTGGGAAGCCATTGACCTGATCAGGCAGGTTTCTTCTTATCTTCTGATGTTCATCCCCTGGAGGAGATGGGCTGGCTTAATCTGGAAACGAGTTGCAGAGTTGAAAGGAGGGATCCCCGACAGCCGCCTACAAGCGCCCTTTGCAAAGGCTGTGCAATCTGCTCTTTAATCAGACAGAGCTTCATTAGGCCGCGAGGCTGCCGAGTGATCCGTCATCAGAGAACAACTCCACTCCTTCATGCAAAATTAACTAGCCAAGGAGCTGCTGACTGTGCGAAGGGCTCTTTCCTGGCTTGTAATTACCTCCTCTTGCTTTTCAAAGTGGATGGGGGTGGGGGGAGGGAACCAGCTTCATCTCAGAGAAATCAGGAGACATCTTCTCCTTGCAAATGGAAATTTTCCATCCCCCCCCCCCCCCCAGTATTCAGAGAGAAAACTCCTGGGGTCTTGGTGGATATGTCACCAAAATAATGACATCTCAATGTGCTGTGGCGGTGAAAGGAGGTGAATGCAGCACTAGGACTTATTAGGAAAGGAGCAGAAAGGGAAAGTGCAAGCAGCATAAGAATAATAATAATAATTTATTATTTATACCCCGCCCATCTGGCTGAGTTTCCCCAGCCACTCTGTGTTAAAAACAATACAGCATTAAGTATTAAAAACTTCCCTAAACAGAGCTGCCTTCAGATGTATTTTAAAGAGAAGATAGCTGCTTATTTCCTTCACATCTGAAGGAAGGGTGTTCCACAGGGCAGGCGCCACTACCGAGAAGGCCCTCCGTCTGGTTCCCTGTAACCTCACTTCTTGCAGTGAGGGAACCACCAGAAGACCCTCGGCGCTGGATCTCAGTGTCCGGGCAGAATGATGGGGGTGGAGACGCTCCTTCAGCTATACAGGACCAAGGCTGTTCAGGACTTTAAAGGTCAGCACCAGCACTCTGAATTGTGCTCGGAAACGTACTAGGAGTCAATGCAGATCTCTCAGGACCGGTGTTATGTGGTCTCGGTGGCCGCTCCCAGTCACCAGTCTAGCTGCCGCATTCTGGATTAATTGCAGTTTCCAGGTCACCTTCAAAGGTAGCCCCACGTAGAGCGCATTGAAGTAGTATCGTGCCATAATGTATATAGATCTTTGGCGAGGCCACGTTTTTGGCAATCCCATGCCCATATAGAAGCAAGCACCATTGAACGCAGTGGGATTTGTGAAGATGTGCTGTTAGAACACTGTACATCTCTGGCCCCTCGTTGTCAAAAAGGGCCAGAAGACTTGCAGAAGAAGGAATGTCACACCCAGAGAAGGCAATAATCCAGGCACAAGAGGGAGTGATGGGCAACATCAACATCTGTAGGGTACCAGGGCAGAGCTGTCTGCTCTAAATCACGGGGACAATGCTTTTGTCCTCATAAAAAGTTGCACCTTCTGAAATCCCCCTTTCTATGTGGATATTAAAGGGATCCTTCCGTCGGTTGCTTCCACGCTAGCTATTTCCTCCAGA
The DNA here is from genome assembly GCF_964270895.1 of Podarcis filfolensis. Lineage (NCBI taxonomy): Eukaryota > Metazoa > Chordata > Lepidosauria > Squamata > Lacertidae > Podarcis > Podarcis filfolensis. The sequence goes on along the minus strand of NC_139609.1, from coordinate 94,483,420 downwards.
CAGTCCAAGGGTGGCCAGAGGATGGACCATCATAGCATTCATAGAAGGCTGCTACAAGAAAGATGGCAATTTGATAGCTCGGTCAGTAGAGCATTAGGCTCTTAATCTCAAGGTTGTGGGTTCGAGTCCCAAATTGGGCAAAAGATTCCTGCATTGCAAGGGGTTGAACTAGATGACGCTCAGGGCCCCTCCAACTCGACAATTATATGATTCTAAATATTTGTTTTCTGCCAAGGCAGGAGTAGATCTAATGGGCTCATGTGACAGGGAGCTAGATCTCAGCTGAATGTTGGGAGAAACTTATTGGCAGTAGGAGCAGATTGACAATGGAGCCAATTGCCTATAGGGGTGCTGGTCTCTCACTTGCTGGGGGTGCTCTTGTTCTGAATACTCTGCATTGTGCACTGGGTTGCTGGTCTAGACAAACTACAAGGTCACCTCCAACTTTCTGTTCTGATTCTACAAAATGGCATCATTTGCTCACTTGGTTTTTACAGAGAAGCCAGACATTTTTACTGAGCACCCAGTTCATTCCACTGTTTCGCACATTATTCTTCCAACTCCTCCTCCTCCTCCTCTTCTTCTTCTTCTTCAGATGAAAACGCAGCATCAACTCATCCAACAGCAAAGTGCTACTGCAGCTTTGGGGGGGCTCCTGTCCCTTTTGTTAGAAGCTTCCTCCGTGCCCATTTACACTTTGAACGAAACATGATATTGACTATGAGAATGGGCATTGCTGCTGCTGCTGTTGTTGTTTTTTAATGGGAAGCATAGTGCTACTGTTTAGTGCCCTGTGGGACTGCTGTTTTCATTCAGCTTCCAGCTTAGTCCAGAAATAACCCTCCTTTGCATCCAGTCACCTTACAAAAAGGCCCTTTGCAGCACATACTTTCTTTGTCTCAGCTCTCCTGAGCAAATGACACTGTAGGAATTTCTTGAGACACAAATGCATGCCAAGGCTATTTGTGCAAAGTAGCTGCTCACATGACCCAGGAAGCTTTCACCCCACCAAAATGCAAACCGCAACGAAAAGGGGAGTCAGCACAGCGAAAATCACACGGACCACTTGAGAACTACCTTCACACATCTATTTTGTTGCAAGGAGTAGCCATTGTCCCCGTTTCCCACCGTGTTTACATGCTCCCATAATGTGTAATCTGGCCACAGATGCCTCCTTGATGGGAGTGATTTGTTCTGAAGTGTCCTTGACAGGAGATTCTGGGAGGGCAGTCCTTCGACAACAAACAACAAAAAGGCACAGATGCCACAAAGAGTAACCGTCACGCAATCCATTGTCCCCGAAAGCTTTTATAAGGTGCACTTCAATGTCACCTGAATGGAGAGAGGAAAAACCAACAGGGAAAGAACTGCTCTCACTCGGCTTTTAAATGCCATGGCTGAGAAGGGTTTGTAACTTTGTGGGAGGAGATGTAAGGAACAGTGTACTAAACCTTCTCCCTGGGAAGCAATAAGTACGAGGTATAATTAGCCACGGGGACGATTGTTAAAGAGCCATGGGTTAAGCGACTGGGCAGGGGCGTATTGTATAAAAGTACTGATTTACCAATTACGAAAATCAAAAGGCGCTTTTGAGCGGTACGTGAATAGCAATTGCCACTCTGTTTGAAAAGCATCTCTGATGCGGATTCGAGTCCCACTGTGTGGGTGTGGAAGCAAGCCATTTTACATGACCTCACGTCTCTGAAATATTGTGTGTGTGTGTGTGTGTGTGTGAATCATGCCTCATTGCCAGGGATGTTGGGATTCTCTAAGGACCGAAGAAGAGCCCGTTAGATCAGGCCAGTGGCATGTTTAGCCCAGCAGCCTGTTCTCACAGTGGCCGACCGGATGCCTATCGGGAGCCTGAAACCAGGACCCGGGCACAAGAGGGGTCCTTCAGTTCCCAGCATCTGACATTCAGAGGCATACTGCCTCTCACGGGGAAGCAAGACACAGTGAAAGTACAGTGGTACCTCTGGTTACGAACTGAATCTGCTCCGGAGGTCTGTTTGTAACCGGAAACCGTTCTTATCCTGAGGCACGCTTTCACTAGATTTCCGCTTGCATCCCAGGGCAAAGTTCGCAACCAGGAGCAGCTACTTCTGGGTTTGCAGAACTCGTAGCCCGCAGTGTGCATAACCAGAAGTGTTCGTAAACAGAGGCACCACTGTAGAGTCTTCAAGATGGGGGTGGCTAGCCCATTGCTCTCCGGACGTTGCTGAACTACAAATCCCATCAGGCCCAGACAGCTTGACTGATGACCAGGAAAGGGCAACAACTGGACAGCTAGCAGTTAGCCACCCCTGCAGTAGAAACAACAATGTATCTCCCTCATCGTAGCTAAGGGATGCTTTTGATATTAAAATAACAACAACATCATCATCATCAATAACAACAACAGCTGCTTAGAAAATGGGTGAAGAAGAGGGCACATTTAATGTTTATACATTGGTACCTCGGGTTACATACGCTTCAGGTTACAGACTCCGCTAACCCAGAAATATTACCTCGGGTTAAGAACTTTGCTTCAGGATGAGAACAGAAATTATGCTCCAGCGGCGTGGCGGCAGCAGGAGGCCCCATTAGCTAAAGTGGTGCTTCAGGTTAAGAACAGTTTCAGGTTAAGAACGGACCTCCGGAACGAATTAAGTACTTAACCTGAGGTACCACTGTGTCTTATTTGTTTTAAAAATGTAGACCCTGCCTTTTCCCAAAGAGGCTCAGAGTAGCTTCACACCATTTCCAGGTGTGCTGGCATTGTTGTTGTTTAGTCGTTTAGTCGTGTCCGACTCTTCATGACCCCATGGACCAGAGCACGCCAGGCACTCCTGTCTTCCACTGCCTCCCACAGTTTGATCAAACTCATGTTAGTAGCTTCAAGAACACTGTCCAACCATCTCGTCCTCTGTCGTCCCCTTCTCCTTGTGCCCTCCATCTTTCCCAACATCAGGGTCTTTTCCAGGGAGTCTTCTCTTCTCATGAGGTGGCCAAAGTCTTGGAGCCTCAGCTTCAGGATCTGTCCTTCCAGTGAGCACTCAGGGCTGATTTCCTTCAGAATGGAGAGGTTTGATCTTCTTGCAGTCCATGGGACTCTCAAGAGTCTCCTCCAGCACCATAATTCAAAAGCATCAATTCTTCGGCGATCAGCCTTCTTTATGGTCCAGCTCTCACTTCCATACATCACTACTGGGAAAACCATAGCTTTAACTATACGGACCCTTGTCGGCAAGGTGATGTCTCTGCTTTTTAAGATGCTGTCTAGGTTTGTCATTGCTTTTCTCCCAAGAAGCAGGCGTCTTTTAATTTCGTGACTGCTGTCACCATCTGCAGTGATATATGCCTGTTGTCTTTGTCCATGGGGTTTTCTTGGCAGGGATTCTGGAGTGGCTTGCCAGTTCCTGCTCCAGGTGGATCACCTTTGGTCAAAACTCTCCACTATGACCTGTCCATCTTGGGTGGCCCTGCATGGCATAGCTCATAGCTTCTCTGAGTTATTCAAGCCCCTTCACCACGGCAAGGCTGGAGGAGACTCTTGAGAGTCCCATGGACTGCAAGAAGATCAAACCTCTCCATTCTTAAGGAAATCAGCCCTGAGTGCTCACTGGAAGGACAGATCCTGAAGCCCCTTTGCCCATGAAGGGGAGAAGGGGGCATACAAGGTGTCCAAAATCCTTCTTGGGAACTCCACTCAGGATTTGTGTAGGGTTTACTTCTTAGCTTTTTCTTCTCCAAAAGGCAGTGGAGGTTTAGGATCTGAGTTTTCGTTCTCCCAGACAGTCTACCTTCCCAGGTTGATGAGCCCCAACTGCCCATCACTTCCCTCTGCCGCCTTCTTGACAATGGGACCCACTATGGGTCTCATCCACTCAGTCCACCGGAGCCTGTCTTCCCATGCAGGGGAAACCCCTAACTCACCAACGGTCTGAGACCCATCGGCTTCCCTCACCTGGTTTAGCCAACCAGTCAAAGCTGTTTCCCGGGCTGTGACCACTGTCACATGCTGACGGCTTCTAGGAGCCACAGATGAGAGCTGACCGCAGGGTAGGGACCAAAGATGGACAGTCTACCCCAGCAGCAGCATGACAACCCATACGATACCCCTTTCCAGGTAATCCTCTGTTTGTATCATCGGGCACTCTAGCCTCTCTGGCCTGGTGTCTATGATACAGTGATGGGTGATAAATGAGGTAGCACTGTGAAAGTTAATTAGTTACTCCAGTACTTTAAAAGTCACTCTAGGATTAATGTCTGCTAACTTCTCTGTTATTAGCTACAAAGCATGTGATTGTCCAATTTTGGAGACCAGCAATAATCCCTGCGGTAGCATTCTGAAATCTGGAATCTGTTAATAAGGGAGCAGCTTACTCACCAATTAAAAGCTGCAAGGAGCCCAGGTAAACCAAACAACTTTCTCTAAATGCCTGTTTATCAATGTGAGGTATAAAAAGGTTCCCTTTTATATCTTACATTGATAGTAACCCAGAGAGGGGATTAAATAAAGCCCTGTTCTGGATTTCTTAATAAAGATTTGCCATTGTAGTGGTTGTACCTTATTGGAACTAATTATATATTTTTTAAAAAACTGAAGCAGAACCACCATTTTCAATGCCAGGAAACAGTTCATTATGAGAAGTTTCTCTGCCCTTTAAACAAAAAACAGCAACTTACATTTGTAAACTTCATTGCACATTGTATAGCAAAGACTTTCTTCTGCGGTGATCACAAAAGGTCTCCATATATATCCCCTTAAAAATTAGCCATGCTAATTCCAGAGCTGGTGGTTTCTGCAAACTGGCAAGCTATGCTGCAGTCTTCTCTCCCTGATGGTTCCCAGGTGTCAGCAATGTTGATTCTCCAAAATTGCCCCTTGATTTACCTCTTACCACTCAGAGATTGGGGTGGCATGAAACCCTATATTCCAGTGAGTGGTACCAAGTGTCCGGTGTAATATTTGAGGATGTTTTCAATTTGTGTTGCAATTACTATTCCTGCTGTCAAGATCATATACAAGACCAGTTCTTTTGACAAAACATTTGTATCATCAAAAAGATTTAGTAACGTTGATTTTGGACAACAATCAATAGTTTCTTTAGTGATATTTACATTTTGGTCCAAATTTAAATTTAAAAAATCTTGCACCAAATGAAATTCCCACCACAAATGTTGGTATGTACAGTGGTACCTCGGGTTAAGAATTTAATTCGTTCCAGAGGTCCGTTCTTAACCTGAAACTGTTCTTAATCTGAAGCACCACTTTAGCTAATGGGGCCTCCTGCTGCCACCATGCAATTTCTGTTCTCATCCTGAAGCAAAGTTCTTAACCTGAGGTACTATTTCTGGGTTAGAGGAGTCTGTAACCTGAAGCGTCTGTAACCTGAGGTACCACTGTACTAAGTTTATTACAACCCCTCCAGCAATTAGGTGATAAAAAATAAAACATTTTTGACATTTTTGAAGGAGTGCAATGCCATCTGTATAGTGAGAACAGATTTTAAGCGTCGCAATTCCAAATTTTTTTTCCCATCCTTGGGAAGAATTTGTGTCCAGTTCCCATATCTTTTTAAGGGGTTCCATTGATCTGTAAGTTACACTAGGCAATACAAAGTACAATTTAGAAACTAATCCTTTGCCCCCTTTGTGCTTAAACAAAATAATTCAGATTGTGTTAAGGATCTCAGAGCTTGTGCTTTTACATGTTCCTCTTTAATAAAACTTTGAATATGATTAAAATAATTCCAGTTCATGTTATGGTTTGACAAAGTTTATTTTATTTGGTTAATAGAGATAGGTTGATTTGGGGTACAGAAATATTATAATGTATAGAAGCCTTTAGAATCTCAGTGTTCAAATAAGCACCGTTTCTTGGTCATTTCCCAGAAGAACATCTTTTATACAACCAAGCAGAACTATTTTAGGTTCCAAGGGCATATGATATCCTAACATATCAGAGATATCGGCCTGAATGGATTTCCAAAATATTGCCTTCATTAAACCAAGCTAATCAAGTCAGTGCTGCAGAGAGGCTCCGGTTAAATCAACAGGCATCTTTCACAATTGTGTTCTGCGCCAGGGGTGTGTTGGGGCACTGCCAGCCGAATAGAGTTCTGCACAAGATTAAGCGGCAAGGTGGAAGAGCAAATTGGCTTGACGGGTTTATTCAGCAGTATTGAGTGAGTAAAGCAAATTGACTCCTTAGCACATTTCGGAACACCTCCGGGGGAGGTTGAGTTATATATTAAAACAGAAGAAACCTCCAACAAGGCAGGGGCAATTGAGATTCAGTAAAAAATGGAACGACAAATAGTATTGTGGCACCTTAATAACTCAGGCCTCATCTGCGCTATGCGTTTAAAGCATCGTCATACCATTTTAAAGGGTTATGTTTTCCCTCAAACAATCCCAGGTACCGGCAAGGGTGCCGAGAGTGGTTTAACGATCAATCCCTCTTCCCAGAGAACTTTGGGAACTGTAGCTCTGTGAGGGGAATGGGTGCTTTCTCGTGCGGCGGCCCAACGTTGCGAGATGGCCGCAGCTCCACACCCGGGTCAAGCCTGACCCAGGAGCAAAAGCGTCAGAGAAAAATGAACTGCCAAACTGCAGGCTCCCAAACCACACCTCTGACAAAAGAGATATTTCTGCTTGGGTCTCTCCAAACTGATTTTCCAGATCTGAAAATGTGTAAACTATGGGGTGGAAATATATAGGTTGCAGTAGTCCAAGCGGGAGATAACTAGAGCATGCACCACTCTGGCAGGACAGTCCGCGGGCAGGTAGGGTCTTAGCCTGCGTACCAGGTGGAGCTGGTAGACAGCTGCCCTGGACACAGAATTGACCTGCACCTCCATGGACAGCTGTGAGACCATGCTAGCCGGTTGCTACTTTTTGCCCCAATGCATCTGCTTCCTGACAAATACAAAGATGACTGCGGTGGGCCAACAAGGCTCACCTTTTTGGCAGTGTGAGCGTGGGTGTGTGAGACCATCTGGCCCTTTAAGAGGGCAACAGCTCCCACAGGAGTCCACATGCAGGTACTGCCTTGAAGTCCCACCTGTGAGCAAAGCAGCAAGGTGGGGCATTCTCAACCTTCTGCCTGATGGGAAGGAAGAAGCCAAGCTGCGCTGCCTCAGGCAGAAGGGAGGGAGGGGACACAGAAGATATAAAAAGCCTGGAGGCCTTGCAGAGGTGTGGAAGCCCAGTGGAGAAAAAGGTGAGAATAGTGAGGCTCCACCCTGGGGAGTTTTGGCCCTCACTCCCTTACCAGAAGCCATCTTTAGGCTGCCCCCCACCCATTTAAGCCCCATTGCATGGGGCTAGAGGGGGAATGCAAGCATCCCAGGTTCACCATAACTGCTCCTCCATGAATTTCTGGACCTGTCGAGGCCAAAAGCACTGAAGCAAGACACCCCATTCTCTCTTTGGCAACAGCCTTCTCCAGAACCCTGAAGCCACTCTGGGAGGAGTGCACTGTCTCTGGGGATTTACTCTTGAGGAAGCCAGAGTGAGCAAAATGGAGAAGTGGAAGGTCTGGAGAAGGGGTTGACACTGATGCAGTCAACCCTGGAGAGAAGGCCTGCTGGTAGACTTACCTGTGACAGTAACACAAGACATGGGAGGGAAGAAGGTGAGTGAAGCGAAGCGATGCACTTGAAATAAAACCTGAATTGCAGGGTGCTACAGGGGAGCTGTTGCTGCCTTTGACCCTTTGGTCAGGCATGGTCCATGAAAGAGATGAACACGCCTTCTTTGATGTGTCCATTCCCCTAAGATAGCGGCCTGACCTATTGTGTTGAATGCGTCTTTTTAGTTATTGCATTTGAATCTCCTACAAGGAGTGCCTCCTTCTCCTTCCAGCAACACTGTTATGAGGCTAGAGGCTGTGACTTGCAAGAAGCAATCCAGTGAGCTTCATGGCTGATGGCCAAGGGAAACCTTGGGTCGAATCCCCAAGTCCAACACTTTAACTTTGAAAAGTCAGAAAGGGCTTTAATTGCAACATCTTGAAATGGGCCCAGAAGGAAATTGGTCATGGCTAGACTTGCAGAAAAATATGGTGCATTCTGTTCCTGTTCCCTAACCTACCCTCTGCCCAAGAGGTGGGTGTTAATCTGAGCCCTACAAGGCCTGGGGAACCATCAGTTTCAGCAAACCGTAGAGCAGCCACGATGGATTAAAATGGATGTGACCAAGATCGAAAAGCTCTGTGTTAAGTTTGTGCAGGCTGCTTGGGACTCCTTGCTGACCGTAGGCATCTTGAAAAGCATCATGCCCTCAGGATAATAATACGTTGAAGAACATTAAGAAAATGACAGTGGTGTCTCAGCAAATGTGGAACCCTAACGTTATGGAAAATGGAATGTGTCAAAGTGAGCGTTTCCCTCGGACAGATTATGGTGGCAGGTGAAATTGAAAGACATGATACGTAGATGAGCTTGATTAATCTGGAGCAGTTGCCTTGTGCAGAGTCAGGTCCATTTCTGTCTAAGCCAGGAGCAAGGGTACTTTTTCAACCAAAAAGCCACATTCGCTCCTGCCCAACCTTCCAGAGACCATATGCAGAGCTATGGACGTGGGCAGAGCTATGAACTTGGTTCTTAAAGGGACCCCTGGCCATTAGGTCCAGTTGTGGTCGACTCTGGGGTTGTGGCACTCATCTCGTTTTATTGGCCAAGGGAGCTGGCATAAAGCTTCCCGGTCATGTGGCCAGCATGACTAAGCCGCTTCTGGTGAACCAGAGCAGCGCACGGAAACGCAGTTTACCTTCCCACCAGAGTGGTACCTATTTATCTACTTACACTTTGACATGCTTTCGAACTGCTAGGTTGGCAGGAGCAGGGACCAAGCAACGGGAGCTCACCCCGTCGTGGGGATTCGAACCGCCGACCTTCTGATCGGCAAGTCCTAGGCTCTGTGGTTTAACCCACAGCGCTACCCGCGCCCCACAACTTGGTTCTTACAATAAGCTATGTTCCATCTAAGCAAGTGTCAGGGGGTTCTACATGTGCACACAAACATCCTCCCCTCATCCGGCCAAGCAGAGTCCAAGAACCTGTTCCAACCAGGCAAAAGCCTTTGAGCAAAGCAGGGCTAGTAATGGGTGTGGCATAAGAAGGAGTGGGTTGGGGAATCCCAAGCACAAAGAGAGAGGCCTCCAGGGCTACATTCAACCTCCAGGACCTGAGGGTTCCCCCACTACTGGTCTAAGCCCATGTCAGTCTATCCTGCTTGAAGGTCACCTCTGCTACCTGAGACTAGGCTTTTAGCAGTGCTTTGTTGTGTTGAAATGATGAGACTCCGGCAGGTTCACGCCAACTTGATACGTTGCTCCCTTATACCAAGACTCACCATCTGGTATTGTCTAGCCGCCTTGGCTGACTGCAGCTCAAATCCAGAGGCATTTCCTGTTTTTTTATATTGATAATATTAATATTCTCTATTTTTGTAGATTGCTTAGCGGGTTGGTGGGTTGTTGTTTTCACAAACAAGCCGCGTGCCAATTTTGTTAAATAAAAAGAAAGCTATGTCAGTTTGACATTGACTGGGAGATCCTGGGGACTGAACTGTGGGTCCTGCTCTATATGCAAAGCCCACGCACTGCCTCACTGCCACATATTAGCCCTCCCTTTTGATGAGGATTAAGGGTCTGCCAAGCAGCTGCCATTCCTCAGGTGACACCTCACCACGTTGTGAGGACAAACTCGGCAAACTGCAAGCAAGTTGAGAGTTCCAGCACTTCTATTGTGTTCTGCTTCTGGTTTTTATTTGGAAATGCAATCTTAAAAAATACATTAAAAAGGCATTTGCACTTTGGAGCACCTGCCGATAAGCCACTTTGCAAGGTTGTCATTCCAAAACAGAAGTAACATCCCAAGGAAATTATGATTAGGATCAGATTGGCTAAAGTTCACGTAACCAATACATTCCAGAAGACTAGCATGTGCTTGGTTTTAAAAGCATCAGAAAAGCTTCTGTTTTATATGTAACATTTATATCATAGTAACATAGACAGCTGCTTTATCGTTGGTCCATCTAGCTTGGTACTGTCTACATTGACTGGCAGCGGCATTTCAGACAAGGGTCTCTCCCAGTGCTACCTGGATTTACACAGCTCTGTTCCATTTGGGCTGTTGTTGTATTTTTGTCATTTTATGATTGAAGTGGTTTCATCTGTGCCCCCCTTTAATAATATATTTTATTTATTTTCAAAAGAAGGAACATAGGCATGAACGTAAACATTATCAAAGTACTAGATTCAGGTAGGTAGCCGTGTTGGTCTGATGCAGTCGAAATATATAAAAAAAATAAATGTCCAGTAGCACCTTATAGACCAACTAAGTTTGTTCTTGGTGCAGTGGTACCTCTGGTTGCGAACAGGATCCATTCCGGAGCCCCATTCACAACCTGAAAGGAACACAACCCGCATCTGCGCACGTGCAGGTCGCGATTCGCCGTTTCTGCGCATGACGTCATTTTGCGCTTCTGCACATGCACGAGCGGCAAAACCCAGAAGTAACCCTTTCCAGTACTTCTGGGTCGCTGCAGGACGCAACCTGAAAAGATGTAACCTAAAGCTAACATATCAAGAGGCATGACTGTATAAGCTTTCATGTGCATGCACACTTCTGAATAAGTGTGCGTACACACGAAAGCTTACACCAAGAACAAACTTAGTTGGTCTCTAAGGCGCTACTGAACAATTTTTTTATTTTTTTATATATTATCAAAGTAGTTGGGTTTCCCCCAGAACAGATGATTAGCGCATCAAGTGTTCCCATAAACCTACATGTGCTGTTGGTGAGTGCCAGCCATCAGGGTGCTCATCTGTTTTACGGCAGCAAAGAAATCCTGCAAATCAGTAACAGCAGGAGTTGCTGGAGGTTGAAATCTGGGATCTTCTGCGTGCAATGTAACGCTCCACCATCGAGCTATGGCCTTTCCTAAACTTAAGGGAAGTTTGCATTCAGATTAAATAATTCCCGCCCCCCTTCCAATTTGAAAAACCCACCAAGGGAAAGAGGCGAGTCTTCCCTCCCAGGTTCATACCCCCTTCCCAGGCAGTAGCGCACGCACCGCTTTTGGTGCCTCTTCGTGAGGATAAGCAGATGTTGCCTGCCTGCCTGCCTGCATGTCCCTCTCTCCCCTCACCGGGGATGGCCAGTTGCTATTACATAAGGGGGCTTATGCAATGATCCCCTCCCCCCCCCCGTCATTCCCCGCCGTCCACCTCTTTCGCTCCTCTCCTAGCGACAGCATCAGCTAAGCTCCCAGCTTCTCTGCATCCATTCAGAGGTTCAGAGGATCTCCCTCGCCTCCCTTTCTTCCTTCTCAGCTTGGGAACCGACACCTCCAACCGCGCAAGCTGGGGAGGGGGCGCTCAGAGGAGGGAGAGGGTCGTCTCCTCGTTCCAGGTAAGTCGAGGTTTCTTTGCAATCCAGCAGTTCCCCCCTCCCCCCCAAAAAAAAAAAATCCAGGGTTGCAAAAGTTGTCAAGGAAGGGAGTAGGGAAAGCAATACAATGGAGCATCTGAATGGGCTGATCTCCCGTTCCCCATCCCAAGCTGCAGAATGGACTCGTCCGCCTCCCTGAAGCTATGAATGAAATGTTGACAGTCCAAGAAGGGAGCGAGCTATTCCGAAGGGGGAGGGGGGGTTAACGACGGGTGCTCTCAGCTCACCTCGCGCTAGGGCGGAAAGAGTTTATTACGCGCGTTATTATTTAAAGGTTCCTTCCGCGAAAACAATCCGCGCTGGGGAGAACGGCGGCTCTCGTTCGGATTTTGAGAAGGGGTTGCTCTGTGCCCCTCCCCCTTTAGAGGAGGAAGATGGTACGGCCCGCTTCTCCCCCCCCCCCCCGCCCCGACTTCCACCTGGCTGCCGCGAGCGGCGATTGGCTGCGCGCTTTTTAAAGGGGCAGGCAGGGCGCGCTTTCTCCCCTCCGACCTTTCGCTTCTCCCATCCCCCGACGCGCTTCCCTCCTCACTGACCAGCCGCCCTTGTGTGTGTTTCTCTCTCTTTCTCCCCCCCCCCTTTGCCTCGCACCCGACGCCGCCCCCCCTCCTCTCCCTTCCGCAGTTCCTGAGGCGGCCCGGAGGAAGCGCGTCCGAGGCGGCGGCGAGCCCGAGGACCGTCCGAGCCCCGTCCCGGAGCAGCCGGGCGGGCGGGATGAAGAAGGGGCTCCCCCGGCCGCGGCCACGACGACGGCGGCGGCCCCACCAGCTAGGCCCCGCCGCGGCGCTGCCATGGAAACGGGCGGCGACGGCGGCCGCCGAGGGACACAAAGGCTGCCGGAGCGGCGCTTGAGGCGCGAGCGGGCCGCGCCGCTGCTGAAGGAGGGAGCCGCCGCCGCTGCCGCCGCCGCCGCCGCCATGGAGGTGGGAGGCGGCCCGAGCCAGGCGGCGGCTTCCCCGCCGCGCTACCGCCTGGTGGCCGAGATCGGGCGCGGCGCCTACGGCGTGGTGTACGAGGCCGTGTCGGGCCGCAGCGGAGCCCGCCTGGCCGTCAAGCGCATCCGCTGCGACGCGCCCGAGAACGTGGAGCTGGCGCTGGCCGAGTTCTGGGCCCTGACCAGCCTCCGCCGCCGACACCCCAACGTGGTGCGCTTCGAGGAGTGCGTCCTGCAGAGAGACGGCCTCGGGCAGCGCATGAGCCACGGCAACAAGCAGAGCGCCCTCTACCTCCGCCTCGTCGAGACCTCCCTCAAAGGTAGGCCGCGGCGGGGGGGGGCGCCATATACCACCCAGGGGGGAGGGGGGCCACCCATGGAGGGTCTCGCCCTGCATTCCTCGGGAGTAAATGCCCCACCTCGGGAGTAAGGGGCCCACCCAGAGAGAGTCCCCCCCCCCGCCTTTGCTGGCGCTCCTCGGGAGTCGGAGGGAGGGGGTTTGCTGGGCGAGGATCCTGTGCAAAGGTAAGGAGGCTGCTGCTGCTGCTCTGTACAGGCCCAGCACACGCGCGTGCACGCTGCAGCGGGTCCGCGCCTCCCCTTCCCTCCACTTTCAGTTTGTTTTGCTCTTTCGATCTGCATGCTGCTCTGGGGAAAATGATCCCCGGAGTAGTTTGCAAGTCGCTTGTGCCTTAAAATGGGGTGCTTAATGCACGGGGCCTAACGCTGCCCATGTGTTGGGTGTCTGGGAATGCCTACTTCCTGCTTGTGAGTTTTCTTCTGGGGGGGGATGAGGGCAGAGGACAGGTGCCCCTTCCGCCTTGAAAGGCCTGATCCCAACAGCCAGCCTCTTATTAAATGGCATCTGGTGAAAGGAGGGGTATTGGAGGTTTGGTTCAGGGCAAGACTCTATGGAAGGGGGGGAGTTTTTTCTCCCCAGGTTGGTCTGCTAAACTTCCTCTCGCTAAACTGAGGTGTGTATGTGAGGGGAATCCTTCCTAGGGTGCCTAATGTGGAATAATCTTGTCTGGCTACATTCAAGGGATGAAACTGCCCTTTGTATTCGTGGCAGAAGCAAAAAGGTGCGTAAATAGCGGTTGCGTGGCACATGAAACTTCTGTACAGTGGTACCTCTGGATGCGAACGGGATCCGTTCCGGAGCCCTGTTCGCATCCTGAAGCGAACGCAACTCGCATGCGCCGGTCGTGATTCTCTGCTTCCGCACATTCACATGTCATTTTGAGCGTCTGCGTGAGTGGCGAAACCCGGAAGCAACACGCTCCATTACTTCCGGGTCGCCACGGAGCGCAACCCGAAAAAGCTTAACCTGAAGCGACTACAACCCGAGGTATGGCTGTATATGCATACACTTCAAGGTACTGGACCTTGTGGAGATGTTGGGGGAGGGACAGAGAAAAATCCCTATGCAATGTTCCCTATACAGTCATACCTCAGGTTACAGCCACTCCAGGTTGCGTTTTTTTTGGGTTACGGATCGCTGAAACCTGGAAGTACAGGACCAGGTTGCTTCCAGGTTTCGGCGGTCGCACATGCGCAGAAGCACTAAATCATGCTATGCGCAGAAGCGCCGAATCGCAACCCGGGCATGTGCAGATGCGGGTTGTGAACGCTGCGGGTTGCAAACGTGCATCCTGCACAGATCATGTTTGCAACCCGAGCGTCCGCTGTAGATGCCTGGTGTGTGCATACACCAAAGTATTGGGGCCCATGAATGGATCTTTATATGTAATAGGTACACAATTTTAAAACAAGTATGAGAAGGGGGTGCTAAGCATCTTGCTTACACATCCTACAATATACTGGACCCCAGGGCCAGACCATCTGTGAGATGACTGCCTCAGGTGGCAGGATCCACCGGGGTAGCAGGTCTCAATGTAATACACACACACACTTCCTGGTGTAGATCTTGCTTCACCCCTTTTATTGGACCAGCCCTGCTGGACTCCTTTGGTTATGGAAGTATAGCGCAAAGAGTCATGGGGAAAGATGGGCACATCCTCAGTGGGACACAGACAGTGTGGCTAAGTTCTACCTCTAGCAGTGCGCTGGCTGCTGTGAGAACAGTATGCTAGACTAAATTGACCACTGGCTTTTCTTATGTTCTTACCACTGAGCTGTGCCTATTCCCTGAGTACAGTGGTACCTCAGGTTACATACGCTTCAGGTTACATACGCTTCAGGTTACAGACTCCGCTAACCCAGAAATAGTGCTTCAGGTTAAGAACTTTGCTTCAGGATGAGAACAGAAATCGTGCTCCTGCGACGCTGCGGTGGCAGCAGGAGGCCCCATTAGCTAAAGTGGTGCTTCAGGTTAAGAACAGTTTCAGGTTAAGTACAGACCTCCAAAACGAATTAAATACTTAACCTGAGGTACCACTGTATAGGAATATTGCATGTGGTCCTCTTAGGTCCCTTCTCCAAATCCAAGCTGACTGAATCATGTACAGAGACCTGAATCATGTACAGAGACCTTCCTCAGAGAGAGCACTGAGTATGTAGGCCCTGCAAAGATGAGTGAATGCTTACAAAATACCAGCCCCTGAAGTGCTTTTTTATAAAAATCCTCAGAAAGTTTGCTTAACAGTTGTGTGTGTGTGTCTTTGATGGTTCTTTGCAGTTGTTGTCTTTTCTGTTCCCCCTTTTTGCCTTCCTGACTTCATAAGTTGAAGCTGCATCTCATGGTGGCTTCAGTCAGTGCAGTAAAGAGCTCCTAAAGATCTCAACATGATCTTTGGAACGAGCAATTAGCTTGCAGCCCACCTGTAAATATTTTTCCAACTTTGTTCAGGCCAGTCTAGCGTGTGAAAGAGTCATTTTAATGCATATATCTAACCTCTACACATGCACACCTATCTCCTTGTCCCTCATCTCTCCTCTGATAGTAGTTCATTTCCTTTGGGATGAGCAGAGACCTCCTGGAAATAGCCTTATTTCTTTCCTCATACCCAACTCCCTCCACCACCACCTCGGTCTGTATTCCTGTCCCTAGTGGTCCACCTCCACACTAGTCAACCTCGTATGCCGTCAGGAGTCACCGTCGCCATGCCCTTTGGAATAGCAGGCACCACAATTACGCCGAAGGCTCAGGTGGTGAGGATGATCCTCTTGGGGGGTGAGGTGCCTAATAAGGAGGGAAAGAGAGCAAACAGCAACTGAGCTTTCTGTGGGACAATTCTTTAGCAGAAGGTTGCCACAGATTTTCTTTTATTATTTCTCTACATTTAGCGTAGCCTGCGTCTTTTAATAAAGGGCATTCCTTGGACCCAAGTAAATCTACCGCGTGTGGAGAGCGGTGGGGGTGGGGGATGGGGAGAAGAGAGAGCATGTGTGTGGAGCATGTGTGTAGGCAATGCGCAGCCTTGTACCCAGCGGCATCACCCAGTCTGAGCTTGTGCTGGGCTGTGTGCTCTTTGCAAGGCAAACTGTCAGTGTACAGAGCTGGCTTATTATAGCTAAGCCAAGCCCCTTCACGTGTCGGCTGGCGTGCCACGGAGCCTGCTCAGCTGCGTGCCATGCGGGAGCTCACAAAATGCCCAAATGGGCACCACAGAAAAACGTGCAGCATCCATTTGCTGTGCGTTGGCAACCTTTTGAGTTTCATGCTTTATTGCCTCGAACTCACGGCTAGTCACTCACTGTTGCCTCGTCAACACAACATGGGGGGGGGGGTGTCACTCAACATTGGAAAGAGAAGGTGATCGCTAACCCTCCAGTGTGTCTAATTAATATGGGAGAGGGGTGCTTTTCCCATAGCCGTTTAGCTAGTTTTGATGAATTGACTTTCTGCTAATGTGCACTAGGCATCTTAGCAGCAGCAGCAGCAGCAGCAGCAGCAGCAGCAGCAGCAGTAGTAATAATAATAATAATAATAATAATAATAATAATAATAATAATAATAATTTTTATTTATACCCCACCCTCCCCAGCCAAGTCCGGGCTCAGGGCGGCTAACACCAGGTATAAAAACAATTGATCAAAATACAACTTAAAAACAAGATTAAAGTACAGCATTAAAATGCAGCCTCATTTCAGTAGAAACTCAAATCAAAAACTTCAAATGAGGGATTTCACAGTCCAATCCTACACACATTGACTTGAAAGTAATTCTAATTGTGTTCAGCTAGGCTTTCTTTCAGGTAAGTGTGCATAGGGGTTACAGTTTCTGTGTGTGGCTGTTTATACCGTGTGGCTGTTAATTGCAAAGGACGCTCTAAATGGATGCGTATTCCTCATGGCCCATTACTGGCTATGAAATTGCTTACCGTGTTTAATACTTGAGGCGGAACAACCGAAACATTAAATTGTTTCATCTTGGTTATGTTACAAACTTCATGTTTTTCTTTAGAAGGGGAAAAAAACTTAGGTTTGAGGCATTAATGGAACAGGGGGAGCACCTGCGTGGCTTGTAATTTAGTGAATGGAGTGACGCCCATAAGACCTTCTGATTTTTATTTTCTGAGTGCAGCTACGGTCTCTTCAGTTTCCATTTTCTCACTGCCTTCCCTCTCATCCTCTTGTTCACCTCCAGCTTATAACAGGAAAGAATACTCTCTTTTTCCGCCCGCTCCCCCTGTATACAATCAAATCCTTCTAGAGGCCTGTAGCCCACACCCTTTTTCATGTATTTTTTTTTCTTCCTAAAGTTTTTCCTGCTTGCTGTTGACAGGGCAGGATAGCCAAGTGGTGATATAGCCTTCAATTACCATAGCAGTAGTCATGGGAACAGACTTGTTTATGCAAATAGCCTGTGCTCCTGACTATTAAGGAGGCTGTTATCAAAGACCTGGGAGCAACTTATCTCTGGTTCTGTTTGGTCATACTTGGCGTCTTCTCTTTGGAAGGTCTGTTTTGCTATCTTGCCCACTTCCCAAGGCCCTTGGCTTGCTGCAAGGTGGAGCGACAAGATGCGCGAGAGCCCAAAAGACATTTCAGTAGGAAAAGGAAAAGCAATTCAAAGCTTACATGCAGGAGTGTTATTATTTCATATATTTATATATCGCTTAGTACTGTCTTAAGTGGTTTCCCAACATATAAACGTATGTATAATACAGTCATACCTCATGTTACATCCGCTTCAGGTTGTGTGTTTTTGTCTTGCATGCCACGGCAACCCAGAAGTACTGGAATGGGTTACTTCCAAGTTTTGCCACATGCGCAGAAGCGCTAAATCGCGCCTGCGCAGACATAGCGCTTCAAGTTGTGGGCTTTTCATGTTATGGACGGGCCTCCGGAACGGATCCTGTCCGTAACACAAGGTACCACTGTAATGGAACTAAGAGGCTGTAATACCAGATGAAAGAATAGCATCTCAGAATAACAAAAACATAGTGGCATACTTAGACTTTTAATATGTTTCCATGGAAATGAGTCAGTAGCCTGGCAACAAAATACCTGTACAGTGGATGGAGGATTGAAAAAAGGTATGGTCCACAAACATTTGGACCCTTCCCCTCCAACCATAACCACAGAAACAGGATCACCCGTCCTCTCTCCCTCTGGCTAAGGTACATCCACCCTCACAGTGTGCAGCACTCACCCCACAAAAACATACACACACCACAGGAAAATGCACACAGGGCATAGCTTTTGTAATATGGTATCAAATGCTTTTCGTTTCAAAAGCGAAACCAGATTAGCTTGATTGAGCAATAACTTGTCTCCTGGATTTAATAAATTCCATCTGCTGATGGGCTGCGTGCTGGTGAGGACTACCTGCCGTCCCATTCAAGCAGCCAGTTCAGTCAGATGGCTCCAAGTCATTGTTTGCAATGAAACACACCCCGGCAGCCATTTTTGTGGTGCTTTTGTGGCTAGAGGCCTTGGAAGAGGGTGCCTAGGACATAGCTGCTAGTCAGCATGGGAGAAAGTGTATTAAAATATTGCCCGCGGGGTGTCAGAATATTGCTGGAGGTCTGTTCCTGTGAGATCTGAAATGTTGCACAGAAGTCAAAAGTGTGTTGATCTTTAATAGAGAGATTTCTGAAAGCATTTCTGTTCATCTGTGTTCGTCAAAGAGCCAGGCCATGTCCTGACCTGTTGACATGGCCTCCAGTGATGGATTCACTACTGCACATCCAGTTTTCACAAAATAGATTGGTTTAGTTTTGTGTAGAATAGACCTCTGGGACAGTGCTAGGAAGATGTGCTGTCCAATTGCACACTCCTTTCCCAGGTTCCGATTTATCTTTGTAGTCTCCCCGTCTTGCTCATGCAGTAACCCTTCTCCTTCTCCTTTCTCTTCCCCCGGCAAGGTGAGAGGATCCTGGGCTATGCTGAAGAACCTTGTTATCTCTGGTTTGTCATGGAGTACTGCGAAGGGGGAGACCTGAACCAGTACATCCTTTCCCGCAGGCCGGACCCGGCCACCAACAAGAGTTTCATGTTGCAGCTGACGAGCGCCATTGCCTTCCTCCACAAGAACCACATTGTGCACAGAGACCTGAAGCCGGACAACATCCTCATCACGGAGCAGTCGGGCGCTCCTGTCCTCAAGGTGGCAGACTTTGGGCTCAGCAAGGTGTGCGCCGGCTTGACTGCTCGAGGCAAGGACGGAGGGAACGATAACAAAAATGTGAATGTGAACAAATACTGGCTGTCTTCGGCTTGCGGCTCAGACTTCTACATGGCTCCTGAGGTCTGGGAGGGGCACTACACTGCCAAGGCGGACATCTTTGCCCTGGGCATCATCATCTGGGCAATGATCGAGAGGATAACGTTCATCGATGCCGAGACCAAGAAGGAGCTGCTGGGGACCTACATCAAGCAGGGGACTGAGATTGTGCCCGTTGGGGAGGCGCTGCTAGAAAACCCAAAGATGGAGTTGCACATCCCCCAGAAACGCAGGACTTCCATGTCCGAGGGGATCAAGCAGCTCTTGAAAGACATGTTGGCTGCTAACCCGCAGGACCGACCCGATGCCTTTGAGCTTGAATCCAGGATGGACCAGGTTACTTGTGCTGCTTAAACTCAGGTCAAAGTGTTGGTGTGCTTTGAAAACTGGGGTAAGTGCTCTGCAGTTTCTCTCTTCTCTGCACAACTTAGTGGGGCAATGAAGCCATTTTCTGTCTGTTAAGCTGCTTGGGGCTATAGAGACATTCAGTTGCCTAAGAATTTCTTCCTTTGATAGCATTTCCACCTGGTTTACCTTGGTTTTTCCCTTTAACAACCATCAAAAAAATTGTTCTGAGAACTCCGGGTATAGGGCGGTATATAAATTTAATAAATAATACATGATAATAAAACATAACCTACAGCTCTGCTATCTAATGCTGTTCAAATGGTGCAAGAGCAGTTTGTGCATGTCTGCTCCCTTCCTACCTGAATAAGATGAGGTTCTGTGCAGTGAATGAGATTAAGGAGCAAGATGCTGAACCACTAAAAATCAGATCCTTGTTGTTACAAGGATACCGTGAACCCTGTATACAAAGGCAAGTATTTGTATGAATTTGCATACAGGTAAAAAGCATTGTTTTTGAAATAACAGCAGACATCACCTTGAAAGAAGCATTCATCCTGTGTTCAAGAAAAGGGAGAAAGCCTCTTCCAAGATGTTGCTTGCCACCTGCAGTTTTTATAGTCATGTCAAAACCTTTTTTTAAATGCTCAATTAATCAGGAGTGTGTTTAATAGATAAACACATTTAACCAGTGCTCTAATTGGTTAAACATTGCAGCCCTAAAGGCAGCATACTTGATTGCTTCTATGAGAGCAGTGAGCTGCTGTTTATAAGAAAGGTTGATGCACTCCCTTCCTTGCAGATACCTTTCACCCTAAAATTATGAATGCAGTGTCACTCCTGGGTCAATAACTTCAGTGCGTCCTTGCTCCTCCTTTGAGAAGGTGGGCCTGCTCTCCGCTTTTTTCATATTGGTGATGTGAAGCATCAGAATAACCCCTTTGTGTTCTGAAACAAGTATGTGTTGGACCCTCAAGACACTAGTTGCCTTCGGTAGCCAGCAAAGATTTGTGCTTGCAACAAGCAGCAGAGGAAAGGTCAGAGTCTGGTTTGACATCACTCAGTGCTTTAGGCCCAGGGAAAGTGGAGTAAAGGAAGTTGCTCCTTCCCTCTCCAGCTCTGAGCTGAGGCAATGAAGGATGGAGGGGAAAGGTCACCCCTGTTTTGCAGAGTCACAGCAACACACCAAGAGCTGTGAGAAAGCCTCAGTGCTTTCCAAGCATCTCTGCAGACTATTAGGCAGAGGACCCCATTCTTCTGCAGACTTGGGGCAAGTATGCTGCAATTGCCAGGTTAAAAGATGCCCTTTCCACCTGCCAATGGCAATCTGGTGACTGCAGCTGTGAGCCCTTGCTTGTTGGGGTAGTGGTCCTGTGATGCTCTGGGTCCTTAAGTAATGGCTTGGGGAATTTTGCCAAACTTTGTTTTTTATCTCCGCTTCAGAATGATGGCTAAGTTTTAGAACTGCCATGTTCAGAGGCAGTGTATCCCTCTGAATAGTGTGTGCTGGGGGCAGCTACAGAAGGCATCTAAGTTAGCTGCTGCGGGAAATTTGATTCTGGACTAGATGGACCTTTGGTCTGATCCTGTAGGTCTCTTGTGACATGCAGCTGTTCCCAACAGGGGCGAGTGTTAATGGCCATTATTAGCTGTGTGATTTACACCTTCTATCCCATGTTCAGGTTCACTGCAGAAAAGGGGCAGTAGCTTCTGAATATGAACATACGGGCATTAAATAAAAACAGGTGAAAGCTTGTCTAGTTCAGGCATCCATTCATTAGCCGCACTTTTGAATTACTGAATTGGGCATTTCTAAGAGCAGAACTAATATAATAATAATTTATTATTTATACCCCACCCATCTGGCTGGGTTTCCCCAGCCACTCTGGGCGGCTTCCAACAGAATATTAAAATACAATAGTCTATTAAACATTAAAAGCTTCTCTAAAAGTCTTCCATTCTCCTTAGTTTCTTCACCCAGAACCAATGTTCCCACCCTTCCCTCAGTACAAATTACCCATGATGCAACTGCTTCTGGAGAGTCCCTCATTAGCTTCCTTATAGAGGCTTCCTTCGCTTTTGGCTTCACCAGTAAGGAATGCAGTTGTCCTTGTTTTGCTTCACCTTCGCAGGGCTGAGCGAGGGCCGTCCTGCTCTTTTTGCACAGTGCACGCACAGTACTTATAGCTGTGTCCCTCTCACGTACTTGCAGCAGGAAGGCAGAAGCCTCCTCCAGAGTAGGTGCCAGCAACCAGTCAGCTAGCCAGTCAGCAGGGCTCGGTGACCATGCTTTGGAGTCTCCAAATCCTGCCATGTGCTCCTGGATTGAAAACACAGCAGAAACAGGAATCTTGTTTCCCTTCCAAGCACTGCTTGCAAAACACTTTCACATTTCAGGAATGGGAGGACCCTTGAACCATTTGCAAAGCCATATACAAACAATCTGTTACCAAGGATGTGCAGAGAACTTGGCTGAAATTATGGAAAATGGTTGTTAATTTCAGTAGGCGATCAGAATGCTGCAACAGTAGTTGAATGCTGCAGCAAGTGAAGTGATAAATTTGTCTTGGCAGGCCATTTCTTCTCCATTTTATTACAGTAGATTGGCAGAAGCCAATATTTAACTGGACTGCAAAATGCAAGTCAATATGATCTTTAGAGCAAGTAGAGCAAGTATAGGGCACAAGGAGAAGGGGACGACAGAGGACGAGATGGTTGGACAGTGTTCTCGAAGCTACAAACATGAGTCTGGCCAAACTGCTGGAGGCAGTGGAAGACAGGAGTGCCTGGCATGCTCTGGTCCATGGGGTCACGAAGAGTCGGACACGACTAAACAACTAAACAACAACAACATAGCATGAAAAGATGACTACTTAGTAAGTAGCAGTGAGACTTTAGATAACCTGAAGGACAGAGAAAGGTGAGGCATGATGGGAGCTCTCTCTGCCCAGGGCAGGCTTGCACCGCTAGCGGTTCATCACCCTAAATTCAGCCCAGCAGCCGTAAAGGGTCCAAACAACCTTCTGTTTGGCAATCCCCAAAACAAGGGATTTTTAGGGACCTAACAGACCACCAAAAGTGACTCAAGGGCTCCGTTTGGCTTGATGCATCGCAAGTTGTGCAGGCCTCCCTCACGCAAGCCCAAACCATTGAATTGGCTTCCTAAGAATGAATCTGTCTTCAGAGTGCATCCTCTCTCTGCGCTGAAAGCGACCTCATTCATTCCTACCCAGGAAGATTATGTGAAAGGTGCTCTTGGCAGCCTTTGCCTTCCAATTTCCTTCAGCTGTCGGGACTGTCTTGCCCTCCAGTGTACATTCCAGAAGTTACATAAAAAGTGATGTGCTGTTCTTTCCGCTCACCAGTCCGGAATGAGCTTAGATAAGAATGTTGTGTGGGGTGTTGCCTAGTGGTGCCTGTTTAGCTTCTTAAAAATCCTTGTTGAACGGTTACTGTTCTAAAATAAAACTTGTGCACAACTTTTCCATGGGTTGGCCAGGTTTGGTGTCAGGGCTGTGGCCTATAATTTGGCCCAGTTCTGTCTGTGCTGAACTGTCAGCAATGTTTAGGCAACACGATGACCATATACATCCACCCCCTTTGTTCGAAATAAGATGGGTTTATGAAACAATTTTATATTCTCCCACCACGCTGACGGAGATCTACGAAACAGCAGTCAATATCTGGAATCTCTGTTCAGTGTTGGACATTATATTTGCTGAATACACAAAGCTCCACAGCTTGTCTTTCATCATACAAAGTCTGGTACCTCGCTTCATTTAAAGATTTTCAGAGACTTTGTGACTAAGATTTCATTTTGAACTTGTTATTGTTTGAAGGAATTCTATAAAGATTGTCTATTATGTATGTATACGGTCATCCTGTTGCCTAAACATTGTTTATGTTCTCTTTTGCAACACAGGAGTTTGTTTGGATACTATGTGCTGAACTGTCAGCAGGATTTCAGGCGGAGTTTTATCCCAGACGGTTACCTTCTAGTCATTAGTTTGAAGGTGCCAGTCTTGTGCCTGTGACCATCTACCTGCCTGGCATGCTCTTCTGCACACCTTCCTTTATCCAGTCCTATATTTGATGCAGCTTTTAAATTCCAGGAAGAAAGTTCTCTCCAGATGGTGGATGTAGCCAAAATGCATCCTGTGCCCCAATCCTATTGCCACATCTCCTTAGGAGACATTGCATACATCTGAGATTATGCCCAATGGGGGGGGGGCTCAGTACCACTGTGAGACCATGCTTGATGTGGGAACTATATCTTTTAAGTTCCTAACATCCTCTTCTTAAGCAACCTTCTCCAAGTTTTCTAAGAAATGAACATAAAAGAATTTCACTCCTTCAACCTCCATGAATAAACACATGTTAAAATTTGTCTCAAGTTTGGATCCATAAGCTAGTCTCTGATGCAATTGCAGCCGTATCTGAAACTGGTAAAATAATAGGGGCATAAGTGAATCCAAAGGACAGGGATCAAGGAACTTGCAGGCCAGTTAATGTCTGTTCTTCCTAAATTGGTAGAAAGCATTCTTAAGGATAAAAACATTGCATATAGAAGAATAGGTTTTGGCAAGGAATAGCTAACAGGACTTTATGGGCTTTTCCATAGCCCAATGATACAGCGGACTGTTTGCATGCAAAAAGGTCCCAGATGAAATCTGCAACATTTCCAGATAAGACACCTCTCTGCTACCCCGGAGAGCCACTGGCAGTCAGTGTAGACACCGTTGAGTTAGATCGGCAGTTCCCAAAGTGTGGTCCTGCCCCCGGGGGAGGGGCAGCATTACTTAGCAGGGTAATGGAGGTGTAAATGACTATCAGGCATTGAAAAGCAGGAATCACTGGTTATTAGTTTTGTTCAATTAATTAACCCAAATAGTTTTAATTGGGTTTTGAGCAAATGTGCAATTAATTGTTACTGTTTTCAATTTTAATGTGCTAGTATCTTCTTTGGTGGGTTGTACAAACTGCTATTCTTAATCTTTTTACAGGGTAGAGGGCATGGGTTGAGTTTATGGAAGGAGGGGGTTGGCCCCCAAATGTTTGGGAACCACAGAGCTACATAAACCCATGATCTTGATTCAGTATAAGGCAGTTTCCTCTGCTTGCAAAGAGAAAGATCTGTCTCACTAACCTTTTGAAGTTTTTTGGGAAACGGGCAAAAGGAAGTACTTCTCCACAGCATGATATTAAACCATATTGCAAGATGTAACAAAGGGTTAGGTGGCTTCTAAAGGCAATTGTGCTGATTCCTGAAGGATAAGGCTGTCAATAGCTGCCAGCCATGATGGTTGTATACCACCTCCAAAATGATGAGTACCAGGCATTGGGAACAGTAAAGGTAAAGGGACCCCTGACCATTAGGTCCAGTCGTGGCCGACTCTGGGGTTGCGGCACTCCTCTCACTTGATTGGCCGAGGGAGCCAGCATACAGCTTCCAGGTCATGTGGCCAGCATGACTAAGCCGCTTCTGGCAAACCAGAGCAGCGCACGGAAACGGCGTTTACCTTCCCGCCGGAGCGGTACCCGTTTATCTACTTGCACTTTGATGTGCTTTCAAACTGCTAGGTTGGCAGGAGCAGGGACTGAGCAACGGGAGCTCACCCCATCACGGGGATTCGAACCGCTGACCTTCTGATCGGCAAATCCTAGGCTCTGTGGTTTAACCCACAGCACCACCCGCGTCCCATTGCGAACAGTAGGAGAAGCTATTGTCCCCATGTCCTATTTTGTGGGCATCTAGAGACATCAGGTTGGCTGGGTAGGTGTTTGATCTGATGTGGATGAATTCTTCCTTTTTCCTGCTCATGGGGGTTTGAGAGGCGTGAGGGTACTGGCATCCAAGATCCTTTCTGCTTTCCCTCCTCTCTCTTCTCCCCCCCCCCCTTTTGGGCAGCCTGTGTTTTGCCATCTGCAGTCACTCGTGCTCTGCTAACATGATGCTGCTGCTGAGTTGCGTAACCAGGCTGTGCCCTCGGGGGAAATCCCTCCTGCACATCGCTTCAGAATGGTAAAATGCAAACGTAATAGGCACTGCGAGGGCACAGACCTGCCCTGTGGCTGTTTATTCTAAGGCCCAGCTGCCTCTTCCACCCACCCTGGGCCAGAGCTGGTAGTGTCTCAATGCAAAGCGCAGCTGCAGTGAAGAAGAGGCTGCCCTGTTATGTAAGGGGCAGGGACGTGCCACTCTGCATATCCCCCTTGCTCGCTTCTGAGCAAAGTGCCAGCCATGTGCTCTTAGAAATGGGTGTCGTGTTCTTTAATGGGCACTGATTTCCCGCTGCTTTCATTGGTGCTGTTGGCTTCTCATCCTGACTTGAATACCTTGGAGAACAGAGACGCAGGAAGCTGACTTATAGCGAGTCAGACCATTGGTGCATCTAGCTCAGTTTTTGTCTACACTGACTGTCAGGATTTCAGGCAGGAATTTCTCCCAATCCTTCCTGGAGAGGCAGGAGATCGAACCAGCAACCTTCTGCTTGCAAGGCAAGCTCTCCCACTGAGCTATGGCAGCTGAGGCCAGATTTCTGCAGGCGCTGGAGTTTGCTTGTTGCAGTGCTCTTAACGTAATCATTTAGCCTGGGCCACAAGCCTATGGAGCTGCCTTATACCAGACTATTCAGTCCATTAGCCCATTCATTCTTCCTTGTGTGTGAGAGGTTTGACGGCGGGTACATGTCCAGTACCTGCCCTACTTACTGAAATATTTTTCATGGAAGATGCCTGGATTTGAACCTGGGACCTGCGTATTGGTCTTGTCCTTAATTAGTGAGCCATAGGCCCCTCCTCTCGCATGATTCATTTGCGTTCAGGGGTTGATGTGAGCTGAAAGTCACCAACCTTTGGCTCAGTCAGGGCATGCTTGTCTCTCATGCTTGTCCTGGGATAAGTAAATAATGTAAACACTCCCCACCCCCACCCCGGTCACAATTCCTCAGAGATTCACAGTGAACTATCAGTGACCTAGAACAGGCAGCGAGGAGGAGTGGTTGGAACACACCCTACAATTCCTTGTTGATGTAAAATGGGGAGGCTGTCCTAACTATGACAGAAATGGAGACTTGCTTGTTCACATGAGCGCTTGCTAAATCACAAGGGAATGATTTCAGAACTGAAGGCAAGAACTGTTGTGCCCAACCAGCAGAAGATGAGGATCTCTGGACTAAAATGCCTCTCTGTACAGTCATAGCTCGGGTTGAAGTCGCTTCAGGTTAAGCCTTTTCGGGTTGTGCTCCGCAGCGACCCGGAAGTAATGGAGCACGTTACTTCTGGGTTTTGCCGCTCGCACATGTGCAGATGCTCAAAATGACGTCATGCGCAGAAGCGGTGAATTGCGACACGTGCAGACGCGCAGTCGTGGGTTGCGTTGGCTTCAGGATGCGAATGGGGCTCCAGAACGGATCCCGTTCGCATCCTGAGGTACCACTGTATCTGCAGTAGGGTTCTTTCCCCCATCTCAAGCTGAAGTGGGAAACACAAAAATCTCAAAGCTTTGCATTTGCCAGAGCTACTGCTCTGTAATGCCTTTTCTCTTGCTGGTGGTGTTTGAATTCACCTAGACTGTTGCCCTCTGCTTGCTCTGCAAAAAGTGTTTTTTGACACACAGGAGTGTTTGCCTGTCATCTGCACCAACTTGTATATTAGGCAGGACTGATCCTTGGTGTGGCCTTCCTTTTCACAGGGTCAGGGCTAGTGACTAAGCCTTTTCCTTCCATTGGCAAGATCAGAACCATTAATCTTGCAAAGGCTTACATAAGACTTATTGCCATGATCTAACTTGATGGTTGTCATGTTCACTCCTGCGAATTGCAAGGGTTCAGGTAGACCACTGAGGGGCTATGGATGCACGCACAAACATATTGATGGAATTTAGGTAATGGGGTGTTTTTCTCCCCAGCCCACTGATTTATAAGCATAGTTTGTGTGTGTTTGCGGAATACAGCAAACATACCAGTTTTGGATTATTTCAGTATTTGGAGTTCCATAAAATTCGGAATTTCTGGCAAAGATCTGAGGTGACGAAAGAGATGAATAGGATTAGGAAGAGTCAAAACTTTAGTTTTTGTGAGGGGGCCTATGATGTTTGCAGGAGTGAGATATATTTGCAGTGACACCAAGTGCACAGTCATGTACGTAGAAAGCCTCAAACGATACATCAAAATCAGAGCTTTTGAAATGACAGCACATTCCACAGGGTCTGATAGGTCAGGCAGCATCTTAAGCCGAAATTTACCTGCTTTCTGCTTCAGCTGATTTTGTCAAATAGGTTGCCCTGTCTGTTTAAACGTTGCTCTAATTGCAGCAGCCTCACCTGAACCCTCCTCTCTTAAGGGGCCAATTTTAACTGTATCTAAGCTCCATTTATGAAGCACCTTTGCCAAATCCAACAAGAAAATTAGAGCCTGGGAAAATGCATTGCCAATTATCGCATACCCTTTAACCATTATTTTCTGCTTGCAGCTTCCTCCAACTAATTGGGCTTTCCACTGGAGGGTTTGTCACAAGAAACTTGGTTCCTGAGTTTGGATGCTGAAGCGAAAACTAGCCTAAACCTTACTCCCAGGTGCATTTTGTCAGCGAGGTATGAGGCAGGTTGCCTGAGTTATGAGCCCAATAATTGGCTTAATGCCTCCTTACGCTCCCAGCCAGGCTAACTTGAAGTCTGTGCAGCGGGGGCAAAGCTTGTCTTGTTCTGCTAATTCAGTACAGAAAGCAACACCTGGAAGCTCTGTGCCTTTTAGAACTATTAAGCTGCAGGGCTGTGAAACAGAAAATCTGACCATGCTCATCAGTTAATTCTCACCATTGAGAGCTAAGGGCTAAGTGACTTAGATGTGATGTCATTCATGTTATATTTAGCATTTATAAAGGGCTTTGTGTACAGAAGACTGAAAATACATTCTAGCAACCCCTACAATAGCCCTGTAAAGGGACTGATGAAATCATGATGTTACTTTAAGAGTGAGCTAGGATGAGATCTGCATTGGAAAAAACTCTCCTTCACTTTTACAACACACCAGCTCTGGCTGGGGATATTTTGCTGGGCATAGACTTGTGCTATCTAGATGGAAATAGGTGCTTTAACCCTTTCTGCCCCCGCTGCAGTCCTGATCCTGGTGAACTTTGGGACATATCTGCTTACTTTCAAAAAACTACAAATCGCATGAATGTTGCGTGGTCCAGTTTGACATTATGACTCCCCCATTATGGTCCCAGCCTCTTTCAGTGCCTCTGTTTAGAAGTGACCGTGTAATAAGATTCTTACCCAAAAGATGGTGACACAAAATGGGGAAGAAAATGCAGTTCACAGGGAAGAAGAGATCAAGGCCGAGGTAGTGCAGCTGCCTGTAAGCCCAGGCCACAAGATGCTTGAGCAGATGAAACCAGAACTGAAACACTGTGTGTGCACTGGAAGAGGCCAAAATTAGCAGTTAGTTGGGGGACTGTAGCGCTTGAACTGAGCATGTAAAGCATCATGTAATAGCCAAGTGACAGCGGTGTTGGCGCAGCTTGAGTCTCCTGCCATTTAAGGTGGAGGTGAGCTGGAACGGTGCAGACGGTTTCATTGTGTGGAGGACAGGAGATAGAGCAACTGTATAGAGACTCTTGATTTTAGCCTTTGGAATGAAGCGAGTGCTCTGAACTTCTTCAGTTCATTGCAGCAGTCAGCCAGCTTCCCCTCCACCGTCTGCAGTGTAGAGGAGTTGGTGTTTGGCCAGGAAATCTACAAATGCTTGCTTTCGGCACTCAGGGGAGAGAGATGCTGCTGCCGCCTCCACCACCACCATTGCAACTTCGATGAAACACTATAATTACGCACAGACCTCAGAGAGCCGCAGCGGAGAAGTTACAGGATAAACTGCAGAGCAAAACACTCAGCCAGCTTTGCAAATGTGTCTGGTGACACTGGTAGAATGCTGATACACTCGACCAGAAGCTTGTCCCTCTAATCTCCAAGGTCCTGGGGGGATCTCGTTGCTGTTTCACTGGGACCATTGCCCAGCCCAGGTGCAGCAGTCAACACCAGGGAGGTCCTGCACTGCCTTTGGGGCCCTTGTTTTAGGGCTAAAAGGCGGTTTGCGTATATTTTAATTTAAAAAGATCTTCTTAAGGGGCAGGTGGAATCTCTGAACAAAAGTCAAGGACATCCCTGCCTTGTTAGAGGTGGAAGTGCCTCATTGGTTTCTTCTGATCAACCACAGTTGCTGCTGGCATCTAACTGGGAGACTGTATTCCTTGAGGAAGGAGATAAGACCCCCAAAAATTGTTTAAACAAGCCTATCCAGATGTTTAAAACGTTGATGCGTGTTTAAATCTGTTTTTAATCTATTGTTATTTTAACTTTTGGATAGGCTTAAATTATTGTTGCTAACTTTTCTCGTTGATAATTTCCATGTTTTATCTTTTTTGTAAACTGCTTTGAGGATATGTTTTTACAGTGAGGCAGTGTGTACATATGATGAAATGAATCATAAAATTGATGGGCTTGGTATGCCCATTCTTCTCTGCCAAGGCTGGTTGTTTGTGGCCAAAGGAATGCAAAGGGTTTGAAGCCCAGCAAATGTAACCAGTATTTGTTTGACCAGAGTTGTCATAATTCATTTTCTTTTCTCTTTCTTGATTTCTTACCAGGGACCTACAATCTCCGCGATTTACATGCATAGAGGAAAACTGAGGAGGCTCCAGGCCGATCACCGGGATCTCTGGCGACGTTAAGCATCGAGATTCTTCTTAAAAGTCACATGAGACACCTAAGAGGAGCAGGAGCTGTTGTAACCCATTTCATTATTGAGACTCTTAAAAGTTTATCAAATTTATGTTCCCCCCTTCTTCTCCCCTTGTTCCCTTTCCCCTTCCCCTCCCTTCTGCTCACTCAGCTTTGCTGACCAACTAAATCTGTGCACATACTTCTGGAGAATTCCTTTTTTACCTAAACAAAATACGGGGTTGGGATATGCAAAACATTTTTTTCTACTGCTGCTAAACACCAGAACTCTGGGTCCAAGATCTGTTTTTCTTACTGTTTGTTTTTAGCTGGAAGAGATTCAGAAGGGATATTGGGAGTCCTAGAGCTGAACACAACACAAGTTGTCAACTCTAGAGGTTGCTGCTTATTTGGGGAACAAAAAGCAAAGATAAACCTTTCTCCTTCTCCCTTTCCTAAAAGTGTTCTTCACCAGTGGAACTTGGCAATAAGAAGTCATGATTACAAGAATAAACTCTTTCCTTTTTTACGTGGCCACAGGACTACATGCAGTGCGGTGCCTGAGAAACACCTGCAGTTTTGCATGCCAAATTTCACAGGTCAAGAACATAGTATTTGGAGGGGATGAAGAGAGCCTACAGATGGGCAGGTGTTTTTTCTGCCCTTGAAAAGTCCACCAATGGGTTTGGTGGCTTGCTCGGCTACTTAAATGACCGTGAGAGCCTGGACACATTAAACTGATCCCTTAACTTTGGGCTCATTTTGGCTACTTTAGCTTGGTAGATCTTGCCCAGAACTGCCTTGGTGTAAAGAGAGTGTGTATTAAGCCTAGCCTAGCTTGCCCTTGGGGCTTGTTTGTGCTAGCAAATACTTATACATAACCCACTCAAACTCACACTTAATACCCTCCCTCTCCTGCAGTCTTCTAGTTTGAAACACTCTTAACTCTTCCAAATATCCCATTTCCTAGCTGGCATTCCAGCAATTGTTTTTAGCTGATCTCTTCCAGCGATGAGCGGGTCTTTACACTAAACTTACCAGCTGCCGCAGAGGAAGTTTCTAATCCTGTCCATCTCTTCTTCCATCGGTCTTGATTGGCAATGGTGCTACTACTTTGGGGATGAGGCTGTTTGTTCCAGGCACTGTCCAGACCCATGGAAGTGAAGGGAGCGGCTTTGCCAAGCCAGCGCAATTCGGTTTACACTTGTTGGCAGTCCACTTGCTGGGTTGCCCGCATACCTCCACACTACTACTGAGGCTGATGGCTGCGGCCGTGGCCAGGATCGGTGAGACTCTGGAGGAGATGCTGTGCTGTTTATTCTGCGGCTCTTGGAAGGCCATGAAAGAAGTCTCTGCTTTGCCCACTGTCTTGCTCTTTGCATCCCCCTCTTTCTGGGATGTGGGCAGCCACAACCAGGGCACGAATCAACCAGATTCTTCCCTGGATGGTTATTTGTGGCTGAGAAGGCTTGCCTGCTTATTTCAAGGCCTACCATTTGCAAGTCCTGGTCTCAACTGGATTTCCTAACGCTGGGGATCAATTTGTGTTGAACTTCCTTTGCACACTACCCAGAAAAACCCTCATTTAATTAGCTGTCAAGAAATCTCGGTGTAGGCTATAGACTTTTTGCTCTTGATCTAAGCCACGACCTCTCTGTCTGTCTGTCTCTCTCTGTCTCTGTCTCTTGACCCTTCAGTAATTCCCTTAAAGTGAAAATGATTCACCTTGGCTGGCCTAGAACAGGGTTGAGGAACCTTTGGCCCTCCAGAGATTGTTGCAGTTCCTATAATCCCTGACCACTGGCCATGCCACTTGGGGCTAATCTACCAGTTTCCTTGCTGCTGAACTAGAAGGCTCCAGGTGATGCACAGGTCTTGCTCCTCCTAACCAGGAATATATTTCAACCAGTTAGAACAAAGCAGCTTGAAGTAGGTGAGGCAACCATAGAACAGCCAGAGTCTCATAGCAGCATTCTTTTGCTCAGCAATTCGTCCTCTGTTGCTGTTCCAAACAACCGTGCTCATGGCCAGAACAGCAAGATGTGTTGATGAGGAGAAACAGTCTGTCGAGAAGGTTCACCAAGGGTTGCTTTGAGTTTGCAACTCGGTTAGCTGGCAAGTTTTGAAACCAAGAGATCAGTGAGATCCTTAGGCTTAACCCTTTCATATTTCTGAATGCTAGCAAGATAGGCGGTTTCCCTTCCTCTTCTCCAGAGCATCTGTGTGTAGCGGTCTTTGTCGGAGTAGATTAGTCCTTGCTTCTCACTCCTGCGCCTTTGAGGTGAGAGGCAAGGAGGAACCCACAGGAGCGGGTGCATGACCCAGACCCTGGGATAAGCTCTGCAAGCAAATGCCAACCCGTAGCCCAGTTCATCCTCGCTGCTTCTGGGACTTCAGGCACACATGCCCCTCTCGTGCTCACGCTGCAGTAAATGCTTGTGGTTTTGTGGTGGTAGCTTGACCATAGTGCCTTTATTTGGAGGGGGTGGGGCTTGAAGGAGACAGCATTGGGCCAAGGAAGGAGTTTCCCCCTCTCACTTGTATTCCATTGTTGCCCCCAAAATGTCGTGTCTTCCCTCTTATTCTCTGGGGCAGCTTCGTTCAGTTGCCCACGGAATACAGCTAAATCTCTTCAGAAAAACCTTAAATGTTTTTGCATTGTCCTTGTGAATCTGCAACAAACTTTTAAGGGCAGGGTGGGAAGTCTGCAAGATGGCATGTGAATGAGAGCAGCGTTCCTTCTTTGAAAGAGCAGGCACACACGCAAGTTTCTCTTGAGGAGACCTTCTGCCCGATGAGCTGCTCCCATTTCTGGATGCTGTCCCGTTTACGGTTGTTTGTGTGAATGCACCGATCCTTGGAGTCCCATACTGTAGCCTGGTGTTTCGTCTCCCAACTTCACTCCTATAGGGATGGGTGGCAAGAATCCTTCATCCTTGGATGAATTTGGCATGGGGGTTGCCAGCTTATTCCTGAGGAATGTGAAATATCACTGAAGGTCCACGTCACAGTTGTTTTGGAGGGGTTTGACTGACATCACTTTCATGCGTCGTGTGTATGACTTTACATTAAAACTGTTTACATCCATGTCGTTCGAAGCTGGCAGTGTGGGCTCAGACCTGCCAGACATTGTCTTGTATGGGTACGGCAAGCGACAGCAGACGGCCTGAGGGGGGAATTTCACAACTGGCTTCCAAAGTCCCTGACCACTACAACCACCACCTCCCTTTCCTTTGACTCCTCCTTGTGTGTTGCAGGCATAGCAGACCCAGCCACAAAATTAGCAGCATTGCTTGTTTTAGTAATTTCTTTTGCAAGCACACAGTGGGTGCTGTCACCTTCTGTACCAGAGTGAGCCACTGTGAAGTTGGGATGGAGGATGAGGACAGGGTGACTCCTAACCCCACCAGAGGGTACAACTGTCCCAGGGGCTACTGCTGAGCAGTTTGTTGCAGCACTCCTGAGAGTTAGGACTGCCACCTCCTCGCAGGCTATTTTGGACGTCCTTTTCAGGGACAGCACCATTGGTAGAACCAGGGCATGAAATTTTGGGCCATAATAGCACTGTCCCATCAAAAAGTCTCTTCCTGTGCTGCTCATGTCATGCTCCTGCGTGAAGCCTCGGGGCAAGCAGGCCGTGATGGTCCTCACCAGCCTTTCGTGGTTTGGTTGGATTACAATCCTTAGGGAAGGTTGGCCAGTGATATTTGATGCCCCGGGCGCTTCCATGCTTCCAGTGCTGCTCCTTGAGAATTAAATACCGCAGGAAACCCACCAGTTTCTCTTAAGCTAACGTGGCTGTTCTCCTGGCAACGTTGATCCCTTTTCTCCCCCTCCAGTATCTCCCTGAACCTTGTTTTTCTTCCATGGCAGAGGTCAAGGGGAATCAGTATACTTAAGGGGCCCCTCTTTCTCCTCCTCATTCTTCTGCTGCTGCTGTTTTTAGGATTGAGGTGCTAATAATGGGTGGCAATTGTCTTCCTTTTCCCCTGGCGCTTTGGTTCCCTCAGGATCCCACTCAGACATCTCCAAACACTGTCAGAGTAGAGCAATAAACATCCCCCACCCCTGGTGGGAGAGAGAACGCAGTCTCTGTGAATTCCTTGTCTTTCTCCCCCTCTCTCCCTATATGCATTTGTCTAGTCCGGATTTAACCTTGCTGGGTTTCACTCTAGCACAGCTTACAGTTTAAGCTAAGGGGTATTTTTTACCTGGGCTGCACCCGGCTTCTCCTTTCAACAAAAACACATCTCTGAAGCAAACGCACCTAAGAGACTGGATTGCTCTTCCATTTAAACAGACTTGCGCCCCTTCTATCAGAGGTTGTATGTGGAAGGGCAGAGGCACAATGAGGGACTTAAATCCCCTCTCTCCGAAATAGACCTCTCCCATCCACCATTGGCTTGGGGAAGAGGCTGTTGGATCTCCCTCTTGTGACATATGTCACCGTCTGTCGTTTCCCCAATCTCGGTGTTTCTCAAACTTTGGATCTCCGGTTGTTGGACTACAAAACCCATCATCCCAGACCACTGGTCCTGCTAACTAGGGGTGATGAGAGTTGTAGTCCCAACAACAGCCAGAGACCAAAGTTTGAGAAATGCTTTCCTATTTACTTGAGTCCAAGGTACCTAACTGAGGGTGGGTGACCAGTTACCTTGGAAGCTGCTTTTTGGGTGCCCGGTGCCATGTGTCCACTCAGCATGGACCGCTTCCTCGGCATGAGTCTTTATCTCCGGACGTCCCAACGCAAGCAGCAGCTTTCCGCTGACTGGAATGAAGTGTCTCTTGCGGAAAACTGCCCAGAGCTACTATCTGGGTTGCTTTTCTGCCAGGCGTTTTCAAGTCATGGGACGCCAGTGCTTGATCGGCAAGATGGAAAAGCCAACTCACCCCTCCTTGCTTGGATGTGTTTCTCTGCTGTAGAGCTTTCCTAGTTGCGAGAAAGCAGGATGCATGCATCAAAGTCACAGCTTCTCGCTCAGGTGGTCACTCTGTGTTTAGCTGTACCATTTAAGAGTGTAGGTGAGGTCTCGTATATGGAAGTCACTTGTTTTCTTTTAAAAAAACCCACCACATGGGAAACTGGCATGTCATGGACAAGAAGATCTAGCCGCCTCTCTGCCCTACACCAAGTTTTCTGAGCAGAGGGCTGGAGGAGTACTCCATTATGCACCACCACCACCCCCCAAAACACATCCACACACACTTGCAGTCTGAAATGACACAGCAAAGGTAGCCCACCTTGGTCTGAACTGGCCACAGTCCAGCCTCCCCTCCCCCTGCCTCCAACCTCATCCCTTTCTCTCTCCCATTTTTTCCCGTTTGGTCCAGTTGCGAGTTTGGCCCACCTTAAGCTTGACTGGACATGGTGTCTTCTTAAACCTGGAAAACCTGCACACACAAGGGAAAGGCTTAAACCCAGACTCCAAAACACAGTTTCCAATTTTGCAATTTCTCATTTTTCTTTGCACAGAAGCTGGTAACCTAGGACCTGTGTGCGCGCGCGTGTGTGTGAACAACTTTATATGTTGTTGGTTGTTGTTTTTTTTAAGCTATTTGGTTTACTTGGGTTGGTGTGCGACCTTGTATTTAAGTTTCTTGAACACTGTGGAAACCCTGATTGTGTATGAATGGCAGCAGTTTTGTAAATTAAAGAAACGTTTGTGTGAATAAACATAGAGGATGGGGTTGAAAAGCCATACCCAGTTTTGAGATGAAGCGTCTTTGTCTTTGTGTTCATTATTCCTTTTACAGCTATGTTTGGTAGGCGGGGATCCAGCCATGGGCACTGGGGCATGGGGTGCCACAACCCTCCCCCCCCCCTTTTTTTTTTAACTTGACCACCAGCAGCTGTGGAAGGGCTTGGATTAACTTCTCCTGATGACAAGCTTCCAGAAGATGAAAAGCTGCACGTGTGATGCAGCAGCAAAAAAAGCTGATGCTATTCTAGACTTCATCAACAGAAGATTAATATCCAGGTCAAGGGAAGTACCGTATTTTTCGCACCATAGGACGCACCGGACAATAGGACGCACCTTGTTTTAGAGGGGGGAGAACAAGGGGGGAAAATTCTTCCGCTCTCTGCCCAGCGCCCCTTCAGCGAAGCGGCAGGAGGCAGCTGCGCAGAGAGGGGGAGAATTTTCCCCCTCTTGTTTTCCCGCTCTAAAACAAGGTGCCGTTTAAGGTGCGTTCAGGCGGCTACCTTGGAAGCCTGGAGAGCGAGAGGGGTCGGTGCACACTCCAGGCTTCAGGTTCCTTTCGACCTGCTCTTTGGGGCTGGTGGGGGGAAGCCCACCACCAGCCCCAAAGAGCAGGTGCGGAAAGGCGCAGCGGAGAGGCTGCTGCCATAGTCACGCGTCACCTCTCCAGCTGGGAGAGGGTCGCGGGGGGCTGCTTTAGCCCCGCGCGCTCTCCCGGCTGGAGAGGCGACGCGCGGCTATGGAGGCTCCTGCCATAGCCGCGCGTCACCTCTCCAGCCGGGAGAGGGTCGCGGGGCTATGGCGTCTTCGCTCCATAGGACGCACACACATTTCCCCTTCATTTTTGAAGGGGAAAAAGTGTGTCCTATAGAGCGAAAAATACGGTGATAGTACTGCTCTACTGTGTCGTGATCAGATCACACCTGGAATGCCCAGTTCCAGGCACCACCATTTAAGAAGGATGTTGACAAGCTGGAACATGGGTAGAGGAGGGCAACCAAGATGTTATAAAGGTTCTGGAAACCAGGCCTGATGAGGAGCGGTTGAAGGAGTTGGGTATGTTTAGCCTGGAAAAGAGGAGATTGGGAAGAGATAGGATAGCCATCTTCAGATATCTTGAGGGCTGTCAATGGGAGATGGAGCAAGCTTGTTTTTGTGTGCTCTGGGGGGGTAGGACTCAAGTTACAAGAAAGGAGATTTTGACTAAACATCAGGGGGAATTTTCCTGACTGTAAGCTGTTTGACAGTGGAACAGTCTCCCTTGAAAGGTGGTGGACTCTCCTTCATTGAAGGTCTTAAAGCAGAGGTTGGATTGCCTTCAGAGATGGATGCTTTAGTTGAGATTCTTGCATTGCAGGAGGTTGAACAAGATGACCCAAGTCTACAATTCCATGATTCTAGGCAGGGAGGTACACACAAATTGTGTTGCTCTGCATATCTCTACAAAGGGTTGGGGTGGAATTTGGTGGAATGGGGGGAGAATGGAAGAAAGGGTGGGCATAGGGATTTGGAGAATGGAGAGATCTCAAGAGGCAAGTAAGAGCCAGGAAAAGAGGTGTGGCGAGGGTTTAAGAACAGACTGTCTGATGCAGCAAATGGAGCTACAGAACCCACCACAATTAGCGAGCTAAAAATGGCTTCATGCACTGGGAAATGAACCAAGTGAAAGGAGTTACACAGTGTTGCCTTCAGGCCCTCCCTTGTCTAGTTTCCATTGGAAACAGGATGCTGGGTTCTTACAGCTGATCCAATAATTACCTTCTTGTTACGCTAACTTTTAAATAGCAGTGGCAGGTTGCAGCAAGGCTTTGGGGATTGTCTAGCTTTTCCTTTGCGGAAAGAATCAATTAGGCCAGGACTATAACAGGCTGAGTACCATCTGATCCGAATCGGGGGCATGAACCTCTTGAGGGAAAGGTATAGGGTCGGGGCTCTCCTGAGCTGCTTCAGCAAGTTGCTGCCTAATTCGTTTTGGCCTGGTATGATGCAGCTTTCACTTGCTGCATGCCACCGTAAAAGCAAAAACCTCCATCCATCTGAATCTATTTCAAGACGAACCCCTCCCGCTGGCATTTCACAGAATTAGAGAGTTGGAGGGGGACTGCCTAGGAACATCTAGTCCAGCCCCCTGCATGCAGGAATCCCAACTGAAGCATCCCTGACAGATGGCCATCCAACGTTGGCTTAAAAATATCCAAGGAAGGAGAGTTCACCATTTTAGGGGAGTGGGGATGCAGACACTCCCAGTTTGCCTTGGTTTGCTCTATCCTGGCCTCTGTTATAAGAGACTTTGACACATTTTACATCTTTTGGGGTGTTGTGAAGTATAACCCCACAAACTTGCAATTGGAACACCTCTGTTTGCATACCACATTTCAGCTTTCTCTTCTCTTAGCCGTGGCGATAATCTAGAGTGACTTGAAGAGATGCAAGGTGCTGTACAAAGGTTTAAAAATATCATTTGTTCCTCTGCTGAAATTTCTCTGTCCCCAACCACTGCTGACATTTGGCCCTCAGGAGGCTAGCCAGAAGCAAATGTGGCCCTCCAGCTACAGAAGTCCCTCCCCCCCACATTGCCCTACACAGACAAGTACTTTCTGATGAGCTGGGCGCAAAAGCGTCCCTACCTGGGGTCCTCTCCTAAGGTCCTTTGTCTTCTCCTGCATTGTCTTCTGCATTTTTGACGTCAAAGTGGTTGGTTGCACAAATACACCCTCCAAGTTGACCGTGAAACCAAATGGCTCTTATCAACTCCCTTGGATATAATCAAAAGCCACATTAGAAAAAAAATAATTGTCCTTTTATGCCTTTAGTAGGAAAAAAAAATCAGATACTCCCAGTTTGGCCAGACAGTACCATAGTTCCTCCAGCTGCTTGGCTTCCAGCACTCCACCCTGTCTCGAGTTGACAAGAGGTTAGTATAAACTCCTGCCATAACAACCACTCAATTTTTTCTCTCTCGTATAATTTGGATGCAGTTTTCCTAGTTGCTCACAGCTTAGTTGGCAGAGCAGCTGCCCTTAAACGTGTGTGTGTGTGCGTGTGCGTGTGTGTGTAAAAAACAAGGTTCCTCGAATCAGCCAGTTTTTTTTAAAGGAGGAGAGCTGTTTTATTTATTCGTTACGGACACTTGAATACCACCTTTCTTTCTCCACGGAGCTCAAGGTGGTATACCTGGTTGTCCTCCGCGCAACAGCCCTGTGAGGTAGGTTAGGCTGAGAGATGGTGACTGGCCCAAGGTCACCCAGGGAGCTTCATGGCTAAGTGGGGGTTCAAACCCTGGTCTCTGAGGTCACAGGCCAACACTCTAACCACTGCAACACACTGGCTCTCTTTCAAGGTGTACCTCAGAGCATCCATGAATTCTTGGCACACTTATTGTTCACTCAAGGGGCAGTTGGTTGGATGCCAACAAGAAATTAAAGACCACCCAGAAATTAAAGCTTCCCTCCTGCTTCCTCGATGGTGCCAATCAACCCTGGTGACTTCAGGTCAGACCTGCAGGTCTGGCAACCCAGGAAAGCAACACGAATCACAACACTTTCATGCGGTGGTGATCTTCACCGATATGCAAGCGCATCACAGCAATACGCATGCTGCACAGGGGACTCATCGAGGCTGCAGCTCCCATTGCGTGGCAGAGCTGCGCTTGCTTCCACATCATGTGTGAACCAGCCCTGCATGATAAGGGTCTCAAGATGTGCAGAGGGGCAGGCCATCGTGCTTCCCGGAGGGGCCTGCGCTGCGCAAATCGGCGTTCGGAGCGGCGAACGGCAGCAGCTCAGGAGAGCGCTGCGTGACGCAGACTTCCAGGGAGTTACATAACTGGCAGCGCAGCTGGCAGCTCAAGCCGCCTTACGTAATCGGCCCAAGCCGCACATCCCTGGGAACGTGGCCGGTTTGTTTTGGCCGTGCTTTGTGGGCAGGCCTTTGTCTCCCATCCCACCCCAGCCGGGCGCTGGAATCTTACAAATACGCCGAAGGAAGCAGCCTCCAGCTCCCATGGACAGACCTCGTCAGCATTGTGTCCCTTAATGGTTTCCGACAACGACCTGAGATGGATTGATTCGGCCCGACTCGGTTTGAATGCCGCCTGTCAATCCCAGCTAGCTGCCCAGCGAGACAAGGCCCTGGCGTGGCTCCAAGCCTGGGCCACAGGAGACTTCGCTCGCCTCCCCAGGGCCTCTGATTTCCACCAAGTCGAGCTGGCCGGGGGCTGGGATCATTCAGTGCCTTGGAAAACTGCTGTTTATCTGCTCCACTCAACTTTTATCACAAGGGGAGTCTGCTGAATCCAGCCAATGGCCCGTCTAGTCCAGTATCCTGTTCTCACAGGCTCCAACCATATATGAGACAATACTCTTTATTGTCATTGTCCCATACAGAACAACAAAATTGAAAAAATCTACATAAGACATTAAAAAACCAACAAGCCTGCTAGCCCAGCCATCCCAACCTGCTTAGCCGCCTAAAAACTCTTGATACCCCATTTTTAAATACAATATACTCCCATAGAGACTCCTTAAAGGGACCCCTGACCATTAGGTCCAGTCGTGACCGACTCTGGGGTTGTGGCGCTCATCTCGCTTTATTGGCCGAGGGAGCCGGTGTACCGCTTCCAGGTCATGTGGCCAGCATGACTAAGCCTCTTCTGGCAAACCAGAGCAGCGCACGGAAATGCCGTTTACCTTCCCGCCGGAGTGGTGCCTATTTATCTACTTGCACTTTGACATGCTTTCGAACTGCTAGGTTGGCAGGAGCAGGGACCGAGCAACGGGAGCTCACCCCATCGCGGGGATTCAAACTGCCAACCTTCTGATCGGCAAGTCCTAGGCTCTGTGGTTTAACCCACAGCGCACCCGGGTCCCTAGAGACTCCTTACACTGCATTTAAAATCAAAATCGCATTTGGATAGAAACTGTTTCTCAGGCGGCTAGTCCTAGTCTTTACAACCCTGGACCTTCTTCCAGAAGGCAGAAGCTGAAAGAGATCGTTTCTGGGGTGCGCACTATCCTGCGCTCTCTCTGCAGCTTTCTTATGGCACCTGGAAGCATAGATTTGATCCAAGGTGGGAAGAGTGCACCCAATTATTCTCTCCGCAGTCTTTACAACCCTGGACAGCATTGTTTTTCCCTGACCATGCAGCTCCCAAACCACACACACAGAACATAAGTTAATACACTCTCCACAGTACAATGGTAAAATGCCATCAACAGGTCCTTTGAGAGATTGGTTTTCCGGAGGATTCTCAGAAAATATAACCTCTGCTGTGCTCTCTTCATCAGGTCTTTGCTGTTATCCCCCCAGGTTAGCTCATTTCTCAACCCCATTCCCAGAAATCGAAACACCGAGACCTGTTCCACGCACTTCCCCTCAATAATAAGTGGCTGACTATTCAATTTACATTTCCTAAAGTCCACAATAATCTCTTTTGTTTTCTTTGAGTTAAGGAGTAAGTCATGGGTTGCCTGTGGGAAACCCACAAGCAGGATTTGAAATGCAAAATCAGCCTCCCACTCCCCTGTCTTCATGGAAACAGAGCACAGCCACCTTGTCTAGTAGCCATTGATAGCCTCATCGTGCATTGCAGGGGGTTAGACTAGATGGCCCTTGGGGTTCCCTTCCAACTCTACTATTCTGTGATCCTTCATGAGTTTGTCAAATCCTCTTTCAAAGCTATCTAGCTTGGTGCCCATCCCTGCCTCCTGTGGAAGAGAGTTCCACAGTTTAACTACTTGGTACACAAATAAGTCCTTTTCTTTTATGTGTCCTGAATCTTCCAACATATGCAGCTTCACTGCATGCCCATGAGCTCCAGTATTAGGAGAGAGGGAGAAAAACTTCCCTCTGTCCTCTTTCCGCATGCTATGCATGATTTCATAAACTCCCATCATGTCGCCTCCTGCTTGACTTTTCTCTAAACTTAAAAAAGTCCTAAACCAGGGGGGTTGAATTTTTCACACCAAATGGGCTGCAAAAATACAGAACCTGCAGGTCGCACCCTGAATTAAATTTCCATCTTGTAAATTGAAGTGTTTCCAATATATTTGATATAATTTAATATGCAACAATCTATTTAACTAAATATATCTAATTAAATGCACAATAGATTTAATTATCAAATGAATTTAATACACAAACAGATGTAAGCACTTCCGTTAACAAGGCATTTTTTTTCTGGGATGTTGCTATGAGCCGTGAAAGGAGGACTCATGCACAGCCTGCGGCCCACAGGCTGCAGGTTGGAGCACCTTGACCCTGTCGCTTCCGCCCCTTGATCATTTGTTGTTCAAGAGGAAAAAGAGCAAAGCTGGCCTGGAAGATGCTCTTGTGGAGGTGAGGCCTTATCATAGGTAGTGACACGGAGCAGGGGCACCTCATCTTAGAAATTATGGCAGAACATAGGGGAGGAACCTCAAGGAGGTTTGCAGGTGATACAACGGTGGTTGGTTTAATCATAGCTGGAGAGGGGGAGTCGGCCTATCGGAAGGAAGTTGAGCAGTTGGGGGAGTGGTGCAGGAAAAACAACTTACTCCTTAACTTAAAGAAAACAAAAGAGATTATTATGGACTTTAGGAAAAGTAAATTGAACATTCAGTCACTTATTATTGAAAGGAAGTGTGTGGAACAGGTCTCGGTGTTTCGATTTCTGGGAATGGAGTTGAGAGATGACCTAACCTGGGGAGAAAACAGCAAAGACCTGATGAAGAGAGCACAGCAGAGGTTATATTTTCTGAGAATCCTCCGGAAAAACAATCTCTCAAAGGACCTGTTGATGGCATTTTACCATTGTACTGTGGAGAGTGTATTAACTTAGGGTCTGTGTGTGTGGTTTGGGAGCTGCACGGTCAGGGAAAAAACAATGCTGTCCAGGGTTGTAAAGACTGCGGAGAGAATAATTGGATCCACTCTTCCCACCTTGGATCAAATCTATGCTTCCAGGTGCCATAAGAAAGCTGCAGAGAAAGTGCAGGATAGTGCGCACCCCAGAAATGATCTCTTTCAGCTTCTGCCTTCTGGAAGAAGACCAGGACTAGCCACCTGAGAAACAGTTTCTACACAAATGCAATTCTGGTTCTAAATGCAGTGTAAGGAGTGTCTCTAGTATATTGTATTTAAAAATGGGGTATCAGAGTTTTTAGGGGGCTAACCAGGTTGGGATAGCTGGGATAGCAGGCTTGGTTTTTGGGATAGCTGGGATAGCAGGCTTGGTTAGCAGGCTTGTTGGTTTTTGAATG
This sequence comes from Podarcis filfolensis, assembly GCF_964270895.1. Lineage (NCBI taxonomy): Eukaryota > Metazoa > Chordata > Lepidosauria > Squamata > Lacertidae > Podarcis > Podarcis filfolensis. Next base: position 94,440,412 of record NC_139609.1, on the reverse strand, counting down.
TCTGATGTAGATTTTTCAATCTCGTTGTTCTGTATGGGACAATGACAATAAAGATTATCGTATCGTAAAAAGGAGGTAAAGCGCAAGACAGAAACACCCACCTGGTTGTTGCACACACGGCTTCTTTGAAACATGGCCTCCCTCCGTCCCTCTTTCCCCTTTCAGTGAAGAACAGGCGGCCGCCTTCTGCTCTTGTCTCAGGAGAGTCCACCCAACTCTTGTTCTTCCCTTCTTCCTCCAGGTGCTGGAAGACCGTAATGGGAACTGCCATTAGCACCGTCCCCCTAATGGCTTTTCCCCCCAGGTGCCTGCATGAGTGTGAAGTTTATTCCCTCCAAACCCCTTACAGATCATTAAGCACAATTGCTCAAAGAACAGGAGCACTGCAAGGCCCTCTGGCTGGCGTTTTAGGAGTTCTTTTCCAGCACCAAAACAAGCCCAAAGAAAAAGTTGTGAAGAATAATGTCTCTCTCTCCTTGAGGTCATTGGGTCTGTCCAGCATCGTAACAATGTGAGAATGGGTCGTCTAAGTCTGGCATCTTGTGCAAGAGCAACTCTCCCGCCTTGTGGCTTCCAGCGACTGGGATTCAAGAAGCATTGCTGCCTCTGATTGTGGAGGCAGGACTTAGCCATCGTGGCCAGAAGCCCTAGGCCATCTCATGGTATACCTGGTCTGCAGCAGGGGCCACTGAGGTCCTGAGACCAGTGTCTTCTTCATCAGTCCCTCCAAGCACTATAGAAACAGAGGAGATTGTGGAGCCCAGACTTCCACCGCTGGCAAATATAATAATAATAAATTTATTATTTAGACCCCGCCCATCTGGTTGAGTTTCCCCAGCCACTCTGGGTGGCTTCCAGTCGAGTGTTAAAAACAATACAGCATTAAATATTAAAAACTTCCCTAAACAGGGCTGCCTTCAGATGTCTTTTAAAGATAGGGTAGCTGCTTATTTCCTTCACATCTAAAAGGAGGGCGTTCCACAGGGTGGGCGCCACCACCGAGAAGGCCCTCTGTCTGGTTCCCTGCAAACTCACTTCTCGCAGTGAGGGAACTGCCAGAAGGCCCTCGGCGCTGGATCTCAGTGTCCGGGCTGAACGATGGGGGTGGAGATACTTCTTCAGGTATACAGGACCGAAGCCGTTTAGGGCTTTAAAGGTCAGCACCAACACTTTGAATTTTGCTCGGAAGCATACTAGGAGCCAATGCAGATCTCTCAGGACCGGTGTTATGTGGTCCTGGCAGCCACTCCCAGTCACCAGTCTAGCTGCCACATTCTGGATTAATTGCAGTTTCCTGGTCACCTTCAATGGTAGCCCCACATAGAGCGCATTGCAGTAGTGCAAGCAGGAGATAACCAGAGCATACACCACTCTGACAAGACAGTCCGCAGGCAGGTAGGGTCTCAGCCTGCGTACCAGATGGAGCTGGTAAACAGCTGCCCTGGACATAGAATTGACCTGTGCCTCCATGGACAGCTGTGAGTCCAAAATGACTCCCAGGCTGTGCACCTGGTCCTTCAGGGGCACAGTTGCCCCATTCAAGACCAGGGAGTCTCCCACACCCCAAATATTTTGCTTGCTCCCTTCAGTTCGCTGAAAACACCTGTGGTCAGGCTGCTTCCCGGTTCCTGGCTAGAACTTGGAAAGTTCTGGAGCCAATCAGAATGAAAAGAGGTGGGTCAGCCACTGAGGATTGGCTCCTGGGGTCACTCTGGAGTAAGTGTACAGGAATAACACAGGGGAGGAATTTGTTCTCCATGCTCCAATGCTAGGGAACGGAAGTGCTTCTGCTTCCAGAGTACGGTGCACATGTTCCGTGGCAACTTCAAGGGAAACACAACTTAACTCACTCCGAAAGTAAGACACTGGAGCGCTCTGAAACAATTGCCCATGAATCTGCAAAGACAATGGCATATCCAGCTGGAAGGCTGCAAATGGAGATCTGCATTGATCGTTGAAATGCATCCATTATTTTATATATATATATATATATATATATATATATATATATATATATATATATATATATATAATTTTATTAGTTTTTTTACATATCATTTTCAACAGTAATTAAACATACTTTTACATCTTATTCAGTTTTTTGGACTTCCATCAATCCTGTCTGAAAATTTTCCAATCTAGTCTCTTAGTATGCATTTCTTATTTTCCCTATTACATTTCAAACTCATAACCAATATCTCTATCTTCTTCTACTTTGTAACACTGCGTATATTTCCCCTTACAAAACTTCTTGTAGTCCTACTAGCGTAATTTGTTGATTACAGTTGCTCTTCAAATAATTCATATACTTCTTCCAATCTTCTGTAAATCTCTGGTCCCGCAGGCTTTGAATCCTTCCTGTCGCATCTATTATTATTATTATTATTATTATTATTATTAGAGATTATGTATAAGAAGGGGGCGTGGCTGTGACTATCATGGAGGGACCCTGCACTTCTGAATGAGCCACTACGCAATTGCTCTCTGCGCTGGATCAGACAGGCGCATTCAGCTACAGGCAAAGGCGCCACAGGGCCCATTCCTGGCATTAACCGCCCTGCTGATAACAGAATAAACGCCCACTGCAACAGAGGTGGCAGCAGCAACCCTGTGTGCTTCCAAGCAGTCCTCCCCTCCCTTGCCGTGTTTCTTGTATCTCCGCATTTTTCATTGTTTAACCCTCAAGTCGAGATTGACAGAGACATAACTTTAAACGCCACCTCCCAGTTGAGGACCAGCAGGGTTGCCATGCCAACAGGAGCACGTTGGGCTGGCAATTTGCTAGCTCCATCCTCGCAAACCTCACAGGTCACCTCCATCTCCGCACAGCCTCAAAGAGATTCCTTCATCTGTCGTGATTTGGGAAAGTCCAGATGATTTTTATTGTTATTGTTTTCATTCCTTAACAGCTGCTTTCTTGGTTCAGTTCTGGTTCTTTAACAACTCTGCATCAACAGGTAAAAGGTGTGGGACTCTCCCCAGCCCCACACCCTCCTACTGGAAAGAAGCTTCACCTATTGCATTTCTGCCTGCAAAGAGATGTTAAAGGAACAGGAGCACAGTCAAGGTTGGGGTAGTTAGAGAGAGAAGCAACCCTACTATTGGCCTTGAGCTAGGAGTCTCCACTGTTATTGCCCTAAATGGATGCATAACCTCCGTCTCTGGTTTCCATGTTGGAATACATAGATGGTCTAGAAACTGTTGTCGGAGATCATCATACATTTTACATTTAAGGGCCATGCGATGAGATCGCACAGGCCTATCTATTCTGAATGTTCTTTTGTGATGCCAATAAAGGTTACTTGACTCGACTTGACTAAATGGATGCAAAAGGTGTTCAGTAAGGCCTTCCAGAATGATCCCTGTTAAGAAATATAAATCATTTTGATCTCTTGTGCTTTCACGGTCTACACTCAGAGCTCAGCACTTGAAAAAGTGTCTCTGTTACTGGCCAGTGTCTCCAGATAAACAATTCGCAGTTTTAGAGGAGAGGGGCGAAAGCAAAAATTAAATGTAGAGATGAATCATAAAATCATAGAATTGTAGAGTTGGTTCTTTGCTGAAAGAAAATTACAGTACATGAAAATGATGCATAGATGGTATATAACACCAGTGCAGATAGGAAGAATGTATAAAACTTGCTCAAATATATGTTGGAAATGTAAGGAAAAAGAAGGGACTTTTTACCATATATGGTTGGACTGTGGTAAAATTTTAAAAAATTGGGAAATGATATACAATGAGTTGAAGAAAATGTTCCAATTAATATTTGTAAAAAAGCCTGAAGCATTCTTGTTAGGGATTGTAGGAAAAGACCTTCCAAGGAAATTGAAAAACATCTTCATGTACGCAACAACTACGGCAAGAGTCTTAATAGCACAAGGATGGAAGAACGAGGAAATCCCAACCAAAGAACTATGGCAAGAGAAACTGATGGACTACGCAGAATTGGCGAAATTGACACACAAACTACGCAATAAGGACAACTGTAACTTTAAAGAAGTATGGGAACCTTTTACAAAGTACTTAAAGAAACAACAAAATGAACTGGACTCCTTGGCAGGTTTTGAATAAACATCCACAAGCTTTTTATTGGTAATATATAGATAGATAAATTAAGGATCCTTACAATTTTATAATATGCAGAGAATAACATGTGCTGAAAAACCAGAGAGAGGAGCTGAGGGAAGTCTGGGGGGGGGGGTATTTTGGGGGAGGGGAGGGGGAAATGGGGGGGATGAGGATGATGTGTTTTTGATAAATTGTTATGTTGAAATTCCTAATAAAAAAAAAAGTTTAAAAAAAAGAATTGTAGAGTTGGGAGAGACGCCCGAGGGTCATCCATTCCAACCCCCTCAAATACAGGAATCACAGCTAAAGCATCCCTGACAGGTGGCCACCTCTGCTTAGAAACCTCCAAGGAAGGAGAGTCCACAACCTCCCGAAGGAGACTGGTCCACTGCCAAACGGCTCTCACTATCATAATGTGTGTTTTTTAATATATATATTATTATTATTATAACCTTTAAAAAGCAGCAGAGATAAAGTCCATTCACTGATAGCATCCTTGGGTTTCTGAACCCAGTCTCTTTCATCCAGCTGCTGCATAATGGCATAATGCTTACCTGAGCTTACCTGAGTAAGGAAACGTTCCCACAGCGAAATGACTCACAATTGTTCCGCTCTTTAACCAAGACTCATGCGCCCCCTTGCGGACATGTGAGTGCCTGCAACCCGAAGCCAAAGCGAGAGGTCGGAGGCTTTTTTTATTAATTTGTTGTTGTTGTAATAATCATAAATAAATAAGAATAAGAATGTGCAGCCCACCACCGAGACCATTCGACTGTAACTATCCAACCTCCCAAAATTTCAACACCTCTTGCGATGGTTTGACCCCTTTCCGTTTTAACAGTACAAATTCTACAAATACCCTCCATATCTCCCCCAAATCATTTCTCCTGCATATCCCCCGTCTTACTTTAATGGCACATGTTAATTTATCAGTAATAGCTATGCCCCACACCTCTTTATACCATTCTTCCATTTTATATTCTGCTTGCCCCTTCCACTTCCTAGCAATAATAATTAGTGCAGCTGTCAATAAATTTGTGAGCAAGCCCTTCCTAGCCTGCAAACCTCCCACCCAGTCGTAAGTTGATAATAATGCTACCTCTGGACTTTCGGTCAGCTTTAACCCAGTGATTTCTGTTATCACCTTAAACACCCTTTGCAAAAAAAAAAAATGTACATATTTACACCTCCACCACGTTGTTGTTGCTGTTTAGTCGTTTAGTCGTGTCCGACTCTTCGTGACCTCATTGACCAGAGCATGCCAGGCACTTCTGTCTTCCACTATACCTCCACCATATGTGAACATAATTCCCTGTTTCCTGGCATCCCCTCCAACATAACACCAAATATTCCTTGTTTATTTTTTAATTGTCACACTTCCAAAATTATGTTACAAGCAAGGGTTTGAAGAGCAGTGTCGAAAGCCCTGGGGTGAAGACAGACTACAACGTGACTGTCTGTGCTGGACCCGGGGGTAACCCGAGTGACACGGTCCAGGTCTGGTCCCGAATCCAAGGGTACCGCAAGGAGACAGTCCGACAGGGCCAAGGCAGGACACGAGGCAGGAAACCAGGCTAGGTCAGGCACAAGGTCTCAGGCAGGTTCTAGCAAACAGCAATGTTGCTCCTGCAACCTGGGGCGAGGTCTGACAGCCTTTTATCTTTGTCGGGGTAACGGCCGGTCCTGATCCCCCGGCAACTCACCTCCCTGTCTCGCCCAAAGGCAAGCACTCCTCCTGCGAATACTCGGGTCTCTCCTTCTCTCAGACCTCAGTCTCTGCAGCTCGGGAGACGTCGGTGGGTTACTAGACCCAGAGGCCGCCTCAGCCTCCCCTGACCCAACTGAAGGCAACAAGGTAATCCCCGCATCTGGAGCCAGGGCAGGCTCAGGCCCCTGACTTGGCCCAGCTGGTGTTTGTTGCAGGGGAACCTGTGCAGACTGGAACTCTTCAGAATCAGGCCCCAGACTTGGTTCAGATGCCACCTTAGGCAGAGGATCTGGTGCAGACTGAGACTCCTCTGGTTCCGAGTCCGAGCCCGAGTCCCAGGCCACCACACTGTCACCCGTCACCACTGCCTTGATGTGTCTTAATATTCTCTTACTGCCAGCGGCTGTCCCAGGTCTTAAGAAGGGTCATTTCTGAGCCATGCTACCTGTGGGATTATATGGGCCATTGGCCTGATCCAGAAGTCTCATCTGAGTTTGGTCCTTTTAGCTGGTGTTGGGTGGGACTCAGCCTGGGTGACAGCTCTGCCTATGCACACATTACCTGGCTTGACCCCCTTCCAGCTACACCATCGCAGGGGAAGTTGCGGCATTCTTTTTTTTTTTAAGAAGTATTTATTAAGATTTTACAAAAACAAATATACAAAAACACATAATAATAAAAGAGAAAAAATAAAAAATAAAAAGATAAATAAAACATACAGAAACAACAAGAAAAATTAAAAACAATTATTTTTCATAACATAAAACTCGTTTGCTTGTTTCTTTGACTTCCTCACACCTCCCCTTCTTGTATTCCCATTTAAATAATCAAATCAGCAAATCCTTACCCTCTTTCATTAAGTTGTGGCATTCTTCCTTGGCATGTCTCTCCTTCTGTCTCAGTCCAGGTGCCAACCATCATCCCAGGTTGTCTTACGAGTAGGCAGAAGACCTTTCAGGACTCCAGCTAGAGTTTTCTGCCCTCTCCTACCACCGCTGTTACTTATTGATCCCGAATCATTCCCACCTTTTCCCCCTGTTAGTTTATTCATATCAATTATTTGGGCCCCCCCTTTCAGAATGCAACTAAGAAAGATACATTAATAAAAGCATTACAGGATTGGGGGTCAGTCTGGATGATATCCATGGGTCCCTTCCAGACCTGTGACCCTGTATCTGTGAGGTTTAGAATCTACTAGAAGTAAGCCAATGAACCATCAAAAAGCCTTAGCTGGCCAGTTAAGCACCGCCATTTACATGTCCAAAGAAGTCGCTATGTTGCCGTAGAGACAAACAGGAGGGCTTTTCGTCACCTCGCCCAGCTGGACCCCACATCATCCTAGGATGGAGAACAATAGGCCAAAGAGAGGTTGAGTTTTGGCTGATGCCGGAAGCTTGCTGCATGCTAGACCCATAACGATGGTTTAATGATCTCCGTGGGAGACTAACAGTGAGTCAAGATCTTTTGGGGTATTAATGTTGTGAGCCCTCCTCCATCCTATGCTCAGGCATAGCTGTCAACTTACAGATTTGAAAATAAGGGACCAGCAGGCTCGAAAATAAGGGATCAGCAGCCAAAATAAGGGATTTTCCGGGCACAGGTATGTTCAACTTCTGAACCCCTCCAAGCCAAAGGCAGAAAGCCCAGCCAGCAACCAAACGAAGCCAATAAGGGACAGCAGCGGGACATGGCACTGGGATAAGGGACTGTCCCGCCAAATAAGGGACGCTTGACAGCTATGTGCTCAGGATATTTATGAGTGTAAACAAAACCATGTAAGACACCACAGTCCCACTGATCTTTACTGGAAAAAAAAACCCTGGGTAAGCACTGGAAACCCTGGAGTCTCTTGCTGCTTGGAGACTGGGGTGCAGACAAGAGTATTAACATGATGTGTTCATTGGGATCCTTCCCTATAGCAATGGGTAAAAAGGTAAAGGTAAAGGAACCCCTGACCATTAGGTCCAGTCGTGGCCGACTCTGGGGTTGCGGCGCTCATCTCACTTTATTGGCCAAGGGAGCCGGCGCACAGCTTCCGGGTCATGTGGCCAGCATGACTAAGCCGCTTCTGGCGAACCGGAGCAGCGCACGGAAACACCAATTACCTTCCCGCCGGAGCGGTACCTATTTATCTACTTGCACTTTGACGTGCTTTCGAACTGCTAGGTTGGCAGGCGCAGGGACCGAGCAACGGGAGCTCACCCCGTCGCAGGAATTCGAACTGCCGACCTTCTGATCGGCAAGTCCTAGGCTCTGTGGTTTAACCCACAGCGCTACCCATGTCCCTGTAGCAATGGGTACTTGTATTTAAATAATAAAATAAATGTAACTTTGAACAAAGTGTGAGACGGTAAGGCTAATTATTTCTGCAAGGTTCTGTAGCAAGCAGACTTCTTGGAAATTGAAGCAGTTTGTGTAAGGTGTTGTTGGCCCAGGACTAGACACAAGACAAAGTTGTTTCTGCTTGGTCTGAAGCCCCAGAGGCTGCGATGCACGTACAATCCACTTGGCACAACAGGTACCAGACGCCTTGACATCCACTTCTGTAGTTCTGTAAGCTGATTGTGACTCAGTGGGGAAGCAGGCTGATAAAACTGTTCTCCAGCAGAGCTCTTTTTGCCATGCAGGATTAATAGCCCGGCTCTTTGCTCTGCCCAGAGTGCTGAGAATTAAGCACCTGTGAAGAGAAGTTCTAAAGCCCGGAGCAAATGAGACAATTAAAAGCTCATTCCCTTGGCGGAGGAGCAAAAGTCCCAAACGAGCTCTGGGGTTCTCTTTCCCCTCCTCCCCTCCAGCCTCAAACTTTGGTCCCTGGAAGTTCATCTGCCATTGGAGTATTTTGATGCTACTGATGCTTGCTGGATTCGGGGCAGGGGCAGAGGAAGGGGGGTGCGGTGGGTGCAGTCCGCCCCGGGTGTCACCACTGAGGGGGGGTGACAAAATGCCAGGCGGCACTCACCGTGGGGCCTGCAGTGCACCCGAGCCACAAGTCTCTCCTGGGAGAGACGCTGTGGCTTGAGTGCCCGCAGGCTCCGCACTGCCCAAATGGTCCGTCCGCTGCCTCCCCCCTCAAACTGTGCTCCCCACTTTTGGAATGCAGGGGGGGCATATCCAGCATCATTGCTGGCCACATTCACACCCTCCATTTAAATTTACTTACAGTCATACCTCGGGTTGAAGTAGCTTCAGGATAAGTATTTGTGCGCTGCAGCAACCCGGAAGTAATGGAGCGCGTTACTTCCGGGTTTCGCCGTTCGCGCATGCGCAGACGGTCCAAATGACGACATGTGCATGCACGGAAGCAGCGAAACGCAACCCGCGCATGCGCAGACACGGGTTGCGTTCGCTTCTGGATGCGAACAGGGCTCCGGAACGGATCCCGTTCGCATCCAGAGGTACCACTGTACTGTGTTTCTTTCACTCTGTTTTCCCTTGGGCGCAGAACTTCGGCGTCGATTTATGCTGCTTATACAAAGGTGCATTCGGGGTAGTAAATTAAAGTCTCGGCTCGGGTGACGAGTGCAAAAAAATACAGCATTGCGGAGAGGGCTGCAAATCAAGAAACGGGCACTTGAGTCAGCTTAGCCTGGAGGCGGGAAGCGGAGCGTTTTATCCTCAGCGGGATTTGAGTTTTGCAAACAGGTGCCCACCAGTTACCAACCCCTAGACCCATGGTTCCCAAACCTTTGGTGGCCACTGCCTCCTTGGTTCCATTAACCCATCCCCAGTGCCCCCTACCCTATAAAAAGCATTGTTCAGAATAGCAGTTTGCACGACCCATTAAGGAAGATAACAGCATGATGGAATTCAAAGCAGTAACAATTCATTGCACATTTATTCAAAACCCAGTTAAAACGATTGAGTTTAATTAATTCAATAAAAAGGATGGACTTGATCCAGTGATACAAGCTTTCCAGTACAAGTCTGAGAGTCATTTGTACCTCCAGCACACACACAAACCCCAGCTGCCCTGTTGCCTCCTATTCCCCCATAAAATATTAGCAAAATCCAGACGCAAAAAGTTGTGCTTTTTTTTTTAATCACCCAAAGAAAATTGTTGAGCTTTCTTGGAAGGTTGGTTTTTTGTTTTGTTTTTAAGGGGAAGGGGAACTTTCAAAAACCCAGACATTTTGACGATTTCCAGGAATTTCCCACTGACACTAATTCCGTCACTGGGATCACATATGTCTGGACATTTGGCAACCCTGCCAGAAATAGGGTTTGCAACTCCCTGCAAGCCCTGAAATTGGGAGTTGTAGCAAAATGAGAAGTGGGTGGTCTTTAGGCTTGGGGAATTTACCCTCAAAAAAACTAAAACCCTGAGATGCAGGAAGAGGAGCCTGTTGCAAAAGGTACCTGCTTGGAATTTAAAAATCCTGACCCCAGGCATTTGGGTAGCAGGACCAGACGGGACAGAATTACCACCCAGAAATCCACTTCTGGGTGGAAACTCAGCCACTTCCTTCCTTCCAGCAATATAATATATCATTGGGATAAAGGTAAAGGTAAAGGGACCCCTGACCATTAGGTCCAGTCGTAGCCGACTCTGGAGTTGCAGCGCTCATCTCGCTTTATTGGCCGAGGAAGCCGGCGTACAGCTTCCGGGTCCTGTGGCCAGCATGACTAAGCCGCTTCTGGCAAACCAGAGCAGTACACAGAAATGCCGTTTACCTTCCCACCGGAGTGGTACCTATTTATCTACTTGCACTTTGAGGTGCTTTCGAACTGCTAGGTTGGCAGGAGCAGGGACCGAGCAACGGGAGCTCACCCCGTCGTGGGGATTCGAACTGCCGACCTTCTGATTGGCAAGTCCTAGGCTCTGTGGTTTAACCCACAGCGCCACCCGCATCCCATCATTGGGATAGTCCTAGGCATTGGGATAGGTAGGAGTTATTCTGTTGGGAGTCCTTGCTAATGTACTTCAAAACACCCAGAGATCTAAAAATGGAGATGATAGATAGATGATAGATAGATGATAGATAGATAGATAGATAGATAGATGATAGATAGATAGATATAGAGATGATAGATAGATAGATAGATAGATAGATAGATAGATAGATAGATAGATGATAGATAGATAGATAGAGAGATAGAGAGATAGATAGATAGATAGATAGATAGATAGATAGATAGATAGATGATAGATAGATAGATAGATGATAGATAGATAGATAGATAGATAGATAGATAGATATAGATAGATAGATAGATAGATGATAGATAGATAGATGATAGATAGATAGATGATAGATAGATAGATAGATAGATAGATAGACAGAGATAGATAGATAGATAGATAGATAGATAGATAGATAGATAGATAGATGATAGATAATTTTTATTGGTTTTTGCGCATGTTTTCCAAACATAACATCCCATCTCATACAATATAACAAATCTTTGGCTATCACAGCCTAGGACTTCCATTAACCTCGTCTAATGGTTTTCTAACTTTCTTTCTGATTTTGCATTTTATTTTAATAGTTATTGCTATAAAATCCAGATCTTAAATAAACTCCTCCTTAGTCCTTTTTCTCAATAAGTCATATCGTTCTCCTTACAAAACTTCTTGCAACCCTACAGGCGATGTCAACTGATTACAATTGTCTTTCAAACATATCATAAATTTCTTCCAACCTTTCAGGAAAGTCTGGTCTTGCTGGTTCCGAATTTTCCCAGTTAATTTTGCCAACTCGGCATAGTCCATCAGTTTCATCTGCCACTCTTCTTTTGTTGGTAGTTCTTCTTGCTTCCATCGCTGGGCTAATAGTATTCTTGCTGCAGTTGTCACATATAAAAACAATTTTTTATCATGCTTATAAATCTCTGTATCTACTATACCAAGTAAAAGGGCTTCCGGTTTTTTTTTGCAAATGTATATTTCAACATTTTTAAAATCTCATTATAAATCATTTCCCAGAAGTCCTTTACTTTCTTACATTCCCACCACATATGGTAAAAAGTACCTTCTTTTTCCTTACATTTCCAGCATTTGTTATTTGTTTTGTACATTTTAGCTAATTTCACTGGTGTTATATACTATCTGTACATCATTATGTTTTCCTTTAAAGCTCTCCTGTCCGTCTTTCAGACCAAGACATCTGCAGGGCAACAGGTTTGCGAATAGCGGCCCCAGATTATTAATTCCCCCCAATTCCTGCCCATATGGATCTCCCAAATCATTTGTTTCTGAGATGTAGGCCCAAAGGTGTGTTATGTTCATCATGCCAATAATAAAACAGTCATACCTCAGGTTGAAGTAGCTTTGGGATGAATATTTCCAGGTTGAGCTCTGCGGCGACCCGGAAGTAACGGAGCATTTTACTTCCGGGTTTCGCCATTTGCCCATGAGCAGACGCTCAAAATGACGTCGCGCGCATGCGCAGAAGTGGCGAATTGCGACGTGCAGACGTGGGTTGCGTTCGCTTCAGGGTGTGAACAGGGCTCCAGAATGGATCCCATTCGCATCCAGAGGTACCACTGTAATAATAATAATAATACTGTAATATAAAAGTTTGATACAGCTACTTTTAGTCTGAAGGCAAGACAGCTGAGGACCTCCCCTCACAAACTTCTTTTCTGTCGAACGTCCCCTCCCAGCTGTTGCTTGCACCTTCAGGGTCCAATATCAGCCAAGGAAAAACTGGCACACATATGGGCATCCGTCCCTTGGTTCATCTATGCCAGGGGTAGGCAACCTAAGGCCCATGAGCCACAAGCAGCCCACGGGGGTCATTTAACCGGCCCATGAGCCGCCCCGAACCAAGCTGTCCGCTTGGCGAGTTCCCATGCGCTGTGCTAAACTCCTGTAGTGCTGGAAACCGCGCCTGCGCATGCTCAGACGCTGAAAATCTCATCTGCGGAGACGCAGACGCCGGAAATTGCGGCTGCGCAAGCTTATGCGTGTGCACAATTCGACCCATGGAGAGATCTCCAGTGGAGTGAACCGGCCCAGGCATAGTAAACCTTGCTGCCCCCAAATCCATGCCAAGGATGGAAACTTTAGGCCTGAGGGCTGAATGTGGCCCTCCAATCTTCTCCATCTGGCGCTTCAAACTCCCCCCAGCCACGCACCCCTACTAGCCCAGCTTGGCATGCTCCTTGAAGGCTTTTGCCAAACTGGGATTTGCCCTTGAACTCGGACAATGCCTCTTGCTTCACATTGATTGCTCTGCCCACTTGTGATTCTGTCCCCATCCCCAAAGAAAGGTTGGCTGGAAGAGAATGCAGCCTTTAGGCTGGAAAAAAAAGTCTCCTTCACCCATGATCTATGCTCTTGACCAGGGGCCAGCAAACTTTTTCAGCTGTGGGCCGGTCCACTGTCCCTCAGACCTTGTGGGGGGCCGGACTATATTTGGGGGAAAAAAATGAACCAATTCCTATGCCCCACAAATAACCCAGAGATGCATTTTAAATAAGAGCACACATTCTACTCATGTAAAAACACCAAGCAGGCCCCACAAATAACCCAGAGATGCATTTTAAATAAAAGGACACATTCTACTCGTGTAAAAACAGGCTGATGCCCGGACCATTCATGGGCCAAATTTAGAAGGCGATTGGGCCGGATCCGGCCCCCGGGCCTTAGTTTGCCTACCCATGCTCTTGACAGCTGGTGCAAACTGGCCCTGTGAAATTGTATTTCAGGCAGCATAGAGGTTCTATTTGTGGTGTGACATATCTGGCACAGTCTGCTTGCACATGAAAATCATCCCTAGATGTCGCAGTCATCCAGTGATAGGAAGCCAACAGCTTTCCTCTCCCAAGCACCGGGATGGTGGGCTGTCCCTCCATCCACATAGAATCACAGAATTGTAGAGCTGAAGGGATCCTATGGGTCATCTATTCCTGCAAAGCAGGAATCACCTGCTTCTCTTCCTCTCTGACATCCCGACGTCAAGGACCCCCAGGCACTGCATGCCCCCAAAATGGAGACAGAATGAAGCCACTCTGTCCATTATTTTCCTCTCTCCGTTTTCCCCAGCGCCCCGCAACGCTGTCCCATAAACTCAACTGACATGAACTACGAGGGCAGAGATTGCAAGAGACTTTTAATTTGGGTTCAGCTAGTTCTTCTGCCCCGAGAGATCGATTTCCTACGAAGATGGATCGCGGGTGTCGGGGCCCGGCAGACAGGTGGCATACGAGCGTTTTTGCTTACTCCTGGCATGAGGAAATATAATGTTTTATTAAGTGTCAGATCAGAGAGCAAGCAAGAAAGGAGGGGGCGCAGAATCAATCCGGCTCCTTTATATTTTGATCCCGAAGGCAGGAACGATGACACACGCTTAATTTTGATTGCAAAAAGGTCGGGCTGATTAATGCCTCGGACAACGGCAAGCAGCTCGTTGACAGGGAGCTCTCGCTGATAAAGGGGAGCGTGGGACGAGACGCCTTCATATAAATTTATATTTGCATTAGTTCCCAGAGACTCATAGCCTTGTAAAATTTACTGGGCCAAGTGGAGGTCTGGTGTAATGTCTCTGAAGTTCATTTGTGTGCTGGCACAGGCCCTTTCACATAAATTTATGCATTCCCCCCAGAACTGACACCTCTGCGAACCCGCACACCAGCTGCTGAGCTTCAATCTCCATGTTCGCTTCCTACAGAGATTTCCAATTACAAGGCCGATATCTGCCTTGCAAGCAGAAGGTCTCAGGTTCAATCCATTGGTATCTCCAGATGGGGTTGGGAGATTCGGTCTACCAGCTCCAGCTCCTACACAGGATGAGACCCAACCTGCCTGCGCACTGTCTTGTCAGAGTGGTGCATGCTCTGGTTATCTCCTGCTTGGAGTACTGCAATGCGCTCTATGTCGGGCTACCTTTGAAAGTGACCCGGGAACTACAATTAATCCAGAATGCAGCAGCTAGACCGGTGACTGGGAGTGGGTGCTGGGACCATATAACACCTGTCCTGAGAGATCTGCTTTGGCTCCCAGTAATTTGTTGTATAGTTGTTTAGTCGTGTCCGACTCTTCGTGACCCCCTGGACCAGAGCACGCCAGGCACTCCTGTCTTCCACTGCCTCCCACAGTTTGGTCAAACTCATGCTGGTAGCTTCGAGAACACTGTCCCACCATCTCGTCCTCCGTCGTCCCCTTCTCCTTGTGCCCTCCATCTTTCCCAACATCAGGGTTTTTTCCAGGGAGTCTTCTCTTCTCATGAGGTGGCCAAAGTCTTGGAGCCTCAGCTTCAGGATCTGTCCTTCCAGTGAGCACTCAGGGCTGATTTCCTGCAGATTGGATCGGTTTGATCTTCTTGCAGTCCATGGGACTCTCAAGAGTCTCCTCCAGCACCAGAATTCAAAAGCATCAATTCTTCGGCGATCAGCCCTCTTTATGGTCCAGCTCTCACTTCCATACATTTCTACTGGGAAAACCATAGCTTTAACTATACAGACCTTTGTCGGCAAAGTATTTGAGCACAATTCAAAGTGTTGGTGCTGACCTTTAAAGCCCTAAACTAGGCTTCCTCAACCTTGGCCCCCCGATGATTTGAGACTACACTTCCCATCATCCCTGACCACTGGTCCTGCTAGCTAGGGATCATGGGAGTTGTAGGCCAAAAACATCTGGAGGGCCGAGGTTGAGGAAGCCTGCCCTAAACGGCCTTGGCCAAGTATACCTGAAGGAGCGTCTCCACCCCCATCGCTCATCCTGGACACTGAGGTCCACCACCTAATGGCAGTTCCCTCCTTGCGAGAAGTGATGTGAGGAACAGATTTTAAATTCTTGAACGGGCCACATATAGAACAGAATAGGCAACCACATATAGAACAGAACAGGCAGCCGCATATAGCTAAGGGGGGGGCTGCATTAGCTAACCAACTGAAAACATGACTAAATAAGGAAAGGAATGTTCAGAGGGTAAGAGGAAAAACAAGATAAGGTACCAGGCAGAGTAACAGGTACCAAGCATTTAGCAGCACCACATACGTAATAATCACGTGCACACAGGTACCAATGAATGTATAGCACATGAGCTGATCACGCGTTGCACAGGGCTGGGGAGGGGGACTGGGGAGGGGTACGTAGTTGGGGGGGGAAGTGAAAGGTATAAATATCGCTGTTTTGCTACTATGTGTCGCAGCCATCTTTGCAGAACTTATCTGCTGGTTGCCCCTGCATGCAGAGCAACTGAATAAATCTCTTTTCTTTGACAAAGAAGTCTCTGGAGTCATTCCTTCCCCTGAGGTCTGAGTGGTTTGAGGGACAGCTGAACAGCCGGACTCTTTTAACTAAGGCTTCATTTGGGGGCTCCTGTCCGGGATATGTCCCCGCCCCTCGCATAAGACCAGGGGCCAGGCTCGACCGGTGAACAGCCAGGAGCGGCGTCTGCAACCTCCAGCGCGCACCCTGCCAGTTTGTAGGGGGAGATCGCTGCACCGTCCCTGCGTGGAGACACCTGGTCGAGGGAGAAAAGAGAGAGAGGCCGGCCGGAGGGGTGACAGTCTGCAGCGGAACAGGTAAGCCCTGGGGAAGGAAAAGGCAGGGCGTGAGGCCTGATCAGCCTCGACTGGCCGTGGCAGTAAAGTGCCGCCAGTAAAAGGTAAAAGGGTGGTACAAGGGGGAAAGGTTTTGGGTGGTGGGGTATTAGGAGTGAAGGATACTCCAGTGAAAGGATGAATGTGTGAGTGGCCGGGGCTTAGCGTCCCCTTGGCTAAGCGTGTGTAGGGCTGTGAGATTCTTGGCAGCGCGAGCTCGACCAAGCCACAGCCTGTAGCGAAATTGTGAGTGCTTGTAAAACCCTGTGCAGGAGCGGAGTATCCTATTAGGAGATGGGGTCAGGAGGCAGTAAATGCACCCCCCTGCAATGCTTTCTGGATAACTGGAAAGCGGCCACGAAGGACGATGATTGGGGTTTTAAGCTAAGAAAAGAACGCCTACGAACTTTGTGCGAAGTGGATTGGCCCGCCCAAGGGACTAGGTGGCCCTCGGAGGGAACCTTCGATTTGCAGTTAATAAATCCTTTGTGGCGAAATATAGTGAGCATCCACCCAGACCAAATCCCATATATTTCCACTTGGAAAAGGAACACAGAGAATAATCCACCTTGGCTACAGAATTGCCGAACGTCCTTGGGGCGTGGTGCCCAAGAGGCTCGGGTCTGTGCAGTAAAAGAAAAGCCTGTACCCCCAGTCCTCCCAGAGCCAGAAGAGGAAGAAGGAGGGATCTTGAAGCCCCCTCCCCCGTATGCCCCGCCAACGGCGCCGCCACCACCAGGTGCGCCGCTGCCGGATCCGCAACTACCAGAGGAGGCAGGGGCGGGAGGAGGGGCAGGAGGGACCCCTGCAAAGCAAGACACCTCAGATGATGAGAAGGATAGTGAGGAAGACGAGGTTCATTTTAGGGAAAGACTTAAAAAACGGAATAAGGCAGGGAAGAGGTGGTCAGAGCAAGATGAACTGAAGGTAAAGAGAGATGTTGAGCCGTGGAAAAGCGAGGTGGATGTATCCCCACATTTGCTGGACGTGGCAATGTATACGCCAAAACAGACAAAGAAATTGCAAAGGTGTTGGTTAGAAGCATGGGATAGAGCGAAGCTGCATGAGGCAGCTCAGAAACAAAAGGAAAAAGCAAGCACAATAGCCCCTTTGCGCCGAGTTTATGACCCACCAGGACCCCCGGGGCAAGATGGGACGATACCACCTCGGACATATACCGTCCAGCATGTCCCTTTTACTAGTTCTGATGTGTGTAATTGGCGCAACCAGAATCCCTCTTTTGAGGAAAACCCAGCAAAAATTATAAAGTTGTTTGAGGGGATTTTTCAAACGTATAACCCCACTTATGATGATGTGCAGTACCTCTTAAACTCTTTGCTGACTACGGAGGAGGTCCGAAGAGTTCATACAGAAGCCAGGGCACATTTGCGGGCCCAAAATGTAAATGAAGATCTTGCCTATCCCCTTCAAACCCCTAATTGGGACTACCAGGAAATAAATGGTCAAAACACCCTGAATACTTACCGTCAGTATGTTCTGATTGGGATGAGGAGGGCCTCCCGAAAACCCATTAACTTAGTGAAGGTCAGGGAGGTGGTTCAGAAACCTGAGGAACCCCCGGGAGCCTTTTTGGAACGACTAAAGGAGGCGTACAGGCAATACACCCCCCTAGACCCAGATGAAGGAGCAAATGCTCCCATCATAAAAGCAGCCTTTGTGGGCCAGGCGGCACACGATATTAGGAAAAAAGTTCAAAAACACGAGGGGTTCATGGGGAACACCCTAGAATGGATGTTGGAAATAGCGCAGACTACCTATAACCAGAGAGATGAGGAGGCCCAGAAGCAAAAGGAAAAATACCAAGCTAAGAAATTGATGGCACTTCAGGCAGGGGCCACAGGGGGAGGCGCCCGGGGAGGAGGGCGCGCCCGACTCGGCAGAAACCAGTGCGCTATTTGCAAGCAGGATGGGCATTGGAAGAGAGAATGCCCCCAAGCAAATTCCAAAGGGAGGGGCCAAGGAAGAGGAAACCTAATGAATCCAGCAGCTGAATCTTGGGTGCCGGGAAGGGGAAGAGGTCGTGGACAGGGACCGCCCTGGTACCCCCCCACCCCAGGAGGACCTGCTGGAGCCATGAGTCTCCAAGAGGACCAGTATTAGGACAGACCGGGCCCAACTGACTTAGGTTCCCATGAGCCTACGGTCAAAATGAAAACAGGGAACCGGACTTTTTCTTTCTTGGTGGACACAGGAGCTGCCCATTCGGTTTTGCCTACAGCTATATCCAAACCAACCCAACAAGCAATCACCATTGTAGGGGCCACGGGCGAACCGCAAAAGGCACCATTCCTGCAACCTGTCTGCTGCAAGCTGGGAGGACATACAGTCCTGCACAAGTTCCTTTATATCCCTGAATGCCCCATTCCATTATTGGGCCGGGACATGTTAGCTAAATTGCAAGCTCAGATCACCTTTACCCCAAGTGGAGAAGTAACTATGAACACGGGTGTAAAGGGTGAATTGTCTTTAGAAGTACCCCTTAGGGAGCATTGGAGGCTGATGGTGTTACAAAAAGAGGAGGGGCAGATCCCTGAGGTGATTTTACGGGAAGCAGACCCCCGTGTATGGGCTGAGGACAACCCACCAGGCATGGCCAAAAACATCCCACCCATTATCGTAAAGACCAAGCCCTTTGCCAACCCTGTGGCAGTAAACCAGTACCCCATCCCACGAGCGGCAGCAGAAGGAGTGTGGGTTCATTTGGAACGATTGTTGAAACATGGAATTTTAAAACCTTGCCAATCCCAGTGGAATACGCCCCTACTGCCAGTAAAAAAGGAAGGGGGAGGGTTTAGACCGGTTCAAGACCTTAGAATGGTAAACCAGGCCGTGGAGACCCTCCACCCGAATGTGCCAAACCCATATACTTTGCTCAGCCTTATACCACCCACTGCACAGTATTTTACTGTACTGGACTTGAAGGATGCGTTCTTTTGCTGCCGCCTAGCGGAAGAGAGCCAACCCTTGTTTGCCTTTCAGTGGACTGACCCGGGAACTGGCACTAAAGTACAATATACCTGGACCAGACTTCCCCAAGGTTTTAAGAACTCACCTACCCTTTTTGGGGTAGCTTTGGCATCTGATTTGGCAAGCTTCCCTACTGACCCCACTAGGGCTCTTCTACAGTATGTAGATGACCTTTTATTGATTTCTCCTGATAAGGACACGTGTCTCAGGGCAACTATAGAGCTGTTAAATCACTTGGCAGAAGCTGGATACCGTGTCTCAAAGAAAAAGGCCCAAATTTGTCAGCCTACGGTCAGGTATTTGGGGTTTGACATATCTCACCAGCAGCGTAAGCTAAGGGATGAAAGGAAGCAGGCCATAATCCAAATACCTGAACCTAAGAACCGCCGGGAACTTCGCGGATTCCTGGGATCTGCAGGGTTTTGTAGAATATGGATTCCCAATTATAGTGGTATAGCGCGCCCCCTGCATGAATCCACGAGAGGAACAGAGAAAGATCTATTTGTGTGGGGACCTGAGCAACAACAAGCCTTCCAGGATCTTAAAGCTGCATTACAACAAGCCCCAGCACTTGGCATCCCCAACCCAGAAAAGCCGTTTACCTTGTATACAGATGAGGATCGGGGGGTGGCCAAGGGAGTGTTGTGCCAAAGACTGGGAAGTTGGCAGCAGCCTGTTGCTTATTTATCAGAACAATTGACCCCGACGGAACAGGGCTTGCCCCCTTGCATGAGGGCAGTAGTGGCTGTGGCTACCCTGCTGGAAAAAGCAGACAAGTTTACCTTTGGACAAGAGACTACTTGTGTGACGCCACATGCGGTTCCGGCCCTGCTTGATATGAAAGGCACATATTTTCTGTCTCAAGCGAAGATGAGGAAGTGCCAGGTGTTGCTACTGCACCCACGCTTGAAGTTTCAGGTTACAGCAGCCCTCAACCCAGCGACCTTATTACCGGTTGGAGAAGATGAGGAGCCGACCCACGATTGTGTAGAAGTCATGGACGAAGTGTATTCCAGCAGACCTGACTTGAAGGATGAGGCTAACCCACATTGGCCCACCTGGTTTGTGGATGGAAGTAGCTTTGTGGAAAATGGCCAGCGGAAAGCAGGGTATGCAGTGGTAGCCTTGGAAGACCAGGTTATTGAGGCGAAGCCCCTTCCGCCCGGTACTTCAGCGCAGCTTGCAGAGATCACGGCACTCACTAGAGCTTTGTGCCTGGCAAAAGGACAGAAGATTAATATATATACGGACTCCAAATACGCCTTCCTGACTCTGCATGCCCATGGAGCACTATGGAAAGAGCGAGGCCTACTCACTTCCAAGGGAAACCAGGTAGCCCATCCCCAGGCACTCTTGGACCTTTTGGATGCCGTTTGGGAGCCAGAAGCAGTGGCAGTAGTACATTGTTATGGGCACAAGACTGGACCGGGTGCAGCAGCTAGAGGAAACCGTTTGGCTGACCGGATAGCAAAGGAAGCAGCCCGGACCCCATTTCCAGCACCTTTTATTGGCGCTCTAGTGCCAGAGAAGATTCTGGACAACTCATCAAAACCAAGGTATTCTGCACGTGAGGAAGCTACTGCATCAGCCGAGGAATTCAGGCTTTCTGAAGAAGGATGGTACCTTACCCCTGATGATCGAATATGGATTCCAGCCTCTCTATCTCGCCAGATCATTCAGCGATATCACGAGTCCACACACACAGGACCAGATGCTATCGCCCAGCAGCTGGGAAAATGCTTTTATATGGCTAACTTATACCAACTAGCGGCACAAGTGTCAAGAGGATGCACTTTGTGTCAGGCGAACAACCCTAGGACTGGGCCTTTGGTGCCCCCAGGCACCCAACACGCAGGGAGTGCCCCTATGGAGGACCTTGTAGTAGACTTTACTGAGCTACCCCGTTGCGGATTTTACCGCTACTTGCTAGTGGCAGTGTGCACCTACACAGGGTGGGTGGAGGCATGGCCAACTAAGACTGAGCGGTCTACCGAAGTGACTCGATGCCTCCTGAAAGAAATCATACCCCGTTACGGGCTACCTAGAACAATTGGCTCAGACAATGGACCAGCATTTGTACATTCAGTATTACAAGAACTGGCAAAAGCCTTACACATTGGTTGGAAATTACACACAGCTTATAGGCCCCAGAGTTCTGGGAAGGCTGAAAGAATGAATAGGACATTGAAAAACCAATTAGCAAAGCTCACTCAGGAGACGGGTTCAAATTGGGTGTCTATGTTGCCATTGGCCCTACTCCGGGTACGGAGTCTACCCCTGAAGCGCACCCATTTGTCCCCTTTTGAGGTAATGTTTGGGAGACCGGTCCCTTACGTTAGGATGATAACACCATACGCGAGCAGAGATGTCCAGTTAGACAATTATGTGCAATCACTCTCCCGAGTTTTCCTCTGTCTCAACAGGTGGACCCAGGCTCGCACGCCTTGTGTTTTAATCGAGTCTCTGCATCAATTCGAGCCAGGTGACGAAGTGTGGATCAAGGACTGGGCCCAGACACCCCTGCAACCGTGCTGGAGAGGCCCACATACTGTATTGATATCCACACCCACTGCTGTTAAAGTCGCTGGCATCACTCCATGGGTCCACCACACTCGTGTTAAGAAGGTCGTGTCAAACTGGACAGCTACCCCGAATCCTGACGATCCCTTGAGGCTGACCATCTCCAGGAAGGCACCTGACAACCGCTCTGCTGATACCACTCCGGAGGCTGGTATCTCTTCGCACGGCTGAAGCAGTGGATAGGAGGAGCGCCCGCTGGCAGCGCTCCCAACGTACCCGAGACAAATACTGCTATAGTTTGGGACTACTCCCCTAATTTTAAATAATGTTCAGTTTCTGGGATAGTTGGCCCTGGTGGGTGGGTGCCTTAGTAGTTACCCTCATTCTTTGGATGCTATTCTATTTTTGCTGGCATGAGCGCCATCGCTTCTGGGGACGAAAGAAGCCCACTTCCCTCCCCTTTCTTCTAGCACTCTTGGCCTTAGTTGGCCTAGGGTGTGGGAAACCTACCCCAGCATCCCCTCCAACTAATGTATGGGAATCCTTTGCACAAACCCTTAACGTGTCATCTTTTTGCCTAACACAGCAGGTTTCCATAGGCGACCTTTTGGGGTCTTGTTTGATCCCTGTATGCCATGATCCTGGTGACATTAATAATGATACATGGTTCTATTCATCCCTGCCCCAAAATGACTCCCTCCAGGGTCTCGGATATCCCGGATACCACAATTGGGGTAGGCAGTATCAACGCCGTCCGCCTTTGGCTATTGATCTGCTGACCCCTTACGTGGCTTCTTTTAATACTACCTGTGCCAGGATGGTGAATTGTACAAAATCTAACTGCATAAGGCTCGGCCGAGACAATTTTAACTGCTCTAAGTATGTGAATATTTCCTATATGTACAAATACACTGAGTTGCCAGGGGGTTGGTTTTGGTCCTGCCCCGGGTACACATTTAATTACATTCCTGCAAACATAAGCCATGGAACACCATGTTGTCTGAGCCGTCTCTCAATGATTTTACCAGAGAAGCACCACTTCTTTAACCATACACCACGGACTAGGCGCTCTGTGGAATTAACCAATGACTGTGATGATTCTGTTGCTCTTCCCAGCAAAGCTGAATATGTTTCTTTAGCAGTTTCCCTTGTAGGAGTCCCTGGATTGGCAACCCGAAATAGCAGAAATATAAATGGGTTAGCTTGCTCTGCTGCAAAAGCTCTCAATTCTACGTCACAGGCCCTTCACCTGTTGACTAAGGAGCAAAGTGAATTAAGACATGGGCTCCTACAGAACCGTGCAGCCATCGATTATTTACTTATGCTCCATCATTATGGCTGTGAGCAGATGGAGGGGATGTGCTGTTTCAATTTGACTGATAATTCCAAGGCGATAGAGCAGCAGGTATCCCACTTGCAAAATTTGACTCACCACATGAAAATGGACACTGGAGCAGATCTATGGAGTTGGTTGTACTCCTGGCTGCCGGACGGCAGTTGGCTTCGACACCTTGTGGTCCTGGTGGCTGGCCCTCTTTTAATTTCGTTACTAATTTTGCTGCTGCTTTGCTTCTGTATACCTTGCTTAATGCAATGCTTGCAAAACATGATACGCCGTGTAACATCTCATTTGCTAGGCCCGAAGGTTGTAGCTGTCATGCGTGGCTACCATGAGCTATCGGTGGATGCGCTCAATAGCGATCCACAAAAAGAGGAGGGAGTGTGAGGAACAGATTTTAAATTCTTGAACGGGCCACATATAGAACAGAATAGGCAACCACATATAGAACAGAACAGGCAGCCGCATATAGCTAAGGGGGGCTGCATTAGCTAACCAACTGAAAACATGACTAAATAAGGAAAGGAATGTTCAGAGGGTAAGAGGAAAAACAAGATAAGGTACCAGGCAGAGTAACAGGTACCAAGCATTTAGCAGCACCACATACGTAATAATCACGTGCACACAGGTACCAATGAATGTATAGCACATGAGCTGATCACGCGTTGCACAGGGCTGGGGAGGGGGACTGGGGAGGGGTACGTAGTTGGGGGGGGAAGTGAAAGGTATAAATATCGCTGTTTTGCTACTATGTGTCGCAGCCATCTTTGCAGAACTTATCTGCTGGTTGCCCCTGCATGCAGAGCTACTGAATAAACCTCTTTTCTTTGACAAAGAAGTCTCTGGAGTCATTCCTTCCCCTGAGGTCTGAGTGGTTTGAGGGACAGCTGAACAGCCGGACTCTTTTAACTAAGGCTTCAGTGAGGTTATAGGGAATCAGGCAGAGGGCCTTCTCGGCAGTGGCACCTGCCCTGTGGAACGCCCTCCAATCAGATGTCAAGGAAATAAACAACTCTCTGACTTTTAGAAGACATCTGAAGGCAGCTCTGTTTAGAGAAGTTTTTAATATCTGATGTTTTATCGCATGATGATGATGATGTTGGGAGCACCCAGCCAGATGGGTGGGGTATAAATAAATTACTACTACTACTACTACTACTACTACTACTACTACTACTACTACAGTCATACCTCGGGTTACAGACGCTTCAGGTTGCGTTTTTTCAGGTTACGGAAGCGCCAAACCCGGAAGTACCGGAACGGGTTACTTCCGGGTTTCGGCGGTCGCGCTTTGCGCATGCGCAGAAGCACAGAATCACAACCCGCACAGATGCAGCGCTGTATGTTGCGGACGCTGCGTGTTGCGGACGTGCCTCCTGCCCAGATCACGTTCGCAACCCGATCATCCACTGTACTACTATACTCCCTGCCTGAAATCCTGGCGAGCTCCTTTCAGTCAGTGTAGACAGTACTGTGCTGGATGAGCCAATGTTCTGACTCGCTATAAGGCAGCTTCCTATGTTCCTACGTCTTGTTCCTATGATCTTCGGTTATGGAAGAAGGCAAACTGCAGCTCGAAACAGAACTAAAAGATTGTCTCACCCCTTATATATTCAATCGATCTCTGCGCTCTGCAGGAGGGGGCCTCCTGCGGGTGCGATCTCACCAGGAGGTCTGTTTCATGTGATGTGGGAACTGGTAGCAACCCTTTGGCAATCTCTCACATTGCGCATCAGACAGGCTCCATCTTTACTGTCATTTGGCTGCCTGCTGAAGACCTTCCTTTTCCGGCGAGCCTTTTAACTGCAATTCTTATCCCTGTCTGCATCTGTCTTAGACGACTTCATTACATGCCACCCCAATCTCCAAGAGGCAAGAGAATCCCGGGGTTCCCAGAGCTTGCTCAGGGTTTGGTTTCTTTGGAATGAAGATCAGCAGAGACTGCAGTGTCTCTAGGATAGAAGGTTTCATTTACACATAAATACAAACTGAGCATAAGAAGGGAGCGGGGCTCAAAGCATGAACACCCCCTCCCCAAGAGATCCCAGTACATTTCCGAGCACAATTCAAAGTGTTGGTGTTGACCTTTAAAGCCCTAAACGGCCTCGGCCCAGTATATCTGAAGGAGCATCTCCACCCCCATCGTTCTGCCCTAACACTGAGGTCCAGCTCTGAGGGCCTTCTGGCAGTTCCCTCTCTGCGAGAAGTGAGGTTGCAGGGAACCAGGCAGAGGGCCTTCTCGGTAGCGGCACCCACCCTGTGGAATGCCCTCCCACCAGATGTCAAGGAAATAAAGAACTATCTGACTTTTAGAAGACATCTGAAGGCAGCCCTGTTTAGGGAAGTTTTTAATGTCTGATGTTTTATTGTTTTTAATATTCTGTTCGGAGTTGCCCAGAGTGCCCAGGGAAAACCCAGCCAGATGGGCAGGGTATAAATTTATTATTATTATTATTATTATTATTATTATTATTATTAGACCAGGTAGCAGTAGATACTGGGACAGTCCTCTTGGAGGGCAGCTGTCTGTCAGAACAGGCAATACTGCGCCAACTGCGTCAATTGGACTGGCTCAGAATAAGGCAGACTCTTTTACCTCCCACATTTTTGGAAAAGGAAATTCTGCCTGAAGGCTTACAAGCCTGAACCTTTCCATGTCTGACTGTAGCACCTCCTGCCACCCCCTCTCCTTTCACACAAGCCAACTCAGGCAGCTGCCTCTGCTCTCCAGAAATAAAGATTAACTTGGCAAGTTACAAGTTCTCGCAGCTCAGCTAAAGGAAAAACCTCCCAGAAACCAAAAGCCTAGTCCGGCAGCGATCCTTCTCTCTGGGCTTTGCAAGGCAAAGGAAGAGGCAATGAGATGAAAGACTTTCTATTTTGGAGACACTGTCAGATCTTCCCAGGGTTGCAGTTAAGCAGGTTAAAAAAGAGGATTTTGGCATCTGAGTTGCCTGTAGCTGTTCTAACTTGAATCTGATTCATGGTGGGATGTGCGTCTTCATTGAATACCACCCATTCTGACCATCGTGGGCAGAGTGTCTATTCTACAAAGGCGAGAAGAATAATTCCTGGACAGAGGAAGATTGCATTTTAGTCTTTGCGACTCACACAGACTTAGCAGCGGTCTGTTCCTGGGCCACGGGAAACTATTCGCTTTTGATGAATGCTCTCACGCACTGTCAACATCCAGATATATGCTTCAAGCTGTCAGCTTCAAAGATAACGGCGACGTCCGAGTGGCACAAAAGCTGTATTTGCAGTATCTCTGATAGGTGTTTACTCTCCACAAGTGACTTGTGAAACGAGCTCAGTCATCGCCACTCTGAGTGATGACTAGGTCAATGCCCCAATATGTCGCAGGCTCAATCTACCCAAATGCAGGACCCGTCACGATAAAGCGTAGACTGCTGTACAGGGGAAAAAATATATTTTATTTGTTTAGCGAGTCTATCTCCTGCCCAGGGCAGCAAGATCACAGAGATGCAAATTAAAAACCAATAAAACCAATAAACCACAGCAATTGTACAACAACCGTAGCAGCATCTGGGGTTTTGTTTTTTGATTAATTATGTTTCTACACCACACATTCTCCTGAAGGAGCTAAGAAAAAGATATTTAAAATACAAAACCTTTTTTTAAAAAAAGTACAACCGAGCTAAGTTCCGTAACACGTTGTAAAAACCAAATCGTTTCTCATTTTTATTCCCCTACTTCAGGGGTGGGGAGCTAATCAATAACCCTCCAGATGTTGCAGGAATCCAAGCCCTGGCACCTCTGACCTTTGGCCACTCTGGCTGCAAGGCATGATGGGAGTCTGATAGTAGCTGCTCAGGAGAACATAAGCGTCTTAGGTCGATGCCAGAATGTTGGCAGCTGGGGGCACAAGTCCCAGCTCACTGGATATCCTTGGGCCAGTCTCTCTGCCTCTCAACCTAACCTACCTTGCAAGGTTGTTGTTGTGGGGATTAAATGGGGAGGGAGAGAACCACATACACCACCTTGAATTCCTTGGGGGGGGGAGTTGGGTTATAAATGCAACAAATAAATAAATCCATGTGGGAATGTTCAGGGATGCAAGAGAGGATATATTGTTTGATTATAGCCTTTCCAACTTGTGTTAACAAGTTCACAATTTAGCAGAGTAACACCCCCCTTTTTAAACTCACAGCGGATGTGTTTGCTTAGGCTCGCTAAAGCCTCTATAATAACTATTCTGGTATTTTCCCCTTATTCCCTCATAAAAGATAAGACACAACACAGTCTTCTATAAAAGTATAAGAAGAGTTTACTCACATATCATTCTGTTCACAATTGGATCCCAGAAGGCAGACTTAGCTTAGAAAAGCAACATACATCTGGAAACTGTCTCATAAGGAGACAGTCCCTCTGTCCTCTCTTGGCTGGAAGCCAAAAGAGCATCTTTGGCTAAGCAGCTGTTGCTTCTTTGATGCATGTAGTCAAAAAAGAGAGAGGTGGCTGCCCTGCCCTGTGCTTTTGTTGTTACCTGCACAGGTGAGGCCACGCTCACCTCTAGTCACATGCAGAGGAAGTCTGCCCCAGCCCAGAAGGAAACAGGAAGTTTACCTGCTGGCTGGACAAACATTCCTCCCCACGTGTAAACATGTTCACTCTAGGAATGCTGTACTTGACTGCTCCTGTGTTTCACATCCCACAATCCGGGGGTGGGGGGAGGCAAGTCCCAGGGTGCCAAACAGGCTACGCCTGTCAGTGTGACTGTTGATGGGCTTCCCTGCCGATCTCCAGGCTCAGGTCAGCAGATATTGGAGGAGGTCCCTTCTTGAAGCACGTGAGCCCTAAGCCAACATCAATCATCGCTTTTGACTGTGTCATTCCCCTCCCCGCTGGGAAATAAAAAGATAAAAATATGACCAGCCTAAGAAACAAATATTCCTCTCCTTCTCCTTGCTCTGTACTTTCTAGTTTTTCTTGTGCTGTTTCTGCTTCACCACATCAGGCACCTGCAGCCCTCATCCCAACACCTGTGCTAAAGGTGTTCTGGAGTCTCCTCCACTAGAAGCAGGTTTGGGACATCGGAATGGAGGCTGGTCGATTTGGCACTCCGCTTGCTTGTTTTGCAATATTTGTACATTCTGGCTTCTACTCAAAGAACTTGAAAATAGGACTCAGCTGCCTATATATGTTTTCTGGGGAAGGAACTGTTGTGGCCAAACACAGCGCTTCCGTCCGTTGAAACATTGCTTTATTGCATTGCAACTATCGCTGTTTTGATTATATAGCAGTGAGCAATATGCTGATGATGTGTTAAACTGAACATCTGGTAGGTAAGCAAACCCCTGCTTTTAACACATGCTTTTAACAAGAATGCAAAGGGAGCTTTTCCTTTTCTGTTTTGTTTCACACATAGTCAGCCTTCCTAGACTGCCAGCTGCAAGCGGAGGCATACCTAGGCTCCCTTGCACCCTTGGCAAGGAGCTGTATTGGCGGCGGCGCCGCCACCGGTCCCTCGCACCTGTGGCATGGAGATATATGTGCATCTCCAAAGCCAGAAAGAGAGAATGGGCAGGTGAGCTCCTAGCCACCCCGAGCCAGAGTGGAGAGGTGCAATTTTTGCACCTACCTAGCCCTGCACCCTTGGCTGGGGCCAATCTATCTAACCCTTCTGGCTGCAAGACTAGCTCCCACACTTATGCTTGTCGCATGATTTCACATCACAGGTTTTCTGCCAGTTGATGTTTGCTCTGATTCAGTGGTAGACAGGCTTTCCCAGGGAAAGTAGCAGGAGGAAAAGACAATAAGTCCCCTTGGATCCTCAACTTAAAATCAGGAGGGATAACAGAAATATGGATGGACCCTAAGTCTACCTGTTGAGTTCATGGGAGAGGTGAGGTTTGATAGATCAGTCTTGTCTGCAATGACACTAGGGCAGGTAGGTTTCGTGTGTCCGTGTCTATGTATTCTGCAACATGTCACTGAAGCTATAATAGGGAATTAGTGGTGGATTTTTACCGGACCATATCCACACGTCATTCCACTTTCTTAGCTGTTCTGTGGTCCTTCCCCAACTTTACAGCATTATTGCTTTCTGGAGGGGCTGTCAGGCTTCAGAGAATCCTATTCTTCCCACAGTGGGATGCCAAGAAGCAGAAAAACAAGAAGAGTACATACCAAGTAGTAGTTTATTCAATATTCACAGAGAAAGATGGAGGAATATGGTCTTTCTTAGATAATGGCGTTTCTCCAAGTAAAGTCCCACCCCCTCAGTCCCTCCTATTCTACGTCACCTACACCAGCTGATCTGTGCTTTCTGCCTCTTAGCTTTCTGTTCTACTATTCTCTAGGCACGCCTGGTCCTGGGGGGGGGGGTCAAGAATGCTTTCTAGAAACTCCGAGTCTGTCAGCTGTCTCTCCCCTGGTACTTCTTCTTCCCACTGCTCTCCCAATATTTCCCAGCTTCTCCCCACTGCAGCCTCTGAACTGTGACCTTCTGCAAACCGCGGTTCTAAATCTATACTGTCCTCCTCTTCTTGGCAAGGTGCCAGGGAGGGAGGGTGGTCCTCACCATTCCTCCTCAGTCCAGTCCCTGACAGGGCATTCTCTTGAGTTATAGCAACAAATAATAGGACAAAATGTTAACTGGAACCTTTGTAGTGTAAGTTATGGGACATGCACTGATTGGAAATGAAGCTGTCTGTCCACCCTGAAGCTTTCGTAGGCATGAACACTGAAATTGGGATAGCCTAAAACCACCTTGTGGATGCGGGTAGTGCTGTGGGTTAAACCACAGAACCTAGGACTTGTTGATCAGAAGGTCGGCGGTTCGAATCCCCGCAACGGGGTGAGCTCCCGTTGCTCAGTCCCAGCTCCTGCCAACCTAGCAGTTCGAAAGCACGTCAAAGTGCAAGTAGATAAATAGGTACCGCTCTGGCGGGAAGGTAAACGGCGTTTCTGTGCGCTGCTCTGGTTCGCCAGAAGCAGCTTAGTCCTGCTGGCCACATGACCCGGAAGCTGTACGCCGGCTCCCTCGGCCAAGAAAGCGAGATGAGTGCCGCAACCCCAGAGTCAGCCACGACTGGACCTAATAGTCAGGGGTCCCTTTACCTTACCTTTAAAACCGCCTTGATACCATCAGCACAATCTTAACCTTGCTTGCCTAGGAATAAGTGCCACCATATTCAATGGAACTTACTTCTGAGTAGACGTGATTAGGACTGCCCTGTATGCCAGCTTTCTCCCCTCCCCTCAGGGCATGCAGTTTGCCTTGATCTCTTCATCTCCCACACAAGTTGTCATTGGAAATGGCTTCCGCCTTGGTGGGAGTTCAAAAGCACACGCACGCACAATCGGATGTGGTCTGTATTTCGCTCACTAATGGAGATGGAGTTGCGGGTGGGGTTGAAACAGCAATCCAAAATGTGTTGTGTCAAAGCTGTGGGTTGGAGGTGAGGGGCACCGTGCAAGAAACTGACGAGGGTGGGTTAAAAATAAAAGGAAAGCGGTGGGTGGGCGGGTGGCTCAGAAATGAACGAAAGCATCACTCAGGTGCTTGGGGAATAGAAAGGTGAAGTGAGTGGGCTCTAGATAAGACATCCAGAGTGGAAGATGTACGATGGAAACCAATCAGTGGGGGTGGTAGCAGAGGAGAAAAGTTGGTAAGTCCCCTAGGGTGCCATTGGTGGGTAAATTACATGGTACAGCTACTGCCATTTCAGCCCTGGCTACATCCAGGGCATGTTGGAGGGCAGCTTTTTCTTACTATTTTTCCTTTGCCAATTCCTTTGCTCCCTTGCCCCCTGCAGTCAACGGGAAGGTGTTAAGACACCTGTTTGCACAGGGAACTCCTTGATCGCTTGAACCAAGTCTCCTGCTCTGGTTGCTGTGTGTTTTGATTGCGTTTTGTATTACAAGAAGAAGAAGAGGAGGAGGAGTTTGGACTTGATATCCTGCCTTTCACTCCCCTTAAGGAGTCTCAAAGCGGCTGACATTCTCCTTTCCCTTCCTCCCCCACTACAAACACACTGTGAGGTGAGTGGGGCTGAGAGACTTCAGAGAAGTGTGACTGGCCCAAGGTCACCCAGCAGCTGCATGTGGAGGAGCGGGGAAGCGAACCCGGTTCACCAGATTATGAGTCCACCGCTCTGAACCACTACACCACGCTGGTCTATCTTGCTACACGCCATCCCCCAATCTCTGAGCAACGAGAGAACTCCAGGACTTGCTCAAGTTTGGCTTCTTTGGAATGAAGGTCAGTGGAGAACATTAATATATGGTTTTATTTATACACATATGCAACCGACATCATAAGGTGCAGGGGCTCACAGCACAGACACCCCAACACATCTTGCTTCTCCATTAGTCACAGCTTTGGATCCAGCGCAGAGCAAGCAGGTCTCTGTGTCTCCAGCTCCCAGCCTGTTTGCAGTTCTGCTCACTCACGCTACACTGGCTACAGTTCTCCTACCCAGTATAGCTAGGTGAGGGGGTGGAGGAAAGGCCACCAATGTTGTTATAAGGCGCTGAGCAGCTTCTTTGGTTATGCTAATCATGGTGCTTTTTAGTCAGCCAGAGCCATTGCCCTGACAAAGGGACTGGTTTGGCAACCTTTCTACTTAATAAGTCTATTTTGGCATTAAGCCGTGTCACCTTGCCAACAAAGGCCCGTATAGTCAAAGCGATGGTTTTCCCAGTAGTGATGTATGGAAGTGAGAGCAGGACCATAAAGAAGGCTGATCGCCAAAGAATTGATGCTTTTGAATTCTGGTGCCGGAGGAGACTCTTGAGAGTCCCATGGACTGCAAGAAGATCAAACCTCTCCATTCTGAAGGAAATCAGCCCTGAGTGCTCACTGGAAGGACAGATCCTGAAGCTGAGGCTCCAAGACTTTGGCCACCTCATGAGAAGAGAAGACTCCCTGGAAAAGACCCTGATGTTGGGAAAGATGGAGGGCACAAGGAGAAGGGGATGACAGAGGACAAGATGGTGGGACAGTGTTCTCGAAGCTACCAGCATGAGTTTGACCAAACTGCGGGAGGCAGTGGAAGACAGGGGTGCCTGACGTGCTCTGGTCCAGGGGGTCACGAAGAGTCGGACACGACTAAACGACTAAACAACAACAACAAATGAGTAAATGATGGTGATGGCACCACCTCTAGAGCTGGCATAGCTGAGAGCTCACTTCTGGCTGTGCCAAGGAAATGAGGGCACACAGGACCTTGCCAATCCATGGCTGCCCCTTCAGCCCTACCACCATTTGAATGCCACCAGTGGAATGTCTATACGCACAGAGTTTTTCACAGACATGCCAGGAAGGGCAGAGGGGTGTCTGGCAGCCTGAGTGCAATTCTTTGCACTGGCAGAGTGGCACACATACACGGTGCCATCTGATTACCGGCTCTAGGGTGGTGCTCTATGACTCATTTTTGGTGCCCAGAAAGGCAGTGCAGGGTACAGCAATACTGGGATAAAGACAACCTCCTAGCTTTAAAACAGCCATAAGACACACACATACACCCTGCACACATACACAGAGAATTACATCAATGCACGGGACCAGGAAACATACCCAAGTGTGAATTGCACCCATTCACTGACAGCAGCAATATGACTTAAAACACGAATGATGCCATCCACCACATCCGCAACACGTAGACAAAAATAGTTCGACAGAAAATATTGCATGCGTGACATCTTGCACAAGGTCTCCCTCAGAAGCTTGTACTGGGTGCTGCCTGAGCGGTGTTTGATATACGCAAAGCAGTTGCATAATTAATAATAATAATAATAATAATAATAATAATAATAATAATAATAATTTATTTATACCCCGCCCATCTGGCTGGGTTTCCCCAGCCACTCTGGGCGGCTTCCAACTGAATATTAAAAACAGTACAGCATCAGACATTAAAAACTTCCCTAAAGGGAGACCAAGGAAGACCAAATCTGGCAGATGAGTAATTAATAAATTAATTTTTAGGATAATTTACTATCCTGCTCCCTAGGCACACTAAATTCTCAGTGGTGCAGGATCAGAGTACTGGAAGCTTTTTCCCCTGGTTTTTTTCCAACCTCTGAAAATTGTTAACTAAAATGTTGCCCTTTTCCTTCCCGCCCCCCACCCTTTCTTTCTCTTACAGATATATTTGCACTTAGGGCCGAATCAAATACATCCCTGACACGCGGAAATGATTTAGAATCCACGTCATGAGACTGCGCTCCAGATGGGCACGGTTCACATTTTATGCAGCTTTGTACGTGCTTGGGCATAATTGCATGTAGGTGTCTCCATGCCAACAACACCCTGGAAGATGTGGCGGTGACATGGAAGATTTCTGTGCGATTGGGCCAAGAGTGGTGAACATCATTATGCAAAGGGGGGGGGAGGGAGGGAGGCATCCACAAATCAAGGAACAGGTGTGCTCAGAGTATTCTGCAGTTCGTTGCAGCTTCCTGTCACCAACCGGTCTATACATCATGGGATAAAGACTCAGATGAGTGGGAAATAATGTTGCTGTAATAAATAATAAAAAAATTATTTATACCCCACCCTTCCCGGTTCAGAAAACAACAAATTTAAAACACTTAATTGATGCTACAAAAAAAGAAAAAGCATAAAATACAGTATAAAACGGGAATAACAATAAATTCAGAATTCAGAATTCAGAAATCAATTTAGGGGGGAAATCCATCCAATAAACATTAGATGATCACCAGGGCTAGCTGGCTAAATTAGTCCTATTTGGGCCAGCAAGGAGACCAGGGGGAGAATTAGCTGTGGGATCCCAAAGCGGGTAATCTTCATAAAAAGGGGAGGGGGAGGGAAGGAAGGGGAATAAAAGATCAGGCTAAGTTCAAATGGAAAGCCAGGCGGAATAGCTCTTTCTTACAGGCCCTGCAGAAGGAAGTTAAATCCTGTAGGGCCCTGGTCTCATGGGACAGAGCATTCCACCAGGTCGGAGCCATCACTGAGAAGGCCCTGGCCCTGGTGGAGGATAACCTGACTTCCTTAGGGCCTGGGACCTCTAAACTATGATTATTCATGGACCTTAAGGTCCTCTGTGGGGCAGACCAGGAGAGGCGGTCCCGTAAGTATGAGGGCCCTAAGCCACAAAGGGCTTTAAAGGTCAAAACCAGCACCTTGAACCTGACCCGATACTCCACCAGGAGCCAGTGCAACTGGTAAAGCACTGGGTGAATATGCTCCCATGGCAGGGACCCCGTGAGGAGCCTCGCTGCAGCATTCTGCACCCGCTGGAGTTTCTGGGACAGTTTCAAGGGTAGCCCCGCGTAGAGCGAATTACAGTAGTCAAGCCTGGAAGTGACCGTCGCATGGATCACTGTGGCCAGATCGGGGCGGGAAAGGTAAGAACATCCGAGCCCTTTTGGATCATACCAAAGGCCCATCTAGTCCAGCATTCTGTTTTCACAGGTGCCCCAAAGCAAAGCCAAAAAGCAGCGCATCAGTGCTCTATGGTATCTGCCACTGCTAAAAACCCCAGCAGATTTGGAACCCATGTGTGGGACAAGGCTTGCCACGGATGATGGTCCTGGCTAGCTCTCACCAGGTCCTAAATTTTGGACGTTCTTAAAGCACAGCTTTTTCCAGGAGGTTCATTGATAATTTGAACTCCCATCCATGAGGATCAAGGGACGCGGGTGGCGCTGTGGGTTAAACCACAGAGCCTAGGATTTGCCGATCAGAAGGTCGGCGGTTCGAATCCCCGCGACGGGGTGAGCTCCCGTTGCTCGGTCCCTGCTCCTGCCAACCTAGCAGTTCGAAAGCACCTCAAAGTGCAAGTAGATAAACAGGTGTCGTTCCGGCGGGAAGGGAAACGGTGTTTCCGTGCGCTGCTCTGGTTCGCCAGAAGCGGCTTAGTCATGTTGGCCACATGACCCAGAAGCTGTACGCCAGCTCCCTCGGCCAGTAAAGCGAGAAGAGCGCCGCAACCCCAGAGTCGGCCACGACTGGACCTAATGGTCAGGGGTGCCTTTACCTCTACCTTTACCAGGAGGATCAGAGAGATTCCTTTTAAAAATACACAAAGAGCTCTGCAAGATCACACCGAAGATCCGTTTCGTCCAACTTCCCGTTTCTGCCAAATACTTTTTGAGAAACTCCAAAAGGCATGAAAGGAACAGGTCGCCCGTGCTGTGAGCCCTCTGACAAATGGTATACTGCCTATGAACATGGAGGCTCCATTTAGGTGTCATGGCTAATAGCCACCTGCCCTTCAGGAATCTGTTTGTCTAATCCTATTGTGTTAAGCAGGTAGTCTAATATTTTAACCAGTAAACAAATGAACTTCTTCAGGGTGGGAATTATGGATTCCCACATTTCAAATTCTAACATGTAAAATCCATCACTGAAAACACTCCTTTTCAAAATGTCCTGGATTTAAATCGTATGCGAAATGTCTGGCTCCCCACCCCACCGACATTTAAGACTGCTTCTTTTTGGGCCTGAAGCCACAAAATCATTAAGGCTACAAGATCCTATAAACAACCCAACATTCAAAGCCAGAAGTGGAAAAAGACAACTTTGCTGCCCTCTTGTGGGAGGAAAAAAAATGTCCTTTTGTAAGTCAGGACCTGGGAATCCAGAAGGATTTGCACAGAAAAAGGCTTTTGGGCACAAAGTGACCCTTCTACTTTTGCAAGAGGTTTTGATGTGGGGATTGAGGGGGCAGCTGCCTCCCCTAGCTAATCCCATGATGATGATGATGATGATGATGATGTTGGGCATGGTCAGGATTTTTTTGGGGGAAAACTTTTCTTAGGAGGGTCAGAACCTCAGTTAAGGATTTTTATTTCTTTACTGATTTTCATTTATTGGGTGGGGCACCTGTCCCCCCTTGACTAATCCCATGATGATGGTGGTGGTGAGGATTTTTGTTGCAGGAGCAGAACCTCACTCAGTTAAGGATTTTTATTAATTGTTATTGGTTTTTATTGAGCACTCTCCCCCCCCCCACACACACACCACTTGGCTAATCCCATGATGATGATAGTCAGGATTTGGTGGGGGGCAGGCTTTTGTTAAGAGGGGTAAAATCTCAGTTAAGGGTTTTTATTATTTTTTACTGGTTTTAATTGATGGAGGGCAGCTGCCCACCCCCGGGCTGATCCCATGATATTGATGAGGACAACAACAACTGAATTTTTCAGTGATGATGATGGTGATAACTGAGTTTTCCAGTGAGTTGTAAGTTAAGCGACCTGCATAATAATAATAATAGTAATAATATTAATAATAACTGAGTTTTCCAGTGAGTCATAAGTAAAGCCACCTGCATAATAATATTAATAATAACTGAGTTTTCCAGTGAGTCGCAAGTCAAGCGACCTGCATAATAATAATAATAATAATAATAAATAATGATGTTGTCATCATCATCATCAACCTTTTATTCGACCGTCAGTCAGAAAAAAGTACATTTGTCAATACACAGTTAAAACATCCAGGAAGATTTTAGAACTTAGCCAACACTAAAATGGGCTAAACAGATAGCCCCATATCAATACAGTCAATTATAGTCTTGCGACGCTTAAAAGCTAAAAAAAGAAATTTGGCCACCAAGGAAGGTATAGCTCTAGTGACATTATTCAGCAAGTGTAAAACCTGGTTTTCTCCGGGTAGGAAGCTAAATTGACATAGGTGTGGGTCTATAAAATTTTGTCTAAGCTCTGCATAAGAAGGGCAAGTCAAGAGAACGTGTTCGGTGGACTCAACCACACCCATGGCACAATGACAGGTTCTCTGGGCGTATGGTACTCCCCTGTACCTTCCCCACAATATCGCAGAGTCAAGGACATTTAATCTAGCCGCTGTAAGAAGTCTGCGGTATTCAACATAGTGGATTTCTGCAAGGTAGGGGGCTGGTATGGTCCGATAAATCTGGTCCCCTAGGAACATCCCTGGTTTTACCAGGGCTATGTCCTCTTGTCTGGCAATGTCACTCAGTCTCCGGGAGATCACAGCTCTAGCTTGATTGTACGTCATAGACTCAAAGTAAAGGTGAGACAATCCGCAGGATTGAACCTCGTTAATGACCTCCCTTTCCCACGATGATTGGAAATCGTCCCTCAATATCAAGGGGGCAATACCCACTGGTTTAAAACAAAGCTTGAGCCACAGCCAGAGCTTCGTCTTCAAGGCCACATACCGTAGCGCTTGCCAGCCGACCTCTAATCTCATAACCGCACCCGCTACCGAGGGGAATAATAATAATAA